>NC_090800.1:87438542-88638542 GCF_036512215.1 Solanum lycopersicum | reverse complement strand
GTAATAGATGAAATTCAGAATACTCTGGAATGTTTGCTTGGAACATTTCCTACTAATTTGCACACTTTCAGATGAGATATAAATGAGAGTAGAACAGTCATATGTATTTGCTAATTCATTTTCCCTTGAGGTACGGCCCTTCCCGGGACCCTGCATGAACGCGGTACGATTCATGAACCGGGCTATTGTTTTGATAAATAAAGAACAGCCCAACATATTTATTTGGCAACTCATATTCACTAAAAGCAAAGTTCATAACCATGCATGCTTCAAATTGAGAAGCTAAGGTAGTATGATGAGTTATGACAGCTTCATGCTGTCAGCAGACCAAAGTGCAGAAAAATTCAGGATCGTGGTCAATTCAGAAAATTTCTCCTATAGATAATCTGTTCTACTACATCAAGTGAGGCAACAGACTACTTGTGTCATTCCCTATGGAACATGCACCTTTCCAATTCAAGTTTCTAAAACAAAAGAAAAGCCAACCGACTCTTGGTTTTTTCACACTAGTTGGTGCTTGTATCCTCTGGGTTCTGGTTTCCTCAAATTGTACAAGTATACTCACTTTTTATGAGAATTTCTAACTACCTATTAAAGCGATAAAGAGAAGATTTTTATTTTTCAAATGGCACATCTATCCATACATCAAAATCACTAACTAAGAAAAACATGCTAGCTTTCTATCAAGAGCACTTCTTCTTTGACAACCATCTCTCATGGTGCTTGGTAGTGTGTATCTAAATATTTGTCCAACATGGAAACACAAGAATTATATTTTGATGCCAGACAGAAAATTAATGAAGTCGATCATCAAGGAAAAAACAGGGAGTACGTCCATCTATAGCAATTACCTCCCAAGGTAGGGGTAAGATCTACGTACACTCTACCTCCACCGACCCCACTTATGAGATTACACCGGGTATGTTGTTGTTGTTGTTGTCCATTTATAATAAGGAACTTCAGATGTTTTAAGTAGCATGATTGACGGTATGTTGCTAATTTAGAATACAAGAAGTGAAGCAACCTAAATAACACCAGAAGCACAACTATTCCCAATGAGAGGGTCCATTTACAACATAACAGAAGTCTATTTGCAGCAATCTGGGACATGCTCGTTGAGTTGGATGGTGGGAACCGTCCATAAGAAAGGGATATATGGGCAAAAGGAAACATAGAGAGACAACCATTTTGATGATTAGAAAATCACTGTTGCGATAATCTTATGATGTATTAACCTTATTCCCTTATAATAGCAATTAATCACTAAGAAAGAGAAAGAAACACACTGGAAAATCGACAATAATGTTCAGCTGAGATAACACCGTAACGAAGATTAGACGAAGAAATAAACTTTGCAAGACAGGTTTTACCTTCAACGTGATCAGGATCAGTTTCGACTTTGTGCAGAGAATCAGGTGGCTCTAAAAGAGACATTAGATTCTCAGGAGCTCTAAAATGTAATCCCAGTAGAAGGCTATAGTCTATAATGTTCTGAGATTCCAAAAATCTGCAGTCTAAAGATAATTGTCTGCAAATAGGAAAAAAAGGAGAGCTTACGTTGGTTGATCAAAAAAAGAAAAGAATTGGGGGAACAACAAAAAAATTTAAACCAAGGACAACTTGTAAGCAATGAACCTTCTACAACCAACAAAACAGGAATTAATCAGGAAAAGAAATGCATAGTCCTGCATAAATTTATTAATGGCATTCGTGATGTGATAGCCATAAAAGGGGAGGGAAAAAGAGATAAGAAAAGATAAATTACATCCGTAAAAGACATCTGCTGGGAACAAAAAAAATGTTCTATTTTTCTTTACAGAATTAATAATAGAAATGGTCTTTTGAGAACACCACATCTCTCGGTTACCTATAGAAATTCAATCAAACAGTAATTTAATCGATTACTGCCTCAATCCCAAATTAAGCTACATATTTGGGTCTAAAATGTTATGAATAACACTAAAAATGATTCATCGTAATTTGACCTATGTATGGGTCGACTCCGAACCTACTATAATTTTCCTTCTTAACCCGAACTCAGCGGACTATGCTTTGTGAACTAACTGGAGTTTAACTACAGATATCCAATTTGCGAAAAAATAATCAAAAGTCCACCCTCCTCGACATACTAATTTTGATTTACAGTAGTACTAAATTATTGCCCCATCTAACCATCTTCAAAAACTTCAGCAGTTAACCATCACATATAAGAGACTCCAGTGAATAAGAATTTTTAACTCCAAATTGAAGGGGAACACCAAACAAAGACTTACTTGAATAGTGCCTCACGTAATAACTTGTCCATATGAAACTCATATGTTAAATCGAGGTCTTTTAATGTAGTCGTCTCATCAACCCGATCCTTCTTCGTAAGTCTCCCATGAGAAGAACCTTTCAAATCATACCGGCGATGTATTCTTAATTCAGTACAAAACATATTCCCCATGACTACAAAGCGGACCTGAGAATGAAATAAGTAAATACTCGACCTGAATGCTTGACGAAAGTGCATAACAGCAAAGTACAGTAGGACTTACACCTGACAACTAACCTTTTTTCCACGTTTCAATGATATCCTGTGCACCCCAAAAACTTTTGTTATGAGTGTGTTGTCATGTTCCTTTACATGTTTATAGTAATCAGGAAGCATCTTGAGCAGAGCCTACATGATGTTAAGATGATCCATTTCAATAACCTTTCAGTTCACTCACAGTTTATAATTGTTTCCAGAAAGACAAATGGCACCATATTCATGATTACTTAGCTCATTTTATCAAATTAATTATAAGTACATCTTATGCACATTGGTGACAATAAAGCACACAACATTAACCAGAAACAGCAGTACTTTTTGGTGAGAAAACAACACTATTCAAAATGTTTTTATTTCACCACCCATATGACCTATCATACCATGGGATATGGAATTTGCTAGAAGAACATCAATAATTCTTTTATTTGTTAATTGATTTTAAATGAGGAAACATGTATGAGATAAAAACAACTTTTACTTCCTAGTAACCTTTTCGTAAAATGAGGTTACTTGTCCTAGTCAAACTGACTTGCAGAAACTGAGTTTAGGGTCAGAGCATCCACATTCTTTTTAATTCCGCATAAGCTTTGTTGCTTATCAATAAAAGAAAAGGAGAGAAAAACCCACACTTATGCTATGTTTGTTTGACGTGCTAAAATAGAAGTGGAAGGTTTGGGTTACCTTCCAGAAGAGCTTTTTAAATTTTCCCAAGACCGATAATATGGAAGGATCAACTTTATCCTTTCCTGAGACCACTAGTAGATAATCATACTACCTAGGACAAGAACCAGATAGTTTCTTCTTCATTCCCCCTAGCCTTTCTCTCCCAAGATCTAAACATAGTTCTATAGAAACCCCCAGAAAATGAGCGGGCTAGTTCTCTCTCTCTATTCCAAGTTTAGTAAGGAAGTTTTCAGGAATTAAGATGGAGGTATATGGACATAGATGAAGAAAAAGAAGAAACGGACACACATGTAATTTAAAATGGGAATCATGATTTTGGTTTGACATTAAGAGCTGCATCTGATTTCAAATGTAAGGGCAATCTATGTTGCTCGGACTGTTCAAAAAGGTCAATGGGTGCGTGTCGGATTCTCCAAAATTAGTGTATTTTTGGAGAATCCGACACGGGTACGGCATCGAAAGTGAAGAGTCCGCGCAACTTAGAGCGCAATACCTTGATGAATATTGAGTAAGAAAGAATATGTAAATGTAGGAAGTTGGAACAGCAAGCGAAGGAAAAAAGCTAAAACGATTTAGTATGTGCAAACCTTGAGCTCAGACTTCTTTAAAGTCTTGATCACAAATCTATCATCACGAGAAAGATAAAAAAGGCTGCCACTCTTTCCAGGAGATGAAAGCTCTCTCAGACCATCATCACCACAGATGGACATCATATAGTCTGCAGCATCCAGCTTGAACAACTCTCTCAAATATCTGAAGATGACATTTCACAGTCACAGAAGTCTGTCAAAACCTACAGTAACTCATCTACAGTAAAATTTATATTTTAAAGGTCTACTCCAAAACAGTAGTTTGCTCCCACTCAGAAAGTCTCCATAGTGGGGGAGTGTATAAAAAGGAAATTACCAAGTAGCAGACATAAAATAAATTTGCAAGTACCTGAAAACCATAGGGCAATAATCCTTCCAATAAAAATCAAGGGAATGATGTGAAGGTGTAAATTGAGAGCCCTTCCTGGGAAAGTACATTTTGATTCTTGCCTGATCTCCAAAGTCTGATTGCCTCACTTCACGGATAGGCACAGGAGTGATCTTACCAACAGAATACCTGTAATTTCAAATACAAAATAAACAAATAGTTCTATGGTACCAAGTGGATTTTACCACTCATTATCAATAATATAAGACCATGACGTATGCTTACCTGATGCCAAGTTGCAAATTAAGCATCAGATAGTAGCTCTTACGGCCTTCAAGAAAGTCCACACATGACTTCCTCTTTACTTCTTTCGCGTGAAATTTACACCGTTGTTTACTTTTGCGAGATAGTTTACTAATATTTACAATCCTTTCTTTGATTAGGACTCCTTGCGTGTATTCCCTTTCATAAGCTACAGACCCCGTTTCCAGAAATTCAGTCCTGTCATCAAGAGAGCTTTGAGATAATACACTTGATGAATCACAGGTCATAATGTCTCTGCTGGAATCACCGAGGGCAATGTCTTCTCCCAGTGATGTAGTCCTCTGCGATATGCTTCCTGAACTTCTGAGCAAGCTAGAGGAAATTCTCTCTGAAAAACTACGCTTCACTTTAGGTTTCACAGACTCTGAATTAGAGGATGAAATGTGTGAGAGCCGCCTTTTCCTCTTCTCATCAGACCTATCACTGCACTTCCTCAGAAAGCGATGCTTACTTCCAGCAGGATAAAACATTCCATGTCCATCTTTTAGCCCTTTAGTCCACACCCCAAAGTAGTAACTTCCATCAGCAAATCGGTAACAGCCTGAACCGTGTCTTAAACCATTCAACCAACATCCATCAAAAAGATCTCCATCGAACCATTTCATAACACCTCTACCACACATTTTTCCATCTTTCCAGCTCCCAATATACATGTTGCCATTACTCCATGCATATCGGCCGCTGCCTTCACGTACTCCCTCTTTCCAACAACCATCATAAATATCAGAATTTTGATACTGCTTTCTTCCTATTCCATGTTGGGTATTCATCCTCCAAACACCTCTGTATACTGAGCCATCAGATCCACTAAATACTCCAAAACCATGGAGGTAACCTCCAGAGAAATCACCCTCGTATGAAGCTCCAGAAGGCCAAACAAACCGTCCTTCTCCAGACATTTTTCCTTCTTCCCAACAACCATCATAAACAGATCCATCTGACCAAGTGTATTTACCTTTCCCATGAGGAAACACCCCTTTGAAACTACCCACATAAGCATCCCCATTGGAGAGGACCATTTCAGTGATGCTGCATATAGAATTAAGAAATTAAGTACTCAATAAAAAGATATGTCCTGCTAAAAGAACCAGTAGTACTTGCTTATAAATGGACGGCTTAAGGGCTCCAACGTGTCAGTACCTTCCACTATCCTCCATGGACAGTAGTAATCACCGTGACTTATTCAAAGTTCCTTAGTAATAGTCAATGAACCCATCTAAGGTGCCTTTCTGAAAGTGAAATAATCTGGTGAGCAACTTCAATGATTCTTATACCTCTTTAAGCACATTGTCATGGGACAAGAACAATAGCATTAGAGACATCCCTTCCAAGTAGCATATGTGCACCTATACCCCCAACCACTTTAGATCTAGTTAATAGCACTTGTTATTCAGTAGTTTCTTTTTTTAAAATCCGTACTATGATACTAAGGATTCCATGAAAACCATATTGTTGATCATTGTCCAGACACTTCAAGAACCACAAAATATCATTTAGAGGATAAACTAAATAATTCTGAAATGGCAATAAAGTATTCGAAATAGGCAGATTGTCATACCAGGATTAAAATTGTTTTAAACACCAGGCTACACTTCAGAATAACCTAACAACAGACTACTATTATTCAATCAACTTGTACACAACTCATTCTATAGAAATTAGAACCGAACAGAAGAATTTTAACAGCATTACACCCATAATCTTCTCTCTATTATCTTAACAGTTGACATCAACTTAATATCTCTGTTCAATGAGCATCCGAGATGCACACAAACATTCAATCAATCCAACGAAGTCATCAACAATAAACTCAAATGAAAAAAACATAATTTACTCAACAACATAACACATCAAGTTCACATCATATGAGATCGCAAAATAACTCATTATTTGAATCAAACACTGTTAACAATAGTAGAACTACACGAAATTGAGCATTAAAAACCGATGAGCTCACCTTTAAACTGCACCGGCAACACCAAACAATCGCTGTATACCTAAACTTCCTCAGCTACCAAAATAAAAAGTTCAAATCAATAGGTAAACTGGAAAAGCGATTTCGAATTGACAGTTCAGCTTCTTCCTTGAAAACAACTACCAAAAGTTCACCAACTTTTTCTTACTGCTATGACGTTATCTACCAGAAAACGAAAGCAATTTGTATGAAGCTTTTCTGCAAATAACCTCAAGAGATTTCTCTTTGCACTTTTTTTTTTTTGTTTGTTTTGGAAGGTACAGTAGCTTGAAATAGAGAAAACCCAAAAGATATTTATACTGAGGTGTAAAATGGGTTGCGTGTCGTCCGTGCAAGCGACGCCTCCACGTATTTCAATCCTAGTGGTGGAATATGATACGTAGTATGGGGTTGTGTTGTAGCTGATTTTTAACGTTAAACTGCTTCTCACGTAAAGTATTTCATTTTATTTATTTATGTTAATAATAATAATAATTAAGCAATTTATTTTCTACGTATCATTAATAAGATTAGTTCATAAATATATTTCTAATTAAAATATGTTGTGTTATGAAAAAAAGGGTAAAACTTTTAAATTATTTTTTTAAAAAAGGATTTGATTCCTCCATCTGAACGAACAGCGCAGATGACTTGGAAATATGGAATCTTTGTTTGCTCTATGTTGGGGTTCACACTAATTCACGTGGAAAATTTTAATTACCTGATTTCTCCAATAATTTTTTATATTACTTAGCATCAAAGAAAAATATGGAGTACTAGTATTATTAAAATTGTTGAATGATTTTTTTTCTGTTATTTGTAATCATATTTTAATTCTAAAAGACTGTATTATACAGTTTTTTAAGTTAATGTATTATATTTAAATTTATAATTTATGTGATCGTTTTTTTTTTTAATGGGGTGTAGATTAGAATTAATATATTCATGCATAAATTATAATATAGTACTTAAATAATTCATTTTAACGAATATTATCTTTCATTGAAAAGATATCATGATCTTCATTTCGAATATTGACTATTTGAAATTCGTACTATGGTGCTTCTTCTTTTTCATCATCTTTCTTTATTTATTTATTTTGTCAGGTTGGTGTACTAAGAGGTTTAAATATTTTATTATGTTTTCTTAATTTTGAATTTGTCAAGTAAAAACCTCTTGAAATGGCTATGGTGGTTCTTTTGGCTTGGGTTGACTAGAGTCCTAATTCTTTATCGGTATTAGTTGTCATTAGATTCAATATCAAAAGATTGTAGGATATATATAAATAGTGTTAATTATAACAAAATATACACATCTAGCGACAATCAAATTATTATCGTTAATTAATTGCTTCTAAAGATAAATTTTGACACAAATCGAAGCACATCAATTGAACTTCCTTCTTTTAAAATTACATTATATGAAGGAAAAAAATATAGCATAATAATTTCTGAATGAGACCATCGATATTATATGTGTCAAATAATTTCAAAACAAATAAAAAGGAACATGAAATTTAATATCATAAGGTGTTCTTTTGGTTAATGAAAGTGCGTCTACATGAACGAAGAGATGGTGACAGTTCTTTTACACGTTTTAAAAGGGTAATTTAATAGCAACATGTTTAATAGGTAACAATTTTATATTTTTCATTTTTCTCTCTTTTGCTTTGGTTGGGTTATATATATATAAAAAGAAATATAAATTTGTTAGGTTCCTCTCTCTTTCAACAAATATTTTAGGTTTTGTTATGACAAAAATCTATTGGTCAGCACATCTTCAATCAAAACTAAAGGGGTACAGCTAGCTGGAATTTGCCCAAAAAAATTCTACTAGTAATATATATCAATAATTCAATATGCTGTAAAAGCTTTTATTCTTATTAGGGTTGTTCAAAATCGAATCGAAATTATTAAATTGATAAAAATTATTAGTTTATAATTTTAGGTTTTTGGTTTAGTAGTTTTAATAATGGTTTAGATTTTCTTTTATCGAGTTATCGGTTCTTAACGGTTTAAATTTTTTTCCTTAACGGGTTAATCGATAACCCGATAGTAAATTAAATAATTATATTTGTATCAGTTTGTATATAAAGTCCTCGACCTAGAGTTATAATTTTCTACTTTTTTTGGTTGTCTCAAATACTTGATTATTCTACGATATAAAAGTGTTTGCTTTTGAGGAAGATGTAACTTGTGAACTCAAGTGCATGGTTTATTTGGTTTTTCACATTGTTTCTAAGTGATTTTTAATATTTTTTCTTTTGTGTCAAATCTTAACGGTTAAATCGGTAACTGAACCAATAACGATCAAAAATCGATAAATCAATAATCGATAAGTCAATATCTTAATGGTTCTATAACGATTTAGTATCTTTACAAATCGATAACCAATAAGCCAACCCGATAAACTTCAAAATCAAACTAAACCAATCAATACACAGCCCTAATTATTATTGTTATTATTATTATTATTGTGAAATGATAACTTTTTTTTTCTATAATCGATGATTCAGCAGCGTTCTTTTCAAAAAAAAAAATATATAAATTGATAAGTGTAAACATGCAGCAATTTTCTTAGAAATCACTTTGATATTCTTTTAAAAAATAATAAAAAAATTGCAAAATAGCTGCCTCAGCAGCGTAGTATTTAATTATTATATTTTTCTAAATTTAAGTACATGCAGCGTTTTAGAGTTTTTTTTTAAAATTTAAAAAAAAATAAGAAAATTGTTATTGGAAAAGCGATTTTAATTTTTTTTTAACAGCACGGACACTTGATTTTATACTAAAGATATCACTGCCTCTAAATCAATTTTGCCCTTCTTATTAAAAAAATTTTTAACATACCATTTATGTTTTTTGAAAAAAAAATTACCCTTTTGACTCCGGAAAAAAGGACAATTGAATCTAAAATTTTGTAGTGATATAAATTTTTGGTGGAGAATGCATGTAAATCTAAAATCTCCTATGTTTTAACTCAAGGACGTTAAGATGAATCCAAGTACTTTTCAAACATGAAATGAAGACAAAAAAATAACCTTTGAGTTTCCTTTTTTGTACTAGTTGGTGGGGTAATTAGTTAATGTTTCTCTATTTAACCTGACTTCTAATTGATCAAATGTCATTAGTTTCATTAATATCAAATATTTAGCTCGAAATGACGAAATCTAATCGTGGATATATAATAGAAATGCACTTATTATATATAGATGAACTCACCTCCAAATTAACGTCGAACGATCGATCGCGAACCCAAGAAATCGAGAGCTACCAAAATTTAATTTCAAACAAAAAGAAGTTGAAATGCTTAACTAGAGATAGAGATTTAAACGTTTTCTGCAAATGAGGATGAAGAAATATTTGGATTTTGATGAGTTGACGGACACTGACTTAATTGAAAGGTATTTATACATATTGACTTGCGTGTGAATTAGGCGGTTTTGTAGGCCATCGTTAAACTGCTTGCCACGTAAAGTATCAAATACTTAAATTTATGATTTTTACTTAATTAATTATTTAACTAACGAGAAGAGAGATTATTAGACACGACATAGTGTAATTTTATCTTACGAGGATATAAGATTATACTCAAAAGTTTAAAGATTGATTTATTAGAATAGAAGTTTTGTAAGAAGTGGAGTGTTGTCTTAATTACTTTTCAAAATGGATATAGTCATATAGGCTTGGTGGTGAAGTATTGGCCTTATTCTGGTAGTTGTTCAACTTGCTTTTGATTTGTTGTTTATTAAATTTTGATTGTTTAATTATTTTATTCAGATTAAAAATAATCTCTCTAGTTAGAGAATAAGATCTGTGTATACACTATTTTTTTTAGATTTTATTTGTTGTTATTTTATCGAATATGTTATTATTTTCGTTGTAATTATTTAACGGAGATATAATATGATTTTCTTCCTGAAGGAACAGCTCACATGACTTGGAAGTTGGTGTTATGGAATCTCTGGTTGCTCTGTGTTGAGGTTCACACGAATTTTAATTTAATAACACCTTTCTTTTTCCAATACCTTTTTTTTTTTTTTGTCAAAATGTTACTTACTAGTATTATTTTTTAAGTGTTAAATGCACATTTTTTCTTATATTTTAAATAAGTTTACGTATTTTATACTCTAAAATACTTTAGTATATAGTAATTTTTTATGCGTCTAATTGTGTAATAAATATTGAGATTTGAGAATTTTAAGTATAAAATTAGATTATAAATTTAGGTATATTGATATCCTTGAACTCCGTTTCATTCTTTTTGGACGAAGGAGGAAAAGGGATTTAATTTATTGATGCACAAACTATGATAATAGATATAGTAAAATAATTCATTGTACCGAATATTATCTTTCACTATAAAGATATTGGAATATTGCTTCTTTGAAATTCGTATTATGATGCTTCTTTTCTTTTTTTCTTTTTTTTTTTGGGTCAGGTTTGTAATTAGATGGTGTATTAAAGCTTTAATATTTCTTTTCCTTGGTTGCAAAATTAATTTTATGACTCTGTTTTCCTAGGAAATATTTCTTAGTTTTTTTTTTTCATATTTTGATTTTTTTAAAAAAATATAATCTTTAATAGGAGGAAAATGACTCTTTCGGTGAAATTAAAAGAAAGTAATTTTTTGAAAGTGCCTACCTAGTCTCTTTCTGGGTTATTGGAAGTGTATAATGTATGTCAATATCAACTAAAGATATAAATAGTGAGTCTTTTTCACGTTAAAAGGTTAGCTTATATGTAACAACATGACCAGGTAACAATTATCCTATCATAGATATAAAATATTTACTTTAGATCGATATATCTAAAATATATTAATCTAAAATTACATGACTCGAAAGCCAGTTTAACGTGGGACAATATTCTCATTAAGATACATGAACTCTTCTTTTTGGGGGTAAAAATGTGTCTTAGTGACCACTTCAATTAAGATGAGAACAATTGATATAAATGTTTTTGGCTCCTTCCAGGGACAATACATGAGATGAACAGTCTATATTTCAAAAATACCTGAAATATTTGTTCAACTAGTATTTCTAAAATACCTAAAATAATAATTTTAAAGAATTTGATAAGAAATAATAATTTAGTTTAAAGAGTATTTTTAAAATTAAAAAATAAAAACAAGTACAAATAATAGAATGAGAAACAAATTAAAAATAATTTTCAAAATATTCTTCTCGAAGAAAATGGAGTTCACTAATGCACACTATGTTCTTAAAAGTATCCAAGGTTAATTGAATATATCTTTTCTGGATAGAGCGATATTATTTGTTGGTGTATTGATACATATTCTCACGGTGTCAGCGAATCACTCAACGGCAGTAAAGTACACTTAGAATACTAGATTTAGTAGTAAAAAAAGTCCAGAAAATTCATGTTCAAAAAGTGAGAGAAAATCTCTCTATATATAGACAACAAATTAAGAATAGTGTAAACAAATGTTCATTGTGTCTTATCGAAAAAGTCGCAACCCTTTAAAAAGTTACAACCATTAAAAAGATCGTAACTTTCATCAAATTAATAGCTTTTCATTAAAGTCATAATTTTTTATCATGAAAATCACGAACTCTCCTTCATTTTTCATTCGCGCCTTTTAAAACTCAACAATCTCTTATGTTCTAACTCTAAGATTATTAAGTGAATCCTCGTACTTCTCAAATATGAAATGGAGATAGAGAAAAGAACAGTGCTTCTTTTGTTCCTTTTGGCAGTAGTTGAGTTAGGAGGGGCCTAGTTAGTCTATTTGATCAGTGAATTTTTTAGATATTTTGGGATTTCTTTTTGATTTGATCAATCAATATTCGATATTTATTGATCGAGTAATATGTATTCATATTATATATATACAGTAAAAAGATATTTATTTGTTCTCTCGATCTAAACAAGAGATTTCTGATTAAAGAATGATTTTATCTTTTAGTAATAGAATATATCAATCAATTATAATGGAATATATCAATCAATTATAATGAAATATATCAATCAATTATGCGTATTTTTTATCGACTTTTTTGTAATTTGTGATTCCCATATTGACAATTACGTAGCACATAGTGTTAACTATTAACTAACAATCAACCTTTTGGAATTAGATTCTAAATGGTAAAGCAGGAAAGATGATGAGACAATTATCATAGTGTGAACTCTTGTCTTTTACCATCCATTTACTTGACAATTTATTCCATTTGCATTGAAAGTTGAAACAAAAAAGAAAAAAGACTTTTAAGAGACTATCACAAGCGAATTTTGATTAATGAGAAGAAATAATTAATTTCTAGTGTCCAATAATCCAAAGAAAGAAAAAAAACTATCTTAAAATATTTGATTTATATATAAACTAAATGAATATTTTGATTTATGGGAGGTGGGGTAGCTATGTGTGTGGGGTAGTGACGATAAAGATTAATAAGTTGTGCTGAAGGGTTAAGGAAACGTATACAATTAATATCGTGAAACTTATTTTCTTTACCGTTATTAGAAGATTGCTTTTTATGATTTTAAAAAATTAGTTATTTTTTAAAAAATTTGAGCAACCGAACATATAAAGAAATTTTGAAATATTTTTTGTTTTGGAAGATCCAAGAGCATGCCGACATAATTGATGTGAATAATTATTCACTAGAGGCATAAAGTTACCTTTCGATTATAAGTATTCAAGGAATATTGAACAATTAAAAAAGTAGTAAAAGAAAACGAAAGACCTCATACACCACGCAAGCCACCATTAAATTTAAACCTCTAAAATTAACTTATTTTGAAAGCGTTTTTTTTTTTAATAAAAGGATGAAAAACAAATTACTACGTATTTGACTAATCAAATTAAAAACGCAATTTTGACAACAATTAATATATAGCCAAATTTTCAAAAAAAGTACACCATCAATATATTGTCTCAAAAGTAATTTTTGTTTTTGAAGAAAAACTAGGCTACCTTTGAAAAATAGTTTCTCTTTAAAAATTTGCCCAAACACTTTTTATAAAAAAAGATAATATACTAACATGACTCTTAACTTGACTTAACGAATAATTATACACTCTAACTTTAAATATGCACAAATAGACACTTAAATTTGTATAAAATTAAATAAATAGACGCAAGTGTCATAACATGGCATAACACACGTAGTATGTCATATAGAATACAAAATTATCATGTAGGACGAATATATTTATTTGCCCAATTTTATACAATTTAAGTGTCTACTTATGTACACCCAAAGTTAAAGGTCATAGTTATTAATCGACGTCAAATTAAGAATTAATATTTATGTATTATGTCTTTATAAAATAAGCACTTTTTTGATTTATTTTTTTTTTAAAAAAAGTCAACGTCCTCAAAGCTTGATCAAGATATTGTAAGCCTTATACATAGGTCAAAGCATCCGTTGATTGAGGAGCTTTTAAAACAAATATGCATAACTGATTAAAAAAAATCATATACTTAAATTACAATTTCAACCTAAACTTTTGTATTGATTTTGAAAAAGCAAAATACATAAATATGACCTTAAATTTAATCTCCATCCCCAGTTCACATTTATGCCCTCCAACTTAAAGTGTGTATGAATAAGTACTTTCTTAAACTTGTATAAATTTGATGTTAAACTCCAATGTTGTTGAAGAACATGAATGTGAAATGAACTCCAGTTAAATAACACATTTATGTATTACATTTTTTTATAAATTATTTTCACGAATTTCTTCGATTGATTTTGGTAAAAATACCCAAAATCAATTGAAGCTATGGTACAGGTGCGGCACATGAGGCCGCACAACTTACACTAACTATAAGTTACACACATTATCTGCGACTTCTACGGCTAGAAGAAGTAGACTTTCCCAGAGGAGGGAAATCATCTTCATTGGAAAAAACCTTATTTTCACTATTCGGAAGCTTGTCAATTTTACCATGGTAACGATTTCTTGAGCTGTCCAATGATGGAGAAGGAATAAGACGCTCGATTCCTACAAGCTCTGGATCAGGAGTATAACGATATGGCAATTTGCTGACATCCATCTTACGGAAGGTAATGGAAATTCTGCAACAACAAAAAACAATGGTGATATGAGTGAGATAAACAAGATTACTGTATACTCCTTTCGTTTTACAAAAAATGACCTGATTTGACTTGACACGAGTTTTAAGAATATAAAGAAGACTTTTGAATTTTGTGGTCTTAAACGTGCCACCTTGAAATTTGAAATTAAAATGTTACAAAAAAAGAAAGAGGTCATTCTTTATTAAGCAGACTAAAAAGGAAAGGAAGTCGTTCTTTTTGAAACGGAGGAAGTAGATGCTATCAGAAAACATGTCTGGAAGTAGCTGAATATATGTCTAGAACTAATATTAATGAATATTTTTGTGTCATACATAGAAGAAAGAAAATAGGAAAACAACCTTTTAGCTGGAACACTAGGCACACAATGTTTAGCAACATCAGCTCCATTACCATTGAGAATGAGCACTGACCTGTATCAGATCAAAAAAGGGGGGAAATGAATACGTATTTCGTATGTAAGAAGGCAGTGCAGAGATCGAATTGTGTATGGTATTAGTAAACGTACCCGAGAGGAAGAGGCAAGGAGAAAGGACCAGAGAACTCTCCAGGATTAATAATCTTTAAGGTTGTGCCGAAGAGTATCTTACATTCTGCCAAGAAAGATACTGTGCAGAAAGGTCGAACAAAGTCGTGATGGTCAATATGAGGAGGAATGCAATCACCCTCGTCATAAATATTCACGATGCAACTATCAGGTACACATGACGTAGGCAAAACATGCCATCTAACCATTCTCTTAATCATTTTCTTGAATAAAGGAGGCAATGGATCCACTTCTTCATCTCTAACAATGCCCGGCGGATTACCATTTTTGTCCTGTAAAGAACTGTCAGTGTTCTTTACAGTGGATAAAATGTCGAGATAAAACTGAAAAGGATTAGCCATTAATTAGAGATCTCTTACCATAGCATAATTATAACAACAACCAAATTGTAAAGTGATGCGCCCCTTCCCTCGCATCCATTTTCTTGGTTCAGAATATGTTCGCGCTGCAAAATATCAACCAGAAAAAAGAAAGAAATTGAAACAGTGAAAGCAATAACGCAGATACATTCTTCGTGTTTCATAGCTATTACTCTGGCTGGACACAGAAATAAATAACCATACTGATCAACAGATTTCAAAAAAAAACAGAACTGAATGAAAATTACCTCTAAGTTGTTGCTTTTGTCCCATCCTCTGGAGAGAGTAAACAAGTTCGACTATCTCCTTTTGCTCATCAGGATTGAAAACGTTAGTGTGAAGCTCAAGCCCTTTAAGCACATTTATTTGCTTTTCATTAACATTCTCATAGTGAACAAAATCCTTTCGCCTTCCAACTTGGCTAAATCTAATAAACTCTTTCTGATCCTCCACTAAATCATCGCCTACGACTGATCTACTAGGTCCATCATTTAGTTTAATCTCAAAATTTGAAAGGTCGGACGCTGGTTGTTTGTTAATCACCGGTTTAGACAAGGCACTAACAAATCGTTTCGACCTTCCTGAGTTGGTTGAGTCGCCAACTTGTGGAAAGGGTGTATAAGCATCAGCATTCAGCTTTCTTTTAGGTGAAATTGCATCATCAGATGAACTTTCTGCAACATTAACATTGGATAATGTCATTTCGTCTACCCTTCCTATAAAGTTAAAAACAAAATTATGAGATACTTTGAATAATAGTAATCCTAAGCACCAAAGATAAATCAACAATGACAGCCCCATTTTACCAACAAAAATATAACTGAAGAATAGAGTTTGATTCCCTCCGGCGTTTTAATGTATTAAAAAAATGATCTTTTCAGAAATTTATTTGTTGCATCTTTCTTGGATTTCTCCGGTCTCTTCTTTCTCAAAAAGTCCGTATCTATACTCTCTTCAGAAACTGCGGCCGCTATTCTTTGGGTGCGCACAGGTAAAAACTCCGCTCCTATGCAATAGCTAGCAAATCACATAGGAGAGCTCGACCCAAAAAGCAAAACCCTACTCCGAATCGATACTTAAAAATCTAAATATTCAGAAATTCAATCCCGAACTCAAAAGTGGGTATCTTTCTCCAATATCTCTATCTGAAAAAATCCGTATCTACACTTTAAAATCGAATAATCCATAAATTCAATTCGGATTCAGGATCTCTCAGGAATGAGTTTTGTATCTAAAAAAATCCTTATATATACTAATTTCAACTCAAATTTATTCACAAATTCAATTTCTATTCAAGACACCTACAACGAATTCGATTTCTTCGTATATGTTTACTTCAAAATTACCGTGAAATTAAATACGCAGAAAAAAAACAGAATAATTGAAATTAGCTTACTTTGAATAAAGTTGAGATTGTTGACACGAGACTCAATAACTTCTTCACAGTAAGAACAAAGGCCTTCAGACAAAACTTGAAGAAGTTGTTCATGTGATAATTTCTTCAACATAGCTTTGAAATCCCGCGGCTCCGGCGACCATCGACTATAATCTCCGGCCATTAATTAAACCTGATTTTAATTTCTCCGATCAACAATTAAGGAATCTGTGAGTTTTCATGAGAAAATCTTAGTCTTTGCCTCTTTTGGACAGGAAAACCTGAAACCTAAAGGGACTAGATTGTTAACTTTCTGGGCTTCTTACATTAACAAATTATGTACAGCCCAACTGTAACATTATCTATTTCTAAATTAAGAAAAAAACAAATGTCTAAATGTGTTGATATAATTTTGTTTCAGATAACAAAATTATAAATCATATAAATTTTATTAGTTTACAAGTTAAAAGTACGATCTTTCTTTTAGTGATTATGTAATATTATTAAAAAAAAATTTATATAAATCATAACTGAATCAAAAATTGAATATTCGTTTCAGTTTAGATTATATATAAATTAGGTTGCACAATATCGAACATTAAATTGAATTAAATTGTAACTCGAAAAACAAATTTTGACTATTAATTTAATTTGACTTGATTTGGTATTTTAAAAAAATGAGTATATTTGAATTGATTTGATTATAACTAAAAAAAATCAACTCGAGATCAAACTAACCCTACATATATTATATAGATTATTTTAAAATTTTATTTATATATAAAAATATGTATTTTGATATAACTTTTAAAATAATTCTTATACTATTTCATAGTTTTTATCTTTTAATATATTACTTCAAGTTTAAAATTTAAAATTATGAATGGTCCAGTAAAGATTCGAATTCATAGATGTAAGTAATTATAATAAAACTTAAATCAAAATCAAATTAAAACTAATGAATAAAGAATATAATTTAACACTAACAATAAAAATAATATGGAATATTTTATTTTTTTACATTCATTTAGACAATTAAAATACGTAATCTAATGTTATATTCCCTTTTAAAATTTAATCATGTAATTGTTACTTATGTTAGCATGATTTAATACTTTTAAATTATGATTATTTTCATTGTGACTTACTAATTTGCACTATTTATTTTACACGATTTCATCATTATTATTTTTATTGAATTTTTTAGTGTCATTAATCATATCACATTTTTTATTTTATTTTCTTAAGAAACACCTTAGATAGTCGTATTTTGGTAGAACTAAAAAAATTAAAGTACAAAAAATTTATATATTTGTATGAATACTTAAGCGGAAAAACACGAAAGAAACACAAAAATTCGAAAAACCTGAATTATCCAGAAAAAAACCCCGAGATTTTGAAAAAAAATGAACTTTATTGATTTGATATGATTTATAAATTAAAAATTCAATAAAATAATTTGATTTTATAATTGAAAAAAATCCGAAACACAACCATGTACACACATGGATGGAACCAGGATCGAAGCTACAGAGTTAAATGGGGGTTCGGATGAACCCACTAACTTTTACGTAGACCCTATATACGTACCAAAAATTTATGTCCTAATAATTGATGGATACATAAAATAGAATGAAAAAGTGATATAAATGTGAAATAATTCTCAAGTTGGAGAGCGTTAACATGCTTGCTTAGGATCAATTTACAAAGTCACACTCTAAAAAAGTTTTGGGACTTTACCTATATTTTAAACTTACTTTTATTTATTTATGTTAAAACAATGTCTCTACGTATCATCTAAGTTGACATATTAAGACACAATAGAAGTAGGAGTAATATTTTCTTCTTCTACATAGTTCTAGCAAACACACATTTTAATAAATTTGGACGAGTCATGATACCAAATTAGTAAAGAGAAGAAAAAAAAGAAATGCTTACTAACGAAATGGGAAAAGTGTAGGTGAACGCAACTTCCCAATATGTATGGCTGTAAAGAGAATTTGATAATGAAATAAACAGTGAATAGCTACCATTTATGTGTTAACATTAAATTTTTTAAAAAATTAAAATTGAAATTAAATGCTTAAAATATTTTTGACTATTTGTATAATTACATTATTTTATTAAAAATAAAAATAAATTTTTACATTAAGCATATATAAAAATAAAACTATTTTTTGAGACAAAATTTATATAAAAGGTATGATATATATTGAAACAAATAAAATATTTATTAGAGCTTTACACCATATTAATCGATATAGAGTGTATTGGTAATAATTTCATAGACTGCTTTGTAACACACTAAGGCCTTATTTGTTTGCACTTAATGGAGGTGAATCTTAATGATTCAGATTCAGCCTATTAAGTACGTTTTGTTTTTAGGTCTCGAACTGAATCATTCAAATTCAGTCCATTAAGTTCATTTGTTTTATTTTTAAAAAAACTCTTAATGGGTTTGAAGAGGTCTGAACGAAACAGATTTGTAGGAGACTCTTAACAGCATTCAGATTCATTTGATAAGTTATCAAAAAATAAATCATAGTTTTTCTGCTTTGAGCGTGCATTTTTATTTCATAACTAATTTTTTTTTTCTTTTCACAATCGAACACCATTTAAGTTTTCATAAATCTTTTCAAGTAATTTTTTTTATATTAATAATTTTCTTGTATTGACGCGTGTCAAGAACACTGGTTACAATAATATTTTTGGTGTATTGTTGTTTATCAAGGTTTTGAATGAAAAAATAGTACTCCAAATCATTATTATTAAAACTTTTAATTATTTTTTTAATCAAAAGTCATATATTTTGTTGAAATGAAAATTTTATAATATTTTATTAATATAATACTCAATTTCACTGTCACATTTAAAACAAACAACATTAATTATTTAGTGTTCAAATTTAGATGCGACATCTTAATTTTTAGATGTGTATTCAGATCAAAACATCCAAATCTTAATGAAAATTTTAATATTCAGAATCTTAATAAAAACAAATAAGGCCTAACACTGACATAAACTTTTCTAAAAATATATTTTATGATATTATATTTATCTCTCTCTTTTTTTAATATATTATTATTAATCCAAAAGGTTGTAGACAACAACTTTACCCTTCAAAAAAATGATAACCTGTTCTAATTAATTACACTACATATTTATCATAACAGATATAAATAAATAATTACCTAACCAGTACACCAATGATAGCAGACACTAAATTGAAAACACACTTAAATTATGCATTTTAAAAAATATATATATATCTAAATTATAAAGCGTGAGTTAAATAAAAATAATTTAATAAAATAAATATTATACCCAGTAATAGAAATAACTTTTGCTAAATAGCATTTGTTTTGAGACACAGAAAACATCATATTGAGTATGTGCTGTACATCAACAATTACTTGTATCATGATGGAAATGGAATTGATGGGTAATATATGATTTCTCAATCATAAAACGATATAACAAAATTATTTTCCTTTAGTTTATCACAGGAAGTCAGTTTATATATTCTTGGCCATGCTAGTTTTTTTCTTTATTATTTAGTTCGGTAATTTCTGATTTTCGAAAGTATTTAAAAAAAATAATTTAAAATAAATTAGAAAGTGTTTGACAAAATTATAAATAATTTAATATAAATTTTAAACGACTTAAAAATAAGTTAAAACTCAAAAATAGATATTCATTTTTTTTTGACTTAAAAATTATTTTATTTTGACTTTTAAAAATTTATTTTTTTTAAGTCAATTCAAACACATTTCAAAGGGCTATTGGTAAACTTAATATAATAACTTTTCTGGGGCCTTTGTTCTTTCCCTTTTTTGCCAATTGGCAATGTGATACTATTTCTGTTCACTTTTATTTATCAAAATAAAAGATAAATAAAATCACACTAACTTCTAAGAAAAAAAAGTAATAAGAGGTAAATTTTTATAACATTATTGAAATTGGTCTCATTAATTGACTATCAAATTGTATACATTAGATATTGAAAAACCTACTTGAATTGGTATCTTTTCTGGAATAATTAATAATTTTAGCGATATTTTTTATTTATTATCATTTATAAGAATATTATATTATTAAAAGTGAATTATATATGTAATAATATAATTATTTTTATATTATGCTTGTTTTGGTAAGAAATTGACACATTATATTATTAGAGTAATAAAATATATGATAAATGTATTAATCAGTAATAAAACTTGTATTATATGTGAATAATAAATTATTATTTGTGTTATGTATTGAAACTGTATGAAAAATGATCGAGTGAAAAGAAATATTATTGATATAAATGATAAATATATTTTTATTATAGTTATTTACGTAAGTTTCCCTTAAATATTCAACTTCCTCTATTTGCCTTTAGTATTTTATTCACTTAAATTCATTTGTTTTATATTTTATAATACTTTTCCAAAAGTACTAAAAATAACTTAAATTATGAAAAATTTGGTTAGCTCTCAAAATTTCACTTATACGGCATAATTGAGACTTGAAAATACATTAAGAGATAATAAATCACAATAATTAATAAATTAAAATATTTGGAAAATATATTTAAATATAATTAACTATCAAAATTTCTAATGTCACATGTTGGGACAAGGGAAACAATATATATTATTTTAAAATTATATTAATTATTAAGAGTACTATAAATTTTAATAATTAACATTTTAAATTTTTTTAAAAATATACTAAAATTTTGTGAGTTCAAAATTTCACGTAAGATGGACCAAGTGCGTAACATATATTGAAATATTAAAAAAATATATTCAAAATTAATTTTAATCTAAAAATATCAAATGTGCCTCAAATATTATTAATAAGTACGTTAAAAGTATTGCAAAAATAATTCACGACAAAACATATTCAAAAGTTTAATTGACTCTCGTAATTCTATAGCATTACTTAAATTAAAATATATAAGATAGTATATATTGGATTCAGGATTGCCTGGACTTTTGCATTTTTGTGGAATTTTTTTTCATACACTGATTATTTATACCAAGTCAATGCAATACGTTATTTAACAAAGTAAAATAAATGTAAATTAATTATAATTAAGTAAAATGAACTATTAATTTAAACACATGGCATGTATGTTCTCGCTTGGTGTAAGTAAGTTTTATCCCCTTATATACTATAAATAAAAAAATAGCTGCCATTTCACTTTTAAAACATTTATAATGCACTTTTAATTCTTATTACAAGGACTAATTTATTATTCACGTAATACAAGTTTTATTGATGGATAATATATTTATCACATATTTTAATACACTTATAATACAATGTGTCAGCTTTTTACCAAACAAGCATAACATATTTATAAAATTAGTTATAATACATATATATTACATAATTTAATTCACTTTTAAAATATATTATAAATTTAACATAATATTGCTATAAATAATAATAAATAAATAAAATATCACCATGGATTCCATTGCATTGGTCCATCATATTGGAGAAAAAAGGTATGTGCCAATCTCTTCTAACTTACGATAAAGAGTACTCTTCGAAACGAACAAAGAAGAATTTGACAAATAAATTGAGATGGGACAATAATAATTCTATTATAATTGCTTGGCCAAAAAAATATGGAGCTTCTTTAATGATAATGACACAACATTTCAAAAGAAAATCCAACAATTATAACCAACGTATAATTATTAATTAGATTTATGGAATTAATTTGCACTATTATAATTCTTATTAGATTTTGGAACACAGTTATATAAATTAAAATTAAATATAATTTGTGTGTTTTGTTCGTCTCTCTCCTATTTTACTCATCACACTCCTTGCATATGGTATTCTAGATTTATGTATCTAGTGTGATTTGCATATATGTGGAATTCGGAGCCTAAAAGGTATAAAATGTTAACAAAAGTTTCAAAACTGTATATGAATTTTTATTTTAACCAAAACGGAAAAATCACTAACATAGTAGCAATTTCTTTCGCCGGAAAAAGCAAAATTGCTGCTATAGCAGCGATTTGCGAAACTCCATTTTTTTAAAATAATTTTTTTAAAAGGAATCGCCGCCAAAGCAGCGAATTTCAAATTAACTTTCTTTTTTATTGTTGTTGATTTGAATTTTTTTAATTATTATTTATTTGTCATTTTTTGAAAAAATAAATAAAAATCAAATTACTGCAAGTGCAGCGATTTTGTTTCAATTTTTTAAAAAAATTAAATCACTGCTAAGGCGATTTTATAACTTTTTCTTTTTTAATTTAGTTAAATCGCTCAAAAAATAATCCTCCGTATTTTTGTGTACTAAAATTTGTGCAATTTTTTTTTCGATTTTCTCCAAATTTTTAGTCTACTTTTAATTTTTTTTAAATATTTTCAATATAATTTTTTTTAACTTGTTATTTTTGACAAATCGAAAAAAAAATTCTTTTTCTTTTAATTATATCCTCATTTTATTAATATCATAAAAAAATATAATGAATAAACATATGTAATAATGAAATAATAAATTTATTATACCAATTATTATTTGCTCAGAAGGTGCCACGTCAAATAGGGTATGAGGGAGTACATACTTCATCCTTTTTTCAAATTAATTAATCAAAGAGTTTCTCTCCATGAGTATCTATTGTTAGAAAGAACTTTTTTTAAAAATAAAATAAGGTAAATTAAAAGGTTTGACCAAACAATACAAAATAAGTACATACCTGACTAATATTTGGGTTATAACATATAACAACAATTATTTTTTTAGACTAGGTGAAATATGTCATATCGAGGGTTTGTTTGATTAAAAAGTCCATCAAAGAAATTGAAAAAATTACTTCATTAGATATACATATATACCTTATATTAATCTTACTTATTAATAATTACCTATATTTTTATTAATTAAGAATTTTGTAGCATGTTTTAAGTTAGATATTTTTAGATACATTATTCTTTAAAAACTAGCCTAGATTAGGGCAATTGAATATCTATCATCCTCCCTCCCCCCTTCTCCAATTTATTTCTTTAAATTGTAAAACTCTGAATTGAAAAAAAAGAGCAATACAATTTTAAGGTTTGTAACTATCATTTAAGTCATGTATATGATTTTTCTATAGCTTTCACTATATTGTCTTCATTTAAGTCATGTATATGTTGTTCATTCTTCTTTAGTATACTGTAGTAAACTTCTATCAATTTGTATAGAAATATAACTACTAAAATAGGAGAAACTATGTGATTAGACATGCCCTATTATTATCATCATCATCATCATATTAAGTCTCTTATCACTAATTAAGAGCTTTCTACGATATATTGCAAAAGATACATGTATTTTTATTTTCAGATACACTAAAATAGGGAGGGATGCGAGTGAGATTTTTTATGTATACCAATTACATGCAAATCATAATAGATACACACTAGATACATGTATATGTATGTACTTGATATATAGGAGAGTGATAAGCGAGATTTATTTTGTATCCCAAATATATGAGATTTTAATTGAATAAAGTGTATGTAGAACAAGTTACACATAATCTTGACCATATGATACATGTATCTCGAGATACATGTATCTAGACATATCTGAACACACATAAATCTTGTAAAATATGTAATCTTATCAACTAAATTGTTTTTAAATAATTATCTTATAAACTAGTGAAATTTATGTAAGTTTTGACCCTTTTTAAGTTGGGTAACTTTCACATATAGCAAATAAAAAATTCATATTTGTATGATATAGCAAAGTTTGCATAATTGCGCTCCATAGCAAACATAGAAACTGTATAATTCGCTATACATATATAGTTGAAAAAAATTGTATAAAATGAAGTGTATAAAACAAGAAAGAGAAAGACACTTGGGCAGAGAACTGTATAAAAACGAAATGTATAAAACGAATTATATTATTATATGTGTATAGAACGATTATATACAATTTGAATTTGTATGAAATGGGAAAGAGAGAAAGGCAAAAGAGTCTTGACAAGGAATATACAATTGAATTGAATTGTATAAGACGAGAAAGAGAGAAATTAGATACAATTTGAAAATTGTATAAAACGAGAAAGAGAGAAAGGCAAAAGAAACTGGGCAGGGGAGTATTTTTATTGTATAATTATAAGTGTATGGGACGAAAATATATGTACTTGCATGTGTATATACAATTTTCTCACGCTTCATACATTTCGCTTCTGTTTGTATAAGTGAGAAAGGCGAGGCTGGCGAGCGAGATTTGGGAGAGTGGCAAGCGAGATCTGGAAGAGGGGAGAGAGGGAAACAAAAATATATGTATTTATACAATTTTTCTGCTTTATATAATTAGAAATAATTTTTATACATTTGTGTTTGTATAAAAAGTGAGGAAGCGAGCGAGAGATTGGAGGAGAGTGGCGAGCGAGATATTTGGGAGAGAGGTGCCTGACAATTTTTTGCAAATGTTTGTTATGGAGCACAATTAAATCAAACCCTAGCTACTTCATTTATTTTAGGTTATTAGTTTGTTATCACATACAATTTTCCCTTTTCAAGTTAGCTAAGTTGGACCTTTTTGAACTAAAAGGATCTTTAATAAAGACATGCTTGGTAAAACTGGGCCTGCCACTTAGCTAGAACTTGGGCCGAATCTTAAAAAATCATGTTCAAAAACTATTAACGGTTCGAATATTTCACGTGCTTTTACGAGTTTTTACACTACACGATAGTCCAATAAAAAGTGAAGTGCATAGTAAATACATAGCAATATTATGATTAATCTGTAATGTAATATGTATTAAAAGTAAATATATATATATATATATATATATATATATATATATATATATATTACAATCACTTTACAATATATTATTAATGCTTGATAAGAAATTGACATATTAAATTAAAATGTGTGATAAATATATTATATATCTATAAAACTCTTACTGTATGTATTTTATAAATTGTTCTCTTGATATGTATTAAAATTGTATTATTAATATATTAAAATTGATCAAGTAACGTAGGTTCATTCAACTTTCCCTTTATTTAAAATGAATTTTGACCAAAAACATTGAATTTTTTTTACTGTCTAAATATTTCTTAATTATTTGTGTGACCTATGTTATTTTATTATAAATCTTACCAAAATTTTTGACTTTCAATACATATATTAAAGTTCAGGTTTATTTTAGATAATTATAATTAAATTCATATATTTGACTATCGCTCCCCCTCTCTCATTGTATTTGAGATATATCTTAGTATAATTCAAATGTATCTAAAATCTTATTCGTCTCTCTATAAATATCTTGTCCGCCTTTTTGCTTCACCTGCTCACCTCTTTTTAAATGTATGTGGTAATAAAAACAAATACATTTCGGTATATTTAAAATTTCATATAAATTATTAATTAGTAAGATAATATATAATAATTTTAAAGAATAAGATAATATATAAATATGGTTATCTAATTAGGTAAAATTTCCTATTTGATTATTTCAAAAAAAAAAAAGTCGTCTTCTGCGGCCTCTAAGCATAGAATTTGTTAAATTGTCTATTCATGTTTACATCTTATTTTCCACTCCCTAGGAATGCACACTTTTCTCAATAGAGCAAAATAAGAATTTGACATATATATACTTCCTCTGTTTGTTTTTATATTTCATCGTTATTATGAATAGTTTACCAAAATAAAAATATTGATTATTTCATAAAATTAATGCATAAATAATTATAATAAAAAAATTAAGTGAATAATTTGTGTTTGTTGGTCATAAAACAAGAAATCCTAGATGCAAATGTAATGTACATATACCGTATGCATGGTCTCTGTTAGAATGCATATATGTTGTATATTGTAAACTTACGTGATTGTATATAATATATATTACTATATGTAAATATCAGCCATCGATGTGGGAGAATCCCACAGTTCCCCCAACATATAGAAACAATAATAAATTACCCAAAAAAAAACAGTACTAGTATATATTAAAAAAAAATTAAAAAGAAAAAAATATAACAGACATAATAGAATGATAAAGCAAAACTTATACGCATGTTGAATTGATTTAGTATTCATGATAAAAAAAAATGATTTTCGTGAAAATATTTTGGTTAGAATATTCATTATCATTATCTTCTTGTAATTGTAAAAAGAACTCGATGCCTCTTCTTCTCCCTTTGAATCAAACTTTTCCTTGCATTAATAGTTGAATTTTTATTAGTATTTATGATACAAGTCGAATCTTAGATGTAAAAATAAAAGAAGGTGGACTCCCTTCTCTGTTAAAGGAAATGAAATTATTGTAAATATACACATTAATTAACCAAAAAAAAATCTACCACAATTTAGAGCATCAATACGAGAATCTGTTAATATCTTTGAAACAATCAAAATTGTGCAATAGATTATATTTTTCCAACTGAAATTGTTATAAATCAAATCATCATGAACCACGCTTTTAAAGAAAAATTTATACTTGATACATTTCTCCTGCATACCTAATTAGTGTATTAGCACGCATATAGGCCCCGTTTGGCCATAGATTTATCAAATAAAATTAAAGAAATTTTTTTTTGGCAAATAGTGTTTGTTCATACAACTTGTCATTATTTGACTAATAACTCAAATTCTTAAATACTAAAAAAAAGAACTAGGTCAATCTCAATATTTGAAAACTTTTAACAATTCAAATTTTACGCCAAAGTTTAATCTTTTACAAGAACACCTTCTATTATAGTTGTTTGCGTTTATTTTTTACATAATATTCTACGTGAACATTGAAGTAGTGATGGAATATTTAGTAAATATGAAAGTGATGATATAATTGTTGATGAAAATAATAACAATCCGCTTAAGATAACAAAGTCATGTGCTATGCAATACAAACATATTGATAGCTTGATAGTTTTTAAAACTTATGGTATACATCATATTTCTTAAAAGAGTGAAATATATTTTCCAAATAGTATGATTAAACACACGATGAAATTTTATCCAAATAATATTTATCAAAAATATTTAAAAATTTATGACCAAATGCTAGCTTAGTATCATGTTAAAAATTTATAACGATAAAAATGATGTCATTCATGTAAAGAAGAAAAGAGAAGACAGAGCTAAAATGGTTAGGAAAAAAATTGAAAGAATGAAAAAAGAAGATAAAGGCAAAATTTGTTAGGAAAAGATTAAAAAATTACATATGTATTCTTGCACAGGATCTAGCAAGCGCGTGCACGCGACTCTAATATGTGTGACTGATTTTGTACGTTAGAAGATGATATTAGTTATATTTTTAACAAAAACAAGTGTGTAATAGATCTCTATAAAACTTTAAGCGTGTAAATGACTTTTGGGTACAAATTTACGAAAATAATTTATATTTATCTCTTTAAAAATAATAAATTATCCAAAAAATAAATAATAGTAGTATATATAAAAAAAAATTAATAAGAGAAATATCACAAATATATAAGAATGAGACAAAGCAAAACGTATTCGGCACGTTGAGTTGATTTAGACACAAAAAGAGCAGGACAATTAGGCATATAGGGGGCGGAACGAGCAACCCCTAAGCAACTTTTCTATCTTACAAATTAATTTAATGGTCTATTTGATACGAAAAAATATACTTTTCGTGTAAATATTTTTATTAGAGCATTAATTATCATTGTCTTTTTTATTACTGCAAAAAGAAGTCGATAAAATCCACCACAATTTATAGCATTAATATGTGTACAATCAAAATTGTGCAATACATGATTTTTTTGACGTAAATTAAACTAGCATGAACCATACAAATTCATACAAATAAAATAGGAAGCAATATGATTTTATTCATCAAAATAGTGGGTACAATTCTATTGATCCCTTGATTCTAATCTCCTATGATTTATCCATAATTTCATGATTCGAGGGTCGTTAACATATTTCTCGAACTAGGATAATTTAGATTTGACCTCATTATATGAATAACCCATCAATTTGCGAACTATTCAAGATATTGATCTCTACATAGAATTTCTGAGATGTTTTTAAAGAGAATTTAGTACATTTTATATAGACATAAATTAGGATTTAGGATTAAATAACCTCAAAATTCTAATTTGAGTTAAACACACTTTGTAGAGTCTCAACTTAAATTAAATCGCATCTTGTGAATTCCACAAAATTTCAATGTCTACAGATGCTTTTAAAGAAATTTGTTCTAATTTACATTGTAGCCACACACCTAATTAGTATATATTAAGACATCAATTATTATCATAGGTTAGTTATAAGTTTACTCTTAACTTGAATAATTATCCAACTCTTCAAGTATAATAAATGTATTTTCTGATTTGAAAAAGTATGCATTACAATTTAGTAATACTAGATATTTTCTAGAATTAAATAAGAACATATTAGAAAAAAATTATTGTCATTTCTTGATTTATTAAAATAGACAAGTAAATAAGAATAGAAAATATGAAAAAGTAAATAGGAACAGAGATATTATAATTTGATTCGACATAAATAAAAAATACAATAATAATAAATTAAAGTATCAAACTAAAATTTAAGGAATATATGTATTTGGTCTTATATAACCACTCAATTTTTAAAAAAGATATGACAAAATTATTTTTCTTTAATTTATTACAAAATAGAAAAAATTACTTAAGAAGTTAAAAGATCAATAATAGATTGACTCATTACTTCCATGCCCTAATACATGCAGCCTCTATAAATAGAAGGATACAATTGAAGAATGTAAGAGCATAGAATAATAATATTTACCTACGATAAATATGTCGATGGATTTAATATTATCATCGAAAAAGGCCGATAAAACGATAGTGGAAGTTGAAGGAGTTGGTGGATACTACACATGGTCAAGTAGCCAATTTCCCACTCTAAGTCAGAAAAAAGTTGCAGCTGGATTATTAATTCTTCAGCCTCGTGGCTTAGCTTTACCTCACTATGCTGATTCCTCTAAAATTGCTTATGTTTGTGAAGGTACGTAGAAAGTTCATAATTCTAACAGATCTAAAAAAAAAAGTCTTTTTTAAAAGCGACTAAGAGTAGTTCTTCTCCGTGAAAACATCGCCAAAGTTAGTATTTCTAACAATTTATGCAAAGACGTTAACTAGTATATAGTAAGTACTGATTAATGTTTTACGATATATTTGCAGGCAAGTATATGGAGAATTATCAGGTGGGAAAAACTCAATTTGGGAAGCAGCGTCTCCATCAATTTTAGAGGCCTCTCTAAATACGACTCCAGATTTGACAAAGTCTTTCAAGTCCAAGATTGCTAAGGGTTCAGTGATTGCCCCACCTTCCAATGGTTAAGTAATTAATTACTTGTTTGAAATAAGATTGATTGATGATCTAATATATAGGATTATATGGGAGCTTTTGACGTTAAGCTTATATGATGTTGTGTTTCAATTATATATGTATGCCTTTTTTAATTAAGAATAAAAAGAAAATGAATTTGGTCTGTAAGCGGATGCTCTGAGGCAGTATAAAGGCATAATGTACCTCAGAAACAGTGGCGGAGCCACCTTGTTCTCAGGTCCATCCAAACTCCCTTCGTCGGAATATTAGTATTATTTATACGTAGTTAAAATAATCTTTTAGATACATATAGTAAATGTTAAATCTTCTCTATTACTTCGTGTATCTATTTATTCATATTTTGAACATCTTAATTGAAAATCTCGACTTTCACTCAGAAACTATAAATGGAAATGAAACTGCATTTGTCACTTGCATAAGACGGCTGCATAAACTAGCAAACGTTACATTAATTTTCTGTTAAAATTTGGGCATCTGCCTACTCCTTAGGCATATAAAAGGAAATATACACCAGAAGTGAATTGCTTATATCTTTTCCGAATATATACTAACAATATCTCTTTGATATAAAAATGATTCTTCACGCTTCAAAATAATCTTCTTTTTCAATTATATGCTTACCAACCATTAAACAGGACTAATGTATAAAATTAATAAGTTCTTAATTTTTATTCAATTCATTCACAAATCAAACAAATAGTAAAATTAGTACATAAATAATCAAATTATTCATGAATTAGGTGGAGCATTATACACCAACAAAAATAGGAAAATTTAAATAAAAAGAAGAAGAAAACACATTAAAGCATTATTGAGTAAGATGGGACGGAAAAGAACAGGTGCATGGGCGCAACGTGCTAAAATTTACATATATTGTAAATATGTTGCTCGCCTTTTTGCTTCACCTGTTCACCTCTTTTAAATGTATGTGATAACAAAAATAAATATATTTCGACACATTTAAAATTTATTAACTTACTAATATATAATAATTTTAAAGAATAAGATCATATATAAATATGGTTATCTAATTAGGTAAATTTTCCTTTTTGATTACTTATATATAAAAAAAAAGTCGTTTTCTGCGCGGCCTCTAAGCATAGAATTTGTTAAATTGTCTATTCATGTTTACATCTTATTTTCCACTTCCTAGGAATGCACACTTTTCTCAATAGAGCAAAATAAGAATTTGACATATATATACTTCCTCTGTTTGTTTTTATATTTCATCGTTATTATGAATAGTTTACCAAAATAAAAATATTGATTATTTCATAAAATTAATACATAAATAATTATAATAAAAAAATTAAGTGAATCATTTGTGTTTGTTGGTCATAAAATAGGAAAGAAGGGAGTATTTTTTTTAAAAATGATAAACTGCTATGAATTAATCAAACTCAAAGTATTATAGCTGTAATGTAATGTATATATGCATAGACTCTGTAGAATGTTATATGTTGCATATACATGGTAATGCATGTGATTATATATTATATAATTACTATATATAACTATCAGCAATCGATGTGGGAGAATCCCACAATTCACACCCAACATATAGAAACAATAATAAATTACCCCCCCCCCCCCCAAAAAAAAAAAACAGCTAGTATATATAAAACAAAATTAAAAAGAAAAAAATATAACAAATATAAAAGAATGACAAAGCAAAACTTATACGCATGTTGAATTGATTTAGTTTTCATGATAAAAAAAAATTGATTTTCGTGAAAATGTTTTTGTTAGAACATTCACTATTATTATCTTCTTTGTCATTATAAAAAGAATTCGATACATCTTTTTCTCCCTCTGAAACAAACTTTTCTTTAACATAATAGTTGAATTTCTATTAGTATTCATCATACAAGTCGAATTCTAAATGTAAAAATAAAAGATGGACCCCTTCTCTGTTGAAACAAATGAGATTATCGTGAATATACGTATTAATTAACCAAAAAAAAATCTACCACAATTTACAACATCAATACAAGAATCTGTTATTATCTTTCAAACAATCAAAATTGTGCAATATATATATTATCTTTTTCCGACTGAAATTGTTATAAATCAAATCATCATAAACCACGCTTTCAAAGAAAAATTTATAATTGTTACATTTCTCCTGCATACCTAATTAGTGTATTAGGACGCATATAAGGCCCGCTTGGCCACAGATTTATCAAATAAAATTCGAAAATTTATTTTTGGCAAATAGTGTTTGTCCATACAACTTATCATTATTTGATAAATAATCTAAATTCATAAATACTAGAAAAAAAACTAGGTCAATTTCAATATTTGAAAACTTTTAACTATTCAAAAAATCTACACCAAAGTTTTATCTTTTACAATAACACCTTTTATTGTAGTTGTTTGCGTTTATTTTACATACTATTTAACGTGAACATTAAAGTAGCGATAGAATATTTAGTAAATATGAAAGTGATGATATAATTGTTAATGAAAATGATAACAATTCGCTTAAGGTAACAAAGTCACGTGTTATGTAATACAAAACATATTGTTAGCTTTATAGCTTTTAAAACTTATGGTATATATCATATTTCTTAAAAGGATAAAATTTATTTTTTAAATAATATGATTAAAAACATGATAAAATTTTATCTAAATAAATATTTACCGAAAATATTTAAAAATTTATAACGAAATGCTAGCTTAGTATCTCCGCTTAACTGGAATCACATGGGTACAAAATGAATCATCATCCTCATAACATAACACATAATTTGCATGTCTATTACGAGTCTACTTAATTGGACTTGTAAATCCACATACCTAATCAGTGTATTATATTAGCATGCATTTAGTATCATAAGTTACAAATTTCAATAATTAATGGTTGGCCCAGTAAGTTGGAGCATATTCACAATAAATTATACAAACTAGACTGGCTTGCCTCTTAACTAGCACTTGCCCTAGTTTATATAGTACACGGCACACATTCATTCGAAAATTTAATTAATAGGCATTCCATTCAACAATTTTGGTTTTGAAAATCCAAAAATATTTATTTATATAGAGTATCTTGTTGAGCTAGTAGTACCACAATTCATTGTTGTAATATATTTGGCCAACATTTCCTTTTGCATTTTAACGTCAATTTAATTTTGAAGGTTTTTATAGAATAATAAGAAGAAAAAAACAATCTAAAATCACTGTTTCCATGTGGTAAACACTCGAGAAAACAAAAAATAGTCTCACAAATGTCAAAGAAGAACCACAAATGTAGCTTTTAATTAAAAAAAAAAGGAAATCAAATATACTAACGCCAGTTTAGACGAGCTACATAAAATTATGGTATTTCATCTGTTTCATTTTAGAATTGTTTAGTCTCATTTTATGCGAAGTTATTTAATTTGATGTGAAACTTAAATGAGAAAAAAGGAGGATTTTTAAACTTTGTGATTTTAAATGAAAGACAAAAATTTAAGTGGCTGTAAATTTTTTATTAATAGTAAAGTGGATATTTTAAAGTTAAATTGTTATTTGATATAGAAATGTGTCATTTTTTTATGACCGATTAAAAACAAAAGTAGGTGATATAAATTAAGAGAAGGGAAGGTAGATAGTTTTTTTTTGTCTCTAATTATTTGTTCACTTTTGAATCGACACATATTAATAAATGACTATTTTATCACTATTAATTATAAAGGAGATGAATTAAAAATTTCAAATTTTTATCAAATTCTACCTTTTTAAAATATAATTAATTAAGAACATAATAAAATAAAAATTATTCTTTTTAATTTGTTAAAATAGACGAATAACTAAGGAATATTGAAAAATAATTAGGGAAAGAGGGAAGGAACAATATTTTAGAAAAAAAAGGAACACATCTAATATTTATTATGATCTAAAATCATGTTTAAATATTTATGTGGTTAGATTTATTTTATTTTTAAAATCAAATGAGACGAGGGTTATGAAAATTAAAATTTATTATTAGTATACGTGTCCTTCAACGATATTAGTGCTTCTTGGAGTTGATGACATTGAGTTATTTGTCATCACAAAAGCATTTTGAACTCTTCAAATTTGATAATAACGTGTCGCATTGTAAAACTTATTAGGCGCTTACGTGTACACAATATAAAGCTCCATTTCTAATAAATAATAAACTACCAAAAAATAATTTTTTGATGCCACATGTCATGTTGCCTCCCTCTGTATTCATTTATTTCTTTAATTTCAACTTGAAATAATTTTTAAAAAAATTAATGTAAGTAATTTCATATATTTATTATTACTTTAAAAATATTATAAATTTATAATCAAAGAAAAATTCGATTGATTTTCAGAATTTCACATATCATGCAAATTAAAATAAAAAAAAATGTAATATAAATTTGCTGTACTTCATAGTCAACTCGTGGCAATTTCTAAGATAATATAGACTCTAAGCTCGGCACTCATTCAAATTAACACTTTGTTCAAAGATAATGATTAGTTCACTTTCAAATCTAAGTTGATATGAATCTAGCTTATATTTATATATTTGATATATAATTATATATTTGATACATAATTCATATATCGAACGAAGAAATAATATATTCACGAGTTCTGATTTGAGATCGTTATAATTTCAGAAACGTTTGAAAAATGTAATTAATATTCAAATTATTGAAGTTATTGTATTTCATATAATATTATAATGGTAATACAAAACTTTTATCTTTAATATAAAATAAGATCACATAATAATTTTTTAAAAATTTACTGGATATATTATCGTAGGGGTGTATATGAGCGGGTGGTTGGATTTTTTTAAATATCAAATCAAATTATTTGTGAAATTTTTTTAATTTATAAATCAAATCAAACAAACAAAATTTGAATTTTTCAACCTCGGATTGGTTCGGATTTTTCAAATACCAAATCAAACAATTGTGTCGATTTTTTAAATTTATAAATCAAACCAAACTATAAACTTCGGATTTTTCCATATTTTAAGATTTTTCTAGTTAAGATTGCATACAAATATATAATTAACTTGTATTCCAAATATTTCTTTGGTTCAATCAAAATATAGTTATCTAAAGTGTTTCTTAAAAAATATTACAAAATATGAGATGCGTATTAACGACACAAAAATATTCGATAAAAAATACTAATGAAATCATCATATAAAATAAATATTAGAAAATCATAATGAAAATAATCATAATTTAAAAGTACTAAATCATGCTAAAATAAGTTTAACAAGTACTAGTTATATTACAAAATATTTAAGAAAAATTAAAATTAGATTATGTATTTTAATTGACTAAACCAATATAAAACTAAAGAACAAATATTCAATATTATTGTCATTCTTGAATTGATTTTTTTTTTGGCATTAGTATTAATTTGATTTTGACTTAAGTTTTATTGTAATTATCAACATTTATGAACCATAATCTTTATTGGACCATAATATATTAAACGATAAAATAATACCCTCCCAAGTACCATAGGCTTTTTCAAAAGCCCGCTTGCGATCAAAATAGGCTTTTCTTCTACTTATCGAAATGCCATATGCTTTAAGAACGGCTATTTGACAGTCTTTGATGGGAAACCTGAAAAGTAATAATAATATTAATTATCAAATAAAAATGAATATTTTCTTATTAAATAAGAATCATCTAAGGATAAAATAGTACCTTGGTGTTCTTTCTATATCAACACGAAGGACGTTAGCAATCATCTCAACATCCAAGTTGAAATGTCCTTCGCGACATGTACCCATATCACATGTATGTTCTTCAATATATCTTCCAACATTCCACATGTTAGTATGTTTATCAATAAAATAAGTCAACCTAAATCGACATCCTTGTTCTACACGCCTGCAAATAAGTCGCCATGATTTTTTTGTCGATTTAATAACAAAGTACTCCCTTGCTACTTTCAAATGTAGAAGTTTAACTACTCTTTGCAACTGCTTCTTTGAATTGAATAACATGCCTTTTTCAATATAAATAGCACCATTCATGAAATCTTCTGGTTCATGCCACGTACGTTGTGATGTATACTCATCATATGTATCACCAAAGATATCTGAACCATCCGGGAGATGATCAAGATAAGGAATTTCATGATTACGAAACGGGCTCATGGACATTGGTCTTGGCGATCGATTGAGGGTAGAAACATCATCATCACTAGATGATGCCTCAAATGGAACATTATCTCCTGATTCCTCAGCATTAGGCAAATCATCACTATCACTACCTGAAGGTGAGCCATAATTAGGAAGGTCACGATCATCAATATTCACAGGATCAATGGGTTCATCTTGTGTGATATTTTCCCTATATATGTAAAAAAGTATAAATATTTCGCTCATGCAATTAACTTACTTAAATAAAAAAAATCAAACGTTGAACATACTGAAAATCATCTGCACCAAAAGTAGGCGAGACATAAAAATTTGAGGATGTCCCAACATTTTCCGTCATTTCAAAGTGTGATGACTGACCAAAATAATTATCTAATCCATAACTTGGAGCAATATTCCTATCTTGCTGAGGTAAACCGCTACAAAATATATAATAATAAGAAAAATAAATCATATAAACTAATAAATAATTGACAAAATCAATAAATAATGATTGAAATATAATTATTGAGCATTACCGATCACTTTCATTGATAGTTTCATTTAAATCAAAATCATATCAGCCGGTAAGAATATTTTGATAATGAGTCATGTTAGGAAAATCAGCAGATTGAGTTATTGGAAATTCATCAACGCTATTACGATTTTCTAATTGGGGATTGACATCGACTGATAAATGAGAACGTTGTTGACTAATCTTAGGCTCCTTCCTAACATAGATTTCAAGTATTGTTAACTTGATTTGATCTATGTAGTCATTTGGAACCCTCAAAAAGTCGGTCAACGATTCGTCATTATAGATAATTCACTCTCCAAAATTAACTTGTCCTTGTGATAAAAATGAAGTAGGGTATTTTCCGACTATAATCAAATTATAATCAGTACTGTTTATACCCATTCTTTTATAAATTGATGAAATGAATTTATGATATCGAACATTAATTGGATATTTAGCATTGTGTTTGGGAGGACAATTATAAATTGAAACTTTAACTTTAGGCGTAGAAGACATTTTTTTTTGAGATTGAATGAACAAAATATAGAAGATTTTATTTTGTAGGTGATATCAATCATTTTAAACGACCTTAAATAGAGATTGAAAGTTTTTTCTGAATAAAAAAATAAAAATACATAGTGTAATATTTTTTTCCGTTTTATGACATGTCTAATCAACATAATTGTATGACAACACTGAAAAAACTTTTTCGAAACGTGAAAAATATTCCTCTTATAAAGTGGAAGAAAAAACTCCACTTTGTAAAGTGGAAGAAAAAGTTCCGTTATACATTAAAAATACACGTTATGACCCTAACGGAAAACATTTAGAAAATTAGATAAAGTGGAACTTTTTTTTCCACTAAGCTTATTTTAGTTACTAACTAAAATAGTGGCTTATTTTGGTCATTTTTACACTTTTGTGGCTTATTTAGTTTCCAACTCAATATAATGAAATTGTATATGAATAAATAATTATTACCTTATTATATTATTAAATGAAAGTATACACAAAGACGTGTTGATTGAGTAAATATATTCCATTTACTTGTATCGTGATGAGAATGAATTGATTTTTTTATTACACCATATCATTACTCGATAATTGAAAATGTTATACTTCCATTTTTCTATAATTTCACACATAAAAGTCCGATGGTTATATTTGAGATAACAATTCAAATATTCTATGATAACGACACTCAATATTTAAAACCAAAAAAAAAGAGGAAAAAATAATATACTGATCTATTTTAAGCAACAATTTTTTTATTATACATCAAAGTCAGAGGTGTGTTGTCTCTATAAAATGAAAGAGACGGACTCTTCGGAATGCGTACAACAATTCCCTTCTTTTTGTCTATAGTTTGAGTAAAAAAGAAAATATATCGATGGATTTAATATTATCATCGAAAAAAGCCGATAAAACGATAGTGGAAGTTGAAGGAGTTGGTGGATACTACACATGGTCAAGTAGCCAATTTCCCGTTCTAAGCCAGAAACAAATAGCAGCTGGATTATTACTTCTTCAGCCTCGTGGCTTAGCTTTACCTCACTATGCTGATTCCTCTAAAATTGCTTATGTTTGTGAAGGTATATATATAACATACATATACACATTTTCGTTATATATTCATTTTGAAACAGACTAAAATAACTAACACTTATATTTCATTTTCACAGGTGAATGTATTGCTGGATTGATCTCACCAGAAGATTCAAAAGAAGAAGTTGTAAAAATTCAAAAAGGGGATACCCTACCAGTTACGGTGGGAACAGTGTCATGGTGGTACAATGCTGGTGACACTAAACTCACTATAATTTTCTTGGGAGAATCGTCTAAGGATTATACACCAGGAGAATACTGTTATTTCTTTTTAACTAGTGCTGCTGGTATACTAAACGGATTCCCTAATGAATTAATTGCTAAATCTTTTCACATGAACATAACTGAATCTGAAAAACTTATGAAAGATCAAAGTAGTTTAAATCTTTTAATTAAGGTAAATGAAGGTATACAAATTCCAAATGCATCCAACAGCGCAAAACGCAAGTTGGTTCACAACTTGGATGGTGCAAAACCTTGTGTTGAGGTTAAAAACGGTGGAGTTTTATCTTCGGTGAGCGGTAAGAATATAGCGTTGCTCGGAGAGGTTGGATTAAGCGCGAATCGCCTAGTTTTGGAACCTGGTGCTGTACTTGGTCCCATTTTTACAGCAGATTCGTCTATTCATTTGAGTTATATTACGAAAGGAAGTGGACGTGTTGTAATTGTGGGACTGTTTGGCAAGGTTGTGTTGGATGCAAAAGTGGAAGAAGGTGAACTGTTTTTTGTACCAAAATTTTTTCCATTTGTAGTGGAAGCTGATGAAGGAGGGATCGAATTTTTCTCCCTGAAAACATCGTCAAAGTAAGTAATCAATCATATCGTTTAACTAAGATAAAAACTAAAACATGCAAATAAATGATATGATATTATTGTTCTATATGTATTTACAGGCAAACGTACAGAGAATTATCGGGTGGGAAAAAATCAATTTGGGAAGCAGCATCTCCATCAATTTTAGAGGCTTCTCTTAATAGGACTCCAGATTTGACAAAGTCATTCAAGGCCAAGATTGCTAAGGGTGCTGTGATTTCCCCACCTTCAACTATTTAAGCAAAAAAAAAAAGAAATTCTATGCTTGAAAATAACATCGACGGTGAAGTCGATATATTTGAACTATTTTACTTTATTTGAAGATCATATGGGAGTTTTTGGTGTTAGATTTTCTTGAATACAAGCTTATAAAAGCTCTTTATGTGTGTATCATTGTGTGTGTATATGAATGTCATTCTTCCTAAGAATAAAAGAAAAATGAATTTGCTACGAACCCAATTGCTGGTTCATGTTTACATATTGTTAAATTAGTTTCTTTTTGAGGCATAATTTACATTTTTATGATATAATGCCCTGCCACCAATCTTTGTTAAAATTTACCTACCTACTTTCACCACTAAAAATTGTTACTAATAATTGATCGAGTATGTCGGAAAATGATGGGACACGGCTTTCTTTAAATATATAACTTTTTTTAAAAAAGTCTTATGACATAATCAGTCATTTTTAAAAAAATGTATAATATAAAGGGAATATAGTAGTTTAGTATTTACTTTGATATTGAATAATTCTACCATTGGACCATATATGCACTTTAAAAAAACACTAAGAATTTACATCTAATGAAACAAGTATACAAGATTTTTCACAACTTAGTAACTTAAGGAATTGGAGTGAGTTCATTTCAGACTCCAATAATTCCAATGCTCTCTTTTTCTTTCTCATGTCTTTTTCCTAGATAAATTTAAAATTGATAATTTATCATCATTTCATCCACGCTTAACATGGTAAAGTGAGTGTTGTACATTTTAATTAGATTTTGTTCATTTTAAACATTTTATGTTGGATTTTGTTGTATCATTTTGACGCTGTGAGTATTATACACTCGCCATTAACGCGTCAAGAACTTATTTAGTTTATTTTATTTTATTTTTTCTTCTCTTTTTTTCATTTTATAGCCACTATCTCTTTTATTATTTCTCAAATCTTAAATCTTTTGCTATAATAATTTTAATTTCACACTACAAATATAAATAGATCCGAAAAAAAAAATAATAAATCAAACTCATATCAACAACACCCCAAATCATTTAAACTTCACCCACAATAATCCTAAAATACGAGCAAAAAAATTTTAATTTTTACTATGTAAATGTTAATCTCACTAATCTTGAGCCCTAATTAAATTACAAATATCACAAAATTAAAGAAAAAAGACTGTAATCTCAAAAATATGAACTATTATTGTTATAGATTTGCACCTTTTAGCCCTAAATCAAATGAAGAGATAGAAGAGAGGGTGCAACGAATGGGGATTATGGCAGAAAAAAATCACAAAAAAAAAGGAATAAAATGGTGAAGATGGTTGGGGTGTGATAGCAAAGCTAATGAAAATGAAGAAATATGAAAGAGTAGATTGTATGAGCGAGGATTTACGACAAAAAATATAAAACTAAGAAATAATTGAAATGGAGCAATATAATGGAGAAGATGAATGAGGAAGATGACTGGGGGTTTGCATTTTTCTCTTTAAATTTGGCAAGTGCATTTATTTAACTTTTTGGGATAAAAAGACCACATGTCATTTATTCATTGGTTACTTTGTCATATATTTTAATTCTTATTTTTTCTCTTTAATATAATAGACTTTTAATGAGTTGGCATGATATAATTGGGCATCCAATTCACGTGGACGCGCTTAGTTAACACACAGTTGAAGTCAACATGTACTATTGAAAAAAGTTTCAAAATAACACAATGTAATCTGACACGAGTTGTCTAAAATGAACAAAGTCTAATTAAAGTGTCTAAATGAAAACTGTGGCCAAGTTTATGAGGCCAACGATTGTTTTTTTTTGTGGTGGTTTTGTGGTGCAATAATTGTATATAGGATCTATACGATAATAGACAGGATTAGGGGTGTAAAAAATGAACCAAAATATAGGCTGGGGGTGTACAAAATCGAATTGAAAATCGCTCAAATCGCATAGAGTCAAATCAAGAACAATCCGACCAGTGATTTGGTTTGATCTGATTTACTATTAAAAAAAATTGACTATATTTAGGTTGGTTTGGTTTTAACTAAAAAAATAACTCGAGACCAAACCAACCCGATATTCTTTATTTAATTTTAAAATTTTATTTTATACATGAAAATATTTACTTTGATATAATTTTAAAATATTTCTTATATATTTCATAATTTTTATCTTTTAATATATTATTTCAAGTTTAAAAGTTGAAATTCAAGATATTATATTTCATAAATGTTGATAATTATAATAAAACTTAAATTATAATCAAATTAATACTACTGCAAAAGAAAATCAAATCAACAATAAGAATGACAACAATATTGAATATTTGTTCTTTAGTTTTAGATTGGTTTAGACAATTAAAATATATAATCTAATTTTAATTTTTCTTAAATATTTACTAATTTAACTAATATTTATTTAACTTATTTTAGCATGATTTATTACTTTAAGTTATGATTATTTTCATCAGTACTTATCTCATATTTTGTTTTTTTGTTTTCTTAAAGAAACACCTTAGATAATTGTATTTTGGTTGGACTAAAGAAATATTTGGAGCACAAGTTAATTATATGTTTGTATGCAAATTTTACCAAAAAAATCCAAGGTTTATTAGTTTGATTTGATTTATAAATTTAAAAATCTGACACAATGGTTCGGTATTTGAAAAATCCAACCAACCCGATGTTGAAAAACTCGAAAAAATCGAATTTTATCAGTTTGATTTGGTTTATAAACTTAAAAAAATTTCACAAATGATTTGATTTGATATTTGAAAATTTTGAATCAACCCGGTCATGTACACCCCTAGTATAGGTAATCTGTCCAACTTATCCAGATTTTAACGCTTGGGCTCAAGGTAATTATAATTAGGTTCAATATCAGCTCATCAAACTATAACCTATTTTAAGAGAATTCTCAATTGAGCCCAATTTATTCTTCAGTTTCAACTCGTTTTAAAATTTTTTATTTTCATATAATGTATATTCTTAATTCTTATATTGAAAGTATAAATTACAATCTATTTTATATTTTTGAGGATTTATATATCCATTTATAACTTTTTTATTTAAATTTTCTTAAGTTAAAATTCAAATTATGATTATAAAGTTGAATAATAATACATTATCAAAATTACTGAGATTAAACAGTTCAAATTAAATGGATCATGACTAAACTTAAATTTTAACCTATTTGAGACCAAAATAAACTACACTTCTGGTTAAGACATATTATTTTATGAATGTTATTTGTTGTGAAATGATAGACTATTTCACTATATGCGATAGCCAGCCATTGATGTGGGAGGATCCCACAATTTCCCCAACATATAGTAACAATAAAAGGAAAAGGTATATATTCATTCTTTGTTTTGTAGTGAAAATTCAGTTACGTGTTTAAACTATTATCAGAATTTATTATATATTTATTTTTGATGAAAGTATAATTAATATTACCCTAAAATTGACGTAGAAATAAAATAAAATAAAAATATAAATTAGGTGCATTTGGGTCGAAATAAAGTCAAAAAAAATATCCCCCACCCAATTGCATGCTCGTCTCTCATTCTCTTTTAGACTTCTTCTTCATTTTCTTTTTATCTAAACTCTACAATTTCCCACTCAATATTAACTCAATATTATCATTACTTGAGAATTCTTCATTAATTTGACTCATACTTAATTTAGCAAAGTGATTCACAAAAAAAAGATAATTTTTTCATCTAAATTTTACACAACCCATTAGCATCAAAAGAACATTAAAGAGTGAAACCCTAAATTTCGAAATATTTATTACCAAGAAAATTCAATTGTTCCCACCCCCACTTATCAAGATTATCAAGTATACAAAGCGCTGCAAATTTAATAGATTTATACATACTAAAATATTTATTTCAAGTTTCACAATCCATTACCATCAAAGCACTACTAACTAAAAAGAAAATTCAAAATAAATCATTATCAATTAAAGTTCATTTGACCCATATTTTAAAAATTCAAAAGAAAGAAAGGTGTTTAGATAGTTTAAGAAGTGAGAAATATAAGTTTTGGGTTCCAAATTAATGTCAATGGCGATGAAAAGTGGGACAAAGTCGTATTGAATAATAACTTTGATTTAATTTGTTATCCATGTCCCTCATTTCTTTCCAAATTTTTTAAGCATCTCTGTTACTCCGTCGATCTTATTTGTCGCAATAATTTGTTTAATATGTTTTATAATCAGAAGAAAGGATTAAAAATGTGTCATTCAGATAAGAAAGAAGAGAAAAAATAACGACAAAAATGGTGTCATTCATGTAAGGAAGATGAGAAAAGATAGAGGTAAAATGATTAGGATAAAAAATTTAAAAATGACGAGAGAAGATAAAGGCAAAATTTGTTAGGAAACAAGTGAAAAGATTTAAAAATTACAGGTGTATTCTTGCACAGGATCTAGCAGGCACGTGCACACAACTCTAATATGTGTGACTGGTTTTGTACGTTAGGAAGTGATATTAGTTACACTTTTAACAAGAGCAAGTGTGTAATCGGTCTCTATAATATTTTAAGTGTGTAAATAACTTTTGGGTACAATTTACAGAGATAATTTATATTTTTCCCTAAAAATAATAAATTATCCAAAATAAATAAATAATAATAGTATATATAAAATAAAATTAAAAAGAGAAATATCACAAGTATATAAGAATGAGACAAAGCAAAACGTATACGGCACGTTGAATTGATTAAGACCACAATTAGGCATATAGGGGGCGGAACGACCAACCCCTAAGCAACTTTTCTATCTTACAAATTAATTTAATGGTCTATTTAATACGAAAAAAAATATTTTTCGTGTAAATATTTTTAGTAGAGCATTCATTATTAAAAAGAAGTCGATAAAATCCACCACAATTTATAGCATTAATACGTGTACAATCAAAATTGTGCAATACATGATTTTCTCGACGTGAGATATATTGTTATTAATTGAACTAACATTAACTATGTTGTTTGTAATAAATTTTAAACATATGAAAAATAAATAAATCATACAAATAAAATATGAATAAATATGATTTTATTCATTAAAATAGTGGGTAATAATTCTATTGATCCCTTAATTCTAATCTCTTAAGATTTATCCATCATTTCATGATTCCAGGATCGTTAGTGGCATATTTCTCGAACTGGAATGATTTAGATTTGACCTCGTTATATGAATAATCTATCAATTTGTGAAGCATTCGAGATCTTGATCTCTATATGAAATTTCTGAGATGTTTTAAAGAGAATTTAGTACCTTTTATATAGGCATAAATTAAAATTTAGGATTAAGTAACCTCCAAAATCCTAATTTGAGTTGAACACACTTTGTAAAGTCTCAACTCAAATTAAATCGCATCTTGTAAATTCCACAAAATTTCATTGTCTACGCATGCTTTTAAAGAAATTTGTTATAATTTCACATTGTAGGCACACACCTAATTAGTATATCAGCATAGAAATTTGTTCTAATTTACATTGTAGCCACACACCTAATTAGTATATTAGCATAGAAATTTGTTATAATTTATATTGTAGCCACACACCTAATTAGTATATTAGCATAGAAATTTGTTATAATTTATATTGTAGCCACACACCTAATTAGTATATTAGCATAGAAATTTGTTATAATTTATATTGTAGCCACACACCTAATTAGTATATTAGCTTGCATTCAGTATTTGCACGTAACTGGAATCACGTGAATACAATATCATCATTCCGTACACTTTAGAATCATCAACATCTCACATATAACTTACATGCCTATAACGAGTTGACTTTATTATAAATATATAAATCATAAGGTACAAATTTTAATTTTAATAGATAAGTAGTTGGGACCCTATTCATTAATCATACTTACTAAATAGACTTGGCCCTGGTCTAGGCATATTCATTAGAAAAGTTGGGATCCTTTAATTAATAGGCAAACAATTTTTAACTATGGGACCACAAAAATATTCTTTTATATATAGATTATCTTGTTTAACTGGCAGTACTAAAATTTATTAAATAAGTAAGCAAATTAGATTGACTCATCGATTATTGTTAGTGGACACTAACATCCAAAAATATGTAATTAACACCCACCCATATACTTCTTTCCTCGGTCCATTTTTAATTGTTAATGTTACATTTTTTAAATATTAATTTAAATCATTTTTAAAGTTAAATAATTTGATATTTTGAATTAAAAAAAATTATATGAAAAGTATTATAAAATTGTAACTTTTTGCATATCAATATGATTAAAAAATGTATTGTAAAATGCTAATCAAAATTTATATAATTTAATTCTTTAAAAAAATTGTGATAATTAAAAATAGACGATTAAATTATGACTTAAACTAATTGGCAACTCAGATTAGTTTCCATCACTTATTAGTTGCCGGTGGAAAGACTTTCTACTCGTCTTTAAGAAAAATAAAAGGTAAATGAATAGTATAATTTTTTAATTAAAAAAGATTTAATTGATAAGGATGATATTGAATGCTGCCTATGTGATGGGACAGTCGTGGAAACAAATGGACATCTGTTTGAAAAATGTATATTGACGAAAAGGAAACATTGGAAGCAATTAAAATGAATATTATATAAAATGAATACAATTATATTACTTTTATATCTATTTAAATAATATATAAAATTAATACATAAATAATCAAGTTACAGAGAAACGGAAAATAGCTGGTGGGAGGCCGTACCGCTTGCCATCCCAATATGTAATAGCTGTAAACATGAGTCTCAAATCATATTTTCCACCATCTGATAATAAGGTTTAGGACCTGTTTGGATGGGCTTAATAAAATTAGCTTTAAAAAAGTACTTTTAAAAGTGCTGAAATTTATTTTTAAAATAAATAGTTATGTGTTTGGATAAAAGTGCTGAAGTTTTTATGTCAAACGTGAAAAGGAAAAAATGGAAGAAAGAAATGTTAGGGTTATATAGATAATTTGGAGATTGTATAAAAATATTAAACAGAAAAAGATAAAACATATGGTCAACTTAAAACAACTTATAAGTTAAAAATCAGCTTTTAAATCAGTTTGACCAGCTTTTAAGACACTGCCTTAATGTCATGAATAAAGACACTGCCTTTTCGAAGGGCTAAAGGCTTCTTATAACTGATGGCGACCACTTATAGCCCTCTCACTATCATGTCATGGAAATACATATGAAATCCATATTTATGAATTTATATAATATTTCATCTGTCCCTAATTAGTATCCACTTTAGAAGTGTGATATACATATTAAGAAGGCATCAACTATTATCATACATTAGTTACAATTTTATTTTTAACTAAAAAGATTATGTAACTTTCCAAATATAATAAATGTATTTTCTTAGTAGTACTAGATATTTTCTAGAATTAAATAAGGGCATGTTAGGAAAAAAAATTATTATTCTTTTTTGATTTATTAAAATGAACAAGTAAATAAGAATAGAAAATATGGACAAATAAATAGGGATAGAGAGAGTATAATTTGATTCGACATAAATTAGAAAGAGAATATAAGTATCCAAATAAAATTTAAGGAACATATGTATTAGGTCTTGTATGACAAATCAATTTTTAAAAAAGATATGACAAAATTATTTTTATTTAATTTATTACAAAATAGAAAAAAATTGCTTGGTACTTAAAAGATCAATAATTGATTGACAAATTACTTCCAAGCCCTAATACATGCAGCCTCTATAAATAGAAGGATACAATTGAAGAATGTAAGAGCATAGAATAATAATATTTACCTACGATAAATATGTCGATGGATTTAATATTATCATCGAAAAAGGCCGATAAAACGATAGTGGAAGTTGAAGGAGTTGGTGGATACTACACATGGTCAAGTAGCCAATTTCCCACTCTAAGTCAGAAAAAAGTTGCAGCTGGATTATTAATTCTTCAGCCTCGTGGCTTAGCTTTACCTCACTATGCTGATTCCTCTAAAATTGCTTATGTTTGTGAAGGTACGTAGAAAGTTCATAATTCTAACAGATCTAAAAAAAAAAGTCTTTTTTAAAAGCGACTAAGAGTAGTTCTTCTCCGTGAAAACATCGCCAAAGTTAGTATTTCTAACAATTTATGCAAAGACGTTAACTAGTATATAGTAAGTACTGATTAATGTTTTACGATATATTTGCAGGCAAGTATATGGAGAATTATCAGGTGGGAAAAACTCAATTTGGGAAGCAGCGTCTCCATCAATTTTAGAGGCCTCTCTAAATACGACTCCAGATTTGACAAAGTCTTTCAAGTCCAAGATTGCTAAGGGTTCAGTGATTGCCCCACCTTCCAATGGTTAAGTAATTAATTACTTGTTTGAAATAAGATTGATCGATGATCAATAGGATTATATGGGAGCTTTTGACGTTAAGCCTATATGCTGTTGTGTTTCAATTATATATGTATGCTTTTGTAATTAAGAATAAAAGAAAATGAATTTGGTCTGTGAACGGAGGCAGTATAAAGGCATATTGTACCTAAGAAAGCCACCTTGTTCTCAGGTACGTCCAAACTCCCTTCGTCAAAATATTAGTATTATCTATATATGGTTAAAATAATTTTTTAGATATATAGTAGATGTTGAACCTTCTCTGTTATTTATGTGTCTATTCATTTAAATTTTGAACCTTTTAATTAAAAATCTCGAATTACTACAACTCAGAAACTATAAATGGAAATGAAACTGCATTTGTCACTTGCAATTGACCAGCATAAGACGGCTGCTTAAACTAGCAAATGTTACATTAATTTTCTGTTAAAATTTGGGCATCTGCTTTTTCCTTAGGCATATAAAAGGAAATATACCAGAAGTGAATTGCTTATATCTTTTCCGTATATATACTAACAATATCTCTTTGATATAAAAATGATTCTTCACGCCTCAAAATAATCTTCTTCTTCAATCATATGCTTACCAACCATTAAACAGGACTAATGTATATAATTAATACATTCTTAATTTTTATTCTATTCACAAATCAAACAAATAATGAAATTAATACATAAATAATCAACAAAAATGGGTCCTAAAAAATAGGAAAAGTTAAATAAAAAAGAAGAAAAAACTCATTAAAGCATTATTGAGCAAGATGGGACGGAAAAGAACAGGTGCATGGGCGCAACGTGCTAAAATAAAATCGTACTTTAATGGTTGCCATCCAACATTGTATGGTTGTAATTTTTTTAATTTTTAAAATAAGATAGGGGGTTCAACCCATCAATGCCTCTTAAATTTAACATTAATTTTCACTTACACATCATAAGTGAGTCTTATTCATTTTAAACATCTAAAATGGATTTTGATTGTCATTTTGACATTTTTTTTATATTTTCAAATGAGTTTAAATTTTATGCTCTGTCGGTGTATACTTCTTTTACACTAACACATACTTTTAAGACAAGTTTCTTTTTTTATTAATATTTTTCTTTTATAAAATAAAAGTATCAAATATAGTAATATAAGGTAATTAGGATTCTACTTTTATTTTACCCATTTGTTTAAGATTCTCTTTCTTTGCTAAATAAGATTATCAACTTTTATAGAAGTAAATGAGCATAAAGCTTGATATACAGAGCTTCAAGACTCTGGAGAGGAAAGTATCTAGAGTTTGGTTGTTAGTTTTCCTTTCCCTAGAAAATAATTTTAGCTTCTAAAGTACAATTTTTGTTCAAAAGCTTATTTTTAAGTTTACTCCCGGCATAATTATTATTTTAACTCAAGTTTAGAGCTTTAAATTGATTTGTGTTTATTTACTCATATGACTTTTGCAATTGTGATCCTCTGTTTCTATTTATCAAATAGATGGCATTATGATTTTTCATCTACATTTGCTAACATAAAATTTTCAAAAGTAAATTTTTTTCCACTTTAATACTTATTAAAAAAATTCCACTTTAATATTTAATGTAAAAAAAATTTTACTTGTGAAAATTTTATGATAGAAAATGTAGATGAAAAATCATAATATCATCTATTTGATAAAGAAAAACAGAGGATCACAATTGCAAAAATCATATGAGTAAATAAACACGCAAATCAATAATTTAAAGCTCAAAACTTGAGTTGAAATGATAATTGTGTCGGGAGTAAACTTAAAAATAAACTTTTGAACAAAAATTATACTTTAAAGTTAAAATTATTTTCTAGGGAAAGGAAAAGTAACAACCAAACTCTAGATACTTGCCTCTCTATGAGTCTTGAAGCTCTGTATGTCAAGCTTAATACTCATTAAATTCTGTAAAAGTTGATAATTTTATTTAGTAAAGAAACAGAATCTTAAACAAATGGGTAAAATAAAAGTAGAATCCTAATTACCTTATATTACTGTATTTGATACTTTTATTTTATAAAAGAAAATTATTAATAATAAAAAGAAACTTGCCTTAAAAGTATGTATTAGTGTAAAAAAAATATACACCGACAGAGCATAAAAGTTAAACTCTTTTTAAATTTAGCTTAGGCGCGTTAGACAAACGCTTTTTACATGAAGAAATAACAAATCTACATATGACAAGTGAATTTATTTTTATTTTTTTAAATTCATTTTCTTTATTTTTTTCCATATCTCTAACTTCTAACCCAGGCCCCACCCCTTTCTTCATTTTCTTTACATGCCTTTTTTTTTCTAAAACTCCACCAAAAACACGGGGAAGTACAATTTGTATTTTCTCTCCCTCACATGTAACTATAGTTGAAAATGAAGACACAAATAAGAATTTATCTTCCTCGAAACATTCATCTTCATTGTAATTACAGAAGATATTAACTATAAATTCAAAAATTAATTATCTGATTTATAACTATACATAATTATTTTTTTTATTTCTATTAAATATACAAAAAGTAGAGACAGAAAAAAATTATATTGAGACTGAAACGATATAAAAAATAAAATTTTAGGAAAATGCTTCTTTTTCGAAACAGTAATCATCTTACTGTTTTGATGTTCAATAGATCTGCACACTTAAGAGGAAACGATTAGTGATAAGCGATTATCATGTCACTGGAAATTATGGATGAAAAATTAAATGTGAGATCACAAAATAAAAAAAATTGATTCTCAAGAAAGAGGAAGAAAACAAGTAATATACTAACCTAACAAAACAGAGAGAGCTTGAGAAAAAAAATAAATGCAAGAGGGTGGTGGAAGGAGAGAAAAGTGAGGAAGAAGACAGCAAAAAAAAACTTTTCAAACGTGCTCAGAATTCGTGTAGCACACATATAATATTGAGTCATCGAAAAGTGTCCAGAGACACAATACAAACCAACTATAGGTGTTCAAAATGAACAAAATCTATATAAGGTGTTTAATGAAAGTTAGTGTAAGTTTAAGGGGCTATCGATGGATTCAACCTATAATATAAAAGGGTAGCTTGACACTCCTTGAATAAAGATGGGTCTACCCGAGCAGTTTAAGGACCCGTTTGACCATAGATTTCCCAAATAATATTTGGGAGAAAATTTAGCAAATAGTGTTTGTCCATACAAGTTGTCATTATTTTGCAAATATCTCAAATGTACAAATATTAATTTTTTCTAGTATATGGACCAAATTTCATTATTTGAAATCTTTTAAAATTGAAATTTTATTCCAAACTTTTATATTCTATAAAAAAACACCTTCTTTAGTAGTCGTTTGCTTTGTATTACATAATATTTTATGTGAACACCAAAGTAGTGATGAAATATTTACGATGATATGGTTGTTGATGAAAATGATGAATTATCGACTCAAGGTAACAAAATCACTTGTTTTGACTAGTTCAAGATATATAGGCATTCACTCTAAACTACCACATTGTTCTAGCATTATGGACACTACTTGTTACTTGTTGCAAAGAAGAATCAATTGATTTATAATATAAACTAATGGCTAGTTTTGATAGTTTTTAAAACTTATTAGTATAAATCATATTTTTAAAAAATATATTTTTCAAATATTAGGGCTAAACATATGGTGAAATTTGATCCAAATACTTATCCATATAATATTTATCAAAAATATTTAAAAATCTATTATTAAACACTAGCTAAATAACCAACCAATTAAGCTATTAAAATTGTGAAAATATATGGCTGTAATTGAGAAGAGCAATCTAAAATTTGAAAACTAACTCACGTGTGGGCTTTCCCTAACATAATTGTTATCTTTTTAGTACAATTCTCAATTTTTTTTTGTTGGGTTATTTCATTCCTGATTAATTTTGCTTTCTATCTGTATTTGTCATTTTTAGCTTTCTATTATTTTCTATTTCTAGTTTTCTCCCATTGTTTCCTTTCTTCCTACCCATCACTTTAAAAGTTCGTTCATTTTTGCTTCATTTAGTTTTTTCTACTCTTCCATACAATTTTATTGCCATCCACACATTCATAGTTTAATGTTACACGTAACTATATATTATAAATAAAGTTATGTAAAAATAAAAACAGTATGACTATAAAAAAAAGTAAGTCTCGATTATTGTATCTTGTGAAGTTATTGCCATCTATGATGGGCAATATCTAAATATAATTTTCCCATTTTAGATATTAATATTTAAAATTTAGTAAGTGCATGCATATGAATATCATATATATTTTAATATATTATTTTAGACATGATTATATAATTTTTTGAATATATTTTTTATGTAGGATATTTTGATAAAGATCGTACTTCTAAAATTATAAATAATCTTGAGGTTATAAGTAAAATGTTATTATGAAGACAATAAAATATAATATAAAAAAATTAGTTCTATAAAAGAAAACAGATTTTTATACTCAATTTAAAGGGATGATTGTTCTAACGAGACCAAGGGAACAAAATCGCTGCTTTAAATTTTATTTAAAAAAAAAAAATTGAAAATCTCTGTCTAGGCAGCGATTTTCATATTTTAATTTTTTTTTCTTATAAAATCGCTGCCTGGGCAGCGACTTTCACATTTTCAAAATTTTTTTGTTTTCTTATTTAAAAAAATAAATTAAAATCGCTGCCTAGGTAGCGATTTCATTTTTTAAAAAAAAAATTCACATTTTGCAAAATCGCTGCCTCTGCAGCGATTTTTGCTTTTTCCGGTGGAGTAAATCGCTATTGATGCAGCGATTTTGCCGTTTTGGTTAATATAAATTTTATATACTGTTTTGAAATTTTTGTTAATATTTTGTACCCTTTAGACTCCGGACTCAATAAAAATATATAATAGTCTAAAAAATTACACTGATAACAATCTTCTTTTTTATGATGGATTTTGTGTATATATGTAATTATAATATTTTTATTAGGTTTATGCTTAGCACGGGTGTTTATTATTGTTACATAACACCGAATGTGTTTCAGGTAACAATTTAATGATAATAACATTGATGTAAACTGTATACTAAAGCAAGTTCAGTGTAATAAGCTCGGAATAACGTACGAGACTAGATTCGATCACACGTCCTTGCGGCCTAACTCAACCACTTTAACCGACTAATTGCTTAGAAGTCCAAGACCATTAATTAATTATTAATCCTACTATTTTTTCAGCCTCTATAAATTAATAGAGACAAACTCTTCAGAATGTGCGAGTCTATAACAATTACCTTCAAAAGATTTTCTGGTGTATAGTTTGAGTTTGCTTTTTGAGAAAAACGAAATATCGATGGATTTAATATTATCATCGAAAAAAGCTGATAAAACCATAGTGGAAGTTGAAGGAGTTGGTGGATACTACACATGGTCAAGTAGCCAATTTCCCGTTCTAAGCCAGAAACAAATAGCAGCTGGATTATTACTTCTTCAGCCTCGTGGCTTAGCTTTACCTCACTATGCCGATTCCTCTAAAATTGCTTATGTTTGTGAAGGTACATTGGACATATATATATAATATTGGTGTTTTAATTTGTTTGTGCAAAATTTAAAACATGTTCTAATATTTTTGATGAAAAATGAGTCTATGAACTCATTGATTTTGATGTCAAATTCTGGACAAAATTAAGGACAATATGATGAAGAAGGAGAAGAAGGAAGAATGTATTGAGCTTGTGAATTATCTGAACTTTCTAACTATTACAATGGAGCTTTACATATAGCATCCAAAATCAATGACTCAACTAATTATTAGCTAACTAACAACTCTAACTAATAATTGGAAATGCACTGTACACTGTATAACTAACTATCAATCAATCTGTTATAATGCTAACAAACTAGTGCATGTTGTTAGCTGTTACTAACTAACAATATTAACAAACTAACAAACTAGTGAGTGCTGTAAGTATTGATTAACAATGTTAACAGAGATCTTTAGTATGTAAATTTTAACAATTTTTATAACAGGTGAATGCATTGCTGGACTGATCTCACCAGAAGATTCAAAAGAAGAAGTTGTAAAAATACAAAAAGGGGATACTATACCAGTAACCTTGGGAACAGTGTCATGGTGGTACAATGTTGGTGATTCTAAACTCACTATAATTTTCTTGGGAGAATCGTCTGATGAATACACACCTGGAGAATACTGTTATTTCTTTTTAACAGGAGCTGCTGATATACTAAATGGATTCCCTAATGAAGTAATTGCTAAATCTTTTCACATGAAAAAAACTGAATCTGAAAAACTCATGAAGGATCAAAGTAGTTTGAATATATTAATTAAGGTAAATGAAGGTATACCAATTCCAAACCCATCCAACAGCGCAAAACGCAAGTTGGTTTACAGCTTGTATGATGCAAAGCCTTGTGTTGATGTAAAAAACGGTGGAGTTTTATCTTCGGTGAGTGGTAAGAATATAGCGTTGCTTGGAGAGATTGGATTAAGCGCGAATCGCCTAGTTTTGGAACGTGGTGCTGTACTTGGTCCGATATTTACAGCAGATTCGTCTATTCATTTGAGTTATATTACAAAAGGAAGTGGACGTGTTGTAATTGTGGGACTTTCTGGTAAAGTTGTGTTGGATACAAAAGTGGAAGAAGGACAACTGTTTTTTGTACCAAAATTCTTTCCATTTGTAGTGGAAGCTGATGAAGGAGGGATCGAATTATTCTCCCTGAAAACATCGTCAAAGTAAGTAGTCATCATATCGTTTAACTAAGATAAAAACTAAAACATGCAAATAAATGATATGATATTATTGTTCTATATGTATTTACAGGCAAACATACGGAGAATTATCGGGTGGGAAAAAATCAATTTGGGAAGCAGCATCTCCATCAATTTTGGAGGCCTCTCTAAACATGACTCCGGATTTGACCAAGTCTTTTAAGTCCAAGATTGCTAAGGGTTCAGTGATTGCTCCACCTTCAACTGCTTAAGTAATTACTTGCTTGTTAGACATATGAGTTTAACAAGTGCATAATAATATAATGTATATGTAATTATAAGCTGAAAATAAGACCGATGATGAAGTTTCTGTGTGTGGAAACTTTGCCTGAATGCATGCTTATATGCATGGATTATTTCTTATACTATATGATATAAAAGGAAAATAAATCTTATTAAATTAGTGTGTACTGAACTTTGAGGTATATTTTACATTTTTATGATAAGCTTGTTAATGCTATGCGGATATGTACAATAATATGGATGTTATTGGTTGTTAAATGAATGTATATTATCTACCGTATACATGTGGAATGTATATTCACTGTAGCGCTATCACAGGAAAACAGAAAACAGTTTTGAGTATATTTGAAATAGAAAATGCAAACGAGAATATGAATTGGAAATGAACACTTCCATATTGAATTGATTCTTGGAATTTTCCTTTGGTTGAATGATGTTGAAAATCATTTTGCAACCATTGTACCAAAACTCATTTCCGCCATCTACATACGCATCCATTTTCCAGTTCTTGGTTGGGAAGAATTTCGTTAAACTTGGCCAACAAGTTCATGCTCACATGGCCGTTCGAGGGGTTTCTCCCAATGGATTAGTCGCAGCCAAAATGGTAGCTATGTATGCCAGCTCCGGTGAAATAGACTCTGCCTCGTATATTTTCGATAGTGCCACTGAACCCTCTTCGCTTCTGTACAATGCCATGATTCGAGCACTCACCCTTTATGGGATTACCAAAAGAACAATAGAGATTTTCTTTCAAATGCATTCATTAGGCTTCCGTGGTGACAATTTTACTTTTCCCTTTGTTTTCAAGTCGTGTGCTGATTTGAGTGATGTTTGGTGTGGGAAGTGTGTTCATAGCTTGATTTTAAGGTCTGGATTTGTGTTTGATATGTATGTAGGCACTTCTTTGGTTGATATGTATGTGAAGTGTGGTGATTTGATTGACGCTCGTAAACTGTTTGATGAAATGCCAGTGAGAGATGTATCTGCTTGGAATGTATTGATTGCTGGGTACATGAAGGATGGGTTATTCAAAGATGCTGAAGAATTGTTTGAAGAAATGCCAATTAGGAATATAGTGTCGTGGACAGCTATGATTTCTGGATATGCTCAGAATGGTTTAGCTGATGAGTCGTTGCAATTGTTCGATAAAATGTTGGATCCTGACTCGGAGGTGAGGCCTAATTGGGTGACAGTTATGAGTGTTTTACCTGCTTGTGCACATTCTGCTGCACTAGATCGAGGGAAGAAGATACATAGTTTTGCTAGAGAGGCGGGATTGGAGAAGAACCCTTCGGTGCAGACAGCTCTTATAGCCATGTATGCTAAATGTGGAAGCTTGGTTGATGCTCGTTTGTGTTTCGATCAGATAAACCCAAGGGAGAAGAAATTAGTTGCTTGGAATACAATGATTACTGCTTACGCATCCCATGGTTTTGGGCGGGAAGCTGTTTCAACGTTTGAGGATATGTTACGAGCTGGTATACAGCCTGATAAAATCACATTTACAGGTTTGCTATCAGGTTGTAGCCACTCAGGTCTTGTGGATGTTGGACTGAGATATTTCGATTGTATGAGTTTGGTTTACTTTGTGGAGAAGGGACATGACCATTATGCTTGTGTTGTTGATCTTCTTGGTCGTGCTGGACGATTAGTGGAAGCATATAACCTCATTTCTCAAATGCCAATGGCAGCAGGACCAAGCATTTGGGGTTCCTTATTAGCAGCTGGTCGAAGCCATCGCAACTTAGAAATTGCAGAATTAGCAGCTAAAAAGCTGTTTATCTTGGAACCAGACAACAGTGGGAATTATATTGTGCTCTCTAATATGTATGCAGAAGCTGGAATGTGGGAGGAGGTAACTCACTTAAGGATTCAACAGAAATCCCGTCGTATTATGAAGAGCCCTGGATGTAGTTGGATTGAATTTGACGGGAAGGCCCATTTGTTCCTTGGAGGAGATACATCTCATCCACAGGCAGAGCAAATATACTTGTTTCTGGAGGCACTGCCCGCCAAGATAAAAGCAGCTGGTTACATGCCAGATACTACTTTTGCTTTGCATGATGTGAGTGAAGAGGAGAAAGAGCAAAACCTAAGTAGTCATAGTGAGAGGTTGGCAATTGCCTTTGGCATTCTTAATACAAGCCCTGGTACAGTTCTCCGAGTGACAAAGAATCTTAGAATCTGTGGAGACTGTCATACTGCTATAAAACTTGTCTCTAAGATATATGAAAGAGAGATCATTGTAAGGGATGTGAATCGGTTTCATCATTTCAAAGATGGTTCTTGTTCCTGCAGAGACTACTGGTGACTAAAAATGAAGATGTTAATATCTCTAATTTGAACTCAGATGAGAATTCTTGTAGTCGTTATGCATAACCATTTCGGACGCTACCAACTGTAATGATCAGCCGTGTTCACTGTCTACACAAATTATTAAGCTCCTGTGCATTTGTACTCGAGCTATTTCCTCATTGAACTATCACCCGATTGGTGAATGACAAGCCTCAAAATGATGGAAGTTTCCTAAATGTTGAAGGTGAAGTATCTTTCTTGGAGGAATGTTGTTAGACTTTGTAATAATCAACTTTTGGACAAGCCAGTTCAAATCTCAAAAAATGGCTGGGACACCATTGTAGTTGAGACACCAAAACTGGGAACTTGTGTTGAGGATGTCATTCACCGTTACATGGAAGCTCAACACAAGAATAAACCAGTAGACCTGTTATTGCTCGCTCTTGGTTACCTTGAAACATAGAGAAGATGAATGTTCTAGAGTCAATTTGTTGACGAAGATAGAGTATTGTATTTATAGCATATAACATATAGTAACATAAATTCAACAACTCGTCAAAGTGAAAATGATTGAAGAATGGAATGTATAGATGTATAAGCTTAGTGGGAAATTTTTAACCATTGGAAAAAGAAAAAAGCATTTTATGGGGTGAGAGAGGCTCGAACTCTCGACCTCAGGATTACTCAGAAGCTATGAGACCTACGCGCTAGCCAACTGCGCCACCACCCCGTTGTTGTTATGCAATCAACATTTGCAAATTATTCTAAAATGTGAATTATATGATAAACTTTATGTATTCTAATATGTGACATGCAATGACTGACCGAAAGTTGCGCAATATTCATGGAACCCTTTTTTTTTTTTAATTGAAGTACCCTCCAGTTTCATATTTTACCTCTTGTGTCAATACTTGCATTGGCCATAAGGTGGTTTATCATTACATTGTGTTAGGATTGATTTCGGGGGGCTGTGCAGGCTCAGAAATTCCGCCTTCTTCTGCTACTCCTAAGTAAAAGTTAAATAGTTCGTCTTTCTCAAATTCATGTGATTTTCTGATAATAATTTTACGCGTGTTCTTGATGGCTTTGCAGCAATCTGACAATGGCATGTTCAGCTCAAGTGATGTAAAGTTTGATTAGCAATATACAAGCACCACTAATAACTATCCAACAACTAATCACCAAGCTACATAAGCATTCCTAGAATATGCTGCTGGCAAGGCTCACCACCCCTCAACACATAATCAACAGGGCACAATTTCTTTTATATATTAACACGTGATTTTTATACATTGTTCTTTCTGATGTACGGATAAGGTACCAGAGTAGTTGTTCCCGACACTTGATTTAGCCTTTTCTATAGTTAAGCTAAAAGAGTTTTTTGTGTCAATGAAATGACAAGCACTTCCCTCTCCTCAACGGGATTCCTCAACTGCGACACTCGAATAAGTACAAGTGAGACTATCCACTGCTGCTCCATTTTCTTTCGTTTTACTCCAAGATATTCTCCAACTTTGAAATAAACTCACCCTGTAGGAGAGTGAAATGGAATCATGGATGGCCAGCTTAAATTAGAGATTCAGAGAGAGAAAGAAAGATGCAACTGTACCTATTTGTTTCAATGTCCCTTTTAGCAAGCATTAATGTCAAGAAGACAGGCACCATTGCTGCACATAAGTGTTTGACTGTGTGCCCACTTACAATATGATAAGTCCAGTTGTAGATTGGCTTATCAGCTGCTTCTTCAATCTTCGCTAAAAGATAAAACCCTGCATTATGCAGAGAAATGCCATTTTACATGCTGTAAGAATGAGGTCACAGAACCAAGTGGACAAAATAAATCCAAACCTGCAGCCCACAGCCAATAAGTGGAATGTGTGTACATCGGAGGTAGCAAAATAGCCATGAGTGGGATGGCTAAGCACGGTACAAATTGCACTGCTGCATAGGGACGAAGATCATCAAAGAACCTTCAGAATGAAAATGTACAATCACACAACAGCTTTAGCTGAAAAATATAAACGATATCAAGTAAAAAACTCCAGTTATTTACTACAGATCTATACCATCCAATCCCCTCTAGCACACTTGGAAAATGAAAATGCAAGAAAAAGCAAAATCACATCCAATATATAATATAATTTTGGATAAATAAAAACCAGAACTCTATTCAATAATCTTCCTAAGCCTAGCTTCGGTGTTCTACCAAGCTGAAACTCAAGGAGGATAGCTTGTTCCTAGTGAAGACACCTTTCTTAGCTCTATAATCTTACAATCTGTAAGGATACATGATTGCAGAGATTAGTTCAGTTTTTTGGAAAGCTGACACAGGCGAAGGAGTTGAACAGAGGAGTAGATTCTCCCTTATGAGAAGTGGAAAAAAACCCGGGTAAATTCTCAGTGAAGGAATGCTATAATGTCCTGACCAACTCAGTAACAAGGGAACTTGGAAACAAATCTGGAAAGGGAAACCTCAGAAAGTAGCTTGTTTTCTTGGATAATCACATATGATGCAGTATCTTATACTACACTAATACACCTATTGAAAAGGGGACTTAAATATTATTGAGAAAGAAAAGGGGACTTCAATATGTGCAGTAGATATAACACACGCAAAACCAGTGATGCGAACTTTAAGCATATTCGCATTGTTCTTTCAAGTGGCAGTTTTGGTGTTTGTTTCTGAACCTTTTTGGTGTCATGGTGGGTGATGACTAAGGATGTTAGGCACTCCAGTACGTATGGACAGAATATAAAGAAACCATTGAAATTTATGCACTCTATGGATCATCTGGAAAGGAAATACAAGTGTTTTGAAGGAAGATTTGAAGCTATATAAAGTGTAAAATATAGAGACTTTTTGGTATTTGGTTTAAATGCAAAGTATATATGATTTTGACAGTCTGATGACTTCAGAACGCCTAACATACTCGGTAGTCTACTATTATGTAATTTGGTAATATACGCACTTGTGTTGCATTTTTGAGTAATGTAATTGTCTAAATTATCTAAAGAAAGAACGAAAAGAAGGAACATGGAAGGAGAGGACCCTCAGGGAATATAATATATCCAAGGATACACTCTGCAGTTCTTCAACTGTTTCTTTTTCTTTTTTCTTTAAAGGTGACTTTTTTGGGGTGGGAGGAGTTTATTAGCCATTGTTGAAATAAGAAGCTTACCTCCAATACATAATACTTACTACACCAGCAAGAATTAATGGAATGAGAGACACAGTTCCCTTTCTCTCATCTATTCTTTCGATAATAAAGATACCAATGATAGACGTAAATGCAACAGTCATCTACAACAGTAAGAGACGAGGTGTCAAAAATAGGCACACAGAAAAAACTTCAATAATCAACAGTTTGCTCCTAGCATTTAATACTTAGATAACCTACTGGCAATCTATCCCACACAAGACGAGCATCATTTGGCTTGAGATGATAGTATGCAGACCCAAAAGCAACAGCTGCCACACCAATATAGAAGCACGTCCAACCCCAAAGCTCTCCTTGCAAGCTTTCGATGCACATGTCAAATGGAATAAGCTTTAAGTACTGGACATATATACTAGAATGCAGAATCACAAAGTCAAAAGCCTTAACCATCATCAAACCAGATATATCTCAACAATTTACCTCAGCTTAAAATAGTTACCATGATGGCAAAGTACAAGACCTATCAGACCGATCACAAGAAAAGGGAAATTTGAGACCACATTCAGTGCATTGGGAATCCCTACATAAGAAAACAGAAGCATGAAAAGTTCAGCAGCAAATCCTAAATGCATATATATCACCAACTAGCCAAGCAAACTGAACTGCTGACATGAAAACAGGACTAGCAACATTATTTTTTTTTTGACGACAAGAGAAACCCACAGCCGCTACCCTTTTGGGTGTGCACAGGGTAAAATCCCGCTCCTATGCAATAGCTCGCAAACCACATAGAAGAGGTAACCGCACCAGGCTTGAGCTCGACCCAGAAGGCAAACCCCTTGCTTTCGCTGGCAAGGGGTTTCGAACTTGAGACCTCCAACATAGAAGTCCCAAGCTCAAACAACTGGGTCACCCCGAAGGGTCAGGACTAGCAACTTTAAGTACGTGATAAAAGGTAAATTTGAGATTACATATCGTGCAATCTTAATAAAGTGAATTTCGGTGATCATGGAATTCAAACTTGTTAAATTTCACTGCATTGTAGAGCAAAGAGACAGAATATTTGCTATTTTAGCTCAAAAAATTACCAAATACGAGTGGACACTAGTAAGATAAATTCAATAACATAATCAATAACCTAGCTGTTTTTGGTTATTGATGACCTAGAGTTCAATTTGTGTCGCATAGTGATAAAGTGGACAAAAAAAAGTGTAGGGACAAGGGAGGAGATTATACCAAAGGATAGTTCACATTTGTCATTCAGTTAATACCTACAGAATTGGTGCTTATCTGCAGAAATCAATTTTAGATAATCCCATCTAGGTTCACTATTAACCTCTAGGTACTTTTTGTGAGAACTATGGACACTATCGAATAGTGAGAAGTCTAAAACAAATTCTTTTATATACATTCAAACCACTATTGGTCATATTGCTCTTCATCAAGAAATCAAAGAAGCTATGCAGGGGTTTTCTCTAGCCTATTCATATAGTACCTAAAATAATTGTATGATACCAGTGGGAATTCGGACTCTCCTATTCAGTTAGGTCCATAATTCCAAAATTTATACACAAATTTAGATCGATAAACATAAGTATTGCAATCACATGCTTCAGTGAAAAATCAGAGAAAAATTCAGCATATAACAGAGAGAAAACAAGCATTCTGCTGCTTGCTTTGTCCCCCTGAGTATCTACGATAAACTTCTTCATTTTCTTCTTCTTGTTTTCCATGAATCTGATTTAATCATGTTGTCACAATCCCCAATCTCAGAAGTCCCAACTTCGAACAAGAAAATCATCACAATCATCATTATTTTTTAAGACTCCGAAGCAATTAGTTGATGGCATTATCATTCAGAACTAACTGAAACAACTCACCTACATTTAACCATATTTTGACACTGATAAAAGTTGAAGAAGACTCCGAAGCAACTAGTGAACAAAGAAAACTAAAAAAAAGAAAAAAAAAGAAGCAACAACAGCCAATCCATGAATCATAACCTAGAACTCATACCAATATAGCAAATTGAAAGCAGAAGATCCAAGATTTTAGAGAAAGAAAATACATATACTCCAAATTACTAATAATTAATGATGCTTATACCTAGAAACTTGCGTTGATCGGCAAAATTATGATATTCTTGAGACTGAGGAATTGCTGGAGTAACAATCATGAGCACTACGAAGCAGACGATTGCGACTCCCCATGCCCACACACTTGTCTTCCTCATTTTCTTGGTGTTAATTTTGCCCTAATTATGATGATGATGCTCAACCTCTCTCACTTCTTCGGAGAAACTCTTTCAACGGAAGGAAACTTCTCCGCTAAGTCGCTTTTTACTTGCGCTTAATCCATGTGAGTTTATTTATTAAAAAAAATGGGAATTTTATTTCTCCTGTATTTTTGGTAAATAAAAAATAGGCAATTTCTGATTCATATTACTTGCCGTATTTTAATTTTACACCTTCCTTAATATAATTGGCATACAAGGTGTCTGACAATGCGGAAACACTCCAAAAATGTTTTTCCTTATAAATAGTGGTGTTTATTTCTTTATAAAGTGTTTCAAGAAATATGAGAAATGTCAAATAATATAATAGTGTGTAATAAGAAAGATAGTTAAGACTTGAGATAAATAAAATATTATAAATATTCAATTATATATATATAAATAGTGGTGTTTATTCCTTTATGAATTAGGGATGGGTAAAAATATCGAAAAATTGAATCGAACCGAAAAATTACAGTTTTTTTATGTCGATTCTTTGATTTTTTGATTTGGTATTGATTTTTTTTTAAACTTTGGTTCTTCAGTTTGGAGTTCGGTGCAAGGGTCTAAAACTTCGGTGCACCGAAGAATCGAAGTTTTATTTAATAAATTTAAAAATATTTAATTTATATTACCTATATTATATATTTTTGAATTTTACTCAAAATATTTTTATTTTTAAAATGAAATAATGATTTGACTATAAACTACAGTCAACACTTAACTAATTTTTACTAAAATTTCAAATCACTAAGACACTAACAACTAAAATACTAAAATGTAACCCTAAGCCCCAAAATAATCTTTTGAATTTTTAGTCCTCTTCAAGCTTTCGTCTTTCTTCATCTTTCTTTGTTTCTCGTCGTCTTGAAGCTTTCTTCATCTTTCTCGTCGTCTTCAAGCTTCAATCGAGAGTGTCACCGACCGCCTTTCGTCTTCTCGTCGTCTCCTCTGAGGCCTAGATGTGCTCAGATTTTTTATGGTGTTTTATTTATTTTTGTTGAAACTTGAAAGTGAATTTATCTCTCCTTTTTACTTAGGAGCACGAGGGTTGTTGGAAAGAAAAGAGAAATGAAAGAAGAAAGTGAAATGTGTGAGGGTTAGAGATGAGTTTAAAAATATTGTAAAGGTATGGGGAATATATGGAGATGAGTTTAAAATATTGAAATTTGAATGAGTAATTAATAAGATGTAAAAAGGTGAACCTTTATATAATTATATGGAAATATGGCAATTGGGATGAGTATTGCAGAGGATATATGGAATGTGGAATTGCAGAGGATTATAATTTAGGAGTGTATGGAAAGTGGGTTGTGAGATGAGTCTTGCAGAGGATAAAACTTTGGCAGATTGTTCTTACTTCTTAGCAGTTAGCAATATGGCAATTGGCAGTCATTCGACAATCTTATTTTTAATTAACACATGATGAAACTATTAACGCGTCATTTTATTCCCTCTTTGTTTTTATTCACATCGAAAAACCGATTAAAAAATAACACGAACTATATCGACTCGAAGTAGAAAAAATCGAACCAAAACGATCTAGTTTGGTATAAACTATTGTTCACGCTTTTCTAAAACTGAATCGAAATTTGATTAAACCGAACCGATGAACCGAACGCCACCCCTATTATGAAGTGTTTATGATAAATGTGAAATAATACGACAGTGTGTAGTGAAAAGAAGAGTTGAGACTTGAGACACATAAAATATTTTAAATCTTCAACTATATACAAAAGAGAATACCCCTTATCTCTTACTACTCTCTCGATACAAAATCTAATGTTTTGAAAAAAAAACAATACAAAAATTTCTCATATCGAAATCGAAGTGTACAGTAAAACCTCACTAAATATACTCGTTAAATTAATAATCAATCTAAAATAATGTTTTCCTCCGATCCTGGCTTGGTCCAATGGAAATAATCATTCATTTCGATAAAGATAATAAGATTATGTAAACTCAGAAGACCCCTATACGAATATATAATTACATTAATATTATAAATTAATAATTTTTATCTAAGACAATTTGGTGAAATATAATTCTATTGTTTTTATTTTTTATTACAACCTAAATCTAATTGAATCTCATCTCTAATTTTTTTTTATATATACAAAAGTTTCAGTGTTGCTACAACCACAAATCTTTTTGAGTGCATGTGAAATGATTTCTTTTGTACTCACATAATGTTTTACATATTCAATTTGTCATTGTTGATTTTGTAACATTTTTAAATGAAAATTCATTTTTAATATAATTTAAAAAAAATTCTATGTTGCTTCGGTAGTTTATTTTTCTTACTATCCTACATTTAATGTTTTAATTAAATAAAGATACAATCAATAAAGTATGTATAATTAATTTATTTTTATGATAAATTCTTGAATTTATTTTACAACGAATTATTTAATTTTTTTTTATAGTTCCGCCTATATTAATTTAGTGAGGTTTTATTATATCAATATTTGATTATTATTTTTTGAGTTCTGAACTCTTCAACTAAATCGAGAGTTATATGACGTTGTTGGATTATTGTATCCTAGAGAGGACAAGTCAAAAGTGAAATTGTTGGATCAATATATATTATACAACATTGCGCTTGAATCTCCTAAAAGAGAATGATATATTTATGTCTAAGCGTAAATATATAATTTGTTTATTTATTTTTGCCATTTTACTTTAATTGAAATTCATTTATGGTATATTACATTCACAAGTCGTTATAAAAGGTGTTAAGGATCATTTAAAAGAAATAAGAAACACACATGTGGCATCATCGAAATCCAATTGAGTTTCTGAGCAACAAATAACTTATGGTAATATGGTGACAAAAATAAGTGATTGCTTTGAAACAACAAATGAGGGAGAAGTTGTAAAACGATTATTGTCTTTTACTTTCTAAAGTAAGTACATTTTTTGTTGTAATTTGCTTTATATACATGTTCGATAAAAGAATTATCAAACTTGTGAAAAAAGGTACTTAATATTTGTAGTGAGATTAGCATATAATCAATTCATAGTATTGAATGTAATATTCTTTTTTAATTCTATAAAAATAAAAAATTATATTATATTAGGATGTTTCAAATAAATATGATCCTCCATTTCAATTTGAGTATGACAAATGGATCATGTAGGGGTGTAAGCCAAACCAAATTTGTGGAAATACAATTGAACCTAATATGATTACAACATCAAATGAAGTAATGTATTTTTGAAAAACTGTTTGAAATATATATATCATTCCATACCAGAATCCAAAAAATAAAATCTAATAAATAAGCCATTAAAAAATATATAATTAATTATTTTTCGAGTTTTGTCAAATATGAAATATGTCCATATAATAATAAAATAACTATTGATGGCTTATGTACATTTTTTCAATATTTCAGAATATAAATTAAAGAGCCTATGATGAAATTATTTAATACTAGAGATCAAAATTAATGCCTAAATATTTATTCGTACATACAATAAGAAATATGAAATTTTAAATTAAAATTGTCATATAATTATTTCTTACAAATCTTTACTTGCCAACTAAATGCAAATACTTTTTTTTTTTTAAAAAAATAAGCATCAAATATCCAATTTTGAAAAAAAAAAACATTTAATTTGGTGCCAAATCAAGTTGACGCATGCCGACGACATTCCCGGTAATGTAGACAAGCAAAGCTCCGTCAGCACTCAGCCCCACAATAATAGAAAGTCACAATATTCTCTTCAAAATTATATATAAACCAAAACCCTCAACTCCCGCCGCAGGGTTTCTCTCCTCCGCACTCCGCAGCCGCATTCATCTTTACAGAAAAGCTCCAAGGGATCGAAGAGAGAGCCATGGCGCAGTCACTAGAGCTATTATTGATTCAATTTCTGATGCCTGACAATGATGCTAGAAGACAAGCTGAGGATCAAATAAAGCGTCTTGCAAAGGATCCTCAGGTGGTTCCATCACTGATACATCATCTCCGGACTGCCAAAACGCCTAATGTTAGGCAGCTTGCGGCGGTACTTCTCCGTAAGAAGATCACTGGTCATTGGGCTAAGCTATCTCCTCAACACCGTCAGCTTGTGAAACAGTCCTTAATTGAGAGCATCACTATGGAACACAGGTCCTTTGATTCATGACCCTCACTTTTTAGTTTCAATTGTACTAGTCCTTTTCCCGTATCCAGTGCAATAATTGCACCATACATTCTGCTATTTATTGATGATCAGTATTGTGAGTATATTTGCTGCAACTAATTTTCTAGGCGCTCTATGGAGTTTGGCATGCGCTTTTGTATCCGCATCTTTTTTCAAAATATACTTTATAAAGTCTGCTGGATTAGAATGAACTGATAGTTCATACAATTCTCCTATTCTTTTTGAGTAATTCAATTTTCTCTTGTGTCTGAGAATCACTTTCTGATCAAACTATAGAATAAGGTTTGACTAAGAGACTTTTTGTTGTGAAAGAGTATTTTGACTGATGAAGTCAATTTTGTTAACTGATTATTCTTATAAGAATGGATATAAGAATCGCTGATTTTTCAAGCAAGCCAATTATAACAGAGTTTACTTTCTGTGGTAATTTACTCCGTGTGCGTCTGTGTGAGAAAAAATTTATATCACACAACCTTTACATTTTTTTTTCCGGAGATGCATTGAATTGCCTTACTTGGAAGCTGTTACTAGGCTTCCAATGGAAGTTTTAAAAGATGATATTTTGCCTGCAAATTATACTGATCTAATGCGATGCTCATTTTTCAGTCCTCCGGTGAGGCGAGCTAGTGCAAATGTGATTAGTATCGTTGCAAAATATGCGGTTCCAGCTGGAGAGTGGTCAGATTTGTTGCCGTATTTGTTTCAGTGCAGTCAAAGTGCACAAGAAGATCACAGAGAGGTATCCTATGCTTGATTGTCATCACATGTTTTAGTTAGATGAACACTTGATATGGTCCCTTTCTTTTCAATTACTACAATGTAGCTTCTGGGTTTGGCATAAAGGATTGGTTTCTTACATGCTACGCAAAAATGTTGATTGCTGTATGCCAATAAAATTCCTTGCAATTGCTAGATTTTATCATTCCAAGGCTATTAAAGAAGTATAGTGATACCCATATGTTACAATTTCATTTAACCATTTGTAAATGTCAAGTATAAGTGTAAGCACCCCTACCCTCTCGAAAATCGTGCTCCCTCCGTTTCAAAAAGAATAGTCTAGTTTGACTTGGAATAAGGTTTAAAATAAAGAAAAAAGACTTTTTAATCATGTGGTTCTAATTAATGTTATGTCAAATGTACCAAAATGCCCTTTAATCTTGTGGTCTTTAACATGCCACGTGGAAAGTTGAAGTTAAAGTGTTGCATAAAAAGGAAAGGGGTCATTCTTTTCGAAACAGACTAAAAAGAAATTGGTACATTCTTTTTGAAATAGAGGGAGTACTTAATTTTTCCCTCGGTCAGAGTATGCCACTTCATGCTTAAAATTCAAAGTATTTGGCAGTTTTAGCATACTGGTGGCTTTTTTCTGAATTCAAGTAACACTGAGGTGGAATGCCTGTTAAGCCTTTGTCAGTTCCTTTTATCTTCCCTAATGAGGAACATTCGATAGAACTAATGAAAAAAGGGATTGACTACCTGGGGCCGTAGAGTGCCCAATTGGGAAGTGAGTATAAGCCATCAAAATGAAACTGTCACTGTCATTTTTTTTTATGAAAAGGTATAAAACTGTTGTAAGTTCTGTCACTACATCTATAAACAGGCTGAAACAATCGATTCAGCATAAGTTTGTATGTTTGGAATTCAATCTGCCATGATCAAGGTTTCTTAATTAATACGAACTGTCTGAGTCAGACATTTTAACTGTTCATGTAACCTCTTTTGCGTGAGCATCAGTTAATCATTAATCCATGTAAAGAAAAATATTGTTGTCATCAATCTTCCCCTTCCTTTGGATTGGGATAATAATGATATTGCCCTCTCTCCCACCTTCTGCTATTACATGTAGGATTATGTATTTTAGTGGACTGATGGGTTGTTCCATTGTTTTGATGATGCAAGGTGGCTTTAATTCTTTTCAGTTCCTTGACTGAAACTATTGGGAATTCTTTTCAACCATATTTTGCTAATTTGCAATCCTTGCTGCTCAAGTGCCTTCAAGACGAAACAAGTAATCGTGTCAGAGTTGCCGCTCTCAAGTAATATTTGTTTGGAAATCTTTAGAATTGCCGAATTTCTTGATCCAGAAACTACATATTATAATTCCTAACCGCAAGTGGAATTAAATCATGTTAACAGGGCAGTTGGATCTTTTCTAGAGTTCACTCATGATGAGGCAGAAGTGGTGAGTATGGTTTGTTCATTATGCTATCTTATGGCTCATGCAGCTTCTCCACGTTTCAAATTTTTGTAACGCTTTTCTTTTTAAAAAATGCATAAATATTGTTTAGAGCAAATGTTGCGTAGAGACGGGACATTGGGTGAAGTTGTTAGGATCACATGAAATCTTTTTGAACCTTGCGAATAGTTAACAATGTTTTTAAGTTTTTAAATATCTTAACTGCCATTTTATCCTGAGAATGTGTCTGCTCCTGTTTTCTATCTGCAGATCAAGTTTCGAGAGTTCATCCCTAGCATTTTGAATGTGTCAAGGCAGTGTCTTGCTTCAGGCGATGAAGATGTTGCTGTGCTTGCTTTTGAAATATTTGATGAGCTAATAGAATCTCCAGCACCTCTACTTGGGGATTCAGTTAAAGCAATAGTTCAGTTTTCTCTTGAAGTTTGCTCGAGTCCAACTTTGGAGTCGAACACACGGCATCAGGTGGGAACATGATATGGTTACAGCTTAGTGAAACTGTTGGTACTCGGATGATGTGATGTTTGCACAATGTTTTTGCCTGTTCGACGTCGGTTACTGGTTCTCAAGTGTTTTACTTTGAATTGTTGGTTCATTTTTCAGGCTATACAAATAATCTCGTGGCTAGCAAAGTACAAGGCGAATTCTCTTAAAAAGTACAAGCTAGTAACACCAATTTTGCAAGTTATGTGTCCATTGCTTGCTGAGTCTACAGACAGGAATGAAGATGATGACCTTGCTCCAGACCGAGCTGCTGCAGAAGTAATTGATACCATGGCTCTGAATTTGTCTAAACATGTGTTTCCGCCTGTTCTTGAGTTTGCTTCTTTAAGCAGTCAAAGTCCAAATGGGAAGTTTCGGGAAGCTTCGGTTACTTCTTTAGGTGTCATATCTGAGGGTTGTTTGGAACTTATGAAGAACAAACTGGAACCTATTCTACACATTGTCTTGGGATCTCTGAGAGATCCTGAACAAATGGTGAGAGGAGCTGCTTCATTTGCCTTGGGCCAATTTGCTGAGTATCTGCAGCCCGAAATAGTTTCTCACTACGAAAGTGTCCTCCCATGCATTTTAAATGCTGTAGAGGATGTATCTGATGAAGTTAAGGTGCGAACATGCTAAGAAATAGTTAAGTCCTTTCACTGGCGCCTATTTCTTCAAAAATGGTTTCTGTTCTTGTGCAGGAGAAGTCTTACTATGCATTGGCCGCATTTTGTGAGAACATGGGTGAAGAAATTCTTCCTTTCCTGGATCCTTTGATGGGAAAATTACTTGGTGCTCTCCAAAGTAGCCCTCGTAATTTGCAGGAAACTTGCATGGTAAGTTTCTTTTCAGATGCTTAAAAATAGTCTGTCTGAAGTTGCGTCACCTTGTGACAATGTATTTTCTCCTTTTATTGCAGTCTGCTATTGGTTCAGTTGCATCTGCTGCTGAACAAGCATTTGTGCCCTATGCTGAAAGAGTTCTAGAGTTGATGAAAGTTTTCATGGTGCTTACAAATGATGAAGACCTCCTTTCACGGGCTAGGGCTACTGAATTGGTTGGGATAGTTGCAATGTCTGTTGGCAGGACAAGGATGGAACCAGTTTTGCCGCCTTTCATTGAAGCTGCAATTTCAGTGAGAAACTTTATAAGCTCTCACATTTAGGATTGCTTTCAAATTTACAAACAATTCTTGATAGGTTGTGGTGCTATCAGGGTTTTGGTTTGGAGTTTAGCGAGCTTCGGGAATACACTCATGGTTTCTTTAGCAATATTGCGGAAATTTTAGATGAAGGATTTGCTCAGGTATCAGTGATGAGTGGATTTTTATGCATTACATGCTGTTTTTACTTCTATAACCTCTTTTTTTGGAAACAGTACCTTCCACATGTCGTTCCTCTGGCATTCAACTCCTGCAACCTAGATGATGGTTCTGCTGTTGATATTGATGATTCCGATGAAGATGAAAATGTTCATGGATTTGGCGGTGTGTCATCAGATGATGAAGCACATGATGAACCTAGGGTTCGTAATATCAGTATAAGAACTGGTGTATTAGATGAAAAGGCAGCTGCAACTCAAGCCCTTGGCTTATTTGCTTTACATACAAAGGGTTCTTATGCACCGTATCCTTTTCTCAATACATACATAAAGCTTATCTTGTATGACATTGATGCTAATGGTTTTCTGGATTCCTTAATGTATTTCAAGCTACTTGGAAGAGTCATTTAAGATTTTAGTGAGGCATTCTAGCTATTTCCATGAGGACGTTCGATTGCAAGCCATTATTTCTCTCAAATGTGAGTAGCAAGGGGCTGCTTTCTCTGTTGATTTTTTATCTTAATGTTAGCATTTTGCTGTATGAATGCTTGACCTGGGTATATATGTTTGTATGTTGTATAACATGTCAGTCTGTCTATAGCTATTTCATTTGTTATTACCAGCTTGATTTTGAATATCTCTATGTGATTAAGTATACAGGATTTATGATATAAATATATGATACTTACTTTAGCTTTTAAATTTAAATACTGTGGTAATTTATACGATGATGCTATTTTATTTTCAAATTTACTATTGCAAGCTAAAGCTAGTCCATAAGTGCTCTTTTCTGGATCTCTTTGATTGCAGATATTTTGATAGCTACACAAGCAGCATTGCAAGGTCATAATGTGAGTAATGATCTATCTCGGTCCATCATTGTTGTATTTAGTTTATCATTTATAATTTTGCATGCAGTTGATGCTTTTTGTCGATCAGCCTTTTCCGATAGATGTTTGACAGCTGTAAAGTTCTAGTGATGCATCTGCTGTGATAACTTATGAATTTTCATATTTGTTGTGTCAATCTGCTGAAGATTTGTGTTAATTATATGTTATTCTTAAGTAGTGCTAGAGGTTATGTGCCATAAGCCTGATACACAACACATTTTTTCTGTGTTTTTTTCCGACGGGCTCTTATTTGAGTTAGTTTGAGTTTGCTTAGCTTTCTCCTTGCTATTCTGCGTTAAAACTGAGGGGGTTATCTAGATTACAAAAAATATTAGTAGAAAAAACCCACAATGCTCAACAAAGATCCTAGGAATCTATATGTGGTTAGTTTGTGTTGATAGAGTGTTCCATTTCCTTGACAGCAGTGTCTTGCAAGACCTTACTTCAAGAACTACTCCCCACCCTCAAAATAAATGTAGCAGTTGAGGTATTGAATGACTACTTTTTGTGCTATTAAATATGTAGTGATTCTGTCAAAGCTTGTAGTAATGCACCACAAGTCCGGGATAGAAACGAGCATCTAAAACTCATTTAGTATAAGTTGAGCCAATGAAGTAATTGTGCTGCCTTAGGCTGAAGTTCACACATTTTCCGATTTAATTAGCATGTTCATTTCTTTCAATTAAATGAGTGTGATGTATGATAATATCTCTGATGTTAATGACTGCTTCATTTCTTTTTTCTCCTCTTTGACAGGAGGGAATGACAAAGACAAAAGAAGTTCTTGGTATGATTTATCTTCTTCGTGTCAGTCATATAATCTGTTACAAAAATATCATTGGCATAATACATATATTGGACCCTAAACTTGACTTCAAATTTTAACTTTGACCTCAAACTTTCATAATGTACAAATAGGCACTTTAACTATCCAACTTTTAAATAAATAAACACATGAGTCCTACATGGCACAATACACGTAGGACACCACGTGGGACAAAAAATGACATGCAGGACATGTGTGTTTATTTGTTCAACTTTATACAAGTTTAAGTATCTCTTTGTGCACATCCAAAGTTGAAGGGCATAAATGTGATTTGAAGCCAAGTTAAATGACACATTTATGTATTATGCCTATATCATTTTAGTGCCTAAATGTTTTGCTTTGCAGATACTGTGATGAAAATCTATATAAAGACAATGATTGAAGATGATGACAAAGAAGTTGTTGCGCAAGCTTGTATGGCTGTTGCTGACATCGTGAAGGATTTTGGTTACATGGCTGTTGAGCCCTGTAAGTGTGCACATTTTGGATTCCTTCAGGTCCTCCAGTAGTCATTAAAATTAAATTTAGGATTAACTTGTTTTTCCCATCTTTATAGATATCACTCAGCTTGTTGAGGCAACTGTAGTTCTGTTACGAGAGCAGTCTGCATGTCAGCTCGTAGAATCAGATAGTGAAGTTGATGATGATGACACTGAACATGACGAAGTGCTAATGGATGCTGTTTCTGATCTCCTCCCTGCATTCGCGAAGGCCATGGGTTCTCATTTTGCTCCAATCTTTTCAAAGCTGTTTGAACCTTTGATGAAATTTGCTGTAAGTTTGGGACCCCCCTCCCCGGCCTTACAATTTTTCTGTCAAGTTCTTTTCTGTTCTTTGCTTTTGAGATTAGCTTTAGTCCCAGTGTTTCATGCCATAACCTCTGCAATTGCAGAAAGCATCGCGCCCATCTCAAGATCGGACCATGGTCGTTGCAACCCTTGCAGAAGTTGCTCAACACATGGGTGCTCCCATTGGTGGCTATATTGATGTAAGATTTTAAAAACTAGTTAATTGATTCTTTTCTTCTCCTCTACAACACACACACACACACACACACACTTTTTGATAGTTCTGCAACTGAATTGGGGAATATTAATCCTTCTTCAGACTGTGATGTCCCTGGTACTTAAAGAATTAGCTTCAGCGGATGCTACAAACCGAAGGAACGCAGCATTTTGTGTTGGCGAGTTGTGCAAAAATGGTGGTGATGCTGCTTTGAAGTATGCTTTCGGTTGCATACCTTGTTTACCATCTACTTCTGTTCCTAATATACGTTCTGAGTTTGTGGGGTTGTAGCCACTGATTATTTACCATTTACCTTCTTTGTTGGCACATCTAAATCTGAGTTATTCACTTTATTCTAGATATTATGGAGATGCCTTACGTGGCCTTTACCCATTGTTTGGCGAAGCTGAGCCAGATAATGCAGTGAGAGACAATGCTGCTGGTGCGGTGGCAAGGATGATAATGGTTCATCCAGAGACAATCCCACTGAATCAGGTGGAGAATTTGATGTTTCTATTGTTTATGGCTTTGAAGGTTTCCCTCTATTTGTCATGGTCGTTATATATTGTTGTACTTTCTTTAGGTGCTACCTGTTTTCTTGAAAGTTCTTCCTCTAAAAGAAGATCATGAAGAATCCATGGCAGTCTACAGTTGCATATGCAATCTTGTGTTGTCATCTAACTCTCAGGTATTTTCATGTCTCATCTTATCTGTTACAAAGTCTATCGGAAACAGTCTCTCTACCTTCACAAGGTAGGGGTAAGGCTGCATACACAACACCCCCCAGACCCCACTTGTGGATTACATTTGTATGCTGTTGTATCTTATCTGTCATGTTAGTTATCATTCTTGTTTCCTATGTCTTCATATTCTGTGGAATGTAATATTAAACGCATCTTTACTTCTGTTTGTTTTGTGAATATACAGATCTTATCTTTGGTTCCGGAGTTGGTAAATGTTTTTGCCCAGGTTGCCATGTCACCTGTTGAAACCCCTGAAGTCAAGGCTCATGTTGGAAAAGCATTTTCTCACCTAATTTCGATTTATGGTCATCAAATGCAGCCTCTTCTGAGTAATCTTTCACCTGCACATGCTAATGCTCTTGCAACTATTGCACCTCAGAGCTGACATGTAAAGAGCCTTTGAGAAGAGCAAGTTTTATATATTGTGTTCCTGTAATATTGAATATTATCTTATTCATCAGACACATCCATGGTGGAAGAGCAGCTAATTAGGCTGATCGCGTCCAGGTATAGTCTTATCTAGAGCATTGTTATCATTCTTCCTTCAAACTAAAGATGCAACATACATGTCATCGATATGTCATTATTTTAATCAATTATCTTTGTGCAAAGACAAGCCTGAGATAACGGTAGTTCCATTCTTTTATTCTCTAATAATGTTCCAGACTTTGAACAAATCATAAATGGATGTTTAGTTCTGCTTTGTTTGTCTATCAAGGGTAATTTACTAAAAGAAATTGTTATTTTGCAGGTTTGCGTCATTTTATTTTTTTGCCAGGTGTCAAAGTTTTCCATGGAGATGCAATATCTTCCATTTTGACATATTCTACAGAAGAGTTGTCTTTTCTTTCTACTTTCAGGGTGATGTGATGGAGGAAAAGGGGGGTGGGGGTGGGGTTGTTAGCCATTTTTAGATTGTTTTATTTATTTGTTACAATGTGTCAAAGAAAGGGCTGGTGGAAGTTATTTTGTGTGAACTTTATTATACATAGTTGAAAAACTTCAGTGTGTATATCCACAATTCTTTGATATTTAAGGTGGGCTTGTTGTATAATTTATGACTTGCTATTGTTTGGAACAAATTTTTGTTACAGTGAATATGTTCAAGTAATAGGTCAACTTTTTAGATCTTTTGGACCGAATGTGCTAATTGGGCCCAACTTTGTTGGTGGGTTTGGTCTACTGACAAGCAAAGGCGACTCTAGAGGGTATTGGGGGAGTCTGGAATCTAAATAAGTCATAAAAATATAGAAGTGATTAAAATAAGTCACTATTTTAACAAGTAATTAAACTAAGCTTAGTGGAAGAAAAAATTTCACTTTATCCAATTTTTCAAACATTTTTTTTTTAATATATAACGAATTTTTCCTTACACTTTATAGAGTGTAAACTTTTCTTCACTTTATAAAGTGAAACTCTTTTTTTCACTTTTTCTTTACTTTGTAAAGTGTAAATTTTTCTTATACTTTATGAAGTGGAACTTTTTCTTCTACTATAATAAAGTGTAAGTTTTTCTTATACTTTATAAAGTGAAATTTTTTCTTACACTTTATAAGAGAAATATTTTTCACGTTTTGAAGAAGCTTTTTTAGTGTTGTATACAATTATTGACATATCATAAAAACGGAAAAAATATTACACTATATACTTTTATTTTTTTATTTTAAAAAATCTTTCAATCTCTATTTAAGGACGTTTAAACATAGTTGATAGCACCTGTATCATAAAATCTTCTATATTTGTTCATTTCAATCTCAAAAAGTAAAATGTATTCTACATCTAAAGTTAAAGTTTCAATTTATTGGGATGGCGAAATTATACATGACGAAAATACCGTTTATTATGATTGTCCTCCCAAACACAATGCTAAATATCATCAATTTATAAAAGAATAGGTATAAACGGTACTGATTATAATTTGATTATAATCCATAATGACGAATCGTTGATTGACTTTTTGAGGGTTCCAAATGACTACATAGATCAAATCAAGTTAACAATACTTGAAATCTATGTTAGGAAGGAGCCTAAGATTAGTCAACAATGTTCTTCTTTATTAGTCGATGTTCATCCCCAATTAGAAAATCGTAATAGCATTGATGGATTTCCGATAACTCAATCTACTAATTTTCCTAACATGACTCATTATCAAAATATTCTTACCAGCCAATATGATTTTGATTTAAACGAAACTATCAAAGTGACCGGTAATGCTCAATAATTATATTTCAATTATTATTTGTTGATTTTATCAATTATTTATTAATTTATATGATTTATTATTCTTATTCTTATATATTTTGTAGCGGTTTACCTCAGCAAGATAGAAATATTGTTCTAAATTATGGACTAGATAATTATTTTGGTCAGTTCTTACACTTTGAAATGGACTAGATGTGAATATATAAAGTGTAAGATTTTTTTCCACTTTATAAAATGGAAGAAAAAGTTCCACTTTATAAATTGTAAGAAAAACTTACACTTTATAAAGTGTAAGAAAAAGTTCTGTTACATATTACAAATGCACATTATGACACTAACGAAAAACGTTTAAAAAAATTGAATAAAGTGAAACTTTTTCTTCCACTAAAGCTTAATTTAGTTACTTATTAAAACTGTGACTTATTTTGGTCACTTTTATATTTTTATGGCCTATTTAGATTTTGAACTCTATTGGGTTTTATCCCAACTCATTCACTAAAAAATTCTACCCTCTGCATTATTGTTCATAATTATATTATATAATATAATGACACTTTTATTTGTGAAATTTTACTGCGTATGTAAATATTGTATAACAAATAAAATATATATTATTATTGAAATTTTAATGTGTTTCTGTTTAAAGTAAAATCTATTTTATATTAATTGATCATATTTCATTTTATACGATGTTTAAGAAATTATAAATAAAAAGATGATTTTTCTAAGTATTTGTAGGGGTTATATAGAAAATAATGAATTAAAATTTTTTGATTTAATAAAGTGATCAACTCATGTGAAATAATTATATTTAGTATAATGATTAACTATATAAAATAGAGGAAGTAATGTACAAGGCAATACAATATTTGGTTAAATAAAAAAAAATGTATTTCTTGATCTCTTGTCCACTTTTAAATTAACATGTTTATTAAGAAAATAATGATGAACCTAACGAATTTACAGAATAACCTTTATGAATTATGAAGGTGGGTGAATTAAATATTTAAGATTTATAATAAGTTATACGTTTTTCAAAATTAATTACATTCTCGTCCACTTTATTCGTTATATTGTGTTTTTGATATTCAATTTGACTAGTTTTTAAAGTTGAATTAAATTACATTAATTCGATATTTTTTTAAAAAAAATTAGATACTAAAAACTATACGAAAAATACTACATATTGCAATTTTTTGTTTATCAATAAATGAAAAAATACATTATAAAATATTAATCAAAATTTTCATAAGTTAAACTCTAATTATTATTTTGTTATAACAATTAAAAGTAAACAAACATAATATACTATCTTAAATTATTAAAATGAACAAATAAAAAAAACTACCATTATGAATAAAAAGAATATTACTCCGTATTAATTAGATAAACACTTTTCTATAAATTAGGGAGGGGGTGGTAGTAGTATATGTGGTGTGAAATTGCAAGAGAGATGGCGTCTCTCTACTCTGCAAATTTGTTATTTCCCTCTCTTCCTTTTTCTTCTTCATCATCCCTACTTATGCCACTACCTTACCGGCCATACGATGTGTCGCCGGCGAAGATTAATCGACGCCTTTCTTCTTCTTTTTCTTCTGCTGCGCTGCCATTCGATCTTTCTCCTCCTCCCATCGACCACGACCTCCTCGTTAGTACCAAATTCTTAAACTTGTTTCTTAGTATTCTGAGTTGTTAATTCTTGATTTTTTGGAAGTTAACGTGATTCTGGGCTTTCACAAGTACCAAATTAAATAGACACAACCTGCTTTTTATTGTTTCTGAGTTGGTAATTCTTGATTCTTAGAGTGTGGGTTTTGATAAATTCCAAATTCTTATATTTTCTTAATCTTGAAAGTCAGTTGGCTGTAGCATGTGTGAAGAAGGAAGACTGATTGTGGACTTTTGTGAGACGTAATCATTTCTTTCCTAATCTTTTTGATGTAGAATTGTCCTGTTCAATGTACTATCTTGCTGGGTAAAAATAATTGAACTATTTGGATTATCAATCCTAAAGCTTTGAAAATAAATTTTCCTTTCTGAAGGAAAAATCAAAACAAATACTTAATGTAATGGGGGTGGGGTAGACAAGTCTTATTGGCTATGGGTGCCCTCCATCCACCCCTGCTTGGAATGTCTCACTTCAGTAGGCAGTTAAGACTTAAAAAATCTTTTTTCTGTACGATGAGTGTACACGAAGGACATGTTACCTCTGCTAAATGTTTCCTGATGATCAAGGGAAGGATGAGAGTCACTGACCTGATGTTTCTACATGCTTTCATTGTTGGTCTCCTTAGATTTGGCTTGTTTAACTTTTTCTTCCTGCAGGATACTATGACAATTGCTGGGGCAAAGGTATCAGAAGATGGGGTAATAGGGACATTCGATAATGACGAGGAGGCATTAGATGCTGTTGAGAATGGTGTTGCGGTGTGTATCTAGCTTGATTCAGGTTTTCTTGGTAATTTTAGTTATTTTTTTCCTATTAAAAATCTGCATGTCATATAAATTTCATCTGTTGATTAAAAGACGTGTAATGGTCCAACTTTCCTATCACATGTTGTATATTTTACTGCCATATCTGGAATGAGCCTGGCCTTTTAAGGGAACTTGTATACTGCTCATCTTAGTCTTTCAAAGTGTGATCTGATGGCATCATTCAATTTGTTCTAGGTTGTGGATCTTTCACACTATGGCAGGATAAGAGGTAAATCCATCCACACATTTTCATTGTGAAAATGATTCTGTTTTATTTTATAAGACAACTCCAAGTTTAATCTGTGAATAATCTATTGACGTGGAGGAATAGAGGTTAGGTTAGTTTTTAATGTATCTTAAAGTAAGTCCATTATCCATACTATTCTTCTAATAAAATAGTAAATTCTTCCTACTTAAACAATTCTGTGGAATGTGGTTGTTTGCTTATTTCCTAGTGCGAGTCATGTGGATAATGGATGTGAAAATTACTTTTTACGACTTGTTCTTGTGCTAGTGATGTATTGTGGACTAACTGGATATAAGTTTTTCTACTTCTTTGAATTGTTTTGGAGGTTACTTATTCATAGTTGTTATTTCAGCTATCTATGTCTGTCTTTTTATTTCACACAGTTAGTGGAGAAGACAGGGTTCAGTTTCTTCACAACCAAAGTACTGCTAACTTTGAAATTCTTCATGAGGGGCAGGTATTGATTCGGTTTCCACAACTCTAGGTTGATGAAAATAGCAAACTCCACTAATGTGCTTTTATATTTCATGCCTGGGAATTGTAGGGATGTGACACTGTTTTTGTGACACCAACTGCTAGAACCATCGATATTGCCCATGCCTGGGTTATGGTAATCCTTCACAGCTCCCTTGCTGAGAATTGGTTTCTTGTGCCTAAGCTTTCATATGTTAAGACTATTATTTAAGTACTATTATTGAAGTGGACATTATATTTCACAGAAAACGGCAATCACATTAGTGGTCTCTCCAGTGACCAGGGAAAGAATAACTCATATGCTTGAGAAGTATGTATGGAACTGCCATGGTTTTGCTCTGAATTGCTGTCACTCTTGCTTACCTATGCTTCAATAGTTTTTTGGGGCCTAACCAGTTATTTTACATTACTTACCTGCTGATTTAACAATATGTCATACTTCTATTCATAGGTACATATTCTTTGCAGACAAAGTTGAAATTCAAGATATTACCGAGAAAACGTCCTTGTTCTTACTAGTAGGGCCTACAAGTAACAAAGTAAGAACTGTGTCTAGTTAATCATCAAACAAGGTGATAATATTTGTTATCTTCTTACTTCACTTAAAAGGTACAACTAACTTTTGTATGTAATGGCTTACAAACAGATAATGGAGGCTCTGAGTCTTGCTGACATAGTTGGACAACCATATGGATCGCATAAGCATTACAATGTAATTGGATTCTTACCTCTCTGATTCATCTTCTGGACAATGTTAACTTCCCTCTTTACTTGGGTGTCAGTTTTCACCAAACTTGATGTCTTACTGAATCACCCAATTTAAAGTTATACTTACATACTTGTTTGGTTTAGATTATTTGGTACTCCTTCTAACCCATATTGTTTGATCTACTTATCTTAGTCTGTGCAAGATATAACTTCTTTCCTCAAATTGCAAAGGCCAACGATTATAAAATATTGGATTAACATATCATGATATTACTTCCTATTGTTTTGTATTTAATGCGACTTATCTTCCCGCCAGTACACCAACTTATATGACTAACTTATGGGTATAATAAATCATTCAAAAGTATAATATGTCATTCAAGCATTGTCCTCCTAAATTCCATTTAAATATAAGTCACCAAAAAAGGGATTGAAGTGAGCATTCAACTAAAAGATTTCTTAAGATTGGTAATAGCTCTGACTATTGATTCTTTTGTAACGTAACCAAACAAGTTGATAATAAAAAAATTTAATATAAAATGGTGATTAGATTGTGTCAAATGATCCAAACTTGAACAATGATTTCCAATTTTCTTTTCTCTTTTTTAAAGGAGACATGATGGCTTTGAACACATTGAAGTGTTCTTCAGATTGCGTTGGGCCCTCTGTCATTTTTAGTTCATGTATCAATTCACCAATTTTCATTTGCATTATTTAAAAACATTAATATCTATCCATTTATAATTAGTTGTTATTTCCAATTGCATCCTCTTTAGTCAACCTTGTGATGCATTCATGATTGTTCTTGTATTGTCAAATTCAACTTCTCAATAAAAATATTTTACAGTTTCTCTGCCATTTGTCTGCAATATCCGCAGTTAATGTCCTTTCTTACCACTTAAATACTTGCTTGTTAACTTTTCTACTGTTTAGCTTCTGCTGGTGTAGTTGCTCTCATGTCCTATATGTTAGATTAATTTCAGTATCTTGAGCATATCGTCGTGCCCGAGTTTCCCAAGAAATAGGAGGCTTAACATTTTACTTTTTCTTATGAAATTAATTAATATGAGAAGGTAAATGGAATGCCAATAACTGTGGGAGTGGGAAATATCATCTCTGAAGAAGGTTATTTACTACTGATGTCTCCAGCTGCTGCTGAATCGGTCTGGAAAGCTATTCTAGGTCATGGTGCTGTCCCAATGGGTTCTAATGCATGGGAAACTTTAAGGATTCTTCAAGGTAATTAAAGACAATTTGGTTCTCTCTTTTTATTTTTAATATTCCAGGTAATATCTTCTGTTGAGATCATGATTCCAGTGTGTTCTGACCACCTATTATGCTTTAGGTTTGTGTCCTCAAGTTTCGAGCAATCATCATCCTGTGTGATTTGATTTCCAATATTGATGCAGAAAGATTTGTGTCTTAATTCATGCAGGAAGACCAGCTCCTGGTAAAGAGCTCACAGACGAGTTTAATGTTCTGGAGGCTAATCTGTGGAATGCTGTTTCTCTGAATAAAGGTTCAGGAGCTCCTATTTCTATTACTCCCTCCGTTTCAAAAAGATTGGCCTAGTTTGACTTTTAAGAAAAGAAAGAAGACTTTTTAATCTTGTGGTTCTAATTTAAAGCTATGTCAAATGTATCAAAATACCTTTTAATCTTGTGGTCTTATACATGTCATGTGGAAAGTTAAAGTTAAAGTGTTGCCAAAAAAGAAAATGGGTCATTCTTTTTGAAACAAACTAAAAAGGAAATAAGGTCATTCTTTTTTAAATGGAGGGAGTATTATTTTTCCTTCTGTTTATGGATTATCAAATATGATAAATAAATTTCAGGGTGCTATAAGGGCCAAGAAACCATTGCTAGACTTGTAACTTACGATGGCATCAAGCAGAGACTATGGGGAATACGTGTCTCATCGCCTGTGGAACCTGGTAGCACTATCTCAGTTAATGGGAAAAAGGTTTGAGATTTTCTGATTTTTCAATTGATTGCTTCAGTCCCTATTGTGATAGTTATGGTGTAACAAATTGTACCTTGGCACGTTAACCCTTTGCATTGTTCTGCCTTGTAAATGAAATGCATCAAACAAAATTAATGCCTTGTGAAGAATCGTCTAAGACAACTGAAAACAGTCAAGTGTATTACTGAAATCAGATCACCATTATTTTTTCTTTATTGTTTCTAGTATGACCATTTGGAAAGAATTGCCAGAATGATGGTGCTATGAACTTCGGCAGGTTGGCAAGGTGACGAGTTTCACAACTGGTAAACGAGCATCTCAGCCCCTCGGTCTTGGCTATATTAAGAGGAAAGCTGCTTCTGAGGGAGACAGTGTAATTATTGGTGATGATGTTGAGGGTACAGTGGTGGAAGTGCCTTTTCTCGCTCGTCAAATCCCTCCATCCTAGAGCTGAATATAGACAACATTATCTCTCCTCTCTGCTACTCTGTATCAACAAATGTAGCATATGTGATGTCATAATTTACCTTTGGTGTAACATCTGCTCTCTGGTTCGTGTGTTTTGTCTCGTTAATGGCTCTACCAGAAGCTAGACGATAGCATCCTTGAAGACCCCTTAAAGTTGCTTACCCAATCGTTTGAGCCATTAACATTTTTGCTTCATTATAGCCACCTGTTGGCCTCCCGCAGAAAAGGAAATGAGGAAGCTAAGTGATAGAAATCAGGTGAGTGGAAAAAATCTTCTGATGTAATAGAAGAATATTACAATCTCTCTCAGTATTGTCGTGAATTTACCTCATCCTCTTAGCCATGAGCCATGAATCTGTTAGACTTTTTGAAAATAAAAAATCACAAGCCAATAGTTGTTATTTTCTATGATTTGAGACCATGGTGGAGAACTTCTCAAAGTTGACCAGAATTAGATTATGATGGGTTAGATTATCTTACGTACAACGATAATCATTACATAATATCCTTCCCCTCTTCAGGGATTTTGTCATTCCCACTTCTCGACTTGTTCATCAAACAGTGCCACATAAATTAGGAGATTATTTAGTCTTTTTATTGTTTAAAAAATAGCGTTGAGGATACAAGTATTACATTTTTGGGAAAGGCTCAAGTGAGGTCTATGAAGCCAGCTATTTAGAAAGTGAACTTTAAAACTTTTGATGACTTCTATTTTTCCTTAAATATAATCTAAGAAGATTTTTAAATTTAATCAACTTCATCTCATTGATCCATTTCGGCATGGTTCACGATGTATTGATATTATATTAATAATTACTAACTATATCATATAAATTTGGAGTTTTGAACTTTTTATGAGGTTATATTTTTGACGTGTATCATAAAAATTGACCATTACCAAATTGTGTAATTTAATTACTATAGTCTAATTATTTTGGGCTTTTTTTCTCAATAATCTGTTGATGAGGTAAGGAAGACAAAAGTATAAAAGTCAAGACGTCAAGACTGACTGACCAGTTGCAGTGAAAATGTAGAGACAATAAAACAAAATTAGTACGTTTCCTTGCATTTTCATAAACAAAAATTATTTTTATTTTTGTCTTGAAAGGAAAAAATAGTTGGTAAGGTTATGTTATATTATTTTGTGATATTTTATTAAACATAGTATTATTATTATTATTTAATTCGATATAACATTTAAGGAAAGTAAAGTTTGTACACTAAAACTTTATAATATTTCTGTAATAATAAATTACTTTATTAAGAATAAATAGGGAGTCTTGATGTTAAATCATTTTCCATTATAGAAATGTAATATATATTTTTTAAGACAGATCACTTAAAATGATTATTAAGCAAAAACCAAATTAGCAGGTGAATGTAACAAAAGATATTTTCTTGCAACAATATAGCAAATAACTGGAAAATCTCTTACTCCTCTCCCCTTCTTTTACCTGATCCATTTTCTTTTTGTAATCTGTTTAAAAAAATATTATATTATAATTAAAAATAATTTATTTTATTATAATTGAATGATTTTCAGTTATACATATTTTAAAGATTAGTTTTAAATCACGAGTTAACGAGAAATGAGATTAAAAAAAAGGTACTAAACTTTGATGTTTTTAGGAAATCAACTAAATATTTCTTTATTGTCCCAAATTGCCATCTTTTCTTGATGCTCGTTCCTATTTGATCAGTTAATTTATAAAAGTCAGCCGCCTTTACTAGAACTTATAGTAAGATTCAGACAGAGATAATGAACCTAATATTTTGACTCTCAGTGGCACAAACCCTTCAACTACAAGACTCTACAGATAGATCATCAATCATCAAAGATCACTTTTTTGGGAACATAGTTCTGTGAACCATAAAGAAAACCCCATTAAAAATGGATTCTTGAATAAAAAGTCTCATTTTTTTTCTTTCTATTTTCTCTCTAAAGAAGTTAGGATGAAGGGTGATTTGTGGATTGTGTGTTTGTTGTTTTTTCTATTTTCTTGGGTAGTTTCAATTTCGTCAGCTCAAGACGGCACTAACTTTTCTGCAACTTGTCCTTTAGATTTTGGGTATGTTCTGAGAGCCCCATGGTCTAGTTCTAACTGCAAAGTTCTGAATTCAACTCCTCAGCTTTCCAATGGTTCTGCTATTCCCACATCAAGCAAAGGCCAGTGCTGCCAGAACCTTTTGTCCCTCTTTGGTGTTGCTATGGCACAACACCTTAAAGAAACTTCTCTTTTCCAGCTACCCAATTTGGAAACTTCTGCTTCTTGCATCCAAGAATTCCAATCCAAGCTCAATTCTTTGTCTTTGCCTTCAAATCTTACCTCTTTCTGTTTTGACCCTATTCAGTTTGTCAATACACCATACATTTGTGCCTCAATTCAGACCATCCAAGATTGGGATAAAAAGCTGGGGAATTCAACTGTTTTGAATTCTGGTTGTAGGTCTGATCTTGAGGATTTAACTGCTTGTGATGGTTGTGTAGCTGCTGGCTTTAGAGTTCAGCAACAGTTGATTGCAATTGATGGTAATGCATCTCATTCCACCGATTGTTTTTACTTCACTATTTTGTATGCTGCTGGTATTGTCAATGAGTTTGGTCCTGAAAGTACTGGTGTCATGTCATGTATTTTTAGTATTGATTTGAAAAAGGATAGTTCATCAAGCAAACGACATTTTGCACTAATATTTGGGTTGGCTGGAGCTGGTATGGCAGTATTATGCATGTCTTTAGTTTTGGGATTGTATATCTGGTGGAACAAAAGGTGGAGGAAAAATGATGATGTGGAAATGGAAAGTACGGTGTCTAGGCGAAGAATGAGGCCTAATACTGCTGTTTGGTTCAAATTTCAGGAGCTTGAAAGGGCAACAGATAATTTTTCCCAAAAGAATTTTGTAGGGAGAGGTGGATTTGGAGTAGTTTATAAAGGAACTTTAGCAGATGGGACTAATGTTGCTGTCAAAAAGATTATAGAATCTGATTTTCAAGGAAATGATGAGTTTTGCAATGAGGTTGAGATTATTAGTAACTTGAAGCATCGTAATCTTGTATCACTTAGGGGTTGTTGCGTGACAGATAAAAATCGGATTGAAAATGGGGAGAGTGAAAGATTCCTCGTGTATGATTACATGCCCAATGGGAATCTTGAGGATCATTTATTTGCTGTAAATCAAGGTGGAATACTGAAGCAGCCGTTGACTTGGCCTCAGAGAAAAAACATAATTTTGGATGTGGCAAAAGGACTAGCTTATCTGCATTATGGGGTAAAGCCAGCAATTTATCACAGGGACATTAAAGCTACTAATATCCTATTAGATGAAGATATGAGAGCAAGAGTTGCTGACTTTGGGTTGGTAAAGCAAAGTAGAGAAGGACAGTCTCATCTTACCACCAGAGTGGCAGGAACACATGGCTACTTAGCTCCTGAATATGCTCTCTATGGGCAATTGACTGAGAAGAGCGATGTTTATAGTTTTGGGGTTGTTGTTTTGGAAATAATGTGTGGAAGGAAGGTCCTTGATTTCTCTTCTGGATCGCCTCGTTCTTTTCTGATCACGGATTGGGCTTGGTCGAAGGTAAAAGCTGGAAAGATGAATGAAGTTTTGGATGCCATCCTAGTAAAGACTGAGGATTCCGTAAGTGCAAATCCAAGGGCTATAATGGTGAGATTTCTCCTTGTTGGAATATTATGTGCTCACGTGATGGTGGCCTTAAGGCCAACTATATTGGATGCACTAAAAATGTTAGAAGGAGATATTGAGGTTCCTGAAATTCCAGACAGACCAGCACCTCTTGGACACCCTTCATTTTATAATGCTAGTGGTAACACATTCAGCATATCACCAGCCTTGAGTTGCTTGCAAATGCCTGCTGGAGACATGCTCAGGTGACAATATGAAGTATTCTCATATGACATACTTTTCTTGCTTATTGAGATTAGGAGAAAGCTAATGAAATTTCTGCTAGAGTTGAACCTGGGAACCGAGTGCCTAGAGATTTTTTTGATCAAATAATATTAGCTCGGAGAGTTCTGTTGTTTCCAGTTTCCTGTCATAGGGACATACTTAGAAATCCTAAAAGTGTAGAACAAAAACAGAAACACCATCTACTTGCCGTCCAGCTCAACAAACCAAGAGGACACGGAGTTCAACTAGATTGTCAATTCCTTGGAAGACTTGAGAGTTTCTTCTTTCTTTCATTCTTTCCAACAGCCTAGAACTTTTGACAATCTTTTGTTTACGCAAACTGCAGATTTTCTTTTGATTTCGTTTCTCAATAGGTTAATCAGATCTTGTATAAGCTAGTAGTAATAGCTGATACTCCTCTGTAATATATCTAGCTTGCTTCATTCAAGGTCATGGTTGCCTGTGATGTATGTTGCAGTCTGTAAATTCATATATCTATATTATTTATGTTTCAAAGTTCTCGAGACAATATTTCCCTACCATACTGTTTTCTTGCGAAGAAGACACAGTGTTCAATGCGCGGTAATGGTGAGTCAAATTATGGATAAACAACTAACTATACTATGCTCATATCATGTGTTCCTCTGACTAACTGCTGGGGGACTGAATAGTTCAAATGCAAGTAATTTGTAGAATTCAAACATTTTACAACTACTTTCTTCTATTGTTTTCATTTTTGAAAAAAATAAAATAAAAAATTGGTGTTGTCGTGCTTGTTTAGTCAAAAGAAATTGTTAATCAATGCAACTAAAAGTAACTCAAAACCAGTAGTCATGAATTGAGTTTCATTGGTCAATTTTGTGCCCCTCTGAACTCTGTTTTGCAACTACTTATGCTTGATTTGAGGTAGAGGAGAAGGCTGCTAATGAAACGTTGTAGAAGCATTGATTCCATATTCCAATTAAAAGATAAAATGTGTGTTTCAGTTTAATAATTACTACTTTCTGCTTTGTCCTTATTATCTGATATAACTTATTGTGAAACAAGTAAGAGAACTACAAGTGATGTGTTCTCATATAAACTTGTTCTTGTTGACATGCTTTGTTTTTTACTTGAACACCAATGTTTTTCCTTTCGGACAAAGGCGTATCCAGGATTTGGAGAGATGTGTACATTAGAAAAAAGTTGATTTAGGATAGAAATTTGATTAGTTCGACATTTAGATTTTTACCATCAAACATAGTTAAAAATTTAAAATTATAGGCCTCTCTCTCTATATAAAATTAATTAACATGCCAAAAGTGCTACAAATTCCACTTAGAGAAGTATCTAATTTTTAAAAACAAAAATAAATATAAAATCAAAATTTCTAACCTCGCGGAGAGAGGTGCACCCGGTCATAATCGCATAATGTGGTATTCAAAGTGTGAGCTCGCACATTTATATTTTAATATTTCTTTAATAATATAACACTACTGTATATGATCTCGAAAGAGAACCATGAATTCATGTAAGTCCGACGATCTCCTTTTAGATACGCCTCTCCTTCTAGATGGTCTCAACAAGTATTATTAATTTTCATATGTATAGTCAATTTTCATGTTCAAATTTCATGCAACTGTTATAGGAAAAAGTATGCAAAAAATTAGTTAATTGTTTTTCTGTACCAAATTGAAGGATTGTATTTGTTAATTTACAAAGCCAATAGATTGTTCAAATTTATTCCATATCACTCTGACAATAGTTATTTTTTAAAGAAAGTCTCGACAAGTTTTTTGAATTTCAATGGTTTTTTTTTTGAAAAAAATAGTAAAATTATTCTTCTTATTTATAATTTCTCAAAAAGTGTGTGAAAGAGAATATAAACAATTAAAATGAGAAAGTTCTTTTAAAAAATATTTAACTCAATCTTAAAGTGCGAACTTAGACTTTGAGATTGACTCTCTCTCGAAAATAGACCGACAATGATACTTTATATTTTTTTAAAATAATAATAATCAAGTTTTCATTAGCCTTCTTATTTTTGTATTGTAGTTGCTAGAGTTGTTGATCTTGCTTCATTGGACCAAAATGATCTACCGGAGCTACTTACTCAAAAGAAAAGGAAAGGATAGCAAAGACAACTCTTCTTTTTATACTTCTTCTATTTCGTTGGTTTAAATTAAAGTTATATCAAAATTATTAAAATGTCCTTTAATCTTATGATTTTAAGCATGTCAAAGATAAAGTGTTGTCAAAAAAGAAAAAAATTTCATTTTTTTAAAACAAACTAAAAAAGGAAATAGGAACCTTTTTTTTTTAAAAAAAAGAGTATAATATGATTGATAAAATAATAATATTAATATATTCACTCTAATCTCGAGTAAAGTTTAAAAATGATATGATATACACAAATTTTATTCTTACTGAATGATCCTCGACTCTTGTCAATCGTAATATGATTAATAATAGAAAATAATTTCATTAATTAATGAAAGAAGATGAGTGAATAGAGCTAACACGTAATAAAAGTACGTAGCGTCTTGTTCGAAGGTTTTCGATATAATATTTTTTCGTGCAACCATGATCTTGCATCAATTTCAAGTATCCACCAAGTAGAGCTTTGCGTTAAGATTTTGACATTTCTTGAAAAAAGTATTAATTTTAAAAGAAATACTCATGATCTCCTTTATTTTTAGTGTGTTTAAAAAAGAATGACCTCTTATGTTGGTAACATTTTAATTTCAATTTTTCACGTGACATGTTTAAGGCTACAAGATCAAATGACAATTTTGTATATTTGATCTAACTTTAATTTAGGATCACTAAAGTCAAAAATCTTCTTTATATTTTTAAATTCCGTATCAATTCAAACCAAGTTATTCTTTGTGAAATGGAAGAAATAATTTTTATGAATAAATTGTAGTAATAAAATAAAATATGTCATAATTTATAAATGAGACAAAGTTTATTCGGAAGAGAAGTAAACAATTATATATAATAAAGTTATGATCCATCAGACAAAACATACGAAAATGTAATTTTATTCTTCTATTCAAGCATAATTGGTGAAAAAATTATGATTGCTTTTATTTTTTACACAAAATTTATCAAACGAGAATAAAATTTAAATAAAGATGAAAAAATTGGTTATTTTGGCAAAATCACTAAATAATCCTATTTGTTGTGACCTATAAAAGTACAAAGGTATTACCAATGAACACTTGCCATATCAGAAAATGAGCGTAGAATTTAGGCGTTGCCTAAACTACCCTTGTTCCATTCGAGAAGTCAAAGCCTTATATAAATGGGTCTCCCCTTTCCGATCACAGCTCACTGAGCCCTAACACACTACTAATTTAGGACAAAATCTTGATCAGCAGTTCAAGAATTCTAACTAGGAATGTTTCAATCTTCATTGTAGGATTTTCTTGAATGTCTAAACAGTTCTGATGAATCGAAAACATCATTCTATTCATCAAAATTCAAGAATGGGGACTCGTTTCAGATTTGGGTTTTGGGTTGTGATCGCTGTTGCTTTCTCCATTTGCCTCTCTGGGTATTCAGTTTCTGCCGCAAATAGTAAACCCAAGAATGTTCAGGTTGCTCTTAGGGCTAAATGGTCTGGTACCCCTATACTCTTGGAAGCCGGGTATGTATTCTTCATTTTCTTGATAAAGGCCTTCATTCTTGATTGACTTGTTTTTTCGGATTGAAGTGCAGTAGAAGTTGTATTGCTTTTGGTTGCCTTTTTGCACTTTTCTTTTTGTGACAAGTAACCAACTTATCGAATGTACACTGTGTATGATTCCAAATCTTGCGTATTCTTGGTAAATAAAGATTACATAGTTCTTTTCTTGACTTTAGGATTCCTAAAACTTTCAGTGGGAAGACAGTATTTTGTGTAGTTAAGTGCTCTTACTGTTACTCCTTGTCTTCTTGTTGGTAATCCTTCTTTCTCCAGTCAAGAATGCTTTGCTGTTTCTATGAGAGTTCAGCATCTCCATGATGTTATGAAGTTTTAGTTGTACTAGTATGTAGAAACACTTTTGGAGAATAAAGGAGAGATAAACTAGTATATTCAACTTGGCTTCCCATGAAAATCAAGAAGGGTACTGTTATGTTATCTCTCGAAGAATGGCGTTCACTTCCATGGAACTGTACAATTTTTTGAATTCCGTTAGAGACTATTGGTATATCTGATTTTCTAGGTTTTTTTTTTGGTGAACTGTTAATAGTATTAAAGAGTAGAAGGACCATTACATCTATAGAGAACCTAAATCCATAGCCACATTATTGGAAGGGTTCTATGTCTTCAAGCTTCCAACTGTAACAAGAAACTAGTTACCTAAAGAAATGCTGAAGCAACCTATTACTTCTATGAGCCTTCTTAGATCCTTTGAGCAATGTTATTCTCTCTGGAAATTCTGTTTTTATCTGTGCAACTACTATTTTCTAGGTTGTTACCTTGGAAGTACTGTGATGATCATGGATCTTGTCTTTGCATACTAGCCCATATATCAGACATGATATATGCCCGTTGAGTGATGTCTAATTGTAGAAAGCATAAAGCAAAAACCTCATGCTTGAGTAAATGGTTTAGGGAAAGTATAATAGTAAGAGAGTAAAAACCAAGTTATACAGTCATCTAGTTCCTCCTTGTATGTGTAGGTTTGTATGATATAACTGAGTAAACTTCCTTGAAATTGCCAGCTTCTCTTGGTGATTTAAACTCCTATGCAATCTGTAAGAGAGTGAAAACCAAGTTATACAGTCATCTAGTTCCTCCTTGTATGTGTAGGTTTGTATGATATAACTGAGTAAACTTCCTTGAAATTGCCAGCTTCTCTTGGTGATTTAAACTCCTATGCAATCTGTAAGAGAGTAAAAACCAAGTTATACAGTCATCTAGTTCCTCCTTGTATGTGTAGGTTTGTATGATATAACCGAGTAAGCTTCGTTGAAATTTCCAGCTTCTCTTGGTGATTTAAAGACCTATGCAATCTTTTTTTTTTGGGAGAAAATGTAATGAAATTTTTTATTTAAAGACTAGCACCTAGAGAGTGCAATAGTGAGAAGTACAGCTGTTAGCCTATATGCATCTCAATACATACAATAACTACATGTGAGAAGAACCACGTAAATTAACATCCTATCTCACTACCCTCGTCACTACCACCCCAACTATTATCATGCCAACTACCTTCACTACCATTTCCAGCCACACTAATTAACCACCACAACTACCACCGCTAGTCAGTCACTACCACACCACCTAGTACATCCACCATCACAACCAACCACTAGTCCACTACCACCTATTGTCAAGCATCACCAATCCATCAGCGGTACGACCAATCATCTATACATACCATCACAACCATAACCAACTCCATCATTTTCAAACATCACCATCACCGCTCCTATCACACAACAATGCCACCTGCCACATTGCCAAATACCACTACCAGCCACCACTATATAATCTAATGTTTATGAATATACTATTTAAATTGTTTTACTTGAATTTAATTGTTTTACTTGAATTTTATATGGCCATTAAGTATGGTCTTAATGTAGGACCAGTTCCCTCCTCTCACCAGACAAATGGGCCGTTGTATATATGCAAGTTTTGCAAGGTCTCGTATTTTTTCTCTTTTCATGAACATGTTCTTCACGTTGATATATTCTTTAACTATTCCATGTATTGAAATTCTATTTGATTTTCGATATCCTAACTACTCACCTAGTTCTTCAAAATTTCTTAGTAAATCATGTAGAGTAATGCTCTTGTGTGCTTTTTAAAAAAAATCCTTAAGATTTGTGAAGAAACTAAGGACCCTAATGTAGACTGTGAAGAACTCATTGTATTGTTAGCTGAGCTGAAGGGACCTGGGTAACATCTTTTTATTTAATAAGTATTAGAGTGATATGCATAGAAATCCAAGTAGAGTTGATAGTGTAGGATCAAGGATGTTGATATACAAGTTATTTCCTTTTCGGTTGAGCACACTAGTTTGGAGCTTGGATAAGTAGAGTCCTTTATTTCTTGCAGTGTCCAGCCATTGGAGATCTGAGTTATGATTGTGTTTAAGGACATTATTGCATGGATAGTACAGTTAACTTTAATCTTAGGATATCACATGTTTAAAGAAAAGGACAGATTGGGGGATAAATAGTAGAAGAAAAGCTACACATTGTAGGTAAGTTAAAAAACTGGATGCTTGCAGCAATTGAAACATTTTATTGTAAAAGAAACATGTCTAGAAAATCAGGGTTATGTTCGAGTAATAAATAAAGGAGGAATTTACTATAAGAATAAGGGATGCGGTGAAGTATAAATATCTTGGTTTCTTCTATCCTGCATGAACAAGTGCTTTCTCAGACTCATGAAAGAAATGTATGTACACATAATGATATCCATATGTAGTTATATACCACATTGAGGTTTCCTTCTCTTGCCAAAACCTACTCAACTAGTCTTCTCATGGGTTTCCTTGTAATAGGAGCAAACTGTGCCTTCTCCTTTTACATTTTCTGATGTTCTGCTCATGATGGACAGGGAGTTGCTATCAAAGGAATCTAAGGACCATTTTTGGGATTTTATTGAGTTATGGCTTCACTCTGCAGATGAAAATTCTGACTGCCGTAGTGCCAAAGATTGCTTGAAGAGAATAATAAAGTATGGGAGGTCTCTATTAAGTGAATCTTTGATAGCCATGTTTGAGTTTTCTCTCACTCTTCGATCAGCATCTCCTCGGATTGTGCTTTATCGTCAGTTGGCAGAGGAATCTCTTTCTTCTTTTCCACTTACTGATGATAACAGCTCAAGCTCTCCTGATGAAGGAGTACTTCAGCAAAGTGATAATGCAAAGAACAAAAAGGTTAACCCCCTGCTTGTTGGTGAGAACCCAAGAAGTCCTGAAGGAAACTGTTGTTGGGTAGACACTGGTGAGAGACTATTTTTTGATGTTGCTGAGTTGCTAGTGTGGCTGCAGAACGCCAAAGAAGTGTAAGTTCTTTACTTTTCAAGGAACATATACAAGGTGGTTTCCTTGATTATGTCCGGATGTATGTGAGCTCTGCTGATCTTTGATATGGGCTAAATATTTTTTGTGCAGATCTCTTGATACATTGCACCCGGAGATTTTTGAGTTTGATCATGTCCATCCAGATTCAAATGTAGGAAATCCGGTGGCTATCTTATATGGTGCTCTGGGGACCCATTGCTTCGAACAATTTCATCATACCTTGACCAGTGCTGCCAGAGAGGTCAGCTACCATGCCTCTATATGCTATCTCATCCATTGTGCTTATTAATTTTTTTCTCTTGGCCCTTCAGAATGAAATCAGAATGGCTATTCATATTTGGATCCTCTAGAATATTTTTTTTACATGTATACTATCCATGACATTGATAAAAGCTCTTCAATATTTAACGTCTCCTTTTTTGCTGCTCTTATCTAAAAGAAAAGAAACACATTTTCTATGATACATCTGTTTGCACCTTGAGAAGCAAAAAAATTAATTCTCCAAGATAATTAAGTGATAAAAGACCCTGAAATAGTGTAGAAACTTATTAGATGACAAAAAATGTGTTTTTTCTTTATCAGAGGTAACCTCACATAGTTTCCATTTGCAGTAATTAAATCTATCAAGGGATGTAGAGGAAGTAAGGTAGAGCCTTAGTGGGTGCTCTTGATCATCAATATGCTTCTCGTAAGAAAGAAACAAAAAATAGGATTTTGAGAATGAGTTGCTTGTATCCCCCGGAGATTTTTAGGGTTTGACCCTTAAAGCAAGATGTTTGATTAGTCCTTTTGGTTGGGTTGATCTCTCTCCTGTACTTAAGTGTTGATTCTTTCCAGTAATTTATCAGCTCAATAGATCTTTGTTGTTAGCTGTTTTGATAGCTTATTTTTTGACTTTCTGGGAGCTGATATTTTCTTTCTTTTATAATCTGTGCATCTGGAGTGTGCATATTGTATGGGCTCCTGCCATATATAAAGATTCTTAACACTTCTCCTCGAGTTGGAGGAACACAATCTTTTGTCGAATAAAGCGACAGTCTACACTTTTTTACTTTATTCTTTTGTGAAAGACTGGATTTGAGACAATGTGATAACAATTCCTGATTGGTCACTGGTACTTCTGTCTATAGTCCCGTACTTTTTTATAATCAGCCAATGAATGAAGCATTGCAACGCTTTTCGGTGTTCCTCATGATGACTTCTCTTTTATTTTCATTTTAATCAATTGAAACATTTGAATTTGTTTCCAGTAGGTGTTACTTAACAAAATACTTGCTACAAAGATTAGGGGTGGGGGTGGGGGGTCTAAGTGTTCAGGTGGGGGTTCACTTGTTCATTACCTTGCCTATGAGACATATTCAGTGTTATCTCCTTACAACTAGAGAGGAAATAATATTTATTTTGTCATCTCTGTCCATTTTTTGAGGCATTGAGGAAAATGTCCAAAAGCTGTCGTACTCTTCTCTACTTTCTCTTTGTTTTGATTCTCAATCAACCTGGGGAAATAGCCCCCAACTCTTTTTTTGTACTCTCCCTCCTATTACTAAACCAAAAATAGAGTTATAATTTGTTCTACTGCTGACCATCCAATAACTATCACAGGGGAAAATCTATTATGTCGTTAGACCTGTGTTACCTTCTGGATGCGAATCAAAAAGTACCCCCTGTGGAGCTCTTGGTACCAGAGATTCCTTGAACTTGGGTGGTTATGGTGTGGAACTAGCTCTGAAAAATATGGAATACAAGGCTATGGATGACAGCATTGTAAAGAAAGGTTAGTTCTAATGTGCATTCATCTGAACCATGCTACTTGATGCAAGCAGCGGTATTGATGCGATAATTTCAAACATAGTGTTGAATGTAATTTTACCAGTTTAGGATGTTCTACTGATTCCTATAGGATAACGTTGGTTTTTCTAAAATGTGAAGACTGACCCTAGTTTGTTTCTGGATCTTTTTCGCTTTTTCATTACCAATTGCCATGGTTGAGCTGACATTGCTTGCATCAAGGATTAAGTGACTGGATCCTTAGATCTCAAGATTTTCCGTAAAGAAAATCAGCAGAAAAATTTTCTTTATTTTTGTGGTATCAAGGCTGAACTTGTCTTATTCTTCGTTCTTGCAATGAATCTCAGAGACTCATTTTTTTTTGTATATTTGTTCCCAGTTTTCTTATAGATAGTGACTGTACTTATGTTAGAAACCAGGTTGTCTTTTAGTTTCTGGATTGTGTGAAAATGTTTTTCCAGAATGCTGGATTTTAGGATATAAAATATACTCGTACCTGTGGAGCAAAACCTTTGTGTTTTATTTAGAACCACCCACTTAACTCCTTGGAAAAATTAGGAGTTAATGTTACAGTGGTGCTTATCTCACATTTAAAGTTACTGCTTTATTCAAATTGTATCTCATGTATTTTTCTTTCCCTTGTAGTTTGGTTCTTTTAGTACCTGATAAAATAAAATTAAGTACATGCTTCTTTTATTTTTTGTTTAGCAAAAAGCATCTAATTTTATCTATTGCTGCAGGGGTCACTCTTGAAGATCCTCACACTGAAGATCTTAGCCAAGAAGTCAGGGGATTTATATTCTCTAGGATTCTGGTTTGTGTTTTCAACTTTTCATATTTCAAACTGATAAATGAAGTTAAACAGAGTTTCTATTGGATTTTTTTTTGAAACTGGAAACTTGAGTTTCTATTGGAAATTATTGCCTTAGAACACAACAGGAATATGATTAAAGCTACACAGTACATGTACTTGTTGATGACTTTGTGGACCCTACTGTTCAGAAAAGAAATAACAATGTCGCCAATAAAAATTAATGTCGACAAACTTTATTGACTACATAAAGAAGTTCTGGGTAGATAAGAAAGGATGATAACTGTGTTTGCTGACAAGTAAAATAAAAGGAAAGAGTAGCAATATTTATCACCTTTTCCACTAAGATGATTTAGTGGAGAATATAATGTTCATCTAGTTTGAAACTCTTAAAATCTTAAGAAAAATATGCATCCTAGTGTTATTTACTTGACCAATTAAATAATAATTCACTGAAGGACAAATAATAATAACAATAACAGAGCTTATCTCCCTTTAAGTAAAAGAACAACACGGTGGTGTGCTTGAGTGGACGGATCACCTTTGTGAAGGGTAAGTTTGGTAAAGTGCTGGCTGTTTGACTCTGTTCCTCAAAAGTTTCTCTCTTTGTGATCTTATTGTATTTTTATTTCCCCTCTTAGACTTGACTTGGTGAAGCTATATAGAATGAGAAGTCAGAGTACACAGTAATTCCCATCTCTCTGTTCTCCCCCTTCCTTTACCATTCTATTTCTTCCACCATATTTTGAATTCTTACTTGAATAAAAATGAGGATAGAGATCTGTTCGTTTACTGCTGAGATCTTCTTAATATGGCAGAAATTATCTTGAGAAGTTTGGTTGTTTTTTTGTAGAAAACCATGTATATTTTTTTTAGGTTTTCTACTTTTTGGTATAGTGGCTCATTTTACCCTTCTTTTGATAAAATCTTTTACTTTATCAAAAAAAAAATCTTACACTTCACTCTTCCCCCCATGAAAGCACAATGTTATTAATGAAGGGCAGACTAAATGCAAACACTATAGCAGTGATGCAAATAAGACTTTTTCAAAAAAATTCTACACTACGGTTCATGCTTTGTGTGATTAGCTTTTAGAGTCCAGTAAAAATTCTTTTAGGTGGTTGTAATAGTTATGTGCAATCCACCCTGCCAAGGCTTAGTCGTTGAAGAACCGATTCTGTCTTCCCTTGTCTGCAGGAGCGTAAACAGGAGTTAACATCTGAAATAATGGCTTTCAGGGATTATCTTCTATCATCAACAGTTTCTGATACACTTGATGTCTGGGAGTTAAAAGGTGATGATAACCTTACTATTGTGAGCCTAGAACTTGTGAATATTAGAAATGAGAGCTTTTTTTTATTAAGCTAATCTTATGGTTACTCCCTTTGTGATTCCAAATAAAAATAAACAGATTTAGGGCATCAAACTGCACAGAGAATAGTTCATGCTGCTGATCCTTTGCAGTCAATGCAAGAAATTAATCAAAATTTTCCTAGTGTTGTCTCTTCTTTATCTCGGATGAAGGTAAACTGTTTTTCAGTTAGAATGTATAGTGTTCTAGTGGTAAATTTTTTTATAACTAACTGTAACATATATTTGGATCTGATTGTTTGATATGCTTTTAAATTTTTTGCAGCTCAATGAATCTATCAAAGAGGAAATTGTTACAAATCAGCGAATGATTCCACCTGGAAAGTCATTAATGGCCCTGAATGGTGCCTTAGTCAATTTTGAAGATATTGACCTTTATCTGTAATGCCTTCACTTGCCTCTCGGCCATCTTCTTCTCTTCCGCCTCCCTCCATTTATTTTCATGTGCAATTCATTTCCTATAGAATCTGTTATTGTATTATATTATTCGCTCTAAGGAGAAGTAAAACAGAAATGTGTTCAAAATTTTGGTCCGTTTGGACATAATAAATTTTTTTCCTTTCAAAAACCTGTTTTTGTGTCAATTTTTTCCTCCAATTTGAAAATAAAAGTTTTTCAAGTTTGAAATGCATGCCTAAACACTTCTTCAACTTTCAAATACCTCTTTAAACTCAACTTCGTATACTAAATCCCCCCCACACCCCCACACCCCCTCAAATATTACATAATTCATGTCCAGACGCCTACACTTAGAATTGCGGAGATGGGAGAGGATTCAGTTGAACCATCCTTTTGTATGTGCTTTAACAAAGGTTCTCTGAGTGTTTGCTTATATGGTTAAGATTGATAACTTTTTTGACTTGACAAAAGAAGTTATTCGTAGCTGATTCACTTTATAGTTTGCATCTGATTTTACTTGTCAAACTTTTAGCTGATTCACCAAGGCGCTTCACTGTTAGAAGCGGAGCTCACCCCTTTTCTTCTTGGTTGAGTTGAAGAACTTTCTGAAATTTGTTTTCCAGGCTGGTTGACATGGTCCATCAGGAGTTATCATTAGCTGATCAATACTCTAAAATGAAGGTGCGAAGCTCTAGAACCTTCTCAAGGGCATGCCTGATACCGATGCCCTGGGTTTTGACATCTTTTTTGGTTATCTGAGATTCTTTTCCGATGCAACCAGTGAGTAATTACCTGATTTACCGGGGGTGGGATGATTTCCCAGAATATGCTGCAGAAACATCTTGCTAAGGAAACTAAAATGCTTCATATGTTTTATACATTATATTCCGTCATTTAGAAGAGAAGTCTATAGTGCTTGAACCTTAACTATGGGTGAAGTTTAGCTCATTATTTCAATTACAAAAGCTTGCGACCTAAGATGGCCAATTATATGAAGTTGCCTCAGCTTCTTTTCTCGTGGAGAGTATGCTCAGAACCTAGAACATTTCTGGAACTTCCTAAGCAGTTGTGCATAAAAAGTATATGATTGCAAGTTATAGAAATTAGATAATTCTGACATGGGACTTAACATGTCAGATGAAGTTTCTTTGTGCTTAGTTTTGCAGACCCTAAAGATTCGCTTGTCCTTCGCCTGTAGGTTGTGCATTTCATCAATGCTTATGTCCTACCTTTATCCTTTCTTATATCCCAAACATCTTAGGTGATTAATTTTTTCATGTCTGTTTTGTTAAGCAAAAGCTCATGCAGTAATTGTTGCTTGAGAATTTCAGATTCCTGTCAGCACCGTGAGGAAGCTCCTTTCAGCACTGCCCCCTTCTGAGTCTAGTACATTCCGTGTTGATTATCGCTCAAATCATGTTCATTATCTCAATAACTTGGAGGTGGATGAGATGTATAAACGTTGGCGGAGCAATTTGAACGAGGTACCTCATTTTTTTGATCCTCAGATTGGCTTCTTTATCCTCACTTCATTAACTTTTATTTTCTAACTTTTTGCATCTTTTTGCTTTAGATCCTGATGCCAGTCTACCCTGGACAAATGCGTTACATCCGGAAGAATATCTTCCATGCAGTTTATGTTTTGGACCCTTCCTCCATTTGTGGGCTTGAGGTAAAGCTTATCATTTTGGGAACCCCAAAAATGTTTTTGTGCTCATTTGTTTAATAGTTGGTTATTGTTTGTTGTCATTCAATGGATAGTGATAAAAGAATATGGTTTAACAAGTTCTCTACAATTTGCAGACAATTGACGCAATTGTTTCAATGTTTGAGAATCATATTCCAATTAGATTTGGAGTGATATTATACTCTGCCAAGTTAATTGAGGAGATCGAATCAAGTGGTGGTCAACTTCCCCTTTCTTATAAGGAGGACAGCCCTAATCAGGAAGAACTCTCCAGTTTGGTAATTACTCAAATTTCGTTAGAATTACAGTATTGGTTGAATAAGATTATTTGGACCTTTATCTCGTTGCCTTTCATTCTTGGTATAAGCCAAGTGGCTCAATGTTCACAAGTAAATACTTGTTTCTTTTGCATGGCACATGGTAGTGTGCATTAGTTATGAAGAAAGGCGTTTCTGTTGAAATGTTTTCCTGACACATGGTAGTGTGGATTAGATTTCTATGGCTTATCTGCCCTACATATGACGCAAAAGTTCAATTGAAATGTTTTCCTGATTAATTATTAAGTATTGTATCTAGCCATGTTATAGTAATAGGGATGCTCTGATTTTTCCATCTTCGTATATTGCTGGCTGTTGCATAATTTTTTTTTTTGCAACATACTTATAGGACGTAGTTGGTGTATATGAACTACTCATTCCATTTCAAATAAGTGAATTGTTGAAGCATCTTTTATATTTCAAATTAACTTAGTTGTTCAATCTTTTTGAATAATTTTAATGTTCTTTCATTTGGATTTCCTATGTGATGAGTACAAGAATCTATAATTGGTTTGAAATGTTGGAGTAGTAATCATAATTAATGTTTAGTCATTCTAAAGAGTAATTTGGCAATAATTAAAAAGGTATAAATGGAAAATGATGTCTAATAAATGTCTTAATAATTAATATATTCTTTTCTTAAAGGGTGTGTAATGCTCCAACAATTCACTTATTTTGAAATGGAGGGAATTATAATATTCAACTGCTAGCTATGCTGATTGGTATCATGTAATTAAAAGCTCAAATAGCTTGCAACTTATATAAGTATTTAATTGGACCTTGTTCTAACAGCTTGGAGTATACATGCATGCATCTAGTTGTTTTTCTTTTTTTGATTGGTAAATAACAACGCATGCATCGAGACACTGAAATTGGTAAACTTAGCACCCTTATGCGTGATTTTTGTCATAGATGATATTATTTCTTTCTTTTAGAACATGATTTCAAATTTGCAATTAGAAGTTAGAACTCTTTTTACATGTAGTTGGTGTACTAAGATTTCATAAAATTTTCATTACATATTGAAAAAACGGAATTCTTTTCACTGTCTTTCTTTTGTTCCATTTACAGTTTTATTTCCCTTGAAGTTTCAATTTTGTTCTTGATGCATATAACTGATGAAAAACTGTATTGTTTATTCACAGATTATTCGTCTTTTCATCTACATCAAGGAAAACCGAGGAATTGCAACAGCTTTCCAGTTCTTGAGCAATGTATGATTTCAATACTTCCTATTCTGTATACTGCCTATTAATGAATATGTTAGCTTGCAGGGGATGCCATATGTGTAATTACTATGTTAGTATGTGAACAGCTTCTCTGAAGGTTAACAAGTTGATGAATAAAGGAGTGTCTGATAAAAAAAACCCAAAAGCAACACTTGTTTGCCTTTGAGGGGAGCCATTTTGTCTTAGCTGTAATTGCCTATTACTATCTTTTAATATGCGATTCTGCATGTTACCGGTCTCTGTATTTCCAGAAATAATCTTTTGGGTTTTGTGAACAAAAACTTGTATTTACTTATCCAAGAACAAAGGAAACCTGAATTTAGTGTGTGCAACTTTTTTCATGACCTGCAATGTTGTAAAGCTAGTTCCACTACTTGCCATACCTCACAGGTATTTTTATTCTAGTCAGTCATATTCTTCTCCTTTCCTCACCCCAATGCCTTTGTTAGTGTAGATATTGGGTTTTCTTTGTAGTAGACATCCATTTTTTCAGGTGGGTTTTCTACTTTATACGTACTTCTCATATATAATATGGAGCTCCCCCACAACATCTATAGAGCATTGCTCCTCATAGGAAAATCCCTTTGCTAGTGTAAATTTTAGAACACTTATGTCTGGAGCATGTCTGATGAAGGGGAGTTATGGGCCAGGTCCTTTAGTTTTACCTTTTGATGCTCTGTTTTCTGGAAAAATGGTGGTGATTCATATCAGGAGGTGTATGGTTTTCAAATTTGGAAAACTTTTTACTACTTCTACTTTGAGTTTTTCCTGTTGCTCTAGTAGTGTTTTTGGTGTATTATAAATATACACAGTGAAGTAACAGTTTCACCTAGAAATATAGGTGAACAAATTGCGAATTGAGTCGGCTGCTGAAGATCCTCCTGAGGTACACCATGTTGAAGGTGCATTTGTGGAAACACTGCTGTAAGTCTACCATTTTCCAAGTGTCCAGTTCATTTTTCTGCTTGTTTTGTTGAGAGCTACATGCGTTACAATGGCTTCTCATTGCTGATTTCTTGAGTTGATAGATTGTTCCTTTCTTAATTTGTGTTCCAAAACATTTAAAGCTTGTGTCTTTTTGTAGACCTCAGGCTAAAACTCCTCCTCAAGATACCTTGCAGAAACTGGAGAAGGACCATACTTTCAAAGAACTCTCTGAGGAAAGCTCTCTGTTTGTGTTTAAGCTAGGTTTGGCTAAGAGACAATGTTGCCTCTTGTTCAATGGGCTTGTCCATGAGCCCACTGAGGTATAACCCCTATTCATGATCACAGATTGGAATTATTGAAAACTTGGCTTAGTGTTTGACATTTTTAACTTTAAGTTTGGTCTCTACTTATAAATGGTCTCAACGATTGCCTTTTTACCATTTTCTGAAGTTTGATTCACTGAGAAGGGTTAAAAAAATTCTCTTAGACAAGTATGCATTGTGTAAAAGGAAAACAATTATGTTAGGTAATTTCCTTAGGAAATTAGATTTGTTATTTGGATGTCATGGTCTCGTGAACTGGCCTTTTCTCCATGTGCTTTAGTTGCTCAAAGATAGATATGTTTCCTGCTGAAGTGTGACCATCTCATCTAAAAACTTAAGCTGTAAGATGTAAGAGAGAGCACACTTTTTATTGGTCAATTATATTCTCAATACGCCTCCTTGCGTGCGGGCCTGATTTTTTTTCATGGGCCAAGCATGTGAATTATTATTATCTTTTATTTATTTTTTAATTTGTGTGGCGGTGAGATTCGATCCTAGGACGGACCTCTGCCTGCTCTGATACCATGTTGAAGTGTGTGACCATCTCATCTAAAAGCTTAAGCCCGTTGGAGAGAGCACACTGTTCATTAGTTAATTATATTTTCAACATTTCCAATAATATGGAGTTAGCTTTTGAGAAAGGTTTAAAATTATATCCTCAACATTTCCAATTATATGGAGTTTGCTTTTGAGAAAGGTTTAAAATTATATCCTCAACATTTCCAATTATATGGAGTTTGCTTTTGAGAAAGGTTTATAATTATATTCTCAACATTTCCAATAATATGGAGTTTGCTTTTGAGAAAAGTTTAGGGAAATAGAGTTTTTCCGTGGAGTCCTGATATATGAGATACTAATTGGCGATTCATGTAAATTTGTTTCTAATTTTTTCTGTTACTAATTGATCTAAAAGCTGCATAAGCTATATCAAGCCGAAATACTCAATCTCCATATCAGTTGGTTATCTATTTGTTTAAGTATATATTTAGGTGGATGAGACTGTCCAGTAACATGATTTATATGCCTGGAACTACTACTGGCAGGATGCTCTTATGAATGCAATGAATGATGAGCTTCCTAAAATACAAGAACACGTTTATTTTGGGCACATAAACTCTCATACAGATATCCTGGACAAGTTTCTATCAGAGAGTGGCGTGCAGCGCTATAACCCACTGGTACAATTCTTTGTTTTCCCAAAATATGTTGCATTGTCTTTTGTGCTTAGTGCCTGAAGTAACTGGGTACATTGTTGTCTCCTTGTTGACATAGATTATAGCTGAAGGGAAAGTCAAACCGAGATTTGTATCTCTCTCTGCTTTAATTCTAGCAGACAACTCATTTTTCAATGAAATCAACTACTTACATTCTACAGAAAGTAAGCTATACTCGGCCCTAACACTATTGTTTAATGTGAAACATGTTTGAGTATCTTTTTCATTTGTGTTGTCTTAATTTCTTTTCCAGCAATAGATGATTTGAAGCCCGTGACTCATCTTCTTGCTGTCAATATCGCGTCAGAGAAAGGGATGAGATTTCTTCGTGAAGGAATACATTATCTGGTAGTTCTCCATCTCTCTTTCTCTATACATGCATATATGTGTGTGTGTTTGTTTGTTTGTTTGTTTTTGTGTGTGTATTTACACACACATCACTTTTCATCATTTGTTATTTCTTAATATTCTTGGTTATGGGAATTAAGTATTTGGATTTTCTGCAGATGACGGGCACCACAACTGGACGCTTGGGAGTGCTGTTTAACTCCATTCAGGATCCTCACTCACCAAGCATTTTTTTCATGAAAGTTTTCCAAATCACAGCTTCATCATATAGGTCTGTACTTACTCTTTTGGTTCTTTTCTTTGGGAACTTCTTTTCCTAATGGCTTCATTAAACTGTACTTTTTTCTTTCTTCATCTTGCTTTCAATATGACATGCAGTCACAAGAAAGGCGCTCTGCAGTTCCTGGACCAAATTTGTTTGCTTTATCAACATGAATATATGCATGCATCTTCTGCGGGTACTGGAAACAGCGAGGCATTTATGGATAAGGTCTTTGAACTGGCTAATTCAAATGGATTGTCCTCAATGGGACTCAAGTCTGCTCTCTCTGGACTTTCTGATGAGAAGTTGAAAATGCACTTGAAGAAGGTACCCGACTATTCCTGGCTTTAATTAGTCTGTTCAACAACTCACCAAGGCAGTGTTAAATCAAGATCACCACATCCATGGCCTTGAATTTTATATTTCGTCTAGCAGTCCAGTACATGAGAACTGATTAATGTATGGGATTTAATTCCATGGGTTAGAAGTTGCAAAATGCTTAGGATGCCATTTTTTTCTGTTTTTTTTATCTATAGTATCTTAGCTACGTTCACTCGAAATTCTTTGAAACATCAAATTAGAGAACAACACTACCTTTTCAATTTGTTAACTGTATGGTCAAAGCATTTAGAGAGGACACCAATCATACCAATATGAACTACTCCCTCTGTTGACTTGATTCGAAGTTTAAGAAAGAAATACTTTTGAAGTTTGTGGTCTAAAATATGTCATAGATGTTTGTATAGCTATAAATCATTTCATTAAGGGTAAAATACATATTTTAAAATTAAATTGTTTCTAAATATATAAATTTGTCGTTCTTTTTGGGACTAACTACAAAGGAAGTGAGTCATATAAATTGTGACTGAGGGAGTAATAGTTTTAGTTTGTGCTCTGTGGCTAAGATATTGATTAGATGCATGCTTGCTGAATAGCCTCTCATTTATCCTTTATTTTTAATACATTTACAGGTGGGGAAGTTTTTGTTTGGAGAAGTTGGCTTGGAGTATGGTGCCAATGCAGTTATTACAAATGGGAGAGTAAGTTTGATTTGTGTCCATTGCATTAGTTTGAAATTTGGATTCTATTTTGATTTTTTCAGATTCCATCTTCATGATTTTTGGAGTGTTGGTGTGCTTTGAGTAGACATTCTTTTTATCAGTTTTTGATGAACGTTATATTGTTCTGTGTCAACTCAATGGTCTTTGACCATTTTGATAGGTGATTAGCCTAGCTGACAACACAACATTCTTGAGCCATGATTTGCAACTTTTGGAGTCTCTGGAATTTAAGCAAAGAATAAAGCATATAGTGGAAATAATTGAAGAAGTAGAATGGGAGAACATTGACCCTGATACGCTAACAAGGTTTGTGCATTTATGTTCTTATGCTTTCTGCTCTACTGCCAATTGTGAACTACTGCTTATAAGGAAAATTTGGAAGTTGTTTCTTCAAGTTTGATACTCCTGTTTCCATCATTAATATGCTTCTAATGTTTGCATATCTATACTATTATATGGAATCGTAATAGAGCTATTAGATGTGAGTAGTGTCTTTAAGTTTTGCAAACATCTTCTTAAAGCTGGGTTCCCTGGAAGTCAGATGATGGCCTCATAATCAATGACTGTTGTTCACATAAATGGTGTCTTTTAAAGCTTTATGCGAATGTCAGATGACACATTCCCGTGGCTGCTTTCTAGAAACTGAGCGTTCTTTAGTCAATTTTATACAAGGTGGGATTTTGTAATTTCTATAGAGGTTTGACTTGGGACTTCCATAATGGAGGTCTCAAGTTCTACATCCCTTGCTTGCGACAGCAGGGGTTGACCTTCTAGTCCGAGCTCGTCATATCAGACTTGCCTAGTGTAGTTCACCTCTCATGTGTGGATTACTTTGTGCGCACCCAAAGGTAGCGGTTGCGGGTTCCCTTGTCATAAAGATATAATTAATTTTATTTAAAGTTTTGACCAACTTACAGCATAAAATAAATATAGACCTTTGGTTTATGGACCTAGTTAGTATTCTAACAATTTCCAAGGGTCGTCTTTACTTGAGAAGCTAATTGGGTGCTTTTTTTATTTCTTCAACATTAAGTTCTCACTATTTTCTTCATTGCACTAATTTTTTCTGTGATAATGTAGTAAATTCATCAGTGACATTGTCATGTCTGTCTCATCTTCAATTTCTATGAGGGATCGAAATTCCGAAGGTGCTCGCTTTGAACTTCTGTCTGCGAAATACAGGTAACACATGTCAAATTCATTATTTTGTGAATACAATTTTTATTGATGATGTGGATTTTACTTTCAACATAGTGTAAAGTTGATTTATCTCAACTTAGTGAAGTTCTCCTTGTTACAGGTTACTCCAATTTCTTATATAAGGAGACTTCTTGTCTGTAGTCAAGTCTATATCCAATAAGGATTTCCTTTGTCGCTTGTTCTCTTTTCACATTACTCTTCTATGGAAAAATTGAAGATAATAGTTTTTATAGTTAAAATAATCTATATGGATATAAAATAGTTGCTAAAATATAAATTATTGAACAAAAATGTGTAATGTTTTATGCAAACAAACATTTTTTTCAAGTTATTTTCAAATGCTTAAGTAGTATAAGAAATGAAATGTTCTAAAGCGTATGGGAGGAATTACCGAAGGCATTTGAGATATTTGCTTTTAGAGTCTCCTCACCACTGCAAGTGCTGCGATGAGTCCCAACTTCTCCTTTAAACCATTGAATTACAATGACATATGACTTTGGCAGCATCTTTTCATTGTGGTGTCCACCATGCATATTTCTTGCAATTTAAAATCATAGGAGGCAAGAAGGTTGGTTAAAATTTTTAAGTAGGGACTGGAAGAAATAAAAACATTGAACAGAAAGATACTCCTCAGCTTAATTTTGTAAAACCTGGGTATATTCTTCATACACGCGTGAGTGCTATGTTTAAGATAGAGATGCTGCTGGGTAGTAAGATTATTCCTTTATGTCACAAGTCTTCTTTCCTACCTTTAAATATGTTGCTGCTTTGGGAAAATACCTCTCTCGGTTCAAGTAGGCATGTTATAAGTAGTTCTATCTTTTCACTAACCAGATTGTAGTTTCTTTACTTTTCTCTCGCTTTGCGGTCTGAAAAGGACACAGCTGGGTTCTCGTTGCTTACTCTTGCCTAAGGTTGAGCTTTCTCAAGGATTTTAAAATATCTGAACTTAGAAAGTACATAAAATTGGAAATGTGCTCGAAGTTCAGTCATGGTGTGAACATGCATTTATGTGTGGAAGATTCTTTATCGAACAAAAATATTCTCATATAAATAAGCCATGGAGTTCATGTTGACTCCTTTCCCCTTAAAACACGAAGAACACTCTGTTAGAAATTGCACAATGTTGGTTTATATGAATTCTTTTTGGTTTTGGAATTTCTGTTATATTAAATCAATTTTTAAAATGTTTTCTTGCAGTGCTGTTGTTTTAGAAAATGAAAATTCCAGCATTCATATTGATGCTGTCATTGACCCCTTGAGCTCATCTGGTCAAAAGTTGTCTTCTCTTCTTCGGCTTGTGTCAAAGTCCGTTCGGCCAAGCATGAGGCTTGTACTCAACCCCATGGTGAGTTGATTTCCTTGAGTAATATATGACAACCATTGGAAATGGTCACTACTTCATTTAGAACTCTGCACTTTCCCATGATTTGTACTGGCAGTGGAACTGCCTCTGTAATGTGCTCTACAGTTTATAACTTAGGGGGAGTCCTGGGCTAGGAGCTGGTTTGGGAAATCACCGGAGCTTACTTATTCAGAGGGACTTGATTTTGAAACGGAATGATTGATATAATCGATATTTCATAGTAGGACTAATGTGATTTTAGGGTCTGAAGACAGGTTCGTCCTAGGGCTTGGTCAATTGAAAGATGCATGGCATCAGAGAAGAAGGAAAATTAGCCAACATCAGTGCAATGTTTTATAATTACATCTAGGGCGCTAGGTTAGAACAAATGATACGCTTTAAGCTCGACAACATAATGATGGTTGAAGGGAACATTTCAGCAAGAATTTACTTTTCATTATTAGTTGAGGTGCGTGCTAGCTGATGTAGATCTGTCATTTATTCATCAATGAAGGGAGCGAAAGACAGAGAGTCTAAACTGTTCCATATATCATCCACGTATTTGGTGAATGTCCATGCAGAGGTTAGAAAGGGAAGGAAGTTGGATAGTTGCTCCTTGCTAGTGTTTGAGAAGAAGAAACTCAGTTTTGAAGCTACTGAAACTCATAAGCAGTTAAAGTTCGAATTGTGAGAGATGGCTGAATTGAAAGTTCAGGGCAAAGTCTATTTACGTCCTACCCTCCCCTGACCTCACTTGTGGAATTGCAGTGGGTATGTTGTTGTCGTTGTTGGCTAAATTATAAGATGGTCTTTCAAAAAAAATATATGTTCCTTTTTGTAACTAGGGTGCTCCAAATATGAAATGTTAGTACTTTGGCTATCTTGCTCTTGACAGTCAGACATGCATGCTGAGGCCGGCTAAATGAGCAATCAAAAGTTTGTCCTTACAATCACTACTTAGTTTTGGTTTTAACTTCAATAATTTGCAATTTGTCTCCAAAATACTTCCATGTCCTAAGGTATGTTGCCTCTATATTAATAAAATGAAACATCTACGATGTTTGTATGTCTTGAGATATGTTTCCTCCTTTGTATCATAAAGATCTCGACGTAATGGCTTTGTCGATAAACCTTAGGTTTAGGAAGTTTTCATTATCTTTTTTCTTGCAGAGTTCACTGGTTGATCTTCCATTGAAGAACTACTACAGATATGTTATACCAACACTGGTATGTCAGAACAACTTGTCTTTGCAAGTCCTTCAGTCATAATTTTTTTGATGAATTAGTCCTTCATGCATATTATTCTCCCTGTCTCATTTATGCTAATTTTACAGGATGACTTTAGTAGTACAGATTACACCATTTATGGTCCCAAAGCGTTTTTTGCTAATATGCCACCTTCTAAGACGCTAACTATGAATCTTGATGTTCCTGAGCCATGGCTCGTTGAGCCTGTAGTTGCTGTGTAAGTATTTCAAAAGATTATGGAACTTATGCTAATGGCATATATGCCAGGCTACTTAGTGATGATATCTGCCTAAACTTGCAGCCATGACCTAGATAATATGTTGCTTGAAAACCTGGGAGAGACTAGGACACTCCAAGCAGTGTATGAACTTGAAGCACTAGTCCTGACAGGTACTTCATTCTCCTCTAGTTGATGTAGTAGGTTACAATATTGGTAAAAGAAGAATAATGGGATGGACTGCAGATGAGCTAATTCCTTAATTGTAACCCTAGATATTGGCTAAAGAAGAACAATGCCATAGTTCCACTGCAAATGATTTAATCGTTGTAGTTTCTAAACTGTTTGATCAGGTCATTGCTCTGAGAAGGATCAGGAGCCTCCTAGAGGACTTCAGCTAATCCTAGGCACTAAAAGTACACCTCACTTGGTTGACACACTTGTCATGGCCAATTTGGGTTACTGGCAAATGAAAGCGTTTCCTGGAGTTTGGTACCTGCAGCTTGCTCCTGGTCGAAGCTCAGAGCTTTATGCTTTGAAAGATGATGGTGATGGTGGTCAGGAGACAACTTTGTCAAAACGGATCATTATAGATGATTTGCGTGGTAAACTTGTTCACATGGAAGTGATTAAGAAAAAGGGCAAGGAACATGAAAAACTGTTGGTTTCAGCTGATGAAGATAGCCATTCACAAGAGAAGAAAAAGGTGATGATTACCCTTTATTATTTTGTAAAGCATTTCCCTTTACAGAAAAGAAATTATTATGGGTCAGTAACTCTGAAATATTTACTAAGCTGTAGGAATACTAATTTTTTTGTTCACAGGGAAACCAGAACAGTTGGAATTCTAATATTCTTAAATGGGCTTCTGGATTTATTGGTGGCAGTGACCAATCAAAGAAGAGTAAAAACACTCCAGTGGTAATTCCTCAAGTTCCACTCATCAAATATAGTAATCATACACATTAAGTTATCTAGAGAAAGTGTATGGTGATGGTTAAACGATTTTCTTTTCCTTGTCAAAGGAGCAGGTAACCGGTGGTCGTCATGGGAAGACGATTAACATATTCTCTGTTGCTTCTGGACACTTGTGAGTTTCCTGATTTTATTCATCTTTTTCTTTTACCCTGCATTTTGATGCTCCTTAGGTGGTCTCTTCTAATGCTTTACTTTTTTCATTTCTAACAAGAAAAAGAACACAAGAAAGAAACAAAATCTTGTTGTCAATTTAGTTTATTCTTATATATTTTTCACTTCTACTGTTTTATGGCATACCTACTTTCGTGATAATTTATGGACAGTTGTATAGTTTTGGTTAGACTTATACTTTACTTATCTAAGAAGAAGTTTAGGTCAGACTTTAATTTGATCTTCCTAATCTTCTGCTTCTATTGTAGTTTCAACATCTAACAGCTTTAAGATGTACATTGCAGATATGAACGCTTCCTAAAAATTATGATACTAAGTGTTCTAAAGAATACTCAACGGCCAGTGAAGTTCTGGTTCATAAAAAACTATTTGTCTCCTCAGTTCAAGGTATGCTAACTTGCGTTCTTCACCTTAATTCTTTTTAGCAGCTTGTTTCAATCTATAAAGTTTACACGTTGAACTAATGAGATACTTTGTTCTTTTAGGATGTAATCCCTCATATGGCTCGAGAATATGGTTTTGAATATGAACTAATTACCTACAAATGGCCTACATGGTTGCACAAACAAAAGGAGAAGCAAAGAATCATTTGGGCATATAAAATTCTATTTCTTGATGTCATTTTCCCCCTGGCACTGGAGAAGGTATTCATCCCCCCCCCCCCCTCCCTTCCCCCCATTATTTTTTTGAATTCAATACATTATCTTTACTAGATCTTGTATTTTTTTGGTTGTGAGCTTATAGTTAATTGAACTTCTGTAATGTGTTAACCTGCAGGTTATCTTCGTAGACGCAGACCAAATTGTAAGAACTGACATGGGAGAACTTTATGACATGGATTTGAAAGGACGGCCACTTGCATACACACCTTTCTGTGATAACAACAGGGAGATGGATGGCTATCGTTTTTGGAAACAAGTATCGGCATTTCTTTCTATTCACTTCTCTTTCTGCTCACTCATTGTCCTTTTAACTGACTAAGCTGATCACTAATGTTCTTTGTATTTATTGAATAGGGCTTCTGGAAAGAGCATTTACGAGGAAGACCATATCATATTAGGTATCCTTACCTCTTATATGTTGAATCACATATATAATAATTGTTAGTTATTTGAAAAGTGAACAAGCTTTCCATGGTGAATGCAATCTGCAGTGCTCTATATGTTGTCGATCTGCTTAAATTCCGGGAGACTGCTGCTGGAGATAATTTACGAGTGTTTTATGAGACACTGAGCAAGGATCCAAACAGTCTTTCAAATCTGGATCAGGCAAGTGAATGCTTTCATGTGCAATCATCATATCATTCTACAACGCTGGCTCATCTTAAGTATTTCCTTTTTTGTGTTTTGACTTACTTGAAGCAAGAATGTGTTGGTTCTGAGGGTACACAATTTCTTTGCATTGTACTTGGTGCTTTCTGCTAGTGTACGTACTGGAAGTAGATTCTTCATTCTTTTATAATTTTATAATCGGCTATCTTTCCAGTTTGATTTCTTCATTTTAGATTAGAGAACTTCAGAAAATATAAAAAACTATTATTTATAAATGGAGATAGTTAAACATGATTATCCTGTCCTAGCGGAGGCCTGATATGCCTTCTTTATATTTGAATTTTTTCGTCCAGCAACTTAAAACTAGTAAGTCTTGCTGTTGCATAGTGATTACAGTGGTTATATTCAGTATGTATTAATTGGTAAATGGACGACAACCAAGTAGACCTGGCATAAGTTATGTCAATGACAACTTACACCATGCATATGTTATGGTAAAGTTCGGAATCTGTCCAAGCATTTCAGGGAAGTTCCATAGTTTACAATCAATATACTTTCCTGATAAAATTTCTCTGGAACCTACATTTCAATATAAGTGGTCAAGACATTGCCACCAAGCTTTAAGGTTTCCATAATATGATGATTATATTGCTCTTTACTTTTATATTGTGTTATACTGACAAGAATCCTTGTATCTCAGGATCTCCCAAACTATGCTCAGCATACTGTACCCATCTTTTCACTCCCACAAGAATGGCTTTGGTGTGAGTCATGGTGTGGTAATGCAACAAAGCCCAAGGCAAAAACAATAGACCTCTGCAATAATCCCATGACAAAAGAACCCAAGCTTCAGGTAATGACTGAGCTGCCTCGCCGTGTCAATGGTCTCTTTCCATGAGAAAACATCTTCGACTTGCAGTTTGTCCTTTGTATCATTAGCTCCATTTTTTTCTTGTTTATCTTGTAGGGCGCCAAGAGGATTGTGGCAGAGTGGCCAGAACTTGACTATGAAGCTAGACGCGTTACTGCAAAGATCTTGGGTGAAGACTTTGATCCCCAAGACCAGGCAGCACCTCCTGCTGAAACACAAAAAACCATCAGCGATACTCCATTAGAAGATGAGGAATCCAAGTCAGAACTGTGAATTTGATGCTAGGCAAGTATTCCTGGTGCTTAGACACCCCTTCTTATCGGATACATTCACTTTGTGGTGCATCTCAGCTGCCATTGTAAAAAGGCTAAGAACAGTGTCTGTTGAGATTGTCAATTGAGGCAGAGACTTAGAAAAATTGATTAGCTAAGGCGGCCTTAAATGCACGTTTACGTACCAATTTTGCAATTTGATCTGCCCTTAGTTGTTAGTAGAGAGGCAGACTTGACATCTCATATGGATAGATAGCTGCAGAAGATTCTTGGTAATATATCATACTTACTATGTGCTACTCTCCACAGATTGGGCAGTTAGGAAACAACTTTCAAGATCTTTTATTGTTGAAAGTTGGAACATTCTGCATTTTTGATATGTAACATTGAGGTCTCACCTACATTCCAGTAACTTTTAAAGGTTTGAGCAGTTAAATTACTACATCCCTCCCCAACCTATGTCAGTGGGAATCAACACGTACAGTCAATTTGAACAAACTTCAATTTTTGGCCTTTGTTGAGAAAGTCTCTTGTCAATGTATCAGGTTGTTACAATGAGACTATAGGGTGTATTTGTTCAATCCCAAGAAAATATTTTTCAATTTTCTCATGTTTGGTTGGTTAAATATTTTAGAAAATATTCTCTAGGAAAACAAGCTTCGAAAAAAAAGAAAGGAAAATGACTTCCTTAATGAATCTAAACTAATTGTGCCTTCTATACTCTACATACCTCATCTTCACTCCCGCCTCCTATAATATATGTCTAAATTCTGTACAAATGCTTTTAGGATAATATCTTTGTCCGCTGACTGCAATTTGTTCAAAAGATGTTAAAGACACGGTACATGAAATAATTAATTAACCCATTTGCTAATATTATCATTATAATCTGTAATGTAAATATCTTTTGACTCACCAACCAACACCAGAAAACATAATGAAAATGACTCGTGGGACTAAACACACTCAAAATCATTTTCTTGTGATACATGTTTTAACTTCCTCTTGCTAGGCTCTCTGTATCTCATACGACACTTCCATTCTTTCACATTCCCAAGGAGAATGAAGAAAAAAATCCCCTAAATATGACAATTTAATTTGTTTGCGTTTCTTCATTAAACTAGAAGGCCTTGTGAGTACATATCAGTTTTCCTGCCCTTTTAAGAATTTTTTTTTAGTTAACCAGAGTATTGGGAATGTGTTTGATAAAAGAATTAGTGAAATTCAAACGCGTGACGTGCGCCGATTAGAATTGTTAGGGAAATGTTCATATGACCCCTTTTGGATTAAGATAACTCATAATGTCAAAATCAAGGTAAGGGACAGAAGGGGTTTGTGGGATTGAGATTATGGATGAAAATACACCACACTAATTCACCAGTTTCTTTGGGGACTAATTAAGTATGTGTTAAGAAAAATTTATGGAACGTCTATAAATATTTAACTGTAAACACGATTATAATCATAATATCTTAACTTAAAATCATTATAGAAATTCATTCTGAACCCATTTCTAATTGCTCGTCCTCTAAACCAAATAATTTCAATCATACTAGGTCTTGAAATAGAAAGCTACAGTTGTCCGGTGATTACAAATTAGGTCAATTGAAGTCATGTGTTTTGTGAGGGGACTCTTAAATTAATAATTGTCCACTTGATAATTATATGGACATAGAAGAACAATAATTAAGTTAAAAATCTGCAAATTCCTTTTTTGTTTTTGTCTAAAACATGCAAGACAAACATATAAAAGACATCATACAATAATATATTATTGATAACAACATATCCAAGTTGGAAGACTAATTGCACCTAACGTGTCTAATTCATAAGTAAACATAAAGCCAAACTATAAACACCTAATCTATTTTTTTTCTGTCATTTAATTAGTAAAATGCCTACCCTATGGCCGCCCCTCCTCCCCAACCCCCAAAAATAAAGAATAAAAAGGAAAAACAAAATACTCTTTTTTTCCCTATGAATTGATTATGCAACATAAAGTCTTGAATATGCATGTGTTTTAATTAAATAACTTAATGAACATATTAAGATTATTATTTGAGGGAAGTAAAGTTTTTTAATCAAACATACATCCAACGAAAAGGACTAGCTTAGTTGCAGCTTGCAATTTGAACCGAGGACGGATTTTTGAAATTTACGCTATATAAAGACATTTTACAACTTAAAGTCAGTATACGAGTTTGGTTGAATTCAATAATTTGTGCTGATAGGTTTTATATTCTCGTATTATGGTGGTAAGTGCAATCTTGAAGAATCATGGAGTATAAGCATTATATAGGAGTCCGAAGCCTATAGGGTATAAAATATTAACAAAAATTTTTAAAACGGTATATAAAATTTTATATTAATCGAAACGGCAAAATCGTTGGAACAATAACGATTTCCTCCGCCAGCGATCATATAAAATTTTATGTTCTTCCAACAATTTTGCCATTTAGTTGATATAAAATTTTATATACCATTTTAAGATTTTTATTAATATTTTATACCCTTTAAACTCCGGACTCCTACCGATCAATTCATCTCATCTAAAACATACATATACCAATATTTGTCTTGTTCAATGAAAAAGTCATTACATGTCAACATGAAATGCATCTTTCTCATAAAATAATTATTAAGTAGCACTATAGTAAATATGTGTCCATTTCTTGACATAAAAAAGGTTTGTTAAAGAGGGCCCTCCACTATGCACTAGTTTCATAATATCACATCTCTCCAACCATCTTGATTTATTATTCAAGATCTTATCATAAATAAAAATCAATCAATAACACACTACCTAGCAACAAAACGTATATTCAGTGTATTCCACTGGTGAAGTTTCAAAGAGTTGTGTATACATAATTTCACTGTTACCTTGTAAAGCTATATAGAGATTGTTTATAATAGAATCTAACTGATTTAAGTAAAACATATTAAAATTCAGTATTTTTTTAAAAAAATACAGTAATAAGAAAATCATGTTGATAATACTATAGAAGAAAATAGTAACAATAGCTAAAAATAAAAAAATCATACTAATATTAATAGCGATTATAAATAACTTTCTATCCTATTAATCTTCTATTTTAATCATCGAACTTTGAATGCTCCTAGCTAGCAAATTAAGAACACACTAGCTAGAAGGTAGTGCAATTTCACACTAAAGGCAAAAAAGGGCACAATTTCACATAGGCATCTTTCAAAGGTCACTTTTGACATAAACATTATTGGACCACATATGGTCCACATTCCACTCTTTCCTCACACACACACCACAATTTAATATGTATGCTCTCCTATGTACACCATTTACAACCAAAATAGTACTCTTTCTCACTTGCAATTATTCATCTAACTTTATTATTAACCCCCCACAGTTGTACTACTATCATTTTAGCTTTTTTGCTCATATAGATAGGTAACATCAATATGGAAATGAGCCATTCATGCAATAACTTCACAAAAAACATGATTGTTGAAGATAGCAAGAAAGAGCAACATGTTGTACAAGATGATAATAGCCATGGGAGTAGCAATTCAGCTACTCCATCAGATGATCTTAGTTTTCGAAACTTATCGAAGCTCATTCTCCCTCCTCTTGGTTCCAATGATTCCAACACAAATCAAACTCACGAGAAAGGATTTATCATCACTCCTATGGATTCAAGATACAGGTTCGTAGAATTAATAAAGAGTTTAAATTCTATATACTGACAATAGATAAAAATAATTCTATATATCAATATGTTATTTAACTAATTAAGAAGAAAGAGAAAAAAAAAAGTTGTAGATTTTGTTTAATTACACTTTTTTGCAATTTCTGATAGTATGTGCCAACTATTAAAAGCTTTTCTTTATGGATTGTCATTCCTAAAATAGAAATTTCTAGAGCTACCGTTAAAATTAATTTCTTAAATAAAAAACCGACAAATACTTTTAGGCATCAAAAAAATCATCACTATGGTAGGTAATTATATTGATTAAAAAATAATTGACCATGGTCTTATAGGGTAATCTATGTTACATACATGTGCGATGGTTGTCTTACTTGATATTTATCGAAGATAGTTCTTCTATCTTATCAAGACGGGGTAAGGCTATACACACATCATCTTTCTCAAATTTTAATTATGAAATTACACTGAATATGTTATTATTATCTTAATACACATGGCCCACGTGGGGCGTAAATTCCTTTAACTAATGGATGTGTAAATATATATGTAGGTGTTGGGAGAGTTTAATGGTAATAATGGTGGCATATTCTGCATGGGTATGTCCATTTGAGATAGCATTCATGCACTCCAATCCAAACACAGCTTTATACATAACAGACAACGTTGTTGATATCTTCTTTGCTGCTGATATCTTCTTAACTTTCTTTGTTGCTTATATTGATGCTACAACTCAACTCCTTGTACGTGACAGGAGAAAAATTGCTATAAGGTACGTAACATAGACTCTCAATCTGATTTGATTTGATACAGAGATTAAGATATTAAATGATAATTTTCAATTTTATAATTCTAAATTAAAGTTATGTTAAATGTATTAAAATACCATTTAATCTTGCATAGCTTTAAACATGTTGAAAGTTAAAGTTAATATATTACAAAAAAAAATTATCATTCTTTCTAACAAACTAAAAAAGAAAGTAGATCATTCTTTTTCAAATGAAAGGAGTATACATCAACAAAATTAAAATTATTCTATACTATAAATCAATATATAATATAACATGTGGTGACACGTTAAGAGTTTAAATCAGATGAATTAACCATGCATAATTTTTTTTATATAAGTAATTACCTTATAATTAGTGGATTTGATAGTGTAAATAAATTTCACACAATAATGCATAGAAATTTTTAATCATGCATTTTTCTAAAAAAGTCTCAACCTAGTTACTAATTATCACCGACAAGGAAAAACACTAATTAAAGTTAATTCAATCACTAGGGGAAAAAATTGGTCCTTTATTTTAATAATAAAGCTCATTGAGCAAATCAAAAGGCTTTGTGGGTCCTAAATGACCAATCATGTACAGATTTATTACACAGAGATATTGGCACTTTAAAAAAAATCTGTTTTGAGGTTAAACTCTGTGGAATCAGAAAAATAGAATATTTGAATATATCAAAAATAGTGAGAGAGGTATATAGATAATTTTTTTAATTCTCTAAAAGTTGATATTCTTGCGTATCACGAATGAAATTTATGATATATATATTCTCATATATTCATTCTAAATAGTGTGAATTTAAAAAAATTATAATACATAGTGTGAGTGTAGCTTTATATCGAATATTCACCTGAAGCTATATTAATTCGCTTAATATCTATTATATCTAACCACTCTATGTCAAAACGAATAAAAGTAAATAGAGAGCAAATTAATATACTAAACTATTGATTTGTTTGATAATTACTCAGACTATGGATAACTTATTATTAGGATACTGCTATTTCTAAAATTTCCTCTCTCTTTCTGTCTTCATTTGCCAATATTTGGTTCTTCAATGATGAGAATATATCAATATCTATATATCCTTTTGTTCTCTGACAAATTGACTTAATATATATTATAATTTTGTTAGATCCTCTCCCCACCCAACACGCACCACAATATAAATTAATTTAAAAAAAAAATTAGCAATAAACAATTCACAACCCCTTTTTGTTTCCACTTCGAGAATCTGGAATAATCTTTTGTTCTTATGTTTTCTTAATATCACTTCCAAAAATTACGCTGGATATATAAAATTAATTTTACATATAATATGGTAGATGTTAAATATTTTTGACGATAATAATAATATACAGATACTTATCAACATGGTTTATTATGGATGTGGCGTCAACTATACCATTCGATCTTTTAGCGTTGTTGCTCACTGGCAAACACCAAGTTGGCGTTTCTTACTCTGTTTTAGGAATGCTCAGATTTTGGCGTCTTCGCAGAGTAAAACAATTTTTTACCAGGTATAGTCCTCATTTTTACTACTACTAATTCATTCTTATTAGTTATTGTTACTATCGTTAGTTACATACTTCTTTTTTAATTTATCATTAACAGACTTGAAAAAGACATGAGATTCAGCTACTTTTGGGTCAGATGTGCCAGACTTCTATTTGTAAGTACAATAATTTAACATCTAATTTTAACTTCTTGTTACAAGTAATTTTTTACTGATGGTTAACTTTAGGCTGTCTTTTTAGATGACGTGACAATGTAAAAATTTGTATATTGTCGGTGTACATAAGTTAAACTCATAAAAAGAAGCTAATTTTAATTGTATGTAACAGGTGACACTATTAACAGTGCACTGTGCTGGATGCCTATACTATTTGCTAGCTGATAGATATCCACATCAAGGAGATACATGGTTAGGAGCTATGAATCCAAATTACAAGGAGACAAGTCTTGTGATTAGATACATTGCAGCTTTGTATTGGTCCATTACCACCATGACAACAGTTGGTTATGGTGACCTTCATGCCGTCAACACTTTGGAAATGGTCTTCATCATTTTCTACATGCTCTTCAATCTTGGCCTGACAGCTTATATAATTGGTAATATGACCAATTTAGTTGTTGAAGGAACTCGTCGCACTATGGAATTCGTAAGCTTTGTTACTTTTCTTTGTATTGCAAGTGTATACAAATATTTGATCATCAAATAAGTGTTTTGTTATGTTATGTTGCAGAGAAATAGCATTGAAGCAGCATCGAATTTTGTTTGTCGAAATCACTTGCCTCCTAGATTAAAAGACCAAATATTGGCTTATATGTGCTTAAGATTCAGGGCTGAGAGTCTAAACCAGCAGGAATTGATTGAACAGCTTCCCAAGACAATTTGCAAAAGCATAAGGCACCATTTGTTTTTACCAACAGTGGAGAAAGTTTATCTTTTTAAAGGTGTCACAAAGGAAATTCTGTTACTTTTGGTAAGACATAACTTTTGTTAGAAAATGGTTTTAGTATACATGTATAATTGTGTGTGTTCTAATTGATGAATCTACAGGTTGCAGATATGAAGGCTGAGTACATACCTCCAAGAGAGGATGTAATAATGCAGAACGAATCACCAGACGAGTTGTACATCATAGTGTCAGGGGAGGTGGAAATGATTGAATCTGAAATGGAGAATGAGCCAACTGTTTGGACTTTCAAATCTGGAGATATGATAGGAGAAGTAGGGGCATTGTGTTGTAGACCTCAGAGCTACACGTATCGAACCAAAACACTTTCACAGCTCTTGAAGATAAGAACTAGTAATTTGATTGAAGCAATGAAAACCAGACAAGAAGATAATATCATCATGATCAAGAACTTCCTTCAGGTTAGTGCAGAATACCCTGTGATATTCCTTTCCCTCTGGACAATTTAGAGCTGAATCTTGATATTCTGCCAATTGTTATGGTAATTGCAGCATCATAAGAAGCTCAAAGGCTTAAGGCTTGGAGATTTACTTCATGGAGTGGGGGGAGATTATGGTGATCCAAACATGTATGTTAACTTGCTAACTGTTGCTAGTACAGGTAATGCTACTTTCCTTGAAGAACTTCTCAAGGCTAAATTAGATCCTGATATCGGAGACGCTCAAGGAAGAACTCCACTGGTACGTCCCCTCGTGGCCTACGTTTATACTCAAAAAAAGAAAAGATTTAGTTTTCATTTACATGTTTGTGATGCCAATAACATTGTTTTCTCTTTCAAACAGTTTATGACATGATTATGTTTCTCTTTCTGATGCATCAGCACATTGCAGCATCGAAAGGGCATGAAGAGTGTGTCATGGTGCTTCTTAGACATGGATGCAACATAAATCTCCGAGGTAGTCATCCTGAATATGTATTATTGTAAACTTCAGCAAGCTTGAATGATTGACCGGGATAATTGGCTAATCATTGAGTTGATTTGTACCATAAAAAGCAGATGTAAATGGTCACACCGCGTTGTGGGAAGCTATAGCAGCAAAACACCATTCAACATTTCACGTGTTGTACCATTGGGCTTCCGTCTCCGATCCCTACATTGCTGGTGACCTCTTATGCACAGCAGCTAGAAAAAATGACTTAACAGTGATGAAAGAACTCCTAAAACATGGATTACAAGTTGACTCGAAGGACCGCGATGGATCAACTGCTATTCATGTTGCACTGGAAGAAAATCTTGAAGACATGGTAAAGCTACTTCTAATGAATGGAGCTGAGATAAACGATAAGTTAAAGTACAAGCTTTCTTCAATGAACCTAAATGACATGCTACAAAAGCGCGAAGTAGGACACAGAATTATGGTATCCGACACAATGGATGAAGTTGCTCAAAAATGGCGCCAACAAGAGAAGCAACACAATTCAGAAAGCACTAGGGATCAAATGTCTTTTAGAGTTAGCATATACAGAGGCCATCCTGTTATCAGGAGAAGAACTCATTGCAGTGAACCTGGCAAATTAATTACGCTTCCAAATTCACTTGCAGAGCTCAAGATCATTGCAGGTAAATTTACTTCTACATAGTTCATAATCTTTCAAATCTGACAACATCATATGTCTGCTAAAACGTTAAAACATGAAGAGAATTGGTAATATTATAATTGTTTGGAACTGAGACGTAGTCATGTTAATGTATTTACGTGTTTTACAGGTCAGAAATTTGGATTTGATGCAACAAATGCATCGATTACGGATCAAGAAGGATCAGAAATTGACTCAATTGAAGTAATAAGAGATAATGACAAGCTATTTATAGTTGAAGGTCCAAACTGCTTGTAGCAATACCTATTAGTGACACTTAAAAGTGTCTGTTAAGATGCATATATCACTAAAGAACTCAGAAGAAAAATGTATAGTGGACATACATTTCTTTCCTATTTGTGTGGCATATTGAGAACCTATTGCAGTGATATATACTCAAACTTTTGCCTGATCTTATTGCAGTGGAAAATCTACTGATGGGATCAAAAAGTTGACATTATTGGTGTTACTTTAGTATATTTGAGCCCCACACTTGCATGATTTAACCCCACAATCCACATACTAAAAGTTGAAAACTTTGTATTAATTCATTCCATTCAAATGTCAATTATCAGATTCTGAAAATCTTCTGGAGTTGTATCAATGTTTTTTTCTAGAGGATACCACATACAATTTATTTTAGCAAGGTTATTTGGAAAAAGAAGAAATCATGCTTAATGTTCCCATAGTTTCTCTTTGAAAACATAAAACAAAATTAAAGTTCTAAATTTATCTTTTCAATGAGTTCATTAAACACTTGATCACTATTTTGTATTCTTGTTATCACCAACTTTGAAGTACTTATAATTTTTATATGCCTTTTCCCATTATATTTATTTTAATTATCCGTGTCGACCATCGATATGAATAAAGGAAAAATAATTCGAAATATATTTAAATTTTGACAAAAATTGATATTGCAATCTCAAACTTTGAGCATGATTTATTATTCATGCGTTATTTAATAGTGTATTTTAAAGGTTTATATATATTCACGTGAATAAGTTTTTATTTATAATGATACAATATTTATGATATCCACGTAAACATATATATATTATGAAATACATTATTAAATAGTACATAAATACAAAGTTTTTTCCAAAATTCGGTATTAATACAGTGATTTCAATCAGATAGATTACAAGACATTTCCCAATGAATAAAGGGTAAATTAATCAAATTGGTGATTTCGTAAAATTATCCCTTCTTTTAAAAAAGCCTATGCAAAATGATTAATTTTTTATAACTGAATATGACATAAATTTATTGATTCAGATTTAATTACTATATTGAAACTAATTCACAACTCAAAGTTATTTTTAAAATATTAGTACAGGGCACTTTATCCTCTTCATTCACCATCGTCTCCCATTAACGCTATCGTACCAAATGTTCATTGTATCCAAACAACACATTTAAATACATGGATTAAATCTGCAAAAAGCAAATTTCATACACAACATATTCCTAGAGAGAGCGTTTCTTACAGTGATCAAATCCAAACCAAACTCCATTAGGAAGAAACTTATCATACTTAAAGGTAATAGCAGGACGATCTGGACCGTAAACTTTGACGCTCTCCGGTTTCCAGCCGTCCGATCCAACTCTCTTCAAATTTAGGTAGCAGATCTCATAAATACAGGGGCCACGGATCTGAAAAGTATCAGTAGAACAGCTTTCGAATATCTTCGACGACGGATCATCTAGCTTTGGCGCGTGAACCTCAAAACCGTAAGAATCTCCAAAAGCAATACTGACTCTGTCTCTGGTGTATTTAGGTGAAGAACAGCTTGTTTTGATTGTCAATGTGTATGAGCAGCTTCTAGCAGCAGCAGCGGTGCTCTGATTGGTTTCGATGTAAATTAGGGGTTTTGTTGAAGTTGAAGTAATTGATTTTGCTTGAGAGAGACAGAAGAAGAAAGCCACTAAGCTGGGGAACACAAAGAGGTGAACACTCATCTTCATTATCACCATTTAATTTTGATTATTGTTGTTGACGAACTTTAATAGTCTCACCACCCCTATTTTTCTTTTTTCTTTTTCTTTTTTTACGCATCAGGCATTGCGTATCGCATTGACGAAAGAGATTTCAATGCAACGTGGCTACTAAAAACAGTAAATAAACTTTTTAAATAAAGAATTGGTCCTACATTCTATAAACTACTACTCCAATATTGGAGTTAACTCTATACGTAATCTGGAAATTTCGTAAATAGTAGTAATTATAATAAAGTTAATTATATTTTATAGCTATAGTTTATATATTTAAGTGTTATAATTATCACTTAAATTATTTTATTGGTGATTTTGTATAATTTGCGCTTATATTTATTTAATTGAGTTATATTTGTATAAATTTGAAATAACGAATTGATACAAGCACAAGCATCTGAATTTTAAATAGTTACACAAATTATATTATACAAACGTTATACAAACTATGAATAGTACAAGATTTGAATTATACAAATTCAAAGACTTAGCCCATGTAATTATCGTTGAATGTTGATCGCGAGTGGTAATCAACAAAAACTATGACAATGATGACTAAGAATTAGTATATATTTACATAATCATGTAGTTTAAGAATTAGTATATATTTACATAATCATGTAGTTTAGTATTCCCTCCGTCCTAATTTTGCTTTTTCCTTTAATTTTACTTTCGTACTTCAAAATTACTTTGAGTTTACAATTTTATATCGATTCAAAACATTAAAATCTAAAGTAAGAACTCAAAAAGAAACTCTATTCCTATTACTTTCTCTTTGTGTTATACTTGAATAATTCTTTTTGTGTCAGTTATCATTGTTTCTATTTTATAAATGTTCTATAAGATACATTATTTCCTTGTCAAGTTAAATAATTGAAGAAATCATATTTATTTTATAAGTACTTTTTATTATTAATTCAAAAATCAAACTATTTTAAAAACAAAATTGATAAGCTAAGAAAAAAATATTTTATCAATTTAATTATTCATTTATTTAACATATACATAAACATAAAATTCATAAATTAAAGTGATAACACATAAATCAAATCGACCAACCCAAACCACATGTCACCAGACACGTGTCAATATATTCCCCAAACGCATAGTTAATTAATCAAGGGTCCAAATATATAGACAGCTCAATTTTCTTTATTTTATTTTTTAATTGATTAATTATATACATACACAGAATATTTATATTTATATAAACTAACAATTTGGAGTGTCATAATTCTTCCACCTCGAAACTTTTTGATGTGATAAAACATCTTCCAAACATATATATATATTGGAAGATGCGGATCTAACATAAAATCAGGCTCAGCTGGAAATTGTTAACAAATTTGGTTATTCCTACTTACTAAAAAAAAAAAAAAAACGTTGCCGTTTATAATATGAACACATATATTTTCCTTTTTATTACGTAGATGCTGTGAATGAAATTATAATAAGGTTTAACCAAAAAAAATTACAATAGGGCGAATCAAAATCCCCATTTATGGATACAACGCATCTGATAAAGTTCATTTATAAAGGCTAAAATTGTAACAACAAGGTACCTGAGAAATCAAAAAAATACCTTTATTTGGCGATAAACTAATCTCTGAAAGCAAACAAAACAGAGATTAAATACATAAATTAAAAAAACAAATTTGATGGATAGTGGAATTCTACGGCAGATCAGCTACATGATCTTACGACAGTGATTAAATCCATACCAGACTCCATTAGGAAGAAGCTTATTATATTTAAAGGTAATCGCAGGACGATCTGAACCGTACACCTTGACGCTCTCCGGTTTCCAGCCGTCGGATCCAACTCTCTTCAAGTAAAGGTAGCAGATCTCATAAATACAGGGGCCGCGGATCTGGAAAGTATCCGTAGAACAGGTCTCGAATATCCTTGATGATGGATTATCTATCCTGGGCGCATAGACCTCAAATCCATAAGCATCTCCAAAAGCAATACTGACTCTGTCTCTGGTGTATTTAGGTGAAGAACAGCTTGTTTTGATGGTCAATGTGTATGAGCAGCTTCTAGCAGCAGTGGCGCTATGATTGGTCTCGATGAAAATTAAGGGTTTTATTGAAGTTGATGTTGCTTGTGAGAAACTGATGAAGAAGAATACAGCTAAACTGAGCACAACGAACTGACCACCCATTTTCAATGTCATTTAATTTTGATAATTGTTGTATTATGTTGAATTTTAATAGTCGCACGCCCCTCACCAATCAACAGCCCAATTTTTAAAAAATTTATCACGCATCTGGTACACTCCGTTATCAATGAAAGGGATTTTTACTAAAAATAAATGAGATTTGTTTTAGTTAGTTCCCAAAAAATATTATATTTTTGTATAATGTTGAATTTTAAATATTTTTTAAATTTTTGTATCCAAATAAATGGTAAAAATTAGTCAAAGTCAAATGTATAGAGATCCTCATTTTTCCCCCTTTTAAAATAGGAAATATTGAATTAGAGATCTTTTCTTTTCGCCTCGGTGGATATCCATTAAATGTCAATTGGTTGGGCCATAAATTTTCTGATCATACTCTCTGGTAAGCCCAACTAGTTAAGATTCTTTTTGCATTATATATATTATTATACAATATTTATGTAAGGTTACTTAGCAATATGTATAAGCAACAAACAAAAATTCAATATAATGGTCATATATATATAATGTATAATCATGTATCAGAGATGTATATACATCTATAGTCATTGTTTATATATATACAAAAATAAGTAAATTTATGCACTTTTCCCCTATATTTTAGATGATTACACTTACCTTTCTAGTTTTAAATTTTAATCCACATTGATTTTGTAAGCTAACAATCATATTATCTTGGAATTGCTAGCAGCTGAACTGTTGCAAGGAAACTATTAGTTTGTCTCTTAAATCTAATAGATAAAAAGTTCTCATTTAGTGCAACTATATATAAGAGTTTAATTTAGATGCACAAGATTACAAATTCCTCTACTGTACAAATTGTCAATCTTTTCATTTCTCTAACACAATTAGAAGAAGCTAATTCAAAACCCTCCTATAAAATAAAAATAATACCACGCTGAAGTAAATAGGATTCTTATGAACTACTATAGTTATAGTATATGGATTAGAATGGAACACGAGGATGGAATAAAAAAATCACCTCTCCGAAATCGTGTTAATTAAAAATTAGTTGATCTACTGTAGTACCTTCTCAATTTCACCTATTGTTTGTCTTATTTTTTCTTTTTCGGTTCGTTCAAAATGTATACACCCGTTTTTTTTTACTCTTTAATTCGTATAAAGTTAAAATAAATCAAACAAATTATAACGAATAGAATAGTGCGTACCACATATTTCATATCCAATTATATATATCCTTTGTACGTTTTCTTGATTTGATTGATTTCAGCAGTGGTGCTCTGTCATTTCATTCCAAAATAAAATTTGAACGATGGATGCAATTGGTGCTGCATATCTCCATCAAGATTGATTTTGTGTTTACAAAAATTGAAAATAAAAAATAAAAAAATGACAATGATTGCAGTACTTGAGAACCAGCCAGCTATAAACTTCCATTTTGATTATATATATCAACTGAATTCATCTCATTATTATGAGAAGTAGTCAAGAAAGCCAATTAATGGGCCATGTGTTATCTACTGACAAACAAAATACTACAATTTTGTTGATTTTTTGATAGCTGACACTTCAAACTACAGCAAATGGACTACATACCTAAAATTTGCACAGGTTAAATGTATCCATGAAGTTTATGAATGTCGATAGTTATAATAACAATAACATTTTCAATCAACCCAACAAATTATCTCATCATGGGAGAGGTTTGTCCTTCATGTAAGGAGATCAAATTTCCATTTCTCTATCGATGTGGGACTTCTTAACACTCCCCGCACGTCCAAACCTCAACCGGAGTGTGACACTTTTACATGGAGGCCCAAAATCGGTGAATAATAAATTGGGATGGGTCTAATTCTCATACCATATAAAGATATTACACCTTCTAACCCAAAAGCTACGGTGGTGGACCCAAGATTTTTACGAAATGGGTTCAAGATATAAAAAATAAAACTAAAATGTTACAACAAGGATTCCTGGGGCTGGCTGGGAAAATTGAACCCTTGGTGTGTTTAGTGGGGTTAAAATATATACAAGGTGTTATTTTTCTACGAAGTGGGTTCTATATGAACCCACTTCACCCTTTGTAGGTCTGCCCCTGGAAAGCTAACTCATGAGAAGAGATTTGTCCAAATTCATATAAAAAGACCAAATTTTCATTACTCTACCAATATGAGATTATAATCGATGTAGATATATATATATATATATATATATATATATATATATATATCGTACTTAAAGGGGTATATTTATATCCTCTGCATATGTTTTTAGTGGGACAAGAAGCATCAGAAACAGGTTGAGAGAATAGACTCATTACCAACGAAAAAAGTACAATATTACAAAGGACTTATTGTTATAGCAAGAAATGATGATCAGTCAGTTTTGTAGGTATATTTTACATGATTTGATAGTGTGAATAATATTATTTTTTTCCACTTCAATAATATACAAGTTGAATCAAATACCATAATAATACAATGTGGAAGATATGAGTACTAGCTAGTACAATACAAGACGTTATGGGGCCAATTTCAATATTCCTAGAATGGTACTACTTATAATTTTGAAAACAACTTCTCAGACCAATTTTCTGTTAACTTAAACTTCGCGTATCCTCATTGAATCATTTTTTATTTTTAAAAATCACTATTTTCCCGTCATTAAAATTTCTTACTGGAAAATGTTTAGTGGCTATTCTTATCGATATTTTGATTGATTGATCAATGAGAAATGATGTTTTCTCGCTAGAAAATTAGGAAGCTTCAAAATATTTTATGAAAGAATATCTTTTCCGCTATATATTTTTTCCAATTAGCTAGTTCGATAAATAAATGAGTGAAAAAAATTATGTTTTATAATATAAAATTTTCATTGATTAACGATAGAAAAAACTTTTGTTTTTAATTATGAATTGAACAAAGTTTAGATCGAGTTGTGTCATATGACTTCAAAAATAAAACTCACTGATCACTAATGTGTGGTTGGAAGGTTTTGAACCATTGACCACATGTCTGGTTGTAAGATGAAATATTGAACTATTTACTCTATTAGTCATATTAATAATGTATATATCATGAATATATCGTGCATATTAATAAGCTAATTAATCGAACGGTATATATGTATAGCTTTCCCTTTAAATTAATACTACTAGCTTGTAGGCTCTTAAGATTTGGTTTCATCCTAATGGTATTGACTTTCTTTTCTATACGGTATTTGGAACTAACATAAACTTTTACTACTTCACTACTTTATGCTATTTCTATTTCAAATTGATTGACATATTACAATAAGCCAGCTATTCCAGTTGTTCCTATGTCAAATAATTAGTAGTATGCTTTTGTTTTTTCTACTAAAAATAATCGTTGTGAAAAGAGTTTCTTTCTATTTGATTGATTACAAATTGAAATTTTTGATTGACACCACTTTAGAAGATTTTTTTTTTTCAAAACTCTTTTGGTCCCCTCCAAATTAAAGTGCTATTGGGTGTGGCGGTGGCTTCGTTCATGTTTAAACAATTGACCATAAATCATACTCTCTCATGACTTCTCTTTATCGAGAAAAAATTTACTCATATTCGATATTTATACAGAATTAATGAAGCATGACACCTATTTTACTATGCACAATTATTAGTGTAAGCAAACTACTGATTATTAATTTTATATGATCTAAAATTATTTTTTTAGTTATCTAATAACTTTTATCAATATAAGTATCGGATAATTTTGTCTATCAAAGCTTAATATTTTTGCGCCCAATGATATTTGAACTTGAGATCAGGTAATTTTCAAAGTCGGAGTCATTGACCAACATGTCACACGCTTTGGTGCACTCACCATTACACTTTAGTTGCAATTGGATTTGATTGATTTTGAGGTTCACCAATTTTCAGCATTACAAAACTCATGTGGTGTCCAATCCTTCCCATGAAATATCCTATCATACTAAAAACTAAAATGATCTCTAACCCTTTAAAGAATTGTACCAAGTTTGCTGGAACATCCTCTCTAGGACCCCCCAAAAAAAATAACAACTTATCTTGATTAAATTTTTCACCAACATAGGAATCAAAAGTTCAAAACCGTCTCGCCACTAAAGCCATTATATGGTATATCGCACGTCGAAGGTTGACAAAAAAATGTTAGGCTAAAAAGATAAATTTGTAGGTGTAGTATGGATGTCCCCACATTTTTAAGTGGATTTGGAAACTGGAATTCCATTTTGCAATTCCAATACAAATTGTACTAGTCCTATAAATTTGCCAAATTTCAATGTAGGAACAAGCTAAGCATGCATTCTTGAATATTTCCCCCATTTCAAAAACAAGATCCCTGCTTTTGATGATACACATCTACTATACATCATTGATGCACAAGAAAGTTTTGGGCTCTGCCAAAAGCAATAATAATAATAATAATAATAATAAACCATTTGATGTTGGAGGTATATAATCCAAAAACGGTTCAATTAAATCACCTTCATCGAATTATAACGTATAGTAAATTATTGAGCTATATGATCTAAGGGAAGTTGTAGTAGCAAATGAGGCTCAAACATTGTATCAGTTCACAAGTTTAAATCTAGTTATGTTGATTTTGATACCCTGCAAAAAATATGTCGATCCTGTTTTTTTCTTTTTATTTGTTATGATATTGGTGGGGTGTTTTTCTTTTCTTTTTTTTTGTATTGAGGGGACCAAGTTAATGTTAGCGGCAAGTTCGTGTATATTGAACTTAGAAGCAATATATTGCTTTTCATAAAATCTTTCCCAAAAAAGTATAATTTTAACTTGTAAAAGTGAAAAATGAGGGGGCCAGTATCTGTAATATAATAATCTCAACTCCAAGACCTCATCATTAATATCTCCTTAAACTTCCCCATCATACAGCTAAATAAATTATCAAAAGAATAATTATAAATTAAATTAAATGGAGAAAAGGGTGAAAGAGAAAAAGAAGCACTCAATTCCAAGATTGAACCAAATCAAAATTGAAGGATGAGAAGACATAAGAATAAGAAGTATCTCAGTCAAAGTAGTCAAACTTTTACAGCCCAAGAAAACAAAATCTAGGGCCTCATAGAATAAAGAGCTTCTATAATATATTTAATAATACAACGATAATAATAATTAGGTCTCAATCTCAGTTAATTCTATTTCATTTCTTCATTTAAGCTCGTATCATATAATCAACATATTAAGAAATATTAACTACGCCTATATAAAAGCTTATTTAGATGGTTATAAGAGGCGATACAATGAGATCAGTTTTATGAGTTATGAACTTCATATTAATAACTTCAAATGATAATAATTTGATTCTAAATGTTATAATTGAACATCTAGAATGAATTTCTTTAAAAATTAATACATTGTTTGAGCGAAATATACTACGTTAGACTTCTAGCTCCTGATTATTAATCTTTAGAGTGAATTAAGAAGGAGGATTATGATAAAATAACAATCGGCGTAAAACTGTCGATTCGAAATAAATAATTCTATTTAAGAATAAAAAATGAAAAAATAGAGATTTCTCCCTAACTATCATTTTTATGTGCAGACCCCCTTTTTGATTCTTGATTCTTGAAAGGTCCTGCAGACTAAATCTTTATGAATAGGAAAGTGTAATGCCTTAGGCCAACTCATGAACTTGTCATGTTTGCTTTTTTTTTTTTTTCATTTGGACTTAGAAATTTTCCCCCTTTTTTTTAATTTTTCCTTTGCCTTTTTCTCCTTTGCAGCATTTCTCTGCTTCCTTTAAATAATGAATATGGCAGATTCTCCAATCATCTCCTCCACTCTGTAGGAAACACACATAATTGCACCCAACAACCAAATCCTTTTCACTATATAGACTCCTCTTATCTCACTTCAAAAAAATATATTCATCACCTTTTTTTTCCTTCTAAAACTTCAACAAAAAGAAAAAGAAAAAATCTTCATGATGAGTCATTCTTCATCTACAACTTCTGTTAATGGATTCTACAACTTCTTAACTAGAGGACTTGACAATCTTGATCACTTATTCCTATCTCAAAACTTCATGTCTTTTCATTTTCTTCAACATGTTTTGTCATCTTTAAGGTCTTTTCATTCCCAATTAACATTACTAGTTCAAAAGTTACATTTGCCTGTTGGAGAAAAATGGCTTGATGAGTATATGGATGAAAGTTCAAGGCTTTGGGAAGCTTGCCATGTTCTTAAATCAGCAATCACAAGCATGGAGAATTATTACACTGCTGGTGCTAATTTTGCTTCTTCTCTTGATGATCACCACATTTTAAATCCCCTGCTTTCCCGCCAGGTGGTTTGTTTTATATTGAAAAATTGATCATTTCTTTCGTTTAAAGTTGTAATCTTTAGTAGTACTAATTTGTGTTGTGGATTGCAGGTGATTCGAGCGATTAATCGGTGTCAGAGGGAAATAGTAGGACTTGAAGAAGAGAACAAGAGCTTAATGGAAACAAGAATGCAAGATTTATCATTGAATTTCGACGAAAATGTTCTGATAGGATCAAAATTCAATGGATTTAGTGGGTTCAGAGGAGTGCTTTATGCAATGAAGAATGTCAGTTCATTGCTTTTGGTTATTTTAGTAAGTGGACTTGTATATTGTTGGCCACAAACAAGTTTTTACCAAAGTGGTAGTAATGAAGGGAACATGGTTTTTGGTTCATCTTTTATGGTTTCCACTTCAAGATTGTATCAAAGAGTTGCAGCAGAGGTGAATCAGGCTGAAGGACAACTCCCAGGGATACTACTTTTCGAGTATCGAAGAGCAAGAGTAGCCATGGCTGAGCTGAAAATTGAAGTAGAAAGAGCAAAAGAATGTGGAGTAGTATTGTCACAAGTTGACATCCATGATAAGATTGAAAATTTGAAAGATTGCTTTGGAATGTTGAAATGTGGGGCAGAAAGCATCATTGGACAACTTGATGACTTCTTTGATGAAATAGTTGAAGGAAGAAAGAAACTTTTGGACTTGTGCACTCATAGGTAATTTTTAAAGGACACACAAGGGGGGGAAAAAATATGTGCCTTCATTAGGAGATGGTAGAAATGTAACAATAACTTTAGTGGGGTAGTTTTTATTACATCTTTAAAAATGTCATTTTTCCTATTTTGCAGCTAAAGTTTAGTCTTGAAAAACTTTAGGAGGAAGTTTTCTCTGTCAAGTAATGCATGAATATTATTATCCTCAAGGGAAAAAAAAAACAGAATGTGATTCTTCCTTTGAATAAAAGTAAAACATTATAAACAAGAAGAATATGTTGGATAAAGATAGCTTCAATGAAAAATTAAAAAAATTATCCACTCAAAATGTGGATTCTTCTCTTTTATCATCAATATAACTGCATCAAAGATAAGAATTGTCTGTTCTTGTTTTACTGACCAATACCAGCAGTCAGTCACTTCAGTGGGAATAACATAAGAAGATTGATAAGAATCACAATTATCATATATATATATATATATATATATATATATATACACACACACTACTTTTATTATTGTATATTGTATATATAAATTTTGTTCATTCTACCAACATATTTAATCACATCTAGAATAGTGTCCTCTATAGTTTGTGTATTTATTTAACTCCCAATTGATACCCCACTCATAAATGTTAAATCACCTATGATCTGTTACATGTCCTTGCACTTAAACTAGCAATTTTGTTACTATGGTTAGACCTCTGAGTTGGGGCATCATATTATCGTAGACGAATTCAAAATTTATACTTGTTGTTTTTAGTATTAAATGTACATGTATATTTTAAAAATAATAAGTTCACGTATGTAACTATCCCATGTGTCAAGAAGATTAGGTTTAGTTGAATCTCTAATTAGCTCCATCGACATCAACATGTATTGTTAATTATTTTCACCATTATATCCAAAATGTCTTTCTCTATTTATAAATTACCAAAAAAAGATAATGAAAGATGCCTCCCCTCCCTCTCTCTCTCTCTCCTGCATCATTGATTTAGAATGATGATTATGATTACAATTCAACTACTTAAAGGCTATTTATTCCCCAACCATACAAATATGAAGATACATAAATGATTATCCCAACTAACATAATAAATTACTTGTTCAAAGGCAACATTTTGATGTGTTGAGGAAACATAGGAGTTGAAAGAATAATTTATTTTAGTAACCAAAAAAATTGAATTTTTATAATAAGATGGGTTAGCTAGGTTTAGGTTTACTGAAATTAGAAGATGCTTCTTCTGTCAATTGGAAAAGAATGTGATACCACCTAAATAAAGTAAATAAAAAGGAATGATGCTTCCTGCCCACATGACACAACTATTTTGTAGAAAATGACACCCTTCTTAATAACACACATTAGATACATCTTTTTAACTGGTTATAATCACAGCCAACCATCCCCTTTTAAGTTTTGTCTAATTCACACATTAAAACTTGACCTTGATTAATTAAGGATCTTAAATTTGATTTATTCACAGGCTAAAAGTTGATGTTGGGAAGAAGAAGAAAAAAAAGGTTCTTTTTAGCTTTTTTCTGATAAGGCAATTCAACGATTTTTCTTTTTAAGAAACGACTGGTACAAATTCAAACAGGAAAATAGCTCGCAAAAGGTAGTGAAAAATAGTTTGCTAATTTTGGTCATAACCCTGCATTTTAAAAAACTAAAAATGTTGGCTACGTCGTGATAATTATATAGTTGAATTTGATTTTATTGTGAATCATTGATGAGTTGTATTAGTAAAAAATACTAATGATTCAAGTTGTGAAAAAAAGTAATGGAGAAGTGGGCGGAGACAGAGGAAGAGAAGGATCATGAGATTCCTGGCTGTGGCTGCTAGCATTCATTTCTTTTTTTTCTTTTAAGAGAAGGAAGCTTTTGTCTGATTCCCAGAAAAAGGATGTCTTATCTTTTTTTTTTCCCTCAAGGAAGCAAACAATGAGAAAGAGTACATTGTAGCATGTGTAATAGTAATTGATTGTTGTTTCTAGTAATAGTCGAATAAATGATGATTAGAAGAAAACAAGCAGCTACCTCTCTATCAATAGGGGTATATTTTCTTGTATCCTACCCTCTGACTCCCTGCGGCTGTGTAAATTGTGATTCCACTTTTTCTTCTCTGCTCTAATTATTATCTTCTTTACAACTAGCAACTCAGACTTGTTCCTTTCAACTATCCAAATCATGATCACTTCTTTTCCCAATATCTCAAAACCCACAAGGGAACGGAAAAACAACAACTTTCTTTCTGCACTTGCTATAACCAACCTTACTGGGACACTCTAAACACCTGCTCTTATGTCTTCGCATCTTTAACTCTGCCAACTCCATTCCTACCAGTAAGCCATGGCAATATTCTCACAGGGATGGATATAAAAACATTCAATAAATCCACAAGTACTTCACCTGAAACTGTGCTAATGTAAAGCACTACAACAGTAGCCCAGGCAAGACGACTCAACACTTAAAATGGAAGGGGGAACAATATAAATTAGAGTATATTAACACACATTGCTTGACAGTAAATTTACGCCATCATTTCAAACCTTCCCTTTAATTTTCCTTCGTTTCTTGTTTACTCAGATTTACGTATATTCAACCTTGTAACCTCTTCAATGAGAGAACTATAGAGTATATACAAGTTGAATGTTAAAGATATAATAATATATAGATACAACCAAGAATAGTGAGACCCGAAACGAGTGTGTTTAAAATAGCTATAGGAAAATGAAACAGTGACACTATTTAATTTACCAAAACCCTTGACAAAAAAAACTGACACAGACCATTACTTCAATTTACCATGGCAGTAGATAAGGATGCAAAACACTCCATTGTGGCATATCATAAGTTAATCCATGCCTGCTAAGCTCAACGGAAACTTGAACACATCACATAGCCTACTCAATCACTAACCACGAGTTGGGTGCACCGCTGTTCTCCCCATCCACAACAAAGGTTGGTCAACAAATAAAGAAAGAATTCCTCCACCAGAACTACATTTCCAGCTACATTATACTTCAAACCCAGGCATAGCAAAGAGGGTTGCAAAATTTTCAACACGTGTCCGTAACTCGATAACATCTTTATTGTTCTCAAGGCCTTTCAGAAAACCCTTAGCGAGCTTTCCATGCTCTCTCTGTATCGAATTTGTAATTTGTGCTGCCTTGAGGAGGAAATCTGCCATCGTATCAAAATCATTCTCTATACAGCCTCGTGAGGTCATAGCAGGGGTCCCTGCAGTCAGAACAAGAAAAATTGATTATGCAAACAGCTTTTCAACTCCTAAAATTTTACATATGTGCCTCCATAACCAAACTTACCGATCCTCACACCTCCAGGAGTAATACTTCCATTATCATCAAAGACCATTACTTTGTTGAGAGTGATGTGACACAACTCGCAGACCTTCTCAAAATTCTTGCCTGCAACACAGAAATACAAAGATCATCACTAATACATTCAGAACCAGCAAAGCAAGTCAAGCAACTGCAATTCTAATCATGGTGAAATAGGAACATCCTGTCCCAGAATCACAAGCAATAGAATTGGCACGGGATAATGAGTTATTTTTTAAGTGTACAAGTAAATCAATCAATGCCTATAATACCCTAGTTGAACAAGTGTTGTTAAAGGCCTGATTCTAGGCACATCGCCACACTTATGGACCGCTTCAGAAAGAATAGCATCAAACAAATAACTGTAGATGACAGTGATAGATTGGTTGTCATGAAATTTTATGGAAGTATATTAATAATTGGGAATAACAAATTAGAAATTGGACAACACAAGTAGTCACCAATATGAATTTGAAAATAGCTTACAAGTCATAAATTCAACATTATTGTTAACATGATTGGCATAGTTTTTCTTTTCATATTACACCGACTTCACAATAGTTGTTTTTTTAATTTCACATTGCTATAAACACAAGGAATCTTATAACCTTTTCGTCTTTGATAATATTGAGTTGTGCTGGTTATGCCAGGAGTTAGCTCTCCTTGATACTTACATCACAGGCGTTGGACAATAATAAACGCCTTCTCTTGTACATAAAAACACTCAACTTTCAGACTGTGTCAGCAACTAAGCCAGGACCTAACTCTCTGGGAAGACCCACCTCACATGCCATTTAACAATTGTAGATGCTTTTCATGTCAAAAGTATATTTGCAAAGATTACAAATATTTTTTTAATAACAATTATAAGGTAAAATTACTACTATTTATCTTTAGCAACATTGGTGTCCATGATCCTTATCTCATATTATTGCCATGTTAACTGCAACCAACTAACTCTCAAATTTAAAATACATGTCTTCATGTTCTGTTCATAATGCCAGAGACAAGACAACATTCAAGTAGTAAGAGCACAAAAACAAAATGGTGCCTCCCAAACGATCTCCATTTCTTAACAAACACACACTTTTGATTGTTCTTTAAGTAATCAACTCAAACTTAAACAAGACATTCAATTGAGCAGGACGGAATCAATATATGACAAGCGGCCAAGACATCTCACCACAAGTAAGATTTGGGCAGACTCATTGCCTCTTGACAATCTTGCAATAGCAGCAAAGCAGATCAGACTTCTAAAGAAATCTCGAGACCAAACCTAACGAGATATACTGCCAAACTTGGATAAATATTGATCCCCAGGTCATAGAATATACTAACTTCATCGAAGAAGAAATGTACAATTCAGTAGCAAAACTGATAAAGAAGTCAAATCCGAAACCGGTGCTAGAGGAATTTACAGCAAATGATAGGAATGAAACATGAACGAAGAAGAGAATGCAATCCATTTACCTAACTAGGATGAAAAGAAGAGATAATTTTTTTTCATGAAGCAGAAGAGATGAATAATATGACCCAGTGCCTATGACCAGAAATGTCAATTGCCTTACAAAGGCTAGACTAGTTTCTTATTTATGTTCTCAGCAGTATCTTAGTCGACTGTAAAGGAACTGCCACAAAGCAAGCATACAGCTGACCTAACTATCTAAGGCTGGAGGCTTAGTTGATTGATAATATCCTACTCCACCGCCCCTTAATTTTCCAATTCATTCTTAAAAGAAATATCCAAATAGACAGGGAGAAAGGAAAATTATGGTATAAGACAAAAGAAATAACCAGATCTCATCAATGTATTTCACCAAAGACAATACTAGCTACCATATTTATTAAAAAAAAAACAAAAGAGTTCACCAGAGACAAATGACATAACTTAATGAACAAAAGAGACTGGCAAGAGGTATAACAGAAAAGATTTCTACCTGTTAACCCAAGGTTTCTTAGATCCCACAATATCATGTGATTGTCAGTCCCTCCAGTAACCAGTCTGCAGTTTCTTCTCAATAAAGCAGCTGCCAACGCCTGAGCATTTCTCTTAACTTGTTGCATATAAGCCCTGTAATCAGGAGTTGCCACTTGTTTCAATGCTATGGCGAGGGCAGCAATATGGTTGTTGTGTGGCCCTCCTTGCAGTGCAGGAAAAACAGCAAAGTTTATCTTTTCCTCAAAATCATACTTATCACTGCCATCACCTTGATTCAAGAGCAGGCCTCTCTTTCTTGGCTTTGAACCTTTCCTATAAAAGATAATACCTCCCCTAGGACCTCGAAGACTTTTGTGAGTTGTTGAGGTAACTATATCACAATAATCAAACGGACTCGCACATTCCTGTAGCAAAAACCATGCCACAGATTAGCAAGTTCGTGGATTACAAATGTAATAAAAGGACAAATTACAAATAACTCTGATAGGATTAGAGAGGAAATAATTCATACAGCAAATAGCACGCAGAGACACAAGGTATGTCAGTGAGCTGACACCAAAACATTTACTCATGAAGCAAGATTGACTAAGGGTGACATGTCTTACAGATTCCCACAATACTCCCCCCTTAGACATCCTATCTTTCCATTTAAAAACAATACCAAACTGTAAAAGCTTTTATTTCTCCAGAAAGTCAAATATAATATTCTTAACCCTACATCAAAAATATATATAATATTCTAACAAAGTGAACTCAGAAGCGAACTCAAATAAAAATCAGTTGACCCTTTTTCACACCAACTCCCTTCAGACAAAGTTCACAGCCGTAACAAGGATAACTATAGCTTAGTTACATTAATTGGAGACAATACCATTACCCCCAAGGGTATATTTACACGTGCGGGCATGCACACACCACACAAAAAAAACATAGATTCAATGGCATATAGTAACGTACTGAAATCAACAATTAAGTATTATCTTAAGACCTCAAAATTGAGTGGCACGTGATCATTTTGCAGTCAAATTGCCTATTAATTCATACAGCATATGAAAAAATGACACTGTAGCTAAAACGATAATCCACAAACTAATCATGAATTTAAAAAGGCAAAAATTTTCAATCAGATAACTTACACATTAAGCAAGTGATGCCCAAAAAAAGTAACCATAAGGGCAACTTGCTTCAGTAAGCTGGCTGTTTTTTTTTGAAGAGGTATATAAGAATCAGTAAGCTCTAGTTAGTTGGCCTAATTAAATAGCTAAAATCCAAAGGCTTCTATACGTGGAATGAACTAGACTGAAACAAATGTTATTGGGTTGATCCTTCTGGCTATCAAACAAAACATCAGCAGTAAGCACTCCAGTCATTAAGAAGAAATTTAAACTGATGCATGAATGAAATGAATGAGTAAAAAATAATAATCAAAAAGCATGAAAGATTACCTTTGCAGCAATGAGACCACTAATTTGTGCCATATCGCACAACAAAACCGCACCACATTTGTCAGCAATCTGTCTAAACTTTGCATAATCCCATTCCCGGGGATACGAACTCCCCCCACATATAAGTATCTTGGGACGGAAATCAAGAGCCCTTTCCTCGAGCTTATCAAAATCTACATACCCAGTTTGGGGGTCAACCTTGTAAGAGAGAGACTCAAAGAAAATTGAAGCCCCTGAAACTCTCCTCCCATTAGGTAGATAATACCCATGACTTGTGTTTCCACCAGATGGTGTATCCAATCCCATTATCCGATCACCAGGGAGCAATAAGCCAGTATAAACTGCAAAGTTTGCTGAAGTACATGAATATGGTTGCACATTCACACCCCAATTCTCCGGGTCAAGTCCAAAAGCAGCTAACGCACGCTTACAACATAATGTCTCAATTTCATCAATAAACTGATTACCACCATAATACCTTGCCCCCGATGCTCCTTCAGAATACTTATTTGTCAAATGGCTCCCCAATGCCTCCATCACAGCCTTGCATACAAAATTTTCAGAAGCAATCAGTTCAATCCCTTTGTACTGTCTCTGCTTCTCCTTCTCCATAATCTCAAATATATCCGGGTCAGCTACCTGCAAACCCTGATTACCCCAGGCCCTAACCGCATTTCTTCGTGACTCAAGCCCAAGCAAATTCTCATTAGAACTCGTAACCTTAAAACTCTTCGAAGAGGAAGAAGATGAACTCGCATCAGTATCTCTCTTCCGCTTAATACACATGGAATGCCCTAAAATTCGAAACTCCTCAACATCCCTCTCCTCATCCGCACTCTCTCCCCCCTCCTTCCCATTCTCCTTCGTTTGTTTATCCATCAGTTGAAGTGGAACCGGCGTACCCGGGTACGATTGGTCCTTAACCCTAGAATCGATCTGAAAAGCAATCGAATCATCGACGATATGAGACCGATTGGGTGCGCTCATCACCGGCGAGACATGACTACTAAACCCTAACGACAGATTACTCGATTGAGATTGACTCAAATCCATCACAATTTGCTACAAACAAATCAAAAGTCCAACAATTCAGAAATGAAAACAAAGATATAACCCTAACCCGTCGGAAAATTAATGACAGCAACAACAGTAACAAGAGAAGAAGCAGCGGCGGCGGCAGCAACAGTCGGAATCACAGTTTCGGTAGAATCGCATCGTCCAGATGAAAACCCAAATAGTTCAAAGATTTTTGTTGCTTTGTGAATGATATTTGTAAGACAAAGAGAAAAGGGAAACAGAGGGGTGATAGGGGTTTTTTGACGAAGACGGGAGAAAATTCGAGGGGATGTACCTGGACGACTTTGGTCCTATGATTCCGGTGACCAGGCTGTCAGTGTAACAAAATCCTTCACCTTGCGGGTTTTGCTTTGTGGTTCAATTAAGACTCCCACGAAATTGGAATGTAGACGATTATCAACGACAGATTCGTTTGGGCCTCGTTTCATGGGCCGAATTTGTGAGCCTAATCAACAAGTTGGATAAAGTGCCTTAGTCAAATGTGCTTTCGAAATGTTTCACCTTTTATTTTATTTGCTTTTTTGAGATCCAGATTTAAAGGCTCGTTTAGCCACTCGATATGAAATTCTGAGATAAAATTAAAGGGTTTTTTGAACTTCTCATAAATATAAGAATCTTATAAGTGGTAAAACTATAAATATAGAGTATGTTTGGTGTGAAAGAAAATATTTTCTGGAAAATGTTTTTCAATTTTTTCATGTTTGGTTGTGACAAAAATTTTGTAAAATTTTTTCCAAATCAACTCATTTTCCTCAAAATTAAGAAAAATGACTTTCCTTCAACTATATTTTCATGCTTATAAGCTATAAATATTTCATCACCCTTTTGATATTACTGCAAATAATTATGCAACACTGTACAAGTTATGACAAGTATCAATTGTGTGTCAATCATATGGTTCGTCTTTTGTTTCACTTGTGTGCAATTTCAAATTTGTAGTGCATTAGTTTCGTGCTAAAATCAAACATATTGAAAGTAGTGATTATCAAAGCACCAATTTTTATCAATTTTCATGTTAAATCGTTTTAAACATTTTCATATGTAGTCGAAAGAGAAGTTTTTATTATGAAAAATTAAAAAAAAAAAGTATTACTCTGCCTGTGTGTACTTATATTTACCAAATCAATTCTTAATTTATTATTTGTATTCACTAGATTGAGATCAATTATAAATTTTATGTTAGTAAGAATAATAAATGTTATAAATTTATAATGTGATTACTAATTTTATTTGTATATTAAATAAATATTTGATAAATATAATGTGGAATTGTTTTAACAAAATATAAACTTGTAGGTCAATTTTTGTATTTAAAAAATCTCAAATCATGATTGTGAATTAAATCATTATATAAAATTTCCATATCATGATTTTTAAAAAAATATGGTACTTCATCTCATGATATGAAATTATGGGATAAATTTAGCGTGAAATCACATGTCTAAACATTGATTTTGAATAGGGGTGTCAAATGGATGGATTGGGTTGAAACTGAAAATATCTAAATGGGTTGAATAGAAATCGAGTTGGATCTTGACCCGCCCAATTCGACTTGATTAATCTCATTAATTTAACATATTGATATTTAATTAACTTTTATAATGATAATTTGAATTTCCCCTCAAAAATTTTTGTTAAAAAAGTAACAAATGAATATCTATATCCTAAAAGACGTTAAATAGATAATAATCCCTACCTTTAATATAGGAATATATCTTAATCAAAAATTTTAAAACGAATTAAAATTAGAGATTGAATTGGGCTCGATTAAAAATTCTCTTCAAATGATTTGTGATTAAACTCAAACTGGTATATTGTCGCTGTTGTTATGCTCAAAGAATCTCAAATGCAATAGCATTGCTTATATATTACTTTCAAGTTGTCTTTTATGTTACTTTGAAATTTATTCCTAAATTGCATATGAGAAACATAATAATAATTTGCTAACTCAAATCAAAGAATATTAGATTCTCTCAATTCAAAAATTAATTAAGCATATACATATATCTTACGGAAGTGAACAAGCCAAACCTTTCCTATTAAACTCAAAAAAAAAAAAAAGTAGATCTTTAAAAGACTATAAGAAAATCTTCAAAAATGTATTTTCAAAGATATTTCAAAGTTGAAAAAGAATATTTGAAATTTGGGTAAAAACTCATTCGTTAATTTGAATCTTCAACTCATTATTATTGAGGTTATTACCAATCAGACATAAAACATCATCTACAAAATAATACATATATTGAACTCTAAACTTGGCTTTAAATTTTAATTTTGACCTCTAACTTTCATAATGCACAAATAGGCACTTTAACTATCCAACTTTTAAATAAATAAACACATGAGTCTTACATGGCACAACACACGTAGGAAACTACGTAAGACAAAAAATGACATGTAAGACATGTGTGTCTATTTGTTCAACTTTATACAAGTTTAAGTAGTCTAATTGTGCACATCTAAAGTTGAAGGGCACGAATGTAATTTGAAGCCAATTAAATGGCATATTTATGTATTATGCCAAAAAAATAATAGTAATTATACCTTCCGCATGCAATGAAGTTCCAATTGGTTGTCGGTGATTATTTTAAACGTACAATTTAGAAAATGTTAAGGAAAAACTAGGTCTTAGATATTGATGATCATTAAAAAAAAGTTTTCCATATTAAATTGATCCATTTGATTAGTTTTTGTTAGTGTGATATTATATATTATATCAACAATTTTCGAGCTGTAAGTTATAAAAAAATTAAATAAAAATGAATTTAAAATTTGAAATAAATTAATATATATATATATATATATATATATATATTGAATTCTCTTTAGCATTACTTCATATGATTTTCACTTTTTAAAAACTAATCTAACTAATTTTTGAACGTAATAATTAGATTAACTTAAAAATATATATAAAATTATATAAAGATATTGTAAGCTGCAAATTCTCAAGTCAATATATACTCCATTTAAAATGTTACTTTTGGTTGGAACACACAACTTTCTGCAACTTTTCTCAACTTTAATGGCGAGTTAATGGCCAATTTTTTTTAATGGGCAGTTGAATTTAAATTTTCTTTTAAGCAATGGGCAATTGAACTTCAAATTTTTTTGGAAAAATCCTTTTCGCTAGCAAATTTTGTCAGAATTTTATTTACCTATGTTATTTTAGCTTTTAAAATATTTTACCTTTTAAGTTTATGTTAAAACAAAAATAAAAATACTATAATCTCTTAAATTTTTTGTTAAATACTGATTAAATTTTCTGAACATTTAACATTATCCATTTTTTTTTAACTGAAAAGTCGAAACATGTTTAATTAAGGCAACTGCTCATGTGTGAAAATTGACTCTGTCTAGATACCCACCGCTTTAATTAGGCCTAAAAACTGGTAAATCATGACTCATTTGTTTCCTTTTAATGGTCATTTTGTATTTTTTCAAAAAATTAATTTAATTAATTTGAAATTTAAATTAAATTATATAATTAAATATTTTAAATTAAAATTTTAATAAATTATATATTTTTTTATGTGTTAAAATAATAAAAAATATCGTAAAATATTTTATTGTTAACTCTAAAAAATCATCCCAATTAAAAGAGGAGATGAAAGGAGTATTAGCCATTGACAGGCGACGCATGCATACACGCACAGTTGTATGAATAGTCAATACGTGCAAACATATAAACTACCGTATTTCCTTCCTAATTCATCGTTAAATTTTGTTTTACTAACTGTAACCACTACCATTAACTGATTTATTGATTATGAAGTATCATGGGTTTTCGAAGGTGTCATCAAAATTTAAAGAAATATGATAGATTATTTAGAATTTTGATTGAATAATTTATGATAATATTTAAATTATATAGACGTTTTAAATATTCTTTAACATCTTTGAATTAAATTAAAAACAATCCTAAAATAATAATATCACTCTTACTTACTATATCATAACCATGTAAGTGTCATAACATAATCCTGTCAACACCATACTATTAATTAATTTTTTTATTAATTATTTTCACATTTTTTTCTTTAGCACTTCTTAAAATTAATTTATATTAAGTAATTAATTAAAAATACATTTTTTAAGATTAAAATTTAAAATGTCAATTCATTTTTATTTCTCCCCACACCCCACCCCTTTTTTATTTCTCCACATATCCAGCCCCACCCCCCCCTTCACTTTTTTTATTCTTCTTCCTTCTTCTTGGCCATTTCTAGCTCTTAACGGTATATTTTTTTCTTTTACATATTTTCAATGAGCTCCACCATTTCTCTTCTTTTTCTTTCTTTCTTCGTCTAGTTATTCGGTAAATTAATAAAGTTTTTTTAATTTTGATGAAAATTGATAAAATTTATAGGCGTGAAATTGACGTCAATAATAAAATGTTGATGTTAAATTTTGTGGATTACTAAAGAGACAGTGAAATTAAAGTATTTGATAGAGTTGAAGATAAAAAGATGCTTCAACAGAAAAGAAATTTATTGAATAAGACAATAAAATAAAGAAAAAATGATCAAAAGTTCTATGGGCGAATAGAATTATTCGCATAGTTTAATAAAGTTAATAAGTTAAGAAAATAATGTTTAAAACATGATACTTTGACCAATAAAAAAATTACATGTATATTATTTCATAATTTTTTTTTAACTCCTTCACACGATATTAGGTAAGTGGACTCACTTTTTTTGTCACCTCATTTTTTAGGATTGCATTTAATCAACTTCAAAAATATTAAGAGGGATATTTACACGTCAATATAATTTTAGTGTTAAAATAAGTTATCCGATCAATTTCAATTTTTTAAAATATGGTTTTTCAAATTTTATGAAGTGATGGTTAAACAGATATTTTGTATATATATTAAAATGTTAATTAGTCAAAAAAATTTACGTTTAAGAGATAAATGATATAAAAATAAATGTGATGATACAAATGTATAAATATACCAAGAGAGATAAAATTAAAAAATAGAATATTCGGGATAAAAATAAGACCGACCTCAATGGAGGATAAACTGCACGTGAGGAGTTGATTATAGACAATTACAATAGGCATATATAAAAGAAAGAAGGGATTAAATACGACATAATTCAAATTTATTAGTTAGAGATAACCTCTCTACCTAGCTAAGTCGAGCTATATTTATAAAATTACATTTTATTTAATTGGTTGCTTTATTATTAATCAAATGCTCAATAATATGTTTTTCTTTAATTATTATTATTAATATAATAAATGAGAATATGATACGTAACAAAACAGAAATTCTATATTCTAATTGCGTATACTTGTATGGATAATATTTATAACACGCAAAGATGGCCACGTACATTGAAAAAAGGGCGCTAAGATATCGACACTTAATGTGGACCCCACTAATAATGGTCCCCATTTTCCTTTGGCCACCGTTGGTTTTCCAACAATTAGCTTTTGTAGGCCCCACCAATTGACAATTTGACAATAACCTGTGCTATTTTCTATGGTTCAAATTCCTCTTTAAGTCGCTTCGGTACACGTGCTCAAAACAGCCAAACTCTCCGGGCAATTGTTTAATCTTTTATCTTTTACGAAATAATGATATTATTATGAATAAATTTTTTTTAAGTATCACAGTATATTGAGAAAAATAAATGATAAATGATAAAAATTACATAATAGTAAAATTATTATTTGTACTTTATAAGTTTATAATTACAAATTTTTTTAAAATAAGTACAATATAATAGTATAAACGCTGATACATTAATTTGATGCACAAGATATATTACAATTTATATATAATACATTGATATTATTTTTTTTATACATAATACACTAACTGATGTACGAGATACATTAATCTAATGTGTGAAAATAAATATTTTTAAAATTTTATTAAACACTTAAGAAATAATGATGATAAAAAAATTAAAAATGAAATTTCAATCATTTTTCAGAAAACAAATTAGTCATAGGGTTATTGAATTTGATCGCATGTGGTTTAGGATCACGGTGGTTAAGGTGAGGGAGTTTTTGTCAAAAGAAAAGGAAAAGCGAGTTCAACAAGTTTTTTGTACCCGCGAGAGTGGGGATAATTGGATGACGTGGGTTTTCCGTTAGTCTAAAGAAGAAAGTTTTCATTTCCCGTTACGGCGAAGCGTCACATCTTTCAAGTTGCTTCCAAGAGGCGTAGAGTAAATCCGAAAATTAGAGGTGGCTAAATTACCCTTCTGCCCTCACCATACTTTGCTGTAGTACTTAAATTACTTTTTCTTTTATTTGCTTGTTTATTTATTTTGTGAGTGGGACTTTTTTTACCAACACAATAAACATTAAACACAAGTGGTTCACGCACTAGCGTACCACTAAGTTAGGAGATAATTAAGGTAACAAAAAGGTTTAAATATGTTTAACGACTAAGGTCCTTGTACAAAATTAAAGATATTTTTAAGTATATTATTATAAGTAAGTGTGATTCGATAGTGTTAAAAAAGATTTATGTTTCAAGTCTTCAAATTTAAGGGGCCTCATTTTTAATATTAATAGGTTATAAGTTATTATTTTCTAACAAATATTGAATACTACACGTAGAAAAAGTAAATTTTTCATGAAAATAAATAAATTATTAGAAGAAATTTGACATACGTAGAATACTATATCTCATGAAAAATAATTTAAAATAAGAATGTTTCTTTTATCAATTGAAAACTAAAAAAAATAATTTACATACATGTTATTAACAATTCAAGTTTAAAATCTCGTTTGATTTTTGCCTTAGGCCACTAATATGCTTGAGCCGCTCCCGTTTATAAGAATAAATCTAAATATTCATTCATCCAACTATTTAGATTAAAAAATAGATAATTATTATTAAATATAAATATATAATCAATATATAATATATGCTTAGTAGTTGAAAGCGAGAAAAAGACCATCTATTGAGCTACTATATGACCTTTTACTTTGATTTGTGATCGTAATAATCTCTTATATTTTAATATGATATCCTATATTTAACCTTTCATATCTCCATGGTAAAATATTATAAATATTCCTTTATATAAATCACTATTTTGGATCTCAATCTAACTTTATTTTATTACTTGTATGAAAGTTATCTCTATCCTATTTCGTATATTTTTTCATATATTGATACTAAATAGATATATATTTAAAATATAGAACAAATTATAATTCTTATTATTTAAATTTAAAAAAAAATAGTAAAATAAAAGAATGTGAAATTATTATATCACCTTAACAATTATATATAGAGAGAGAGAGAGCGCCTCTCACGTGTGATCATTGACTTTCTAAAAAATGTTGATGCTTGGAGTATGATTATAAGTTTTACATTTTATTTTACAATAAAATAAAAAGAAAGAAACAAAAATAAGAAGGTAAAAAGTAAAGGCGGAAAAAGTGGAGAGACTCATCACATGGGTCAAATTCATCTCGAACAAGAAAAGACTAAAACAAGCAAATAAATTTAAGTATATTTAAAGAAAAGGACGTTTACCAAATCACACTCTTATTATTCATGTGGGAGAATCGTAAAAGGTGACTCCAATTATTGATGAAAGAGTATTTATCATTAGAATTTTAATTTATTTTAGGAGTGTTTATTATTTCATTATAATTTTTATGGTTAAGACATGCGCTTATTCTGACATTAATAAATTATATTTCTAATTATTTTAATTATTTAAACATTTTAATTATGATTTGCTTTATTAAATAACTAAATATATAGTAAAATGTTTTTAATAGATATGTTTCAATTTTAATTTTTTTGCTATGTATTCTCAATCGTCTTTTAAATAAGTAATTAAATTAAGCATATAAAAAATATCATTTCATTTGATTATATATATCAATCTCTATTGAAAATATTAAAATTTTTCGATCCGCATGACTAAAGAAAAATAGAGACATATTTTATTATTATTTATCTATTAATAAGGAAATCCAGCAAAATAAATTATCTCTGAATATTGAATTTTAGTTTTTAGTTTTTCATAATAAGCCAGGTATTATTATTTTTTATTATATAAAAGATACCATACTATGCCTTCACTTCAAAAAGAAACATTAACGAGACTTTCGCTCAGTCATCTTAATCACCCATAAATAAAGTATTTAAATAGCATTAAGTAATCTATAAGTCATCAAAAGTAATTAAATCAAACTTCAAAAATATACTGAATATACAAAAATATTCATAGCCTTTTAAAACATATTAAAATAAGACGTTTATAGCTTTTTAAAACATATTAAAATACGACATGAATATACACTCCTCCATTTAATTTTACTTTTATCTAACACTTCACTTTTTCTAAAAGAACTATTAATTAAGCAATTACTTTACCAAAACTATATTATTATCTAAATTTGAAAATTAAATTATACTAAATATACATATAATTATTTAAATTTAATTAATTAACATTAAGAACAGACAAAAAATTCATCTTAATTTGCTAAACTAAATAAAAACTATAAATACAAAAATTCAATAAAATAAAATGGCAAAATAGAAATAGAAGTTACATACTGATTAGATGCGTACCCAATATGCATAAATAATGATGATAAAGGTCACTCAACACTTATCCCAAAATTAAGTCCTCTTTAACCATTACAATACCCTTTTCTCTTTTAACTAAAATTCACGACTATGAATCTTTACTATGAAAAAAATCGTTTATAAAAGTTACCCTATATATATATATATAAAAAAAAAGTTAAGAATATTTTCTTATACACATATAAAAAGAAATAATTATATCATTTGTTGGCTCTTCTTCGGATTAATAAAATTTTTTGGCAAATCATTTGTATTAATTGTTGATAGTCTATCGCTTGTATAAATTATTGACAATCTCTCAATTCAGTTTTATGTGTCTTTATAAATTTTGATTTTGTATATAATTTAATCGAAATAAACGTTTGTATATCCAATATCACTCTCTCTCACTTTATACAAACATAAATTATATATAATCTGTGTTTATATAAAGCGAGAAAGAGAAAAAGATAAACAAAAATTCAACAAGGAAATATTTATTTTTTGTATAATTATAAGTGTATTGTACGAATATATATGTAAACAAAAATACAATTTATTTATTTTTGATTATATATAGCGAAAAAGGCAAACGACAGACGGAGTGAGAGAGAGTGTGGCGAGCGAGAATTTGAGGAAAAAAGCAACTAACAAACAGTTTGCTACAGAACATAATTAAATCAAAATGTGATTGTTACATTTAGTTTGAATTAGCAATTTGTCATTACATACAATTTTTTTAAAAAAACAAAATACTGTAATTAGAAACATAAGCAGTGACGTGAGAAAAAGGTAAGAAAATGAACAAGGAGGGTTAAAACTGTAAAATACGAAGAAAGACTCATTCGGAGTACCGTTGTGGGACAAAATAATGAGGTGTCAGTCTTTCAGGATAAGAAATCCTCTAATATTCCAACACGCCTTTCCTTCATTTTAAGACGCACTTATACATTTGACACACAAAAGCGATTCCATTATTAGTGTATATATATATTTTTTGTTTTATAAATAGAAAAAGCAAATCAACAAAAAGCTCCCAAATTACATTTCACAAAAAAAAAAAAAACTCTCTCTCCTCTTCACAAAATCATCGCGACTTCTCTAGAAATTCAAAATTCAATTTCTCTTTAAAAAAAAGGGTTTAAATATTCATCATTGTAATTATAATTGTAATATTCATAGATCAAAATTTAAGTTTCGAGAAGTGATTTTGATCGTTTGGTTATTTGGCGATTTTATTTGTTTATTTGAGAAAAATAGAGATGGAAGTAGAGTCGCCGGAAAGAGGGAAGATAGGTGGAGTAGCGATAGAAATTCCGGCGAGTGATGACGGAGCAACGATATGGTCGCCGCCGAGGGTTCCACCTAGGCTTCTTCAAAAGTTATCGGAGCCGAAAACTTCTTCTCCTACTGCTGAAGAAATTGAGGCTAAGCTTCGTGGCGCCGATCTTCGTCGACAGGTCTATAATTTTTTCCGATAAGCTGTAGACAGTCGATAATTATTTTTTTTATCTTTCTATTTCTATGGAATCAAAATTGATTCCATATTTGCTTCTACTTTCATGTTTTTTAGTTAACTGTTATAGTAATTTATTTTCCATTTTGAACATGTCGTCATTGTTTTTGGTAATATTAGTGAAGTGCATGATGATTAGCTTTCAGATATTCTTATTACTTGTAGGATCAGTTTTGTTCATAGTCCTGGTTTTGATTAAGTATATATTTTTTCCCTAAATAATCTTTTATGATGTGAATAGCTTTGCCGTTGTTGTAAATTTACCTCTCGTTCGTACGGTTGTTGTGTTTGGTAGAGGTGTGCGATTCTTTCCTTTGTGTTACAGTTTGTTGTTAGGTGACCAAGAAAAAGAGCTTTCTGGTTTATTTATCCCTTATTAAAAATATACTCGGATCAAGCTATCACCTAAAACTCAATCAATGTGTCTATTGTGAAAAAAAAGTTACGTTCAGATATTTTCTTTAAATATAATATTGATGATCATTGTTCCACTGCCACCTTGGTGTTCTACTAATATGTTTCATCTGTTGGGCTCTAATATTTTATATACTTTTTTTAGTTAATTCATATCATATGCTAATTCCTGGTTATTTTTTTTATTTGTTGCGGTGCTACAAGTTTTTTCATTAGCAAGAAGGATAGAGATGAAAAAGTTACATAACGATCTTCTGTCATGCTATTTTTTTATTTTTGGATAATCAATTCTATTAAAGCTTGCAATTTTGTATCGAGCAGAAATTCTATGAGTATCTATCAAGCAAAGCCAGACCAAAGCCCAGAAGCCCCTCACAGTCTCCAACTCATGGAGAAGATCTTGGACAGCGTCTTGAGGCTAAACTTCAGGCTGCTGAGGAGAAAAGGTAATTATTTTTTCTTGTATTGTTTTTTGCTGAATCTATACTTATTGTGGTATTTGTTCTGAGTAAACATTCTGGTAAAATCCTGCTTGTACGTTTTTGTTCATGTATTCATTTTTTTAATATTCACCTTGTTTTACAGAGGGGGCACTTTTGACAGTGCTCAGGGGTTTTCATTGAGAAATATAGAATTGTCAGCCATGTGATTCATCATAATTATGCGGACCTTTCTAAATTATTACGTTTGGTAGTCTTTTGCCTTTCTCTATAGACCTTTTTCAGTTTGTCATTATAGCAATTGTGGGGCTGACATGTAATAGAATTATGTTCTCTTTGTATGCCAGTCGTTCAAAGTATCATTTTTGTGGACTTCTCTTTTATTGTTCACTGTATTTCATTCATGCACCCCTCCTCTCCGACCAGCTTTAAGATTTTTTTTTTGTTGAGTCACTGTGGATGTTCACTACTTAAGCTTTGTCTTTTCTGTTGATTGTTAAAGAATATCTGCTTGAGCTTGTTTGTATCTCCATGTGTACTAATAGTCTCCTTCCTTTGAAGCAAACTACTTGAGTTAAAGAATCTCGTTTCTGGATTTCATACACTTCTGCTCCTGCATTTAACCAATATGGTAAGATCCTTTCAAAGGGACACAAACCCATCCCATACTCGAGTACACTTGCCTGAAGAAAAAGAAAAAAGAGATGAAAAGCAACAACAGGGGAAAAATGTTACTTGATCTTATGTTTGCGCATAATCTCTAGTTTTTGCCTTATTTTTATGACTTGTAGAGTTAAAGAACGGATGGATGAACATCGTGAACTGTAATCTTTCACAATACAATGAGTAAAATGACTGTTTTCTGTTCAGGTTTTAGTAAATGATTCTGTGTGACTGTGCAAGCCATACCATTAATTTTGACTTCTGAGTTCTCTTTACTTGCAGGATGAGCATTCTAGCACAGGCTAAGTTGCGTCTGGCAAAATTAGATGAGTTAAGGCAGGCAGCTAAAACTGGAGCAGAAATGCGCTTCAGACAGGAACGAGCTGAACTGGGTACAAAGGTTGAGTTGCGTGTACAGCAGGCTGAGGTAAACAGGATGCTTCTCCTAAAAGCTAATCGCCAAAGGAGGGCCACGCTGAGGGAGAGGACATCTCAATCATTACTTCGCCGAATGGCTCGTGAGAGCAAGTATAAAGAGCGAGTGCGTGCCGCAATCTTTCAAAAGCGTGCAGCTGCTGAGAAGAAGAGGATGGGATTGCTAGAAGCTGAAAAGAGGAGGGCATGTGCTAGAGTCATGCAAGTGCGTAATGTTGTGAAGTCCATTTCTCACCAGGAAGAGGTCAAAAGAAGGGAGATGCAAACTAAAATAGAAGACAAGCTGCAAAGGGTAACAACATATTTACTTGATTCAAGTTAAATAAATTTTAATGATTATGTCCTCTGTATCATCTGACGCTTCCTGTCACTTTGCCACTTGACAATGAACAGGCAAAGAGACAAAGAGAAGAATATTTGATGCAGAGAGGAAAAGCACATAATTCCTTTTGTGACAGTTATGATGAGATACATGACCAGGCTGACCTGCTATCAAGGAAATTAGCAAGGTGAGGGAGCAAAATCTCTTTCATTGTGCAAATTGTCTTAATATAACTGATCTCATTTTCGTAGTTGCACGAAATACTGTTGATAAGATGTACGGAGGTGATGATATCTTGTAAGTATCCTTTTGCAGGTGTTGGAAGCAGTTCCTTACACGTGGAAAGACAACCTTCCACCTTGCAAAAGCTTATACTATGCTGAGTATTAACGAGAATGCAGTTAAGGTAATGCCATTTGAGCAGCTAGCAATGAAGATTGAATCGCCTAATACACTACAGAGAACTAAAGGTTTGCTTGATCGGCTTGAGCTTCGCTTCAAATTGTTGCGTGATGTTGACAGTGTGACAAGTACCATTGGTTGGGGTAATATTGATCATCTTCTCAACCGAGTAGCTACACCCAAAAAGAAGGCTACACCAAGGAGATCTCTGCACAGTCGTGGTGCAAAAAAAATAGTATCGAACTTACCAGCAGTGACAACTCCAGTCAAGTTGTTGAGGTATCCAGTTCGAATCGTGCTGTGTGCATATATGATTCTTGGTCATCCTGATGCAGTGTTCAGTGGTAAAGGGGAGCGTGAGATCGCCCTGGCCAAATCTGCTGAAAAATTTGTCAGAGAGTTTGAACTGCTGGTAAGGGTAATATTGAATGGCTCCATCCAGACTTCCGATGGGGATTCTGATTGCGGATTGGCAAGGCGCAGGACCTTCAAGTCGCAGCTCACAGAGTTTGATTCAGCATGGTGCTCTTACTTGAATAGCTTTGTGGTGTGGAAGGTTAAAGATGCCCAGTCTTTAGAGGAGGATTTGGTTAGAGCTGCTTGCCAGCTTGAACTCTCCATGATTCAAATATGTCGGATCACTGCTGAAGGAGATGGTGGTGCTCTTACTCACGATCTGAAGGCTATCCAGAAACAGGTTTTTAACTCCTAGGTTTTATTTTTTCTTGCTTGAAGAAGTTGTCACTCTTTCAATATCTTTAGATTCCTTATATTAGCTTCTTGGTTCAGAAAATGTTGCGTCTATAAAAAAGATTCATTTTTAGACATCATTCCTGTCATGTAGGTGAATGAAGATCAGAGACTTTTAAGAGAGAAAGTGCTTAATATTAGTGGAGGTGCTGGTATTGAACGGATGGATAATGCAATTTCTGACACACGAAACAAATACTTTGAAGCTAAAGAAAATGGGAGTCCTGTGGGCTCTCCAATTATGCAGTCGGTAGCTCCAAGCCCAATTGCTCTGACAAGCGCCTCTTCTTCTGTTGGGGGTTCAAATAAAGGAGGGAATTTGCTTGAGGTGAGTGATCAGAAGCCAAATCGTGTGGTGCGCTCCTTATTTAGGGATGAACTACCTTTAAAAGTTGGTTCTTCTGCCAATAAAAGCTTGCAGTCATCCCATACTGATGAGGGATTGGTAATGGAGAATGAACTAATTGTGAACGAGTCACTTCATGGTCAGCATCTTGAATTTGCTGAGTCTTCAAAAGTTGCTGATAAACACGATAATAGTATTAAGGTAGGTGCATTCTTATGTCTTGATTTACTAAACCATAGCACATTTGGTCAGCAAGGGACAGCAGAAACATATATTGATTTGTTCTGCCCTGATGACCTTACAGGACAAAGTTAGAGAAACGATGGAGAAGGCTTTCTGGGATAGTGTCATGGAATCCATGAAAAAGGATGAAAATAGATACAATCGAGTTGTTGATCTAATGAGAGAAGCAAGAGATGAACTTTGTAGTTTGGCTCCTCAGAGTTGGAGACAAAAGATTAGTGAAGCTATAGATATAGACATCCTCTCTCAGGTACCTCTGTGATCATTAAGGTCATGTGTCTGCTTCTTTTTACTTTTTGATACGAGTAAGTTCTTTATTCATCTAATAATTTGCCTTCCTTTTTTAGTTGTTGATCACAGGCAAAATCGACATGGATTATCTTCAAAAGATCATGGATTTCACATTGGTCACTTTGCAGAAACTATCCTCTCCAGCTAAGGAGGATGAGCTAAAAGCAAATTGTCAGAAGTTATTTGGAGAACTAGCTGATATATGTGTGGATGGGTCAGAGAATTCATTTATCCTGGCACTAGTTAGGGGTTTGCGTTTTGTACTGGAAGAGATGCAGGTAAATAAATTTCTGAACATATTTCATTTCTTCCCTTGGTGTAAACATCAGAATTATAGACTTTAGCGCACTAACTTTGTGGATAGTTCAGCAAGAAAGCATTGTTTCGAAGTAGCTATAGAGGACCAGGGAATGATATTGGTAGTACTATATAGATGTATATACCGACATTTTTGTTTTCTTGATATTTCTTTCTCTCCTCTTCCTCCTCTCTTTCTATGCTGCAGAATCAGGGGAGCGCAAATCATCTTTAAGACGATGGAATTATAGCATTTATGAAGTCTAGATAGGGACCTATTTCACATTCAAAAGGGAGTGTGTTGGATGCAAGTATATTCTGTTCTGATACAGGGTGTTCTGGTGTTTGAATTCATTTTGAAACATAATTGTTGTACCACATTGCTTAACAAACAAGTCTATAGACTAAAAATTTTCCGCCAGCTATATCTTTGAGGATTGTTGTGCTTCCAATCCTGCTATTTCAGTATTTTTCGTAACCCCAGTATAAGGTGTCTGATATTCCCTCTCTTTTTTGTGCAGCTGCTGAAACAAGAAATAAGCAAGGCAAGGATTAGAATGTTGGAACCAATTCTCAAGGGACCTGGAGCTTTAGATTATTTGAGGAAAGCTTTCACCAAGCGTTATGGTCTTCCTTCTATGGCTATGACCGCCTTACCCTTGACATGGCAATGGCTTTTATCTGTCTCAGATTCCATGGACCAGGAATTTAATGAACACAAGGAGGCTCTATCCAGCCTGACAAGTGGACAAGATCGTTTCCTTCCTTCTGCCACCCTTAGAACTGGAGGATGCTTTTCAGTTAAAATGAATAAAAATCATGCTTCACCTTTGACCTCTACAGGTTGGTTTACCTCTTTAAATTCCAAACTGCATCAGATTAATTTGGAGCATTCAGCTGCCTAGAATTCCTGCATCTTTTACCTTATTAGACTCTCTCTCTATTTTTCAGAAGCTGTAGATGAATGCCAAGAATGCACGGGGGACAAAGTTGATTTATTGGTGAGGCTGGGCTTGTTAAAGTTGGTGTGTGCGGTATCTGGTCTTACGCAAGAAGGGTTGCCTGAAACTCTGCAGCTGAATTTTTTTAGACTAAGGGCTACTCAGGCAAAAATCCAAAAGATCATCGTAATAGCTACCAGGTAACTGTTACTCTACCTCTGTCCCCTCTCCCTCTCTGGGAAGGAAAATAAGAAGGTTCTGAGACGAGAAATGCTCTTATTTTGATATCTTAGTAGCTCTTTGATGATCTATTTACTGACTTGATTTATGATTCTGCAGCATTCTAGTCCAAAGACAGGTTCTTCAGAGTATGCAAGCAGTATCAAGCGCTGCAGATATGGATAAAATTGTTCAAGGAAGCGCCAAAGCTCTTTCTGAGCTCCTTGACTCCAACAATGATGCTGGTATTCAAGAGATCATCTCGACACTTGTCAAACCTTTGGAGCATGGCGACAATGGTACTGATGAGATGAAGCTTCAGCAGATCAAGGAGATCATGGCAAGGATGTTATCCAAGAGCCTGCAAGCTGGGGATGCTATTTTTGTGCATGTAGCCAGGGCAATATATTTGGCTGGAAGGGGAGTTGTACTTGGAGGAACTGGAAGACAAGGAAGAGAATTGGCTGAAGCGGCTCTACGGCAGGTGGGAGTAGCTGTTCTAATTGACGAGATTGTGGATGCCACCTCTGTATTGGTTATGGCAGCACATGTGACGGTGAATGTTCATGGTCCTTGGTATGCACAGTTAGTAGATAATATGTGAAGCTTTTTAACATTCTTTTGTAAATATCAGGGCATGTAGTTATTATTCTGTATTATCTAGCTGTGAAACTCAGTCGAGTGTTGTTATTGTAGTAATGTGACTGGAAACCTAGAAAATGTAGATATTTGCTAAAATAAGAGTTAAATATAAACGCTTGCTTGTATATGCATGCTAAGTTTGAGAAATAATTTGAATGCTGATTGGATGAAAAAAAAGGTTGTACTGTGATGAACTGCTACGGCAGGAGTCTAATCCAGAAACACCTACTGTGATTAAATTGGTGTTATATATTCTTCCATAGCTTCCCGTGTTCTCACAGATGCTCCGAAGATAGCATTTTGAATGGTCCATTCACTCGACTTACCATGTGTTCCCTTATCAACTAACAAAAACATCAGATGTTGTGACGTAATGAAGTTTGACTTTTCTCCTGATTGGTTTTTCTTCGCTAAGTTAGTGTAAAAAGAATCGAGGATCAGCTGCTGCAAAAAAGTTGCCATCATGTCCAGCATCTTTAACGTCTCTTCACAAATACCGATCACTCAAAGAAGTAAATAAGATCCCTCTCTGCAAAGTGACGAAGGGGTGATTTGCATATAGCTAAAGCTTGAAGAGATAGCGTTAGTAATATAAAGAAAATAACAGTAGTAATATAAAGAAAAAAGAAGCTGGTAAAATATACGGAACTCTTAAACAAGGACAGAACATAATAGCAAGAGCCTGTAGAACAGGTCTTGTTCAACGTAGGGTGATAAGACTCATTATTAGTTCATTATTAGTACACAAGCCGGTAGTTTTCTATTGACTATATTCCATTCAGATTCAAGAATATATGATGGGGTGGAAGAGAGATCAACTAAATGAGTATGTATATACATCATAACACTACATCCTATCTGTACACACTGGCAGGTAAATGTAAGAGAACTGCATCATAGGGAAAGACCATGTCAAACTCTGCAAAAGCGCACAACCACAAAAGCAGAGGACGATCTTTAGAAATCCAGAATCGTCAAGCTCCACAACGAGTTGACAAATGTCTGCTTCACCAGTTGGCAGCTGTCAATGAGCAGCAAAATCAGCCTCAGCCATCTCCCTGACATGGCGAAAACGCCTTCGTCGAAGATACAGCCCAACCAAATATAACACTGAGGATAGTGCAATGGCAGAATAATCAAATACATCAATTACATTTTGACGGCCTGCAGTGAGATGCAATAAAAAAATAGGTCAATGCAAAGAGAAATGCACCTTGAGTTATTCACCAACAAAAATACCCAATAGCACTCCAGCATGCAGAAGGGCGGGGAAAGAAGAGCTCTCCCAGCAATAAATAGAGGTCTAATAGTGAAGACAGACAAAAAATGAATTTTCTCAGTTACTATTTAAGTCCCTGTAATGCAACATAGAGGTTCATAGTTCATATACTTGTTTTAATAGACCAATACTACAAGAAAAATTGGCCAATTATTTTTCTTCAAATTCTACACCCATCAAGTTCAACTAGCAGATGTGTGTACCTATTCTGAGAAAATCAAAGGGGCTGAATGTGTAAAGGAGTCCCAGGAACATCTGCAAGAAATTATCTGCTTCAGCGGATAAGTTCAAGAAATGATGTTACTAAAATATAACAAAGAATAGAATGGCAAATTAGATAAGATAGCAAATCAGAAAGAAACCTTAACAACAATTTAAGGCCAGAAAACTGATAAATAATGAGAATTTGTTTTTCACTTTGGAACTAATTGAGGGAGAATATCGAGGTTGTAGAGCTATAAAACCAAATACTACAGATAGCTGATTAAAGTAGCAATGTTGCAGTCATTGCATTAAGCTGTCAGACGAACTTACAGCAAAAATACGCAATTTGTTCAAATGAGCACCAGGCCTGTCAGGATTCATCATTTCATTGAACACTCTCTTTATGTAAAAGGGCAACCCAAGCACCTTCTGCAGAAAATAGAAAGAGAAGGGCTAAAATAAAAATAATGTGGTGCTCTGCTTATACTTAATGGTAAACCAGTTATTGTGTCTGCAAAATGTGAAGGATTAGATACCACTGAAAATATTACACTGCTATTATTCACAAGAGAGAACAATTCAAAGAAAGACACACGTTATGTATTACATGTATTTATTAGGTTGATGTAAAAATTAGGTGCAACTAACTTTTTATTTTTTACAAATCATAGACAGGCAAGAGGATAGCTGAAGCAACAAACTCACATAATATAAGATACATGGTATGCATTATACTTGTTAGGTTCAACTAGCTTTGTTTCACAAAGCATAGGCAGGCAGGCAAGAGGAATACCCGTAAACAGTTAGCACAAACAAGATCAATTCAATTCATACGATAAACACTGTCTGATTTCATGATTTGTATAATCTCTTGCTGAACTCATGGAGCTTAAATATTCAAGACTTTATCTCGAGAATATTAATGACCTTTTCTTTCAAAGCACATGATCTTGAGCTCAAAATTAATGGATTAAACAAGACGATATTCTGCTTGCTTGAAAGAACCAACGATGCACTAATAGACCCCACCAAAAACATAGGAGACACAGGGTCCAAACAGATGGTACAATCTGTGCTTAAAATATAAGGATAACCCCATCTACGCAATCTAACATATGATAGAACAACATACAAGTCTAACGCACCAGCATGAGGCCATAAGTGCCACCTATAAAAAGGCGATTATACTTTCGAACTTTTTTCAAAACCTCAATTACTTCTGCATCCTGCTGACTATACAATGATGCCTCTGGTGTCAAATCAGTAAGCTTCCTCGAACACATGGGGCAGTTACAAGGCTGAAGTGCGGCACCATAGTTCCAATACTGCAAAATACAACCTCCTGCACACATAGAAACCAAATTGTAAGAATGTGTTGAAAGAAAAAAGTATTGAGGCAAAGCTTGGCAGGAACAACTTCAAGATAAATAACTGTTATGGTCGACTACGTTACACGTGGCTTTTCTTGAGAATGCAATTACTTCTTCACGATGAACATTTAAACAATTAACGTCAAATATATAAGAGCACAGGAGATGCTTGATACCTCACTCTCCAAGAGGATACGGAACCAGGATTAGCAAAATTATGAGATAACAGATTTCAACAATTCTCAAGGAGATTTAAATATTGTCCTAATCAATAAATTGCCATAGGAAGGATAATTTCCAACTACACTTGCAAGACATTATCATTATCTTCTCCTAGGTATTGACAGAAAAAGGGATTCCAAATAAGATAGTGGATTTAACCCTAACGTACTTCAGATTTCAGCCAAACTAATGAAAAAGGTAAGAGCAATAGAGTAAAAATGATTCGACATGAGCTGCACATGTTTAAAGCCTCCTAATGAACCTACAAAATTATGGTATTGAGCTGGTTTTCCAACTATATTTTCTTCCTTTTTAACAAATTAATCCAACTATATATATAATTTCATGTGGTGCTTCCACATTCTCCACCGTCAATTTCCAAGGCGAGTTGCAAAATCTAAATGTAGTACGAGAAAGATCACTATCCCCTAGCACCTCCTAGTAGTTACGAAATCTCAGAGAAGAGCAAAGAACATCATCTGCTCCATATAGCCCCAAATTCCTTCCAAAAATAGCAGCACATAATCAATTTCATGGAAAACTCCTTGAGCAGTTGAGCTATTACAATAATAAAAATCACAATAAACATGGAGATGAACCAGAGATATTAAGATAAGCTAAATGTTTTACCGCAGTACCAGTGGCCACAAGGACCTCGGCAAGGAACGACAAAATTTCCAAAGCAGATTGGACAACAATCATCAGTAGGAGGCTTCTCCGTCCTCAAAAACGCATTCTCTGTCTCAACAACCACAAGGCTCTTAGAAGATGCACCATCCAACTCCCGAAGGTCCTCATCCTCGGCTGTCGGTTCACGATTACCTTCCAGCTCATCCTCTATCTCCGTTCCTGAAAACAACGTCGTACTCACCTCATCATCAGGCGACTTATATCCCATATCTTCTTCCTCCTCTTCCTCGTCCGAATTCATCACGGCAGCGGAGGAGGAAGAAGCGGTTTCCTCCTGTCGTCCGTCACCGGAATCGGAAGCTAAGTCAGAAAGCATAGCTGGAGAAGGTGGGATAGGGTTAGGGTTTTGACGACGATTTCGTAAAGGAATACTATGGAGGAAGAACTTCATGATAGCAAAAATAATGGAAATGGAAGAATTTCTGTTTAGAATGCTTGTTTTTATATATGCGGAAATGTTGATGACGTGCCGGAAATATTGATCCTAGTCGCACACTTTCCAGCATCACCTTTCTGGTCTTATCCTTTTCTTGTTTTTACGGCGTTCACGGGAAACATCAATTTTACGGTTCATTGCAAATACTCTTGCGTTTTTTCTTCTGCATTTAAATTATCCGAAAATGTTTAAATATATTTCATTTAAAAAAAAGGTTAATTTATGGATCGAATTAGGAATATACCTGATCCTTTTGTTATGTGTTGAATAGATGCTTTAAAAGAGCTTCCAAATGATTTAGAGACATAATTTACTCATTTCTCTTTTAATACAAAAAAGAGAGAAAAATCATAAATAAAATTAAAATTATTTTTTTAAAATTTTGCTATAATTGAACACAAAACTGTGTGCCTTCTTCACCCATTTTTAAAATTCAAAGACTACTGTAAATCATTTAATTATCTAAGTTAAAAATTAATTAGCCATGTAATATGGTACTCTCTCATTTTATTTTATGTGGAATAATTTGATTTAAAACGAAATTTGAGAAAAAAAAAAGTCTTTTAGAACCTATGATTCAAACTAAATAATAGAAAATATATCTATAAAGCATTACATTAAGAATAAAATAAATATTTTATAATTGAATTATTACTTAATATAGAAATGTATGATTTTTTTTTTGGACGAACTAAAATAAAAAATAACTCACATAAATTATTTTCAAAATTTAGTGCATCTCAAGGTTAAAGATATTTAGTTAATATCAATTACCAGTAAAAATCATATGTAATTACATTACGACTTTAAAAACGTCGAATCAGCCCCTAAATGAGGTTCAAATTCTTCGATTATTTTTGAATTATCGTGCTAGAATCCTTCAAAAAATTTATTTGAGTTTGCCTAAGAACAAAATAACCCGGGGGCTGACTGTATTATTTCAATAATGAAAGGGCACATTTTCCTTCGGTGAATCAAGCAACCTTTTTTTTTTAGCTTGATTTAAGCAACTAAGAAATGAGTAAGGATAAATCGAACAATCATAAGAATAGCCCAAAACTTGATGCTTTAACCATGAATGTGCCAAATCTCAATGAGCAGGTAACCACATATCATGCTGTAGACTTCTGAAGTCTCGAAGATTTAACTCAGACTACGAGCGTTGACAATCTTGGATAACTAATTGGTGAAATACTCTAGGACCTACCAAGTTCAAATATGTACCAAAAGCACACTAAGCACTTTGTTAATTAGAGTTCAAGACTAACATATATGACCTATCATTGGGGGAGGAATTACAATCTCTTGGCTACCAACAAAATGAGTAGAAGAAAATGGTTTAAAATAACCTCCCATACAAATATTCTGCATGGGGATCTCTTTTTTTGGGCAACAAACATTGAGATATATTCACAGCAAAGACTTCCGGGTAAGAAGGCATAGGCTTTCAATCAGGATGTATTGGTAGAACAGCCAACTGTCTCACACGACGACGAAGCACCCATCTATGGTATAGACCAACTATATAGAAAATGGCTACCGTGGCAATAGCACAGATGTCAAACAACCTCCAGATTCCCAGTCCTCCTACAAACAAGACATTAATCAGCTTATGTTCAAAATTCAGCAACATCCTCAATGACTGCATGAAGAATCAAGACCTGGGAAGTCCTAGAAGTGAATTAGAACAGTTCTCTATAAACCAAACAAACAACTCATTCTACGAGATACTCTCTTGTTTCATTAGTATGGACTACTCTATTAAGTCGCATTGTCATGACCATATATTAATGGTATAAATGATTCTAAAATCAGCGCCCCTACAAAGGATGAGATTCGCCAGTTTCTTATGGCTGCAATAATCATAAAACTTAACATCATGCCATGCCATACAAATCTAGTTCTTCAATAGAGTATGACAAGTAGAATACCAGTAGGAATGAACTGAAATTCGCAGCCCCAGTAGATCCAACTCAGGAACAACTGCAGTGAACATAAAGGATTAACTTTAAGAGCGACCAACTGTGCCGAAAGAAGCTAAAAGCTAAACAATCAGAAAACAAACTCTATAATAAAGATGATTTATAACATAATTACATCATAAAACAAAAAGGAATGCTCAATAAAATAAGTGGTCTTTTGGTTTTGCATAGTACAGTACTTACATTACCAGTGTAGGCGATATTCCAGGGATTTTCCATGTCATTAACAACTTCACAGAAAAATTTAACCAAAATTGTCCTAGGGTACTTCATGAGAATCCATGCTTCACCCAGCACAGAGTAGATCCAAAGAATATGGATCATTTTCTCTCACAACGCAAGGTTATTGAGTAATCATAATCATAAGAAAAGGCAATGAGATCGCATGGCAACTCAAATGTGACACTTCTCTAGATCCTCCAGCACTTACATAACTATGCATCATTACCCACATAATGTTGAAACAAGAATCCAGAAGTTATTGGAAGATTCCCGATTTACTCTTTAAAAAACTTACTGCGAAAATGCGCATCAAGTAATAGTTTAATCGAACTTGATCAGGATCCATCAGAGTGTCCATCAGTGCTCGGAGAACTCTCCGAGTTAAAAGCGGCAGTGCTAGTACCTTCTGTGGGAAGGAGAAAGAGACATATAAATCAGACATATCAGGAACGTATATTCTGAAGTTTTAAAATGAATCATAAGATCAATCAATTTGCTTCACTTCATCAATGAATTCTTTCTATGAGCGGAACTTCCTTAATTCCATTAGGTTGTATAGGCACAGCTGTAGCAATAAAGGGCTCAAAAGGCACCAAATAAGCTGTAAGAAAGTATCCTCCCCACCCACCCCACACAAAATTTTTATTTTTAAAATCACTAATGACACTTGCTCTTCTAATTATACTTCCATAAGAACTAGGTCTCTTAACAAATATTCATTCTCTTTTTCTCTTATGAATTAATATGAGAAGATAAGGTAACAGAGACACTTCCCAACTCAAAGAATCCTCCACAAGTGTCCTTCCATTCAGAGAAGTTCACTTTTAAGAGCTAGCTCCTCCAAGACCTCAAATTATTGCTCAGGTAGTCTTGTCTTCTCAGTGCACTCACAAAACAAATTAATTTGTTTTACCATTATTTAATTAAGCATAAAATCACATAGAGCTATGGCTGAGAAGAAAGGTCAGCAACAATCTTTAATGAGGAACAAAATGCAAGGCTGCAGCACCCAAATATTAACTTATTGTCAAAGATTACATTATTCACCAATGCTAGTAACAACTTGCATCAGAGGTAAGATCTAATTGTGATATGCTTTACTTGTACTCAACATACTTGTACAATTGTACCACATATCTTTCAGAGTTGGGACCAGAAAGTGTTAGGAGTTATCCACATCAGATCTCTCCCCCTTCTGCTAACTGCCACTGTACCACATCAGAAAGAAGGGTATCAGACTGAAAGGTTGGCTCTCTGACAACATTTTATTTGTATCACTTCCTGACTGCTTATTACCTCTTCCAGCTGGCTCAATATATTAGTTAAATCTGCACCAACTTCAAGCAGAATTTCTAAGATGGACCTCCTTGTATCTAATTAAATCCACTTAACTAGGGTAACGTTACACAATTTCCTACCATAGGTAAAAACAAAGAGAGGTTGAAATTATAAAAGAATGAAGTGACATCACAAACAGTAGGGGAACTAGTTTGGGATACTTTTATAGAACAATAAATCCTCAACTGGAGATGCTAATAGAGTTTTATAAAAAGTACTGGGCGTGAAATGAGCATGAAGAGTCCCAAACCAGCCCTTTAATGGATGGATGGTCTCTTTAATATGACTTGGACAATCTCACCTCGAGTTAGGCTCAAGATACATAACTTTAACATCCCCAATAAAACAGTAAACTGAGAATCACATTGCAGAAATAAAGTTTCTAAGACAACAGCCTTACGAGAAAAATCCCATAAGCGCCACTAATGTAGATGTGATTGTACCGCCTAATCTTTTTAAGCAGCTCGACAACATCCTTTTCCTGTTGAACAAGTAATGATGCCTCCGGTACCAATTTACTTATGAGGCAGCTGCATATTGGACACTTGCATCGCCGCAGTGTTGATCTGTAGTACCACAGCTGCAATATGCAATTAGCTGCGGAAAAAGGGAAAACCATGGACAAGGAAATCATAATCTACATAGAACTTACTTATTTCACTAGAAAAAACAAACAGTAGTAGTAGTATTAGTAAGTAAAGGATTGTAGAAGTGTACCACAAAACCAGTGACCACAGTTGGTTTTACAAGGAATTGAGAAATCCCCAAAGCAAATAGGACAACAGTCATCCCCTGGTGGCTTTTCACTTTCCCTCCTTCTCTTTACACCTTCTTCCTCCTCCATCTTCACATCTCCATCCTTAATCGAGCTAGATATGTTAGGGTTTTTCATAATCCTCATAGTTTTTCATAAAGAAAAATTCTACAGAGAGCTGATCTCTTACCACCCCATCAAACTATACAATAATTCAGAAAATAAATATCAGATCCTTCAGTTTTTTGCTCTTCAATTTCTGCAAGTTTTAGTTGAAAAAGCAGAGTGAAGCGAGGTGGGGGATGACAGAGTAGTAGGCTTATAGAAAAAATGCAGAGGGTAGTCACCGTGAAATTACTTACATGGCACGTTAAGTTACATGACACGTTTCAGTTACCTGACAAAATGGGTAACACTATTTTTGTATTCTTTTAAATTTTGGTTTCGCTTTGGATCTCAGATCGTCTTAATTAATTATTGCCATTCAACTGATCTTATCTCCTTATGAAAAGAAAAAAAAAAGTCAATAAAGAAGTAAAAATAGGACTAGTCTTAATTAACTTAAATTGATTTTTTTTTTGTTCTTATTTATTCTAAATCTGCGCTAAATACTTTTAACCATCGGAATAAAGACGCTATAATTAATAACTAATAAGTGAAATGATATGAAAGAGATTAATTAATTGGTTATCTCTTTTAATATAGATTTTTTTTTATACAAGTTTAATTAATGAATGGTAATTGAATTTACCAAAATTATTTCATCAGTCTTAAAATTTGTAAAAAAAAAATCATCTCTAAAAAAATCTAATTTATTTAATAGTAATTAATAACTTAGAACTCATCCTTTTATCTTTAAAGGATAATTTATAATCATATAAACATATTATAAGTATATTTAATTTTTTTTATTATGAGCTATATTTATTTTTAAATTTTATGTGCTAAGTAAATATCATTATCTGAATAGATTACGGAAAAGTAACAGACAAAACATTGTTGAGTTTCACAAATATAAAACTTAGATACGTATAAAATCAAGATTAAAATTACCTAATCCATTTCACGGCTTGATTCCATTATTTTGGGATTACCAAGTTTCTCTTGTAACTTGGAATCAAAATATCTTAATTCCTTTTTAATAATTCTTTCGTCTTAACTTTTTCAATCTCTTATTTAACACTATTAAACTAAAAGATATTTTGATATATACTACATATTTTTAGTTTCAAATTACAAAATTTAAATATATTTTTTGAAAATAAATAAATAAATCAAACAAACAAACAAATTAAGATCGAGGGATACTTACACATGAAATTTGAAAATGATTAATTAAACAATACGCTATATCGCTAATATCGTAATAATTTTAGTTATGTAATATTATTCTTCCATTTTTATATTCAGAGTCTGAATTCGAAATCTCTAATGAAGTAATGAGTAAAACCTCATTCACTACATCACATCGTTTGATGATTATTGACTTAAGACATTATTCCTGAAGTAAATATTATTCCATTCGATTTAATTTGTTTGTCGAATTTTAATTTCGCATAAAAAATTTAAAATTTGGGAATTTCATGATGAAAAATTACAAATATATAATATTTAAGACCTTAATTGACAATATATGTATATACTTCTTTTTATTTACAAAATTAGATTTTTAATTACAAATATGATACCATATACAATTTTCAATCTTTTTATATATATATATATTGGTATCCGATTTATTTCCTTTTTTTAAAGTTATGTGCTAAATTTTGTAAAATTTGTAATGTATTGAAATTACTTTCTAAATTTTATAAACTTTAACCAACCATGTGAAAATTAATATTAAGAAGTTATTAGAAAGGGAGAAGAGACATTTTTCTTACTCAAATTAAAAGAAAAAAAAATAGAATGAACAAGCTGAACCGAGAGAATCCAGTAGGCATACGATACGTATGAATTTGACTGATATCTTCAAACGCGTGCTCGCGAGCAATTTGCCCATTCAAAATATCCAAGCTAATTTTTAGATTAAATGGTATATGGCGATGTTAGTTCCTTCCGACTAAATTACTCACTTATTTCTGATGACCAACATGACAAAGATTGTGGTTTTATTTCTTTGAATATATTTAAACAAAAATAAATAAATTCACTGTACACAGCTTAGCTGGCCATCACAAACATTGAATCTTTGATAAAGAACAAATTACTAAGGTTAAAAGCTAATTTAAAACGGTAGCAAGCAGGATTCAGAAAGTCCTAATGAATCCAATAGAAAATTTAGCAATCAACTAAAATATAGAAAAGAGAATTATTATATGCACTAAGATGAGTCCTATCAAGATTAAGTTAGCATCTCATAGTAGCTGGAACTTGAGCCTTGTTCCAGCAGTTCTGTTAACAGATTTACATTTCACCCAAATTAATAAGAACAGTGTGATGATCATAAACTTTTCACCCATGCAAACTGCGATGCTAACTTCGAACCATACAACCTGGGATGTTGATCATAAAAAGCTTCTTTCATTCTGATCAACTTTTGAAATAGGAAGCATTCACTAAGGCATCATAGTCTCATCGAAATCAAGGTCACCGTCTATACATTCATCAAAATACCCAAGGTCCCTATAATCAATAACCTCAGCATGTTTGTTCTGCTTCTTTAACACCCTTTTCTTAGTACATCCAGTGCTTTCAGTGAAGAATTCTTCATCTTTGGAGTTCCCGTTTTGTACATTGATGGAATTTCTCCTCTTTTTACCTGAATCAGTATTGTCATTGCCACTGCTACTCGTCTTATCTGACTTATAGTAATCCCTGACCGTAGCTTCAATGGTTTGCAGCACATTATCCCCGTACTTGTTGATTTTTACCCTAAATTGCACCATCAAGCTCATTAAACATGAGGAACAAAGGGTGAAAATATTGTCTAACTTGTTCTCTAACTTACTTGCCAATTCCATTGATGTCAAGTAGCTCATTTTTAGTTCTAGGTACTTTCTGGCCAATCAGCTGCAGGGTGTCATCTCTAGAAAATTAACGAAAAGGAGAACAATTTCATCAGCTCCTGACAACAGGAAAGAAGAAAAGGACGACATGGCACATCAAACAGCTTAACTTTAGTCTACAATAACGCATACATTTCTAAGATATACCAAGTGATTTGTTTCCTTTTGTATCCTCCAGCGTGGAGGAACATTCAAATGAAGTATCATATGGATGAGAATGGCAAAGAAAAATCTAACTTAGAAAGCCCATACCTAGACCTGAATCCAAAAGTCTAAGAAATTTATTTTACACTAAAATGTTTTAACTTTAAAGAGAAACAGAGTCCCGCATAACCTGCAAATAATTCATCTGTTGTTGGTTACTCCTCTTTTGATAAGTTAGAATAAGTTGTGCAAATATGCAACGTGGGATGCCTGAGTGCAAAGGACTCTAGCAAAGAATGCATATACACCAACTTTAAGAATACAGAACATCTTCTACCAGATTTTTTTCCACGGCACAATATGCCAAACAAAAGCAATCCTTTTTAAAGGATTCTGAACATCATGTGATTCTTTGATCAACTTTTTATATACTACTCCCTCTAGTCCATAGTAAGTGAACTGTAGCTGTATGGCACAGTGTGCACCCTTGAGAAAAACAGTTGAGGACAAAAATTGAAAGCTACTTTCTATTATTACCCTTTTAATTATTTCTAAACTGTTCTCTTTGAAAATGTAAAATAGTTAAGAACCTCATCAAAAGGAAGGGTAAATATGGAGAAAATTCCTACAGTTCTCTTGAACTTTGAAAAAATCACTTAATATGAACTAGAGGAGTACTATGGTTCAAGAGAACCAAACCGTAAAGCAGCAAAACAACAGGGCTGACTTGCATATCACATCTTTTAAAGCCGGGAGAAATTCAAAAGTATGACTTAAGTTCAACACCATTGCCCAAGTGAAGTGGAAGCAACAAGAAGATGCTTAATTTTCTATTAGAGAAAAAGGAAAATAGAGGAAAATAAAAAGAGACTAAAAAGGCACTTACCCAAATATATGGTGAGCCATGACACCATCTCCAGATTCCCTAACAATATTAGTACGAAGTTTCCGTAGAGCTGAATATAGTATCGCTGAAAGGGACTAAAATAAACAAAAAGAATAAGGCGTGGCAGAAAAACTAATTGATAAGGAAAGCACACCTAAACAAGGTGCTTGGATAATCATATGAAATCTGAACGTACTGGATCAAATGTAGATTGAGGTACACCAGAAGGGTCTGTCCTTGGAGGACTCTGCTTTCCTGATGTTAGTGAACCTTTTGCTGGAGTGGCTTCATATTTACCCAGTTTAGATGCCTTCACAAATGAAGGGAACCTGCAATAACATCAAGTAGATCATACTCTATTGTGTGTTACATATGACAATTTGATCAGGAGCAGATGAAGATATTTGGTTTAGTGGCTTACTATACGTAGTCATAGAAAGCAGCACTATTTAGAGACTGATTGTTCTACTTCATGTTTAGATTATTTAATGTGCTATCTAATGATTTCTCTTTCAAACTTATAATAGCGCAAAAAAAATATGATTACTAGTAACATGTTCAGTAGAAAAAAGACACATTTCCCACAATCTAGCTGTCATTATATATACATGATTAACTAGACTCGTGATAGTCAATCACCAAAAAACTAAATTTGATCACAGATCGAGCAGTTAAAAAAAGAAACCAAGACGGACATGAATATGTTAGTCTTGATTATAATAATTATATGATATACTGAAATGATTTCAATAACCAGAAGCCATCCTTATTTTGGCAATTCGTAGATACTTGGTTTGAACTAAATTAAGAGAATTTCAATGAATAGCATTGATTGATATGTAAAAGACCCATTGATTGATCTTATCCTACACTTCAGGAAAGCTCTTAGAGTCTGATAATGAGGGCACACACACAGTGGGATGTACCACTCCCTCCGTTTCATTTTGTTAGTCCTATTTTGACTTGGCATGAAGTTTAAGAAAGTAGAAGACTTTTCAATCTTGTGATCTTAAATTAATGAAATGTCAAATGTACCAAAATGCCCTTTGATTTTGTGGTCTCAAACATGTCATGTGGAAAGTTGGAATTAAAGAGTTGTCAAAAAAGGAAAAAGACATTCTTTTTTAAACTGACTAAAAAAGGAAAGTAAGACAAACAAAAGGAGAACATATTAAGCCCATGAAGTAGTGTAGAGATGTCCTACATTTTAATCCCTTGAAATATATACCCTTGCCCTCCCATTGAATATAACACCATCTACACAACAAGGAGTTTAAGAATTCATTTAACTTGTGGTTGAAAAGTTACTTCACATGAAACAACATATCAAAGTATAAAAATTGAATTGCTAAATGAATTAGAATGTCGAATGTCGTGGAAATCTGACATCTCCAAGTTGAATCATATGTATTAGGACAGAGCAACTAATTGGAAAAAGACGACCTATGGTAAGTCATGCATAAACCACATCCCTAATTGGAGTTCTCAGAAGACACAACAAGAAGATTGGAATACAGTGAAGGTGCTATTGTTCCTGGCCACAGTTAAACCAAATTTGGAAGTCTGGGAGAAAGCATAAAAAAAATCAAGCTCAAAGCGCACATCTTTAATCATTTTGATAAGCCATGTTTCTGATTACTCAATCACTTCAAAATAGTACATAGCAAGAAATGTGAAGAGAACTTGGTCACATCTAGTAACAAGGAAACAGATCACAAGCTAAATGTAAGCAACAAGAACAGAAGTGAACCTTAATCTCAACGTCTGACCACCAGCAAATAGATTATAGGCCTTTGATTCATTCACCTGAATAAAGATAACACTTTCAGTTTCTTAGTAAAACATCAGATGGTTGAAATTTAAAAGATGAAAACCGGAGATAAATAAAGACTAATTTTTTTGCATATGATATCTGAAAGGCTGTTTTGTCTCTATTCTATCTTCAGTAAATTACCTTTAGGACTGATGAAACGGATCCATAAAGGTCACTCTTTTTAACATCCTCCACAAGAATATCTTCAGTAACAAGATGACGTAGCACGCGGGATGCTTCACCCTTGGCTAGCTTCTTTCCAGCTCCATGCAGATGCAAGGACTCGTGTCTGTGTTTCTTCACCTATAATAGTAAAGGAGACCATATTAGCCAATGAGATAAGAAGGTAATAAATGAGAAGTTAAAAGCTAGGACATACATATTGGCTCAAGGAGCCCCTGAAGACTTCCAAAACATGGGCTGACGAGAATTTTTGTCCCGTCGTCTTCACCAATTCAACCTGACATGGCAGGCAAGACATCAATGTTTACTAAAACCAGCAACAGTCTAGTGTGTTTCAAGAAAGTGAATGTCTTCTGTCAAATACAGAATTAAACAAACTAATTTTTCCCTACTAATTGCTTTGCAACTTCAGTGACGTCTTTCTCAATACAGTTCTGAGTCTTGCAGCAATTATCACATGTTTTTCGGCAGTTGGTAGATTCGAATTTCTCGCCAAAGTGAATAAGCTGAAGGAGACGACGACAATCAACTTCATTCTCACAGTAACTAACCTGAAAAAAGTGTTGAAAGACTTGAGAAAACTAACATTACAATAGTGAAGATTTCAGTGACTTATGTACAATCACATGCCATTCTTAGAAGATTTTCCACGTTCGTCTCAAGGTTCCTCCCTGAAGCTGCCACATTTGAACGACCATATCCAGACCCAAAGGGACTCTGCTCTACAGTGCCTTGACTGATCATATGCTTGACTCGTATCTATTGAATTTTTTTAAAAAAAGCAAAAGAAGTTTAACAGGAAATAAAGAAGTAGAGGAGATCAACACGCATATAATACTTCCGTAACAGAAACAAGAAACATATTGGGACAGAGACTCACATAATCACTATAACTGTAGTACAGAACACAAGAGGAAGGTAGACCATCTCTACCAGCACGACCACACTCCTATTGAACAATAACAGCAAAGTCAATTTTACATTCCACTGAACTGAATTTAGCACACTAGTTTATGGGAGTAGTTTAAAAGAAAGAATGAGAAATGAAAGTTTAGCAACTACCTGATGGTACCCTTCAATAGATTTTGGCAAAGAATGATGAATAACAAAACGAACATTTGGCTTGTTGATACCTGCAGTCATCATGTTAACACTGATTAGTTAACAGAATATCAGCTTGAAAAGGCCAACTACATCTCAATCATACCCATTCCAAACGCAATAGTTGCACATATAATATTGATCTCATCTTTGCTCCACTGCTTCTGGATGTTAGCTCGTTGAGCACCATCCATGCTGCCATGATAAAATGCTGCTTTATGTCCGTATTCCTGCAAATTGAACATTCCCATTAGACAATTATAAACTCCAAAAAAGCATTATCTGCACTAGACAAGAAGAGAGAATGTGAAAAAGATGTTTGGTAGTCATCATCTATCTAACTTTTAGGAAAAAACAGTGCATACTGTTCCATAAGAAGTAAGGATTGCTGACTAAGTATTTGACAAAGCGCTTTCTGTTTATGTAAAAATAAAATAGATGCTTGTACAAAATAAATTACTCCAGACAGGCCTAACTATTTGCTAGAAGTTTAAGGTACCTGAGCACTAGAGCCACAGTGAGTTTCTAATTTATGATCTTTGTATATAAAATTAATGCAAGAAAAGACAATACGAAATTCGAAGCTTTTAAAGGAAGAAGAGATTTCAAAAGGTGATATCTAGATACTAACAAGCAACCACTAAAACTAATTCATAATTATCCCCACATCACAAGAGAAATGAATACAAACATCATCTTGTTAACTTCATGCATTATATTATGTTTTAAGAAAATTTTCGCTAGGAAACCGAGAATAAAGCAAGAAACAAAGAAATAGTCTGTTAAAAGGTGATGAACCTGCAGCTTTTCTGCTACTCTCTCACAATCCATTCTAGAAAGACAATAAATTATCCCGCATTGATCAAAATGATTATTCTTTATAAAAGTGCCAATGTCTTCCAAACACTTCTTTGTCTTTGGGATAACAGTATATCTGCAAATGATGAAAAGTTCCACAATCATGTATTTGTAAGGCCAAAAAAGGTATGGTACCACTACACTTTCAGAATCATTTATTCACCTTAAATTTGGGCGATTGAAGCTTTGTCGGAAAATAATGCAGTTGGCAAGACCAAGAGCCTGAACAACATCCTCCTTGACACTTATTGTAGCAGTAGCAGTCAAGGCCAGAACAGGCACAGTTGGGAACTTTTGCTTCAGGATACCTAAACACTGGATGACAACTGAAAAGTTTAGCGTCCATCAAAAGTACCCCAACAAATATGATAACACAAAAAATGCTCGAAAAAGACATTACCTGATAATCAGGCCTGAAATCATGTCCCCACTGGCTTACGCAATGTGCTTCATCAATAACAATTCTTGCAAGTGTATCACGAGTATGTAGACTTTCCAAGTGTCTCAATAGAACATCACTTCTGCACTACCATAAAAGTATTCTTTGAGTATTTCAAAATATAGTTTGGTATTAAGGAGAAATTTTTTGCAGTAAGGAACACACTTTATGTTCCGTAGGACCATGCAGAAAATTACTAGAAACAGTAAAAAGTTTCTTTATCATGACTCTAGAAGGTTGACCTTTTTAGCTAGGTATTAAATCGTGTCATTGTTGCAAAGCCAAAATCCTAATTTCATTGTTGAGGCTCTATCAAATAAAGGAACAATGAATCAAGGGACTAAAAGGTCGGTTTTGAGGGCCTGAGGCAGTGGCCGCTCTGAACAATATTGCAGTTTAGTCTAGCGTGAAATATAGTCCCCTTCATCTGGAATCCAGATTCTGGATATTTCCCAAACAAATAGTTCTTGTGGCTATTGCAATTAAATTGCTTAAGTATAACCTTTTCCAAACAAGTAAGACCCAGTTTCAAGAAATAGCCCTATCCAAGTTATGGTAATTAAAGATTGAGCAACCACAGTTCATTAATAGGAGCTTATCCATCACACCTTCAGAAAGCTTTCATGCCTCCAGTAAGGAACTTATTTTTCCTGCTAGCATCTCACTATTTCATAGTTGCACCAGAATAACAGATCAGCCAAGGAATAAGGAAGTGACAAGGAACTTCAAGATTTGTCTTTACTCTTAAATATCAGACACTTCATTCAGAGAAGTTACCATAAGTTTCAAATGTTACCAAATGAAATTACGAGTACGCACTTGGCAACTTTCTCTGGGGTAACATATAAAAATTTGTATTTGCAACCATCTGAATTGAGCTCTCTAAGTATCTCCTGTTGCTCAGTCCACTCCATGTTGGAACTAAGATAAGCAGCAGGTATGTTAACCTGCAATGTGTACATACCATGAAAACACAGCATTAAAGTAGAGTTTCTTAGAAACAGATGAAGTTATTATAGTCTCAACCATCATTACCTGCAGCAAATGCATTATCTGATCTTGGATGAGCGAAACAAGAGGTGAAATGACCAAAGTAATTCCAGGACAAATAAGACCAGGAAGCTGCAGTAATAGGTCATTAATGTGAGTGTCCCAGCTGCAAAAAATCCAAGTACCAAGCCCAGTACACAAGAAATGTGCAAAAGTAAACTGGAGCAACAAAAATATGTCCATCTTTTGAAGTAGTTATATTGGAATAGCAGCAATAAGAAAGTCCACATTTTGGGTACAAATTACCATGGGAAGAGAAAGAAGAATGTAGATATCAATAGTGGAGCCACAACAACGATAAAAATTTATAACAGTAGATAGTCAATTCCATAATGATTGTGCACTTTTTCTACTTGATGCCTTTAATAGGCGTAACAGTTCATGAAGAAAGATCTACTCGAACATCTTTTCAGATAACTAAGCCAAGCTTGGCAAGAACACATTTCACAAACATATCTTTATTTCTTTGTATAAATGCATTTCAACATATAGAGGGGCATATCATCGTCAAAAAAGGAACTTTCCCTAGTTTAACTCCCAACAGCATGACTCCATGCTTCGCCCTTCTTTATCTCCTCATAGGCAAGGCACCTACCCCTGACCCCTGTTGTTGATGGATTCCACTAGTCATCCTCTAGCCTCATCATGGTTGTATACTTCTCCCCCAGCATAACCAGGGTTTCAGGAAAACTACTACTGACGGAAACATCTTGCATCACTCATCCTCATCAAGCTTCACGATTCTCCTAGTCCTCCCTCTTTCGTAGGGCTAAATCATTAAAGAGACTGCATAATATTTTTCTATTTCGTGAATATAGGAGATCTTCAGCTCTGGACTACATATGTATGTGTTAGAATCTGTAAATTTTCTGATAATTCTTTACTTGGGAAATCGGTACAATTTCATTAGGAATGGTTTTGTCAAAAAGAGGTAGATTACAAAATTGAAAGAATCTTTGTTTCCAAACAATGCAAGATGAATTTGATCAATGGAATTCAAACAACAGAGCTCCAGAACTAACTGAGCTTGAACATTAAAAACAGGGGTGTCTTGTTAACAGCTCTAAACACATTCATACCAGCATTCATAGATCTAACAAAATTACAACTTTTGTAGGAAATATGGAATGAGCACCTGTGGTAGAAAAATACTTTTGTCATTTCCAGTTACAATGGAAGAAAATTCCACATTTGATGCTATAACATATGAGAACCTTAAGGCCATTATTGACAACTGGTTAAGTGGTAGATATCAACAAGGAGTTTCTGTACAATCTGATGACTTCTTAGCAAAATGAACCCAGAAGTGAGTATAGCTAAGAAGGGTTGATGATTCTTATGCTGTTTAATCTCCTTCTGAAAATGATACCAAGTAACCCTCTCAAATTTATAATAATACCAGATAATAGCATCTTAGACAGATTACATTTGCTTCACATTACAAACACCACTGAGAAAAGCTTCAAAAGCCATAAAATCGAATGTCTCACCTGATATGTCAGACTTTTGCCTCCTCCTGTTGGCATTAAAACAAACACATCATTTCCGCTCATTGTTGCATTTATCACCTCTCGTTGATTAGGACGAAAAGAGTGATTTCCAAATACTTTTTTGTTATTGGCCTGACAATGGAAAATATGTTCAAATGCAATTCCAGAAACATCTCATTCTTACGCACATTTAAATACACACCTCAAGCTTCTTTGTCCAAGGGAAATCTCGGCAACTCCACTTCTTGTCATTTGAACCATCAATATAGTTAACTTCAAGATACTTTGGGATGTATGGTTCTCTTTCCACTGGGGCTGTTGAAAGACCATTTCCACCAGTCACGTCAAATGAAAGTGATGATGAATTCCAGTTGTCAAAGTGACTGGACTCATTGTATCCACTAAACTGTGTGTCGAGTCTTGTAGGATTAATCCTTGAAGGGAATGAAGAAGGTGTGGCATACTGAAAGGCAGAAGGTGTTTCATACTGAAAGGCAGAAGTTAGTGTGGAAGCGGAACACTGTGACATCTTTCTTTCTTCGTTGCCTGATACAGTTTGAAGAAATTTTTCGAGGTGCTGAATTTGCAGCTTCAGCTGTGACCTGAAAGTATGCAAACGCAACCAGTTATATGCTTCAATATTATCTAAAATTTCTGTCAAGGAAGAACAAAATATGCAGCACAGACAAGGCACTGTGTAAACAAACATCGAACTAGAAATAGGAATGAAAAGAAAAATGTATGAGAACATACCGCTCTTGGCGAAGCATTTCAATCTGTTCTGAACTCAGGTCTGAAACATTGTCAAGAAGATCATTTGAAATCTCAATTAGCTTATCCTTCATCTCTTGTAAATGATCCAGGGCTCCAGGGCAAAGTCCTAGCTGTATTAATTGCAGAAATCAAGCGTCAGAGTTAAGAAAATATCAGTAACTTTGGAACGAACATGATTGAAGCAGAGAAACCTTATTACCTGCAAACCGTGGTTGCAGTTTATGGACAACTCTGGTGGCAAATTTGTCTCCTCGTGTCCAGCCAAACTTTGAGACTTTGTAACTGGAGTAGTTGACGGGAACCTGGAGACAGAAGGCTGTGGCGTGCAGTTGGTCTGATAGTGTTCTACTATTTGGTCGACATCTATATTCTGAAAAAGGAATGTAGCATAACTTTCTAACTGTCTAAAAAAACCAAGATAGAGACAAATTATCAGGGGAAGTTCAAAGTGTAGAACATAGATAATAGATTTGCATGCACATTTCATCCTTCACTGCAGAAACCAGTAAATAAGAGACAGTAGCAATTACTGCAGAATATTTCTTGGTTTCTCCTTTTGTTTTCTTTTTCTATTTTTGGTTTTGCATTACTTTCAAAGAAGCAAGGTAAAGCTCACTTGATTTGGTCCCTTTTACCCAAAATATCGGCATATTCAAATTGGATTTAAGTAGGCAATACCTAGTTTCAAAAGTCAACAACCAATAATATGATATATCCTAGGGAGTGTGCGAAGTCTTTTCTGTTATCTGCTTAAGCCACACCAAAAATTACCAGAAGAATGTCATCTTCTTCAGTTTCATCAGCACAAGTTGTATACACCTCCCGTGTCTTCTTGCTTGCACCATTTGCATGACTGCTGGATATTTCCCCTACACCTCGAGCATGTGAATTGTCTACTCCACTCTGCCTGTTCACAACGTTCCCTGTTTCTGCTACACCGCTTGAGTGTGGTGGAAAACAATTGCCTGCATACCTTCTCGAGTCACTGTTTTCACCATCGTCACCAACACCTTGATGCACTGGCCTGCACCTCGCTGGAGCACAGTTTCCATCAGATGCACGCGGGAACTGTGTGTGATTAGAGTGTTGTGAGAAAGCATTGGTATCTTTGGTTAGTTGTGGAGTTTTCCCTGGTCTTGTGTAACTCTTGGGAGACAACTTGAGGCTGGTTAGAAGCTTCCAAGCCTGCCAAGAATCGGGAATCCAATATGAAAGGTGATTCCTATAGCTGAGCAAACAAAACACTCAAACAAAAATTAATATTTCACAGCATTTTATGCTAGGATTTCTCAAATATGTGCTCATGAAACTAGTGCCTATATAGATCTATTCTACGATTGTACAACAAATAAAAAGCAAAAATAATAAAATGTTTTCAAATAGTAATAGATGTATTAAGAACTGTCAAGAAGGAAATGGTTGGAGGATTTTAATATCTTGCAGACCCAAAAGCACCTTTTCAGCTTCCAATTTTGATACACTTCTGATATGACAAGTCACTGACCTGTAAAAATAACAATAAGCAATAGATAAGAATACAATCATCCTTTAACTGACAAAGAATTAAAGAACAGAGATGCAATTAGCTAAAAATAGTACCAGAAGAAAAATTATAAACAATAGTACCAAGAAAAGAAGAAGAAAAAACAAGAGAAATTCCCCAGGAATTTGCTGAGTGATAACCTGATGATGGATCTTAGTACATTCAATAGAATGTGGCAGTGCTTTACAGTTTCTGTCAGTTACTCAGTTACTCTCTGTGATTACTTATCTTGAGAATGAGACTTTTTTGTGAGCTAGCATTAAGTACCTCCAGCATAGTAGACCTTACTTGTCCTAAACTTCTGCAAGTATAGTACTGTTGGAATATACAAAATTTTGGAAACACTGAAAGCAATATGACTACAGTTGCATGATTTAAAGTTCAGTCACCCCATGGTTGATTATCTTTTATGCATCATGTGCAGAAGTTATCTTCTTTGAAACGTTGAAGTAGAAAAAATGTGCAATCTTACGAGAAAACAAACCAGATAATGATAGAGTGGCACACCTGGCATTCATTTCATCTCTGGCACAATGTCTTTGTGTGGGTAGAGAGAAAAGGATGTTCGAACTCAAGAACTTATCTTGGCATGAAAAATTATCATGGGCAATAGCATGTTGCGTCCAGTTGGCTTTTGGAAGCTTATCTTTAGACATGGAACCTCCAGCTGAATTAGCCTCCCTGCATAGAACATCCAATGAAAAGGAAAAAGTAACATACATGAGCACATAAACTAAAAGACACTAGCATCATCTTTTACGCCTTGAGACATGAATTAATAAATCTACTTCCTAATGGTCTAGCTAGCTGAAAACCAAAACCAAAACAACTCACGAAAACCTGTAAATGCCACCAAATTGTCCAGGAAATGAGCATGAAAATGAACCTGTAGCAAACTGATTAAGGAAAACAACTAATCACTCCCTTCCATTTTGTTTGTCTTGATTGGCTTTTTAGTCCATTTCAAAAAATGAACATTTATTTTTTTTTTGCAACTTTTTAGTTTCAACTTCTAATTGGCATATTTAAGACCACGAAACATTTTGATTGATTTTACTTATTTTAGTTTAAGAATACAGTATTCAAAAGTCTGTTTATTTTTAAATTGTGTCGAGCAGACATCAAACAAACAAATTGAGATGGGGGAGTATTATATGGCACACAAACATATGTACATAACCAAAAAAAAGAGAGAGATAAGTCTCCCAAAATAAAAAATAAAAACGAATGATAGCAAAATTATGTGCACATTGAAAACATTAATGGATGATAATCGATTAAGGTGCACTCATCAGATGCGAAAGTTAACAGAACTGAGCAATTAGCGAATCGGAGATCTCGAATAGAAGACTGAAATACAATTGCTTTGAAAATATAGGGTTATGCAGGGTGAAGGATTCAACTGACCGTAAAGTATGACTTTTATCGTCGTCGGCGAATCAGTCCCCGGCGAAACGGTGTTGGCCTGTCAGCCACGATATGGAAGAGAAACGAAGAAATGAGGATACAGCCCGAAAGCTTCAAATTTCGAGACGCGGGATGAATTGGCGGGATAGTTTTCACGAGCGAGATAGGGCTTGGCCCGATTCTGGCATTATTCACGTTTGGGCCAAACAACCAAAAATATATCATTTACATACCCATTTTTATACCACTTTCATATACAATTATGGTCGAAATATACAACTTCCGTATAAAAAAATGTTATCATATATAATTTGGTTAAAACATAACTTATACATAATTTGCATAGAGAATATGCGGGTAGAGAAGATGAGAGAAGCGAAGTTGAATGGTTTGAAAATGTGAAGAGGTACTGTGTGGGTGTATTATTTTTGAATAAGGAGGTGTGAGATATAGATTATAGTGGGTATGAAGAAGTGTAGAGGTAAATGGAAAATATTGGAGAAAGTTGATAAGACAGGATATCACTCAAATTTGGATTAGCGAGGACATGATCTTCGATAGTTGATTTTGCGCCACATGTAAAAATAAGCCAATTTTCTATTTTGTTTTTATGGAATTTAACACTCACTTCTATGGGCTCAACTCCAAATCCTTAAAACCCTCTAAGCCTTGTACCTTCATCCATTCTATAAGAAGGGTTTCGATTTGGGGAAATTGAGGCTGTGTGAAGCGAAAAATGGGGAGATTATTTTTGGTGCATCCTGAAGGCAAAACTTGGAATTGCAAATTCCGCGATGCCAAACTTGGTCACGTTGGTTCACTTGTTTCAAAGGTACAATTTTTCTCCTTTTAATTGTTTTTTGGTTGATTGACTAGATCTAGATAGTAGCTATATCTCATTGCTATTTATTATTATTTTCAATACTCTATTGTAGTATGTTGTATATTAAATCGATTATTGTACTATTTTGTTGTAGTCCTTGGTTGCTTTTTTTTTTTTGGTAGACTTTGCACTTTTTTTCTCGCGACTTGCTATATTTTCTTCTTTATTTATGAAATTGTTATATCTGAGCCGAGAAACTTTCTAAAATAGTTTCTCTGTCTCCATAAAATAGTGATAAAATTTGCACATATTCTAAGCTTCACTTATGAAATTTCATTGAATATGTTATTATTGTTGTAGAATTGTGTTGCATGTATTTGGTACTTTGTTGGTACATATTTTTGTATATGTCATTTTAAGTCCAATGCTACTCTGTACATGCATCCAAAATTTAAATTATATATATACAGTTTAACATTATTAATATATATGATTTAGCAAAACATAACATCACTTTTTTTTTACTTCATTATATATGAAATTTTCATCAAAACTAATTATAATCTTCACCAAACTCCCTTAAGATTAACATATATACTCCAAAAGTAAAGCAGAAATTGAAAAATTGAAAAACTAAATTTGAATTAATTTGTTTGTAGGTGCTAGTAATTGAAACACTAAATATTTTTAGTTAATATTAAAAAATATTGCATGATATTAGTATTTTAAATACTTCATTCTAATTTTTTTTTTAATTATTGTGATAAAAGAAATATTTATTCAATACATCAACAATTTAAGAAAATGAAGTTAAGAAATATTTATTAGAAGTAAAAAAAAAAGTTAAATAAGAAAGAAATGATAAAAAAGTAAAAAAATGTACGTTTATCCATATGTCAATTAATCAGGTCAGCCAACTATCGTTGGTTGAACATCTCCCATTGTAAAAATAATTCATTATTACCCCATTTAATTATAACATATTTTTTGAAAAGACACTGAAATTTTACAAGAGTCCTAGTACATTTTAAAGTGATAAAAGTATCTCATTTTAAGTCAATCCCACTTATAAGGAAAGAAAGTGAATGTGCGAACTAATTATTGCTTGCCACGTGTCAATTATTATATGATTTTTTTTATTTCTTAGTTTTAATTAGATATTTTCATTTTCTTCTTCTATTTTGTTTATTTTCAGTCTTCGATCTTCTTCTCTTGGTTTTCTTAGTTGACAACCTTGTTGCCATATTCATTTTGTCTATCACCAAATCAAAATTAAATTGGAAAATAAATCCGATATCAAATTAAAATTTCTTTTGGTGATTGTAGCATTGATTTTTGCTCTAAATCAACATGAGTTGTATTTTAAAAAATATAAGTTCTCTTCAGACTCAGATGAGATAATTTTTGGTTGGTTTGAACAGGATTTCAACCCCGCTAATGATCACAAGTCACTTGAAATACGATTTTTTCTTCGACGTTGCATCATTCTCTGATGCTTCTCACTCCCGCCGGCCAAGAAGTAGAAAAATCAGGCAAGAAGGAGTAAAAATTTGAGGATGAAGCAGTAAATCTTTCATCGTCGCTATCGTAAAGGAAATCAAATAGTTGTTAACGATTTTTTTGAATGGAAAATGAAAAGAGAAAGAGAAAGAGAAAAGAAAGAAAAAGAAGAAGAAGAAACCCTCAAAGCTAGTGTCTCCTTCAATGGACAATGGCGAAAGCTTAGGAAGGAGAAGAAAGAAAAAAGAAATTAATTCTAAAATAAAAGATTATTTATATATTTGATAAAAATATTACAAAAAAAAAAGTTTAATTATATTTCTTTTAGTTTTCACGCTCAACAGGTGAGTGTTATACGCTCTCTATCTTGAATTTCATGAAAGGGTTCAATAATTTCACTTTAAATTAGTATAGGAATGTATTATGAGCCCCACAAAATTTAAGTCTTTTTCAAAAAAGAGTTGGAGTTTCTATGTATTTCCTCAATTATAAATATACTATATAATCATATTTCTTTTAGTTTTCACGCTCTACAGTTAACCGACATGGTTGCTTTAGCTATGTGCATCCATCATATGAGCAGCTTGGCTTATTGGCAAAAGGTTCACTTTTCATGTTCAAGATCTCAGTTTCAAACCTAGATTACATTATTTTCTTTATTTTTCCTTTTTAATATCTATTACCTTTATTTTTATGTAAATATTAATAATGGAAGTTTAATTATTTATGTATTACTTATTTATATTTTAGTTATTTCGTCTCTTTTTTCTGAAAAAAAATTAAATTTTATTTATTTTTTCTACTCTAAATTAACTATTGTATATTTTTTTCGAAATTATGAAATCCTTTTTAGCTAAGACTTTTAAAATTAACGTGCCTGTTTCAGCGTATTTCGAAAAAAATTCAAAAAATTATTTTTTATGTTTTACTTTAATTTAATTAGTGTACAATTTTTTCAAAATTATATAATCCTTTTTAGCTCTGACATTTGGTTCTTCGTCAACGTGCTTAATTGTTAACGAAAGGCTATTCCGATAATTTTAACTTATAATAATATCAATTTTTATCCTTTCCGTTGCAAGCATTTGTAGAAAATTGTTATTATTATGAAATAATAATATTTCATTTTACTTGCTTCAATACTTCCTAATAAAACTTACTAATGACTTATTTTAATTTCTTAATAGAAATAAGATTAAATTTTTTTCTTATTTTATGAGGTTTGCTCACCCTCTGTAATTAATTATTTTACTTACTTTAATACTTTTTAATAAAACTTACTAAAAATATAATTATTATTATTGTTATTGTCATTGTTGTTGTTTGTTATTATTATTATTATTATAGATATTTATAAGTTCAAATGAGGTATGAATCGTGAAGTAGAGCTTTTAATACGCAAAAAATATCTAAAGTCAAGATTATGAAATTTCTAACTTTCTCTTATTTACAACTACACTAGTTTTTGGTAAATTGTCGTAATATTTTTTTTTTAAACGTTAAATGATATAAAATTGGTGACACTTGTAAAGAACCTCATTGAAACTACTATTTTCATACGTCAAGGCTCACCTAATTCATTACGTCTAAAATATATAGTAGTATACATCGTTTGCCTTCAAGAAAGGGACACATTGATTGCATGTAGTTTTTTGACAAAAAAAAATTGTGGGTATGTGATGATATAATAATTTATGTGTGTTACTTAGATTGGATAATTATAGGTATTTATAAGTTCAAATGAGGTATGAACTATGAAATGGAGTTTTTCTATACCCGAAAATAACATTTGAAGCCAAAATTATGAACACTCAAAATTTCTCTTATTTACGACTACCTAGTCTATGATAAAATGACCATGATGCTTTACTTCAAATATTAAATGATACAAAATTGGTGGCATTTAAAAGAAAACTCATTGACCCACAATTTTCATATGTAATGGCTTACTTAATTCATTACGTACTAAAAGATATGACAATATAAATTGTTTGCTTTTTAGAGAGGTACACAATAATTGCATGTTGTTTTTTGTCCAATTTTTTTTGGGTATTTGTATTGATTTAGTAAATTATATGTGTCAATTCGAATGGGTAATTATAATATTTATAAGTTAAAAGGAGGTATGGACAATGAAATTGAGTTTTTTTACACCTGAAACTATATAAAGCCAAAATTGTTAACATTTGAAGTTTTTCTTATTTACACCAGTCTCTAGTAATATGGTCATAATGCTTTATTTTAAATGTAAATGATATAAAATATGTGACATTTTAAAGAAAACTTATTTACCTGCAATTTTTCATAGATCATGCCTCACCTAATTCATTACGTACTAAAAGATATGATAGCGCCTTCAAGATAGGCACAAATTGATTCCATGTATTTTTTTGACCAAATTTTTTTGTGGTTGTTTGTGATGATTTAATAAATTATGTGTGTTAGTTCGAATGAGTAATTATAGATATTATAAGTTCAAATGAAGTATGGTCCGTGAAATAGAATTTTTATATATCCGAAACTAATATGTAAATCCAAAATTATGAACGTTCCAAATTTCACTTATTTACAACTACACTAATCTTTAGTAAAATAGTCATAATGTTTTTTTTTTTGAAAAATTCATAATAAAAGACAATTGGTATTCTTACTAACAATTCATAAAATAAAATAGATAATTTAACTTTAAAAATGATTACTGAAATATAATCATCACCCGACGTTAATTGAATTGCTCCATCATTTGCAATGTTTCTAATATTTATATATTTAAATATGATTTAACTGCAAAGTATAATAATTCGTATGTATAGTAAAATGTCATTGAATATAATGTCTTTTAACATTTTGGTATTCATTAATTTGCAATGAAATTTACCTATTAAACCTTATAGAAACGTACACAACACAAGGAATGTGAAAAAAAAAAGGAGTAGAGCTAACTAGTAATGGCAAAAAATATCTTATATATAGGTGTATTCTTAGTTTATAAACGTATTAAAAAGGTGAAAAAAATTATAAAAATAAAACTCATTAATAATTATTTAAATGACGAATACATAATTAAGTCTAATTAAAGAAAGAAAATATCAGTCAACGAAGAAAAAACCAACTAATTTTCTATAATTATGACATTGATTGCGTTATATCGATAGTAATAATAAATAATAATATAAAGAGATTATCATTGATTTAATGTAATATAATTCTTAAAAATCTAAAAAAGAAAATTAAAATTTTTGATCAAAGAAGTTTGTCGCATCATATTTTTCATTTCCTCCTTTATTTTATACATATATATATATATATATTATTGAACAATTTTTTTAAGATGCATTTCAAAATTTTAAAAATAGCTTTAACCAATTTTTCAAGTAATTAATTTTCTACTCATAATATATAATATTTTTAAATATATATTTAAACACAAACTTCAATTTCATTTCTTTATTCTGTTTCTTTTTTCTTTCTGCAAGTAGATGGGTTACTAGGAATTTTAACATGTCAAAAAAAAATTAAAAGAAAATCTTAAACAAATCAGCTTATGCTGTACGCCACTAATTGCCCACACATCCAGTGAAAGAATCACAAGTGATACGTTGGGTCGACTCTCACGGGTAAACATACCCGTACCCGTGGACACTCCACTTTCCAAAAGCGTCATCCATCTCTCACATGGCGCATTTATGCTCTCAGGTTCTATCCACTTCCTTCTTCACTCCCAAACCTCAGGTAAAATCCCATTCCTTCGCTTGCTACCCTAACATATTTACGAAGTTTGCACCTGCTATGAAAAAAAACTACACTCGATTCTCATATGAATTTCAATTGTTAGATTCCAGTTCTGTTGAGTCCCGGCGTAGCTTGTATCAAAAGCTTTCATCAGTATAGGTTTTTGCACGTCAAGGCGATGCAAGACGGTAAGTTTGCCACGCCTACGTCGTGCGATGAGTCCAAAGTTAGAGTTCCTCATGTTCTGACGGTTGCCGGGTCCGATTCCGGCGCCGGCGCCGGAATTCAAGCGGATATCAAGGCTTGTGCTGCTCGGGGAGTGTATTGCTCCACTGTGATCACGGCTGTTACTGCTCAAAATACCGTAGGGGTTCAGGTATTAATAATCTCCACGAGGTTATAGTCTGTTGATATTTCGCTATTGTGTTCGCCTTTGTGAATTTTGTTGTGTGGTTTGTTCTAGGGTGTGAACATTGTGCCGGAGGATTTTGTAGCAGAGCAGTTGAGATCGGTCCTTTCCGATATGCCGCCCAATGTTGTAAGTATATCATGTTAGTGTCTTGATGTTCACATCCATTTGGTAATTTTGTTTTCGGTATAATATATATTTTGAGGAATTGAAGAGTGTAATAGTCCCGGTCATTGATTAGATTATCAATAGTTATAGCCACACGTCAGTCAAGTTATGATAGTGCACAAACTGGAATATGAGTATATTCGTTTGGGAGTATTCATATATTGCTAATTTGATGCTCCTAAGTTTAGATTTCCTGTCACAGCATCAGTGGTGCTTATCTTATAGTAGGATTATACTCCCTGTTTCCTTCAAACTCTTTGCTTTTTATGTGTCTTTCAGTGTTGCCATTGAAAGCTGAATTAATCACTTGTATCCAGTTGTATAAAACTTACGTTGCCACTAGCCACGACATTTTTACAGGAAACGACATATAAAGAAACTCATAACTACGTACCAATAACTAGCATAGATAGTTTAGGAGGGAAAGGTTGGATGACTGAAATTAATGTAGATAGACCATCCCTTATAAAGGAAATGATTGGCTAATTTACTGGTTTTTCGAATTATCAGCACAATTTTCTTCAGTGACACATATTGGTTAAATTTCATGCTATTATTGTTTTCAGTCTTCTTTTTGGAATCCAAATGTCACCATATTTGTGAAATTAATACAAAGAATTAATTGTTATTTGGTTCATGGATACTCAGGGGGATAAAAGAGAGTTCCATGTTTGGTTAGCTTTGGGGACACTGTGATTTAATCCTGGAGGGTATTATTATCCTCTTTTATCAAAATTATACCATGCGACAGGCGGGGTAAAATGGTTATTTTAACAATATTAACCTACCTCTGTAGCTGACTCAAATGCTTTATTCAAGTCTTCTCGATTGTATATGTTGCACAACTGTATATACAACCTGATCCAGTATTCAAGCTATACATGGAATAAGTATACCAACATTATTTGGACTAAGCAATCTACAGTTTTCATTAATGTCTCAGTAGTCTATTTTGCGTCACAGCACTAAGATTGTCTTAGGTGAAAACAGGCATGCTTCCGTCAACTGGCATAGTGAAAACCCTCTGTCAAAGTCTGAAGGAATTCCCCGTACAAGGTAAACAATATATTTGTTCTGTTTTTGAAATTTCGACGACATTAACTATGCTGCTATCAAATGCTTGAAGACAGCCTTGGTGGTTGACCCTGTTATGGTATCCACAAGTGGACATACATTAGCTGGTCCCTCTATTTTGGATAGCTTTAGGTATGTCACCTTGAGAGTGATAGACTCTTTCCATGCCCTCCGTGTAAACTCATGTGTATTATTGACTAAACATTTGTTTATTGCTAATCTTCTGCTGCCATATTCATGAAATATAAATCAATCTCTAAACTTCCTAGACAGACATGCTATCTATGGTAAATTGTCACATGCTTGGATAGTTGGATTAAGCATGACCATCATTATGTCTTTAATTTCCACTGCTTTTGTGATAAATCTTGAAGCACAATATATGAAATTTCATTGATATTTGTAGTGATGTAATTTTCACATTTATATGCTGTAATGTCGTGTGGAATCTTCTATGTTTATTCTCTATGTTGCAACTCATTGGATAATCATGTCCAATCATAGCCTTTCATTTTCTGATAACAGGGAGGAGCTTCTTCCCATGGCCGATATAGTGACCCCAAATTTGAAAGAGGCTTCTGCTTTACTAGGCGGTGTGCCATTGGAAACAATTGCCGACATGCGTTCTGCTGCAAAAGCAATACATGACATTGGTCCAAGGTTAATTTTTGAGATTTTTCTTTCAAACAGTGAAATTGATATCTTGACCTTGTACTACTTATGGACAAAGTCCATTGCTGGAAAAAATATCGTGCATAGCCATCACTTACAAGAAGGAACTAAATACCTTTTAAATCAGTCAAACCATCATTTGCTGTACAATGTAACACCACCCCTTGTGCATTTCCTCTATGCAAATCCAACTAGCCGTCATTCTCAACCTTGTTTTATCGGTATGTAGAGGTGTGATATACACGAATTCTACATTTGGCTTCCACAGAACAGTAATTTGCATATGGGTCTTAGCACCCTCATCTGCAGTTAGTCTTCATGTTCTGCTATTAACTACAATGGCCAGGGTTCAACAACTGAGCACGCTTCATCCGTGATTGCTGGAAATATGAGGCCCAAGTTGTTGATTAGGGCAACCAAAGCATTATGAATCATCAGAACTATCACGGTATCACCCATTCACATGTAGCAGGAAGTTAGTTATACACATCTTATATCTGAAGCTGCATGTCTTGAAAATGAAAAAACAAAATTTTCACTTTCTTAACAATTGAAGACTTCGAGGAGATCTTCTGTGAATGGATCTATGCCTACTTCATCTTGCTTAGTGGGAAAATTAACTTGGGAGTGAACTAGAACTGAATAAAATAGAACTTGTAGATGTGTTGATTATTTGATAGGCTCACTGTAAAATTCTTTTTGCAGAGTAGGGTTCTTGGCTTATTTGTAATTATGGTGCTGCCTTAGCTTAGTAGTGTGATTGTATCATAAATACATATTTTACCAGCTTCAATAAAAAAAGAAGAAGAAGAAACTTGTAGATGCTTGAAAAGGAGTTTAGGGGCTCATTTTCTGGGTGCTCTAAACAGAGTAAATTCAATCCTTCTCCAGCTTCTCCTTGATTTGGGGCTATAAGAGTGGGAGAAGAATGATCAGCATTTCAAACAGAAGGAGAATGCTCTTTTACACATTTGAAGGTTTAAAATTGTTTAGTATTCGGCAATAAGAAATAGAATAAAATCTTGCAAAGCTTATGCTGAGTTCAAGTTTTTTGGTATTAGTTCCAGAGTGTAGTGCAATTAGGGAAGATCTACAAAAAGTAAAATAAAAATTAATGAAACTAGGAAGACCGAAGATGTGTATTCTCTTCTTTTTGTTTTATGTCACAGCGGAGTCTTTCAAAGAAGATTTTGTCTTCTGATGTGTTAAAATCTCTTAAATTTTTGGACAGAAATGTACTCGTGAAAGGAGGCGATCTCCCTGCTTCTCTTGATGCTGTGGATGTGTTTTATGATGGTATACCGTATATCTAGTAATTTCTTGAGATCTTTGGGAATTAACTGTATCCTTGTTTTTGTCCTTACATAAAAGCTTTCATGGTTCTTGAATGCCTACATGCTCATACATGTTACGGTCTTTTCAATTGATTTTATAGGGAATGATTTCTATGAGTTTCGGTCCTCACGCATAATGACACCAAATACACATGGAACTGGCTGCACTTTGGCTTCTAGTGTTGCAGCTGAACTAGCAAAGGGTTCTCAAATGCTTTCTGCTGTTAAGGTAATTGACTTAGTACGAAAGCTGGATATATGTTATTTTATACATTGCTGCAAAACAGATTGCACATTGGCACAAGGTTAAGAGTTTCTAGTGTAAAGGAACTTGAAAGCTTTGGGATGTATCAAGTCTGTTATGAGCCACAGATCATCTGGTTGACCACTTAAGAAAATAAAATCAAGCATAAAATTCTGGCTAAATAATACAACATTTATTTTGCAGCATAAACTCTGGATCAATAGTATTAATTCTGCATAGTTAACAGAGTACTACAATTTTAATCTTTGGTATAAAACTCTGCACAATAGATTTTGGTTTGTGATATTAAGCCCGCGTTGTAGTTAATGCTATCATAACTTGTGTGGGTTCTTTGTATTCTTTTATGTAAAATTAAAGGTGAAATAAGAATGTTATCTGAACACTAAAATATTCTAAATATAAAGTACATAACAATATAGAGACCTCCATTATTATTCGCCTTTTAGAAACCTTAATTTTTCATGGCATAACAATCCTTGCATTGTAATTAGTACAAACTAGTCCATGATCCAAACGACCGCTTAACGTGCAAGTACAAACACCTTACAAACAACGTTCTGTTGTTCTTTTTCTGCCCTCTCCTGTTTGTACCTTTAATGAGGCAGTGCAAGCGCGTTGTAGTTAATGCTATCATAACTTGTGTGGGTTCTTTGTATTCTTTTATGTAAAATTAAAGGTGAAATAAGAATGTTATCTGAACACTAAAATATTCTAAATATAAAGTACATGACAATATAGAGACCTCCATTATTATTCGCCTTTTAGAAACCTTACATAATTTTTCATGGCATAACAATACTTGCATTGTAATTAGTACAAACTAGTCCATGATCCAAACAACCGCTTAACGTGCAAGTACAAACACCTTACAAACAACGTTCTGTTGTTCTTTTTCCGCCCTCTCCTGTTTGTACCTTTAATGAGGCAGTGCAAGGAGGGGAATAGTACATCAAATATCTCTGACATCAGGTAGTCAAAATTCACCCTTCAACCAACCATCTTCCTCTCTTTTGAATAATTGTGGGTCTCTGACAGTCCAAAAGATAATTATTGGATTCTCTGTTGATTACGGAATTTGCTCATTGCTTCATAAAGATTCGACTTAATTGTTTTGCCAGGTAGCTAAACGCTATGTTGAAGCTGTTTTATCTTATAGTAAGAACATTGCCATTGGAGGCGGGTGTCAAGGTCCTATGGATCATCTGTTGAAGCTTAAAAGTAACGTTCAGCGGCGACGTTTTGATCCTTCTGATCTCTTTCTCTATGCTGTTACTGACTCAAGGATGAACAAAAAGTGGGGTCGTTCAATAGTTGATGCAGTAAAGGCTGCCATAGAAGGAGGTGCCTCCATTATTCAGCTGAGGTTTGTGGCTTCTTTGAAATTGGTTCACTTTCTTTCCCTCTCTCATTCTTCCGATTGATTCCTCTGAGTAAGAAAGAACTGAGGATTTGTATTTACTAAGCCTAGGGTGGAGAGACCTATAAACGTTAGGACTATCCCAAGTTCTACATATCAATATTCTGATACAGTAGGATTTCATGCTCAACCAATGTTGGATGGTCTCCATGTGACATGCATGGCTGGATAACTGGAGTGTGTTTAACATAATACGGGAGGTCCGACACTGAAAAGCATAACAACAGGGATTCAGGGAGAAATTGGTCTTTGGCCCAACTCAACTTTAAAAGCTAGGTCATTCAGGGAGACTTGCCCAAGAGCATACAAGGAGACTAAGACCTGTTCTTGACTGAACACAGTTATTAATAGCAATTAACGTCTTCCAATAGAATTGACAATAACAATCCAAATGGCTGACTGATTTTAAATTGCATATTTAGCCTCTTTTTTGTGGTAGAATCATTAACCTATTGACAATATATCCTCAAACTTGAGAGGCATGGAAGTAATGCTCAATGGACTCAAAAGAATGTAAAGTCTACAAGATTTTTCAGAAGTAGACTTATGGATGTTATAAGCTACTCCCTTGTTTCATTTTATGGCGTAGTTTAACTGAACACGGAACTTATGAAAAAAAGAGAGGATACTTTTGAAATAAGAATTACACCCTTCTCTACATAGTTGCGACAACTAATAGCATTTTATTCTTAGATATCTTACTGCCATTTTAAGTAGAATCATTGAATTTATATTTTGATGTGGACTTTTTTGATTACGACTACAGGGAAAAGGAGGTTGAAACTGGTGATTTTCTGGAAGCAGCAAAAGCTTGTTTAAAAATATGCCGAGTTCATGGTGTTCCTCTGCTGATTAATGATAGGATTGATGTAGCTCTTGCTAGTGATGCTGATGGTGTTCATATTGGACAGTCTGACATGCCTGCTCATGTTGCGCGGGCTCTTCTTGGGCCTGACAAAATCATTGGTGTATCATGCAAAACACCGGAGCACGCTCAGCAAGCATGGATAGATGGGGCTGATTACATCGGCTCTGGTGGTGTATATCCTACCAATACCAAAGAGAACAATAAAACAATTGGTTTGGATGGTCTAAAAACTGTTTGTGTGTCTTCCAAATTACCAGTTGTAGCCATTGGCGGCATAGGCATGTCTAATGCGCAGGCTGTAATGCAACTAGGGGTCCCAAACCTGAAAGGCGTTGCTGTTGTATCTGCTCTGTTTGATAGGGAATGTGTTATGACTGAGACCAGAAAGTTACTTGAAGTGCTCAAGGAGTCTACCAAAATAGCAAAATGAAGAAATGCTGGTGATCACCATACATTCTCTTACAGGCAATGCTACCCCGATTTTTGTTACTAAAATATTTCTTGATCAAATTTTTGGAAGTGAACTTTGGTCTAGAGAAGTTAATACAGGCACCGGAATGTTGATATCCTTTTGTCAATGCTGTGCTAGAGAGGTTTATGATATTTCACTTATCTTCTACAGTTTACTGTACGTATTCATTGCCAAGGTTGATGTTTTACTTTTCTTTTCAAGATATTTTTGAAGTCATATGCCTCTCATAGATTTCTGACCTTTGTTATATTATTCCTCGCCATTTCAGATAGATTTTGTGTTGGTATATTAGAGGGTTTCTTGTTAGTTCAGTACTTCATGGCGTCTTGGAGATGTGATTCAAAAATCTTTTTTATTTGTTTGACTTCCGTGCCAATGATGAGGGATTTTACTAGGGGGTAAAACACCCTAGGTCACCCCACCTACCCAATCACCATGTACAAAGTACTTCCAACTTGCTATGAAAAATATCAGAAGACACATTTGCTTGAAATAGTTCTAAATGACTGTTTTATGCGTTTGACCTAAACTTTTGATCATATCTCGTGAACTATTTACTTATACACATCACATGAAAGTCACTTTAACTCCTTTGTTTGGATAGACAAATGTTATAGGAATTTAAAAAGTTTTATTGCCATTTTTATCGTTCAGTCTCATTCACGTACCAAACAAATGGACATTTGTAACATCATCCATTTTTAGTTGATTTCTCATAAAAGAGAAAACGACTTTTCTTCGTTGCTTACACGGTGTGAAAAAAAATTAAAATTCTACGCTGTCATAATTGCACTTGTTTCATTAATTGATTCAGATCCAAGTTGCAATCATACAAAACAACGACCATAAATAGCAGTGATAGTGTGACAGGTTTGGCTTTTCCCCTCTACTTCCAATGGAATCTTTGAATAGTAAACTAATAAACCATTACACTCTGTCCATTTCAATTACTTTTATCATGTTTTTTTCAGAGAAAAATATTATTTATTTTTTTCTACTCTTTAAACATGTTCAAGATCTCAAATCAAAAGAAATCAAAAGAATAGTTTGATATATTTGAAAATCTTTGATTTAAGATCATAATTTTTTTAATTTTTTTTTACTTTTTAAAAGTTAGTGTCAAATCAAAACATAAGAAACGAGAAGTATCAAATATAGAACGTTGAAAAATACAGATTTGACTGCTCTTGGCTTCTTGCAAGTGTAAATTGAGCTGGAACTTCATATTTCTCAACCTTGCTTTCACTCTTGGCTTTTCTAACCTTTTTTTCTTAACAAAAGAACGGCCTGCTTTACTCTAATTTTCACGTCATATTTTGGATTACTATATCAAATATAGAACATTGCTTAATAAAATCTAAATTTAGATGAATCAGTTAAAAGAAGAATTGAAATAATAATTAATTGTGAGCTAATCCTCCCTCGGCTGTATTAATTACTATCATTGTTGTTATTGTCCACATTTTGGAAAAAAATATATGATGAATTGGACTCTAAAAACTGTACCATCAGGATTATATATCCTCTCATCTTATTTCTTTATCATTCTGAACAAAATGTAACCAGATCATACCTTTAGTCGTTTAAGTATTCACAAACTCATGGTAAGGTTCCAAGTACAAATCCCAAACACATTACCTTAATTTTTCTGAATCCACCATGCTTGTCATCCTATGTATGTAATACTGACAAGATCAAACATCAGCAGTCATAACAAAAACCCATAAAAAGCATATAAGGACCATGTGTGCAAATCCTCAGAATATATCCAAGATGCATACAACAAAACTTACCAAAGTTTCCTCTTAATTATAACTCAGGCTCATCTGAGGTTCAACTTCAGTACACCAATGCCTTTGTCTTAATGAAATATAATTCACAAGCTACCTTACCTCAAAACTCGAAATTTACAGACTTCTTTTAAGTTCCACACAGCAGAAAAAAGAAAATCTTGACACAACCAGGAAATGCCACACTTAATAGCTAAAGTTTTCTACAAGCAAAAAGGATAAAGTAGGCCCAGGTGAAATAACTTTTACACAAACAGGAAATGCCAAAGACATAATAGGCTATGTGTGTGTCCACAGTTCTCTGCGAGCAAGCAAGATAATTTACGCTTAGGTGAGACGAACTTCCCCTAAGCTTTGGTGTGCTTGTTTCACTTGTTTGTCATATTCGTCTTCTTCTTCTTCGTCGTCATCCTCCTCCTCCACTTCTTCTTCTACATCTCCTTCCTTCTCCTCCTCTTCTTCTTCACCTCCCCAGCCAAAACCTGAGACTGAACGGGAAACTGGAGGAGGAGTCTTTGCCTCTTCCACAATTTTCATAATCTCCTCCACACTCTGAAGTGAAAATGTTGGGTTTTCTTTTCTATAATAAGCCGCCTGTGCTGCTTCTGTCAACTCCCTAGGCAAATTCTTCAAGAACCATGGGTGCGACTTGATTTCTTTGATTGTGATTCTCTGCAAAATAAACCTGCTTATTAGACACGCCACAATATCCTCCTATTTAAAATATGTTATAGCTTCCTCATTTTTCTTTTCCCCCCTCCAATATGGTACGAATGCCAGGAGCAGAGAAATGAAAGTAAAAATTAATGCTAGTGCATATATTGTTTATTTATGACATGTTCCACTGCTATACACACTTTATAATGTTAAAAGTTCAAAGAGATGACGAAGCAGATATTGATTCAGGTTTTTCTCACGGTAAAGATAGGAAATGCAGACTAATGTTACAATTATAGGAACCATTACAAAATCATAAATTACCATCAAATTGAGATATCACTTTAACTTCCCCTCTGGATGATTCTGATTCTCTCTCATTTCGTAAAGCAAGTTAGAAGGAATCATTTAATACAGTAGCATCTGAATTTAAAAAACAACTATCCCAACTCCATTTGTTTAGAGGACACACTATTAGAAGATAAATCCTTTTGGGGAGAACTGATCGTTTAAGAATAAAGCAAGGTAAATGCAATTAGATCCGACTGACTAAACAACACTGCTTAATTAATAGCACAAGCAATTGTTGTAGTCTTTGACATTAACTCAAATTTAGTCGGAGGATTGAACAACAGTACCCTGACAAGAACCATGGAATAAGATTATCTAGTCGCATTTATCTAAATGAGCAACACCAACTCACTCCCAGGGTGCAGGGGTTACTACTGGGACCAAGGATGAAGCTCAGACCAAGAAAAAAAGGTGTTGGAAGGTTGATGTAATTATCCAACATATCATAGTTTAAAACTTTGGCTCAGATAAGGCGATCTCAAATATACAGTATATGATAACACTGATGACCTAATTGGAGGATAATCTGTCAAATCACAAATGTGTATGGCTGAAAAAAGATGAAAATGGCACCACAACGCCAGATGCATAGACCCCATTGTGTGACAGTAAATGATGCATTAAACACCTAACATCTCTATCAGATTGTTAGCCCATTAAAAATTCAAAACTAGAATACACCCAATAAAGATAGAAGAGAGGAGCATACCCTTGCAGAATTGGCAACAAATATGCGAGAGAGAAGGTGCCTACAATCTTGTGATATGTGAACATAGTCAGGAATCTTGTACTGTACCGCCATTATTCGCTGGAATAAAACATCAAAACCAAATTAAAAGGAGTAAGCATCGCATGAAGTTTGTCGGATATACGAAGACTTGAAAATACTCACTTGAATGGTTTTCCTAAAGTTCTTTGGATCCTCCTGGTCTTCAAAAGGGTATGCCCCAACCAGCATCACATAAAGTGTCACTCCACATGACCAAACATCAGCCAGCTGAAATAATCACAAGCAAACGTTCATGGCCTAAGATAAAGATCAGTAAAAACACTCTACCTTTAGGAAAGAACGGGAAGGGTGTAAGCAAAAAGATGCAGTTTACACAAAGATGGAAGCATCACCTGTAACTCAACAAGTCATAGAACAACCAATTATAGTGGTTTCTTAACAAGTATAGAGCGAGTTATAGTGGCTTCTTAACAAGTCATAGAGCGAGTTATAGTGCTTCTTAACAAGTCATAGAGCGACCAGTTATAGTAGTTTCTTAACTACTCATAAGAGGAAAGGTAGTATATACCATAAAAATAAATGACACACATGGTAGCAAATTCAGCTCCACGCTGATGGATGCCAGAGAAAAATAATTTGCATAATGCCTTTCCATCAAATGTAAAAAATCACACATAATTACTCTACCTTGCCATCATATTCCCTTCTGGAGAGAACCTCTGGAGCAATATAAGCTGGAGTCCCAACAGTTGATTTTGGCCTTGAATGCAACAGGGATGACTGCAATTGCAGCAGAAAACTATGAGCATCTTAGTGATCCCTACGGGATTTAATATGTCTATATCTAGCATTCAGCAGAACACATCAACCTTTGAGTATCCAAAATCACATATCTTCAAGCGTGGAGCTGCACTTCCATCAAGAAGGGTATTCTCCAGCTTCAGATCTCTATGACATATTTGCTGCAGAGGCAATGAAAATTTGAAGAGGACTAAGCTCCATTAAATTAAAAAGATGACATTTTATATATTCACAGTAATGAATAATTTTCTGAATATTCTTGTATATTGCTCACCATGTTGTGACAGTAGTGGACACCTGAAATAAGCTGCTGGAAAAAGTATCTGGCCTAAAATTACAGAAGCAAGAACCAAATGAGAGAGGCATTAAAGATAGAGAATCAAGGCTCTTAAGATCTCATAAGTGTGGCCTTCTAAAATTACAGAATTTAGAAATTTTAACTATACCTCATCTTCACTGAACCTTCCTGCATTGCAAATGCGCTCAAACAGTTCTCCACCAGCTGCATATTCCATAACAATGGCAAGATGAGTGGGAGTCAATACCACCTGCATCTCACAAAACAAATAAACAACAGTCAAGTCAGTTATTCATCAACTTTCCTATCCATTTTCAATAGAAAACACCATGAAAGCAATAGGGCATTGCGAAATAGTAGATGATATGAACACACTTGCCTCCTTGAAGCGAATTATGTTTGGATGCCGAAGTGATTTATGATTAATGATTTCCCTTGCTACATTCTCATCAATCTACAACAAAAGTGGCATCTCAAATCTGAGAATGCTTATATGATTTTGCATATGAAAAAAGAGACCAGGGGACCTAGTTGATTAATGGATGTTTAACTGATAATTAAGAGGAAAAACACACACTAACAATAATGAAAACGATGAACATCAGACATTCAAAACGATTCCAAGATGTTAGATTGATGATGAAACACAGTAATTATGCAAACCTTGTGTCCTCTCTCAATGTATTTCATTGCCACGAGCTCTTTGGTCTCCTTGTTCCTCATGAGCCTCGCAACACCAAAATTCCCAGACCCTATATCCTTCACAAGCTCGTATTTCTCCATCTTCTTATCCTTAAATAAACTTCACTACATAAAAAAAAAATTAAAAATCCCTTAATTCAAACCACAAAATCCACCAAAACTTGAGCTTCAAACTTTCTTATCCAATTCCCCTTACAAAAACAATCAAACCCAAATTCCGCTGCAAGATGCAAAATTGGGAATGAGGGGGTTTTCAATTTAACAAAACAAAAGATCAATCTTTAAAGCAATTAACAAAGTGCCCATAAAATCCCAAATCCAAACTACAAAACCAACCTGAATTCAACACCTTTAAGCTGAATTACAACGTACTATGAACCATATATTCACCAAATCAGGAAAAAAGGTGTTTGAGAATCTGTGAATTTAGAAAGAACTAGGGTTTCTTGTAGCACAAAGATTTGAGAAATTGTGGGGCTTTGAATATGGATAGAACAAAATTGATATGGGGTTATGGTGAGAGAAAAGAATGAAATCAGGATTATTAGCAGAGATTTGAAGCTAAAGCAAGGAATCCACTAGTGTGTGTCTGTGTGTGCATGAGACAGAGCGAGAGATTCTAGGGAGTAATAGGGACAAAGTGTGAAATGGTGAAGAGAAAAAGTGAAGAAAAAAGGAATGAAGAATATCTCTTTTTTATTGAAAGCTCATGCGTTAAAGTCTACATTTCCATTATCAAACTAATCTTCCCTTTTTTATAGTACTTGTACAAAATTATTTTACTTTTTTATTTTCTTAATTAATTCCTTTATTTGATAGTAATTTTATTTATCATGAACCAAAATATGTGGCGAATTTTAACGTTTGTGTCAATTATGGAGAAAAAAATATTTTTTAATGTTCTTATATTTGATCGATTAAATTATTTTAAAAAAAGAAAAATATTCACACATACGAAAAAAAATAAGTGTATCTCAATTTCTTCAACTCCCACTCTTTGATTATCGAACCTTTGCAAGCTTCGATTTTGCCTCTCATAATATTAGTTGAATAACAATAACAAATAATAAAAATGTTTGAAGTTAATAAAATATATACAAATTTTATCAATATTTATAAATATAAAAAACACTATTTTCGAAAGATTCTCTATTCAAATAAAATGACTTCATATACAAATAAAAAAATATAGCAAATTACAAGAATATTGTTTAAAATCTATGAGCTATGTTGCTAAATATCATATAAATAATTTTGAAATAATGCATCTTTCGACTTACTTATGAAATACTAGAAAATAAATTTTTTAAGAAAAATAATTGTTCCTTGGTATCAAATATACCCTTATGGCTATGACTTGTCGGTGGATCGGGTCAAATTCAGTGGCAATAGTGTGATGTCATGGTCCAGTTGTTTGGCCCAATCCAGTCCAACATCATTTTACGGCTACGATTAAAGTTTGACCCGACAATACGGATTTTTTAGTTTTTTAAATAAATAGTAAGGAGATTTTATTTCATGTTCCATGTCCGGTACCAACCTTTTAAGTTGTTTTATATTATAGCTTTGCAAATGCATTTACTTGATCTTCACATATTATTATTATTATTATTATTTTGATAATTAAAAAATATTTATATCTTCTATTTGTTTTATTTTGATAAAGAGGATTTATTTTTTTATGAAGCTTGAGAATATATAATATACCATAATGATTTCAAATTAATATTTAAACGTGATTTCGAGAAGATGGAGTTTAGTAATCCAGTTCAGTGATCGAGGAGAGGTTGAGAAGAAGACAATGAATGGATTTCTATTTCGTAAAAAATAGTAGATTCATCGTTTTAATTTTGATGTATTAAGAATAACTAGTTAGTAGCTATTATTGTTAACGGATGAATCTTTATAAATTTATGTGTATTAAAAAATTGTAAACGCAAATATTTATTTATAAGAGAAAAATACTAAGATATGTGATTTGTCAAGTTAAAGCAGCATCTTTAAATATTTTGATATCTTATTTTTATGAATTATGAATTGCTTTCTCAATAATATTATATAAGAAATGAAAATATTTTTAATAGCATTTACAACTTATGAATTTTTTTTCTTATAAAAATAAAAATACAACTGAATAATTTCAAAATACATATTTAACTAAAATTTTAATTCAATATTAATTTTACTTCGTATTATAATTTTAAACTGCATATCTAAACGGTTCGCGTAAGCCTAATATAGCTGAAGAATACCTCTTTCTTCCTTCCATGCCAACAATTCAAAATAATGGTCAAATCACAAATATATGCTATCGAAACTTGAAATTATTAAGATCTATTTTTTCTATCACATATTAAGATGCACCGCTTTTGCTTGCGTCATTTTATTTATTTTTTGTTTGTTCATTTTTTAAAAGACAAATCCAAATTTTCGATACAAACATTAATATAATTATTAATAGTCAAGTTATAGCAATAATATCTAAATGGATCAACTTAGAATAATTACTGAAAGTTAAATCAATTTAATGGAGTAACATTTAAATTCGGGAATTACAATGATAAACAATTAAAATTATAGATAAGAATAAAAATGAGAAGATTAATCTCTTAAAAGATAATAAGAGGAACAAATAATTTTTTCACAAGATATATAATTCTCTAAAATCCTAAATGAAAATCAATTAAATTTTATTCAACTTGAATTCACAATAGGTATAATTCTCTAAAATCCTAAATGAAAGTCGATTAAACTTTATTCAACTTGAATTCCAAGCAAAACTAAATTTTAAGTTATCTAATTAATGTAGACCTCTTTGTGATTTAACCTTACGCTAACAATCCATTGCATGATAAAACAGTCAAAGTAACACCAAATTGACTTACTTGTCCCAAACTCTATCTTATATTTTAGATCTATTACACAAATTATAAAAGTTATGACTAACTGAGTAAAAGATATATTAAAATAAATATCCCTAGTTAATTATCCTTTGAGAATAAAATTTTTCTTATTATGTTTAAAATCTATTATATTTTGTTGTAATTTAATATATATAACATTTATCGTAATCCAAACATTTTCAATCAAATAAAAAAAATATCAAAAAAATAATAATAAAAAATCGTTGACTAAGGTCCCATGAGCATTTCCCATGACTTGCATATATTGTGGGAATTCGTTTCCAGAATTATTTTACATAAGAAGTAAATATTTTTATCTTTAAAAAAATTGATATAATCTACGCTAGACCTTGTTAACATTTGAAATTGTAGCAACATGGGCACTAGAATAGAGCATCCCTAAACTAGAGGCTTAAGGAAAAAGACAACATAGTGAAAGACTTTGTCTTAAAGAAAAACATCTCGACTAAAATGAATTAATTTTCATTGTTTTTTTTAAGTGTTAAAAATAGTGGACATGCATAGAAGTAAAAAAAATAATTTATATATTGGTGAATATGTTATAAATTATAATTATAAAATGAAAATAATAAATAAAATAAACAATTTATTTAAATTAAGGCGCGGTTATGCTATTTTTGATACATGAGTCCATTTTTTTAAGTGCTATTTTTGGTCATTGTAGTAGAACTGATTCTTCTCTCATTTTATTTTATTTTAATTTTTCTTTAAATATCCTTAAAATGGAGTATTTTATTGTAGATTTTTCTATTTATTTAGGAAAAAAAAATAGGAAAGCTGATACTAATAAATAAACAGCTTCTTAATACGGTGCTGCTGCTTCTCCTTCTCGAGTCTGTTGAAAACAGATCATCATCTAATACTCTACTATATAGTCCGTTCACGACTTTGGGTCGGATCCCCCGTCTCATTCTGCCAATATCTCACGAGCCACTCCTATCGTCGCCGGCGATTATGATGCGGTCCACCGTCCCATCACTAACATTGCTCTCCTTCCTCGCCGCCTTGCTCCTCGTCTCGCCGGCGCTTGCTTCCGAGTCCGATCACAAGGTAAAATGTTCGATTTCAAGAACGTGAAAAACCCTAATTTCGGTTGGCTTTCTTGATTTTTAAGCTACACACGTTCTTTTTCTTTTTTTCTCGGCGGCAATATCCCTGTGCTTTTCAGATCTATTGGCGAATCAAATTGAGAAGATCTTGATTGTGCATTGCTTCTGTGATTCCGAAAATTTTCCGGGTTTTTAGTAGATTTGATTCGAAGTGATGAGATTAATTACCGTTTTGCTAATGCAAAGTAATGGTTTGACTTTAGATCTCCAAGAACTTTTGCGCTTGATCTCAAAATTGTCATGTAGATGTGTATCATTTGCTAATTGTGTTTCGCATGTGTAACACTTGTTATGTGTAATGATTATGTTGTAATAGTCGAGTAAAGGTGCTAACATGAATGTGCCTTGGTGGCTGTTCTGAGGAGGATTTGATCACGGTGGTTACCTTCTGCAGATGACAAGTAACTCCGCCGGTTAAGATTTAGAGTGAGGTTATTTTCCTTAATTTCATTCATTAAGGGGACAGAATTGAGGTTAATTTTCTATGTGTTCCTTTAACAGTTAAGTTTGAGTAGTGAACTGGTTGCAGCACTTCCTTCTTCATCCTATCTATTGTTCTGCCATAAAGGCTGAGTTGTGAATTCTCATGGTGGTAGGACTCAACTTATTAGGATGAAAAGATCAATGAAGGGTCAAAAAGGTGACCCCTTTTAGTTCAGATTAGATAATTTCAATATGTTGGTGATTGGATGCATTAGGAACTAGACAGGTGGGATTCCATTGTTGGTGAGTAGTGTTATCAAAGGCAAAAAGCGCAAAAAGCTCTAAGTTTTGTTGGGCTTTAAGCGCAAATAAAACGCGGGCTTTAACGAAAAAAGGCGAAAAAAGAGAAAAGAATAAAATATATATTTTTAGTCCAAGACTAATAATTATAAACATGAAATGACAAATATATGACCAAAGAATTTGAAAAAAATTATGATAAAGTGAAATATCAATTATTTAGCTTCAAATTCTTCATAAGAGGCTCATTGGCAAGGAAATGTTTGACATAGAACCTTGATGACGACATCAAAGCGCACATAGAGCAAGGCGAAGCACTCAACACGTTTTGAGCCTCACTTTAGGGCTTAAGTGCGCCTTTGATAACACTATGGTGTGACACCTTCGGATGGAGAAATCAACTATCAAATAAGGAAAGGAAGTCGATTCCTTCTAGTTTAGATTAAATGGCTTTATTGTATTGCTGATCAGATTGATGGAAGGAGTGAATTGACGAGACAGGTGTGCTGCTGTTTTATAAAAAACTAATTAGTGGACCTGGTGGAGTTGGGTCATGGAAGTGGATTTGTAGTGGCGCCAGAGAGTCTTGCACTTGAAAATGGTGAAACCTTAGTTGATGGGTGCATATACTGTAAAACTTGTTTATTGACTGGTTTTTAGTCTTCACTGATTTTATCTTTTCATAACTATTTAACTTCTGAAAGAGGTATGTTCTAATAAGCTCTGTCACAGATATTCTTGTATGGTCTATAGTTTAGGTTGAGTGTCTTTTCTCTTCGTGCCAACTATTGTTATGCATGATTTGCACTTTAAGAGGCTTTTATTCTACTTTCACTTATAGCTAAGAACATTCTATTGTATTCTAGTGTTTGCTTCTAATAAATTCTGATACTTACTGAATGATGTTTATAATTTTCGAATTGCAATGGAAGTATGTTGGATTAGATTTCTTTTGGTTCGTTTTCTACAATCCTATAATGGACAGGCGGGGTGATATCAATGAATACAAAATCAAACTGCATGTTGAAAATCTATCCCCTCAACCGGTCCAACCTGTTACGATTAGGATGTGTCATCATTAAGAAATGGTTTTACAATAGCAATTTAATTGCAGTGTTTATGAGTGAAGTATGGGTTTACTGCTATTTTAATATGGTTTCGACCTTTCCTTTTGAGGATAAAATTGGTTTCAACCTAAATTTGGCTTAGGAAGTGAATTACAAAAATTTGCTCAGAGGTCATATGTGTCTGTTTGAAATGAAATTTTTCTCTTTGTTTTTATTTTACATCTAGTTTCTGGCTCAAGGATTTATTCAGGTGATGCTTGCTCAAATCTTCGCATAAGCATTGACAGGGCTTAAGGCCTTCAATAAATTTATCTGGAGTTCTGCTGTAGATCATCTTCTTCCTTTTTCAAAAAGTGTGTTGATTTAGATATAATTGATCTTACCTCATTAAAATCAAGGAGCTAGAGGTTTGAGAAGGATATACTTGTTCCTTTTTTCGAGGGTGAGGGTCTAGGATTTTCTATGGAGGAGTATTTCTTCCACTCTAATGAGATCTAGCACTTAGTGATACTTAATGGACCGATGTGGTTAAGGGCGTCTTATATTAGGGTATCTTTTCTCGTTTGTGCCTGCCTGGTGGTGTTTGGTTAAGATGTTAACCCTATTCCTTTCTTTTTTCTTGTATATAAAAAATGCAAGTTTGTCTGCTTCTTTGATCTACATTTTGTTCACTTCTGCAAAATATGGAACTAAAAAAATCTATTAGAGAGGAGAAAATATTTAATCTCACTTTTGTTTCCTGTGAATTTTTGTGAAGTATCAAAATATGCATAATTAAGTGGATGTATTACTGCAATATGCTTGTGGTTTTGTTTCTTACCCAGGACTTCGTTTATGCAACAAAAATATTTCTGACTTCTATGTTTTGTCCAACAGTATCAATCAGATGACCCAGTAACCTTATGGGTAAATAAAGTTGGGCCCTACAATAACCCACAGGAAACATACAACTATTACAGCCTTCCGTTTTGTCATGCATCTGGTTCTCACAAATGGGGTGGCCTTGGTGAAGTTTTGGGTGGAAACGAGCTTATTGATAGTCAGATTGACATAAAGTTCCAAAGTATGTGGATCTCCTTCAGTGTTGCTACTCATTATTCTTGTTTGATTTGAGGTTTACATGGACTCTTTGTGTTTCATAGAAAACGTTGACAAGGGTAGCATTTGTGAGCTTGAGCTTGATGAAGCGAAGGTCAAGCAATTTAAGGATGCTATAGAAAACAATTATTGGTTTGAATTCTTCATTGGTACGTTACAAACTTTATTCTCTGGTATATTTTTATGATAAGCAGAACCCCTGCAAAAACATTGAGTGCATTTTGTTTGTCAGAGACCTACTCTTGCAATGCTGATTAACATTATTTATTGAAGATATCTTTGGAAGTTGTTTATGTTATTTTCTAAAATGTACACTCTTATTTATTGTTTAATTTCCATATTCCGACTGACCTTATTTTGATTTTGGCCGTGTTGATTTAAACCTAATTCTGATTCAGCGCTGAACTTTTTTTCGCCTTTTCCATTTTCAGATGTTCTGCCTTCTGTTGCTTTATTTGAATTCTTTTGTATTCTATTATTTTTTGTCTTTGACCTTTACCTTCTTCTGTTTCCGGGTTGTTGAATGTTTTTCAGATGATCTACCGATGTGGGGTATGTACTCTTTCTTCCTTAATTTTCTTGTCTAAAATGAAAAAAAAGGCGGTATCATTTGTGATTTGTCTGTGTTATAGGTTTTGTTGGTGAGCAACATCCTGACAGAAACAGTGATAATAAGCACGTACTTTACACACATAAGAACATACATATCAAATACAATAAGGACCAGGTTTGTGATTTGATCATCTCATCCAAATTTGGTGGATAAGTCTGCATGCTCATCTTTCCCATGTTTTGGTTTTTGCAGATCATTCATGTCAATATCTCTCAAGAGGGCCCAAAGCCTTTGGAGGCTGGGAGAACCTTGGACATGACATATTCTGTCAAATGGGAGCCAACCAATATCAGTTTTGCTCGTCGCTTTGAAGTTTACTTGGATTACCCATTTTTTGAGCATCAGGTGGAGATTACTTGGATAACGTTGTTTTCTTAATTTTATTCATTTGCTCCAATGATTTACATTTAATTAGCCCTATGAGATTCAATTTTTCTTTTCTATGTGTTGTTTGTAATTGTATCATGCACTGTGCAGATTCATTGGTTTTCCATCTTTAATTCATTCATGATGGTCATCTTTCTTACTGGTCTGGTGTCTATGATATTGATGCGGACGTTAAGGAATGATTATGCCAAATATGCTCGGGAAGATGATGACCTGGAGACTCTGGTAACAACATTGTGCTTTAAACAATATTCTGTTTAGATAGTATTCAAGTTCGTGGCTTATCCATATGGTTTAAAAAAATAATTGCAACTTCGAGGCTGCTTTTCTTAATCAGTATGTTCTTTTGTCTCAGGAAAGAGATGCGAGTGAAGAGTCTGGTTGGAAACTTGTTCATGGAGATGTGTTTCGGACTCCCCTTAACCTAGTGTTACTTTCTGCTCTTGTTGGTACTGGGGCACAACTGGCATTGCTTGTCCTCCTTGTCATACTGTTGGCAATTGTGGGGATGTTGTATGTTGGGTATGTCGGATCCTTGATTGATACCTTTGAACTGTAGTTGTTGGCTATCTATTTAGGAATAGAGTATAGAGGCAATTCGTGATGGATCTGTCTGGTTTTCAAGTTTCATGGTTAGGATTGCAATGAAATTACTGGTTTCTATTAGGATTTGTTTAAGTACCATGTTTTCTTGCTACTTTGTAATATATTTAGTTTTAATAGTATGTGTGCATCCTTTTCAGGAGAGGATCCATTGTTACAACTTTTATTGTATGTTATGCTTTGACATCATTCATTTCGGGCTATGTTAGTGGTGCAATGTACTCACGGAATGGTGGTATGTTTCTTTTCTTATCTATATCTATCCTTATAAGGGACTAATATTTTATTGGACCCCTTTTTCCCCTTTTCCCTTTGGCACTTCTATTTCATCTAAGGAGGTTGTTCAAGCTGGGATCTTTTGTCTTATCATTTATTGATGTGTAATGTGGGGCATATTGCTAGTGGCTCCAGTTTTGGGGTATCTGCCACTGTGCAAATTTCTGTGTTCAGTTTAATCGGCAAAACTTTGGAATGACAGCACACTTTTTCTCTTGCTTCCTTTTATCAAGTGCAATAGTCATACTGTTTTTCTTCTTATTGCAGGGAAAAGCTGGATCAAGTCCATGATTCTGACAGCATCGCTCTTTCCATTTATGTGCTTTGGAATTGGTTTCGTTCTGAACACAATCGCTATATTTTATGGGTCTCTAGCAGCAATTCCCTTTGGCACAATGGTGGTTGTCTTTGTCATCTGGGCATTCATTTCCTTCCCCTTGGCTCTTCTGGGTACAGTTGTTGGAAGAAACTGCAGTGGTGCTCCAAACAATCCGTGCCGTGTCAAGACCATTCCTCGCCCTATACCTGTGAAAAAGTGGTACTTGACACCATCTGTAATCTCCTTGATGGGTGGTCTGCTACCATTTGGCAGCATATTTATCGAGATGTATTTCGTCTTCACATCCTTCTGGAATTACAAGGTAAACAATAAACCCATGCGAGGCTTGTGTTCCACTCGCTATTAGTGATTTTGTATAATAAGAAGGTTAAACTTCAACGGATGTAGGGAGAAACAATTTGATTCTGCCATAGCTTGGACCTTGCTTGCAAATAAGTACGGGATATATGAAAGAACCCCTTCTGTTAGGTTGCAGGATATTATAGTCTACTTCTCTGTTGGACAAAAATTGAACTCATTGCTAATTTATCTGAGTCATGTTTTTTGCAGGTGTACTATGTTTACGGGTTCATGCTTTTGGTGTTCCTGATACTCATTGTTGTTACCGTCTGTGTGACCATTGTGGGCACATATTTCCTGCTAAATGCTGAGAATTATCATTGGCAGTGGACTTCATTTTTCTCAGCATTCTCTACAGCTGTCTACGTCTACCTGTACTCAGTATATTACTACTATGTGAAAACTAAGATGTCAGGGTTCTTCCAGACCAGCTTCTATTTTGGATATACAATGATGTTTTGTCTCGGTTTGGGAATTCTCTGCGGTGAGTATGAGTACCAGTTAGACCATTTCTGCCATATTGAGTCTATTTATTGTTTGTGTAATTTCAATTATATGTCATGGTATTTCGTCTTGCTTCTTGTTAGTTCTAATCAGGCTTGTAATTTAAACTTAGGTGCTGTTGGATTTTTGGGGTCACATCTGTTCGTGAGGAGGATTTATAGGAACATCAAATGTGACTGATGTTTTAACAAAGAAGAGTAGGACTGACACTGCTATATTTGCTTGGTATCTAGCAGTAAGGTCAAGAAGAACCTCAAGAACCATGTATTATTGTGGGATTCAATTTGGTTTAATGATGGTAGGTACCTCTGCTTGTATTCTGGGGAGCCCTGAAAATTTTCCAAATTCCTTGGGCTGTAAAAGAAATCTCCTATTTTCATTTGTACTTAAATTAGAATGGAAACTTTGGATGATTCAAGGCTAGAGTTACAGCTCTGATGTAGTTATATCTCCAATACTATACGATGCACATTGCTACTTAATTTTTGTTTATTTTTTTATGCAACTACAAATGAGGCCCTGTTGAACAATTCACGATAACGGTTTTGGGATCCACACATTGCAAGCAGAGAGACGGTTCACCCTCATTTGTAATTGCATTCTCTTAACCAAATAACCCTCCCTTTAGCTATTACAGTTATCTTTCATTTTAATCTTCTGTTGTTCAAGGCTGGGTGGACTATTACTATTCCTCCTACGCCATCACAGAGCAATATTTTGCTGGGAATATAAACAAAATCAATTCATAAAAAAAAAACAAAAGTTGTGGATGCCCATGAAGACCTTCTTTCTTCAGCCATCTAGATTGGACAGACATTTCTAGACTCTACTAGGTGACAAAATGTCCAGAATCTGATTTGACAGGGATAGTCTCTTGTGCCGTATTATGCTGACACCTGGAAGATTAGCCTAAACAAATAATTTCTACAAGCTCCCTATTTAAATGTTCATTAGTGAAGTGAGATACAACCAAGCACAAGAGATAAAAAAAAATGGCTAGTATTTCAGGCACCATAATTAGTACCTCCTTCATGCCAAGAAAACCAGTTGTGACGAGCTTCAAGGCATTTCCAGCTATCCTTGGGGTTAAATATGCAAATGGTGGCAAAATAACTTGTATGGCTACATACAAAGTGAAACTTATCACACCTTCAGGAGCTGTAGAATTTGATTGTCCAGATGATGTGTATATTCTTGATCAAGCTGAGGAAGAAGGACATGAAATTCCTTATTCATGCAGGGCAGGTTCTTGCTCATCTTGTGCTGGTAAAATTGTATCTGGAAGTGTTGATCAATCTGATGGAAACTTTCTTGATGATGAACAAATAAGTAGTGGATATGTGTTAACTTGTGTTGCCTATCCACAGTCTGATGTTACCATTGAAACTCACAAAGAGGAAGAACTCACAAGCTGAACTAAATTTGGAGAAAATTTTATGTTTATAATGTGCTAAAGTTTATAGTATATGTGAGTGTGATTTTCTTCCATTATAATGTGTATAATTGTCTGTTTTGTAGATTTGTTTGTCGCTCGTTCGACAGAATTTGGCTCGGTAAAAAGAGCTCGTTTTTATTAAATGTTCCACAAATGTTTTTCTGAATTTTAAACATATTACATTAATGTTTAATTTTATGTATTCATTTGGTAAAATTGATCTAATGATCACTTATTAATATAAAAATGGCAAGTTTAACGCTCTATCACTACTAAATAAATACGTTGCGTATGTTCAACATGTTCTTTCCATGCATCTAAATATGCAATCACATTATTTCTTCAAATCTGTTCTAACATCCATATTGAATAATTATTTTCTAACCTTTTAAGGCAAAACATGTAAATTAGTATTTTTTACTCCATAGAAAAATATAAAAGATAATTTTTATTATTAAATATAGAAAATAAGTTAAAGAACAATTTTTTTTGCTGCCAAATTCTGAAAAATATTTTCTAAAGTGGGACACTCAACTGTTTTTAAATCAATTTATTTTTTTCAAATTCAAATTAATTTATTTTTTTTAAATTTGAAAAAGAGATAACGCACTTTCAAATTTACTAGTTTACTAAACGAAACCTTTCCGTTCCGTCGCATATAATTCTTAATTCTTAGAAGTAAAGTTTGGTCTTGATAAAATAGCAGTAGTAATGTAGATCTCATTATCCATGTCCATTACATCAATCTTTATAGCAGTAGCCCTTTAGATTTTATAGCAGTAGCCCTTTAGATTTTGTGAATAGTAATTAATTACCTCCCGCATGCAATAAGCAATTCCACATTATGCAATAAGCAATTCCACATTTAACAAAAACTTGACAACTAGTCATATATTAAACTTGACAACTAGTTATAGTCTAATTTTGCAAATTTGCTAGTTTCAGACTCGCCCCAAACTATTACTTTGATTGTGAAAGCTCATAATTTCACAATTCAATTTTTGACTATTTTCGTCTTTATAATAAAAGGAAACAACCTTGAATTGAAAACTTATGGGAGAAAAGCAAGATACATACGTAAACAAGGAGTTTTTTCTAAGAGTTTTTTTATGTTGGGAAGTTGAACAATTTAACAAGTTTGAGGATTCCTTGTGCAATATAATAATCTCGAATTATTATTATTGTTATTAGCTATACTTTGTTGCTGCGTCCATCTAAGGCGATAAATTCATCATCTTCCGACGAAGAAAAATAAAGTGTTGATCAACAATTGTGGAATTCCAATCTTTGATTAGACGGCAAATTACTTTAACATATTTTCTATTATTGCCTCACGGCAAATAACTCAAATAAAAAAAACATATCACACAAATTTAGGAAAAAAACAAGGTGAGAACCTCTTTTCACTTATAATTTCATCAAACATAAGTAGCTTATTTATGTTAGTACAAAACCTATTTGAATCTTGGAGTATTAATACTTCCAATAAAATAGTCTTTGTTGGTATTTGCTTTGACGCAAACAATTAGTAAAATTAAGGAATTATACATAATTTATGTAGGGAAACTTAGGAAATGAAGTCATGAACTAATTGTATCAGTATTATGGAACTAATTTTGTAACCTATTTTTAGAATTAATTTAGGGCTGTCAAAATTAGGGCAAAAACAAATGATTCATCCAAAATTTTATACGTGGGATTTAAAGTAAATTAAAATTGGACTAAATTTTTGAAGTAATTTAAGCATGACCTATTTTAAAAAATTGGCAGCTTAGCACAATTTTATAGCAAAAACTTGTACTTACTTTTTATCGTTGTGAATTTTGTTTGCTAAAATTTTTCATTGCTCAAATTAATATCAATAATAATTTTTTTTTAAAAAAAACTTCAGGCAGATCCACTTGTAAAGAATTCGTGTCAATTTACCCGCCAATTCCGATGTATGACTGTTAAGTTTTTCTTTTTTGGATGCACACTGACAAACATTTCGCTTATTGGCCACCATTTTCTCTCTGATTCCATTAATGCATGAAAACAGAGAGCTCAATTTCAAAATGTGAAATCCTTCAATATATCAACAGGCAGATCTAGCGCGGATTGTGTGAGTTCAACTGAATTCATTACTTTCAGTTTGAATCTGTTAAATTTTTTATAAGATCACACTTATTTTGAAATCCACCGGAATTAGTTCCTTCTATGCATATCATTGCATGGTGTATACATAGTTTTTTCTGAATTTTCTTACTGGCGACTTTTTTGTATTTAATTTGATTGTCAAATGTAGGTTGTGTTTAATTTGTTGCATCTCTTAAGTCTCACGAAAAGAACAAAATTTGATATCTAATAATTCAGTGCATATTTTACCAACAAACATCAGGGGAAGTGGTTCTTTCATTCATGTAGGAGGCACTTGATCGTTTTTTCAAGCTATCAATGAAAAATGTGTATCTGATATACTAGCTATCGCGAATATAAATCCAGGCATTTTCTGAACTTTTCCTTGGACCAAGGGTCTATCGAGCACAACCTTCTCATGGTTATTTAATATTTTTACAGTTAGCTTAAGGAAAATGATAAATTCAGTTGACAATTGGCTGCAAAGGCAGGCAAGTGCCCCTGTGGGAGGAGTACCTGGTATGCCCTTAAGATCTAGTGAAAATGTTCAAGATTTAACTGGAAATGCAGTACTCCTGCATGGAGAATTGGACTTGTGTATTATAGAGGCATGCTCACTTCCAAATCTAGACGCGAAATGTCTTCCCATGTTTTCTTGGAAAAGCAAGGACAGCACCAACGCGTCAGGATTGGTAGATACTAGTGATCCCTATGTATCTGTGTGTCTAGCTGGGGCAAGTATAGCTCGAACAGCGGTGATTCCAAATAATGAAAATCCGACATGGAATGAACGTCTGTGTATACCAGTTGCTCATGCTGTAGACAAAGTAGAGTTTATAGTCAAGGATAACGATAAAGTAGGTGCTGAACTGATAGGGATAGTGGCGATACCTTCTACTAAAATTGCTGAAGGTAAACAAATAAATGGTTGGTTCCCGATTTGTGGATCCTCCGGTGCTCCCTTGGAAACTGATGCTCAACTGCATTTGTCAATCCATTATACGCCAGCAACAGAGAACCCTTTGTATAAAAATGGTGTTGGTACTGAGGCTGAGCAAAAGGGAGTGCCGCATACTTATTTTCCTCTACGAAAAGGAGGAGATGTTACACTTTATCAAGACGCTCATGCGCCCGATGAAACACTCCCTGAAATCTTACTAGATAATGGCAAGGTCTTTAAGCATAATAAGTGTTGGGAAGACATATGCCATGCCATGTTGGAGGCACAACATCTAATATATATTGTTGGTTGGTCTGTCTATCATCTTGTTAGAATCATAAGAGAACCTACAAGGCCAGTGCCTTCTTCTGGGTGGCTAGAGCTGGGGGAGATGCTAAAGTACAAGTCACAAGAAGGCGTTCGTGTGATATTGCTAATTTGGGATGATAAAACTTCAAATGATGATTTATTCCTCAAGACGGTAATATAACTGAGTAGTTAGTTACTGATTTGTTTCTTCAGTATACTTTTGCATTCTTGTTTAGATGGTATCAGAACTTAGAATTCGATCGTAAGTTGCTAAATGTTGTTCTGTCAATTTGGATGCAGGAAGGTGTAATGCAAACTCATGATGAAGAGACCAAAAAGTTCTTTAAACACTCAAGTGTCAACTGTATTCTTTGTCCTCGTTCTGCTAGCAGTAAGCTTAGCATTTTCAAGCAGCAGGTACTTTTTTGTATTCTACTGTTTGAATACCTGGCAAGATGAATTCTCGTGTCAATGATTTCTGTTAAAAAAAATTCTTGTATTTTGAACAGAGTTCTAAGTTTATTCACTTCAAACAGAAATTCAGCTGGAGAACTGCTTGGAAAGCTTTTTATTTTGTTTATATGCAACTGCATGGAAATCATCATGTGTATCATTTTCTTCTTAATCAAATGAAACCTTTTACTGCAGGTTGTCGGAAACATTTTTACACATCATCAGAAATGTGTGATTGTTGACACACAAGCAGCTGGCAATACTAGAAAGATTACTGCTTTTGTTGGAGGCCTAGATTTATGTGACGGACGATATGATACTCCTGAACACAGATTGTTCAGTGATCTTGATACCGTCTTTGAAAACGATATTCACAATCCCACATTCACAGTAAGGCATCTCGTTGAAGCTTTCCAACTGAGGTTTTTGTTTGACAGTATATATGACATATACCATGTTTATGGATTATCCAAGCAACTTAACAGCTAAGTAGCTTTTTCTTCATGTTAATTATGAGAGAATAAGTGAAAATGAACATTGCTATAACCATTGTTAAAGGTATATTTCCCAATGCTACTAAGTTTCTCATGTGGGCAATAAGTTTGTTGCAGTAATTTTTATTTCTTTCATATGAATGTCTACTGTATCTTTTCATTCACTAGTATTGTCTCAAAGACTTATACGATATGTACAGAGTAGCTCAGGTGGACCAAGAGAACCATGGCATGATTTACACAGCAAGATCGAAGGTCCTGCTGCTTATGATGTTTTGACAAACTTTGAGCAGAGATATAGAAAGGCTATAAAATGGATTAGAATAAAAAAATGCAAACCAGGGTTAGATTCATTACTTAAGTTAGACAGGATTCCATCAATCCACATGCCCGCTGCTGGACCGGATGGTGACCAAGTAGTTCATGTCACAAAGGAAGAAGATCCGGAAAATTGGCATGTTCAGGTACTAGACATGTTTCTCCTGTATATGTTGTGTTCTTCTGTTATCTTAAATGTTTAAGCTTCACTATAATTACTTCCTATAACGGTTTCCAGATTTTCCGATCAATAGATTCAGGATCTGTTAAAGGGTTTCCGAAAGACGCTAAAGAAGCAACAGCTCAGGTAGCACTAAGTTTTATAAAGACCAGTGTTCTATCTGCAACTAGTTTCATCTGAAATCAAGTCAGCATGTCAATATGAATGCCTAATTTTGACTCTTCAATAACAGAATCTTGTCAGTGGAAAGAATTTGAGGATAGACAGAAGCATACACCTGGCTTACGTGAAAGCAATTCGATCTGCTCAGCATTTCATTTACGTAGAGAATCAGTATTTTCTTGGTTCTTCATATTGCTGGCCGTCCTACCGAAATGCAGGTATATACTGTTCCTATCTCGAATTCAATGTTCATCCTTGAATCTTTTAGGTTTGCCTAGCAAAAGAATATTATACACAGAAAACTTGCTTATGATATAGTTGGTGATTTTAGGGGTATTATCCGATGCAACCTGCTCAGGTTCAAACGTCATCATTTATTTTTCTAATTTGTAACTTCTCTATCCTAGTAAGGTATAAACATGTCCAGACTTCCTTATAAATATTCAGATTTCAAATTGATAATGAAAGGATATAAAGCTTGATTCACACACAAGGTTCCATATCTTTTTGTAGGTTTTCTACTTGTATGCGTATGTGTTTTGCCCTCTTTTAATTCTATCTATAAGAAAATTATACAAATGAATGAGCGTTTTGAGCTATTTAACAAGAAAATTTTGACATGCTCACTGAAACTGCATTATGTTTGTGTATTGTATATAATTATCAGGTGCAAATAACCTTGTCCCTATGGAAATTGCTTTGAAAATTGCCAGCAAAATAGCAGCAAGTGAACCTTTTGCTGCATACATTGTGATTCCAATGTGGCCTGAAGGTATCCCAACCAGTAATGCCGTGCAGGAAATTCTCTTTTGGCAGGTCTGCATTTAGTACAGTGCTTATTTATCTTAGAGGTCCTTATGTTGATTCCTCGCATAAAATAAGTACTATAAAGTAACATATCACATGAAGTTAGAGCTCAATATCAGTGTAGGTTCTTCAATGATATTGCCAAACTCAAGTATCCAAATGCGGTTAAACTTAAGTAGTCAGCTAAGAGAACCATGATTTTCACTTTTACTCCTACTTAACTCCAGCTAGTCTTATCTTGAATTTGTAGTTCTTAGTAACATCTAATTCTTGGATATGGATTGGAATTATGGCAGGGTCAGACAATGTCTATGATGTACAAAATTATCGCACAGGCTCTTGAAAATGCAGGCATATCTCAATTTTTCCATCCTCAGGATTACTTGAACTTCTACTGCCTTGGTAACAGAGAAGCAAAAAAGCGCGGAGGTGACGGAGACAATCCAACTCCCCAGGAACACACACATGTAAGTTGCATGTTGATTATCTGGGACTGGGATTTTTGCTGATGGCCAGATTATGTTGTATGTTTTCCTAAACATCTATTTGTTGGTTGGTTCTAAATAGTTTGTATATCATTGAGATAACTGCATTTAATAGATTTTGGGACCAAATAAGAGGACCAGTGAAGGTGGTGAAGCTCAAATACCAAGTTCATATGGAGTGGGGTGGATTAATTGATAGTTTTGTTTATTTTGTACTGAAGTAAAAGAAGCAACAAACAATGGAATGAACAAAAATGAAACAGGAGGCTAATTTTGGATAACATTAGATTCGTCACAGCAAAAAAAAAACATTGAATTTGGTGTGAAATTCCCAACACTAAAGTGAATAATGTGGGGGCATGAGCTTGATTGAGGCCATCTTTAATATGGCTGTGATACGATGTGCCAACAAACATGTGTTTTGTTCAATCAGCCTTTGCTACACATGTTAAGACTATTGTGTTGCCCTCCAAAATGGAGTGAATGCAATAATTGTGAAGTAAGAGTTATATTGAACCCATTAAGGTCCAAAGTGAGCTGTGCTGCCCCTTTTTTTTGCACTTTCCACAAATAATTCACTCTTTTCTTCTCTACAACCTATGCAGGAATTAGCTCAAAAGTTCCGCAGATTTATGATTTATGTACACTCCAAAGGGATGATAGTAGATGATGAATATGTATTGCTGGGTTCTGCAAATATCAACCAAAGATCTTTGAGTGGTTCAAGGGATACTGAAATTGCTATGGGAGCTTATCAACCACATTACACATGGGCCAAAAAGGAGGCTCATCCACATGGCCAGGTATGAATTAGATTTATTTCTTACATTTTATCCTCCTCTGCTCTATGAAAGCAGTAAGTGAAGAGTCATCGCATCGAACTGTGATCATTCGCTGTGATAAAACTCTGAACTACTCTGTAGCTCATAAAGTAGTTGAAACTTTTCGAACCAGTAACATGTTAAATATTATTAAAAAATCACTGTCACAGTTTGTTTTGTCAAGATGAGTGAGTCATTTTGAAAGCAATAGCATGAACATATTTAGAGGTACACCGATATCGAAAATGAGTTCTTCTTTTTCTTCATTCAGGTCTATGGTTATAGGATGTCTCTCTGGGCTGAACATCTTGGCAGAGTTGAAGAGGGCTTCATGGATCCCCAGACTATCGAATGTGTTAGACGTGTTAACAAGATAGCTAGACGCAACTGGCAAGCATTTGTAGCAGATGAATATAAGCCAATGAAAGGGCATTTGATGCAATATCCAGTTCATGTTAGTAAAAATGGAGAAGTCACAGCACTGCCTGGATTTGAGTGTTTCCCTGATGTTGGAGGTAAGATTCTTGGGGCACCAACCAATCTCCCCGACGCCCTTACCACGTAACAACTCATATAGTAGCACAACTTGAAATGCATATATATATATATATATGTATATTGTGCACCTGAAGTTCCAACTACTGCTGAAGCAATATATCCAAGGAACATGATATGTTTCTCTGACAGGCTGATGATTAGAGATGTATAAGGCTCCATCTCCTCTATGATGGAAAATGTTGTTTTACATAGGATTACTCATTCTTTTCAATTATTCATCAAGTAACTGAAATTAATATAGTACTACTACCATTTATTTCTTTTGAACTATTTTATGAATATATTCTTTCTTTAATGACAAATACAATAAATTTACTGACCTTAAACTTGAAACAGAAGTTATAATATATGGAAAAGAAAATTTTTCTTGAACCAAAACAAATAATTTAACTAAAATTACTAAAGTTCATTGTTCAGATGAGATCTGAAGACATACTGCTAGAAAATGCATAAAGAAATAAAACCAAGATGAGGAAAAGACAAATTTGGTAGTAGTATAAAAATAGTGAAAGAGTAGCCACAAGGACCGCATAGCGCAGTGGATTAGCGCGTCTGACTTCGGATCAGAAGGTCGTGGGTTCGACTCCCACTGTGGTCGTTATTTTTTTCCTTCCTCGGGAATATTTTTTCGAAAAAAGTTAAAAATAATTTTTAGTTCAACAAAATCAAAAATGTTTGACTGTATTTTATTTGTCAGAAAAATACATTCCAATTTTTTGACGAAATTAAACTCTCGTCGAAAAACATGATGATGATGATGAAACTTAGGCATAATACATAATATACGCTTTAACTTGATCTAATTTCATATTTATGTCTTTCAACTTTGAGTAAAATAGACACATGAGTTCCTATGTAACAATATAAGTAAGACACCACGTAGGACAAAAAATGACATGTAGGACATATGTGTCTATTCATTCAATTTTATACAAATTTAAGTGTTTATTTATGCACATTCAAAATTAAAGAATATAAACGTAATTTGAAATCAAGCTAAAAAACATATTTTTATGTATTATGCCTAAATCTTATGTTGTCTTTTCTTTAACTTAATAATTACTCAACAACTTCGTGTTTGGAAGAAAATTAACAATAAATTCTTCTTTATCTATTTTCATATTATGTTCGCTTAATGTTGCTTGTGTCATCTTCTAATTATTATTCAATACTTAACATCCACAATAATTCCACAATTTTGTTTTCATTATTAATGACAATTTTTTTTTTAAAAAAAAATACAAGAAATTATTTGTAGTAAGGTAAGTGAATAAAACAATTAGAGAAAGGTCAACACCTTTTCTAAATGTGGGGACATATTATAAATAAAATAATAATATGAAGGAATAATAAATAAAATAGACGGAAATTGTGAACGATAACAATTACAGTTGGGTTCTTGTGTAACCCTCAATAACAAGAAGCTTCACGCCTGAAATTCTCACTCTCCCTTTTCGTTTTTTCCCCCAAAAAAGGGCTTTCAGTATATGGAAGATCTTGAAGAAGACGAAGAAGGCGAATCAGTGGAAGAAGAATCTGTTCCCTTCATTCGTTAAGAATAAGAATCAATTGGACATGGCCTAAATCGCCCAACCCCATAATTGTTTATCATTATCTATATCTTTTGTTTTGTGTAGCTACGGAAGAATCAAGAATCTAAAAGGGGGAGAGCGAGAGCTTTTAAGGGGTTTATTATTGAACTGGGTAAGATGGGGAAGAATCAATTCTCTATTCGCCGTAGGAAGAAAGGGATGCCGCCGTTGCCGACACCGCCAGTGGACAATGGGGAACCCCAGAATTCAATTTCGTTACCGGTGGGGACCGTTAAAGCGTCTAAGAAGAAGGTTGGTGGGGCGAGGCTTTGGATGAGATTCGATAGATGGGGTCAATCAGAGTTGAATGAGTGGGATAAGAACTCTATAATCAAGCGTGCTGGTATTCCTACTCGGGACTTGAGGATTCTTGGCCCCATTTTCTCTCACTCCTCCAGCATTCTTGGTAATTTAACTCCCTTGTATCTTTATGTATCAATAATGATAACAATAATTATGTTTTAATCCATAATTAAGTCGGGTCATTCTTTTGATTAGTAAAAATATTGTGATCTCCATTCCTTGCCTATCATGACATTTATATGAATCTTCAATATCCATATTGGTTAATTTAGACTTATTTAAGCATGTAATAGAAGAATTGGAGTGTCTGTCACGCTGCGGGTCTTGATGATCATTTGGTGCTCTGCTTTCATGCTTTATTCAAGGAGAGTGCCTTCTAAATCCATGACCATCTACTTGGTTTTCTATTACTATTAAAACTACTGTGTGTCAGCCCCAAACACTTGGGGTTGTATGAGTCCTTGGTTGTATTTGGATTCATTTAGGACCAATACTCAATAATAAGAAATTGATCTTTTAAGATGAGATAGATAGGGGTATCTCTCTACATATACTACTGACTGTTTGCTTAGTCTAATAAACGGAAAGTTAAACGGATGTCTAGACAATTCTGCTTTGCTTAGACCATAGTGTTGTGTGTTAAAGAAACAAGCTGCTTGTTGGTATCTTCTTTGCATCTTTAATTCATGTTTATGAAGCACCTATGTTAATCTAAATTCTTAAGCTGTCATTGAACTCGTTATGTTGTTTAGCATGCATTACAAACGAGGAAGTTCCTTTTGATATTCTTTGTTGTGTGATTCTGTTATCAAAACATTTAAGCAATATAATGTTCTGCCTTCTTTCTTTTCTTTTTTCATCGAGATTGCTGAAAGACGTTCCTTTCAAGTTTATTGTTTGAATGGGTCTCATTCTGCATTTCTGCTTCATATTGTTTCTTTAAACTTTCGTATGATTGGTGCTATTTGACCCATCACTTTTGTTTTTAGAAACACTTTGCTTCATCTTGCTTTCACTGACTGTCGCCCAGTGCTCTTAAAGGCGAGCCTCTCTTGCCAAAGGTGACGAGGCGACAAGGCTGCACCTATTTCCGGTGAGGCGTGGCGAGGTCAAAAAGGCGAGCCAAGGCGAGTAGTGACGTGGATTTGGCGATGCAATAGGCGTCGCCATTTTGATTTTCTTTTTTTTTAAAAGTCTGAAATAATTAAAAGCCAAATAAGGGTTTTTTTGGGATATTTTTCTGAACTTGATGTCGAGACGTCTCCTTCGCGAAACCTTGACTGGAATTAGAGTTCGCGACGACTGTTTTTAGTACTCTCTCAGTCCTTTTGTTTTTTTTAGTGTGAAGTCTGATTTCTGAAGAAGAACTGAAGCCACTGCCCACTGCCTACATTTTAAAAAAATAAAAATATTTGACTTATCCATACTCATTAACCTAAATCTCTTTATCTCGTCAGGATTATGTTTTTGAATTGAAATATTTGCTAATATATGTTATTTGCTATTGAGATTTTGGATATTTATATATGCAATTAAATATTTTTGGTATTAATTGACGCCGGATTCAAAAAGGCGAGCACTGACGTGGCGAGTCAGGCCCTTGTCGCCTCTCGCCATCCAAAACACTGTGTCGCCGTAACAATCCATTAATTATTACTGCAATGTGTAGCGTTCCTTTAGGGTAGCCTATTCATTTGAAGTAATCAATGAACGAACACCCCTATAAGACACTATAAATTCCTTATATCTGGATCCTCATGGAAAATTAATCTTCTCAATGACATGATTGAATATTTTGTTGGACTCTGAGGCTTCTTTACTAAAATGAGGGAGATCCACGTATTTAGCCTTCCTCCATCCTATGCAAAATTGGTAGTGCTTATGGTGGTTGGATGACTGGGTTTGAGATAGTTTGCAGGTTCAGTTTTTGGCATGTTGGTGGATTCCAATTTGAGATAGTGTATGTCCTCTTAGAAGAAACAATTTGAGGATGCGATACTTGTTTTAACAATCATATTTAAGGTTAACAATTTTACTATCCCAAACTTGAGGGGTAGACTTTTTGGTGTCTTCGTTAACCTGTTTAAAATATATTCAACTGCCAGTCCTTAGAGGGGTTTTACTCTATATTTTGCAACTCTTGTTCAATATCTAAACTGAAACTTGTATGGGCAGCTCTTATTCATTCATATATCCTAAGTATGTTAGAAAGAACTGTACCCATAAATTGCAAATTCAACACCAGCCAAAAAATAGTTGTAAATTTAGCCATTCAGAGAACCTGTTAATTGCTGATTAGCTCTGTGTTTGTCAGTGTGTAAAACTTACAGTGCACAATGAACTCACTACGATCGAGGTTCTTTCTGGTTTCTGCTAAATATTCATGTTGAAAGTTGTATTACGGATTGTCTTTGGTTTAATCTTTTTCCTCACTCTTATTTCCTCATTCAGGGGAAGAGGATCATTGATGTACTACATCTTGCTTATAATGAGTGCCTATGCAGTTTGAATTCATTTGATTGTGGTTCTTTTTGGTTTCTGGGAGTATCCTTTTTGAAACTGATTTTGATTCTTTTTTTCTGCATGACAAGTCAAACTAGGATTATAAATGGGACGGAAGGAGTAATATGTAACATGCGGGTGCTCCTCTATCCTGAATTCCTGATGCTCTAGCCTCTTGCTAGGAACTCAAATAATGGAACTGATTTATACATTTGTTATTCCTCTTTAGTTTGAACGTCTAGTTTTTGGAATCTTACCTGAACCTTCCTATATCGTTATCTCAACTGTTGGAAGCTTAATCGTTATCTCAACTGTTGGAGGCTTAAACATTTACGTTTAGCTTAGCTGTTGGGAGTTTTTTCTATAATACATGTGCATCTCCTACCATTTTCTTGTGCCTAAGAGAATACTTAAAAGAAAGAAATATGATTACTGAAAAACTTCTTTCTGTTAATCTTCAGCAAGGGAGAAGGCCATGGTTGTCAATTTGGAGTTTATAAGAGCCATAATTACAGCTGAAGAGGTTTTGTTGCTTGATCCTCTACGTCAAGAGGTTCTTCCATTTGTGGATCAACTGAGGCAACAACTTCCTCATAAAAGTCTTTTAAAAGTTAATGGTACTAGCACTGAACAAGATGACAATGAAGGACACTTTCCAAATGCTGGACACTGGTTACCTGTTCCAGAAGCTGTAGAAGGTCTGCAGGCTGAGCTACCATTTGAGTTTCAGGTGCTTGAAATTGCACTGGAGGTTGTTTGCACATTCTTAGACTCTAGTGTAGCGGATCTAGAGAGAGATGCTTACCCTGTTTTGGATGAACTGGCCATGAATGTTAGCACGAAGAATCTTGAGCAAGTGAGAAGTTTAAAAAGTAATCTTACCCGATTGCTTGCCAGAGTGCAGAAGGTATTCTTATCTGTTCCTTTTCCTGTTGCTATTGTTTCCCACCCGCCTGGACAGTTCATGGTTTGCTTTTGGAAATTTGTTTGACCAGGAAGAGAACTTATTTCACTTCTGGACATGTTATCATCATCTCGAATGCGGACTTACTACTAGGACACTTCTTACTCATTGTGTTATCCCTTATTGGGTAAACAACTATTGGAACAAATTTTGTATAGTTTAAACATCACGAGCAAGCCGTATTCATTTTTTGTTTGTTCAATAAAACCATATTCATTTTCAATAGCCCTTAAGTTAATCTTCTCAAGTCATGAGTTAAATTATAGTGTATTGTGACCCTTTGGGGTGGCCCAGTGGTTTGAGCTTCGGACTTCCATGTTGGAGGTCTCAAGTTCAAAACCCCTTGCCAGCGAAAGCAAGAGGTTTGCCTTCTAGGTCGAGCTCATCACACCAGGCTTGCCCTGGTGCGGGTTACCTCTCCTATGTGGTTTGCGAGCTATTGCATAGAAGCGGGGTTTTACACCCTGTGTGCATCCAAAGGATAGCGGCTACGGGTTCCCCTTGTCGTAAAAAAAAATAAAATAAATTATAGTGCATTGTGTTTGCCTCATGCTGGACCAGATTTGAGATGTGTACTGGGGAGAATGCTAGTTTTTCTAATGGTACACTAGACCTGTACAAAGTCGACTTTTTGTTGGTTTCTTTTTTCCCTTTGTCTGCGCATAGAGGATTTTCCCCATGATCACTTAGGCAGGATATGGTCTTTGTATTCTTCCTTCTGTTTTGTACAGTTAGGACGAGATTCAATGTGCCTTTCCAACTTTAATTCTCTTCTGTTTGAGTCAGAAATTGGAGGGTTTAATATTCAAATGAGCTACTTAGGGTAACTTAATTGTAGTATTCTCTTCCATGACACGTGTCTGTGGCCTGATTATTCTGTCTTATGCTGACAGTGGTAAAGATTTTCTTATGATAGGTTAGAGATGAAATAGAACACCTTTTAGATGACAATGAAGACATGGCACAGTTGTACTTGACTAGGAAATGGATTCAGAACCAGCAACCTGAGACTCTTTTGGGAACTATCGTTTCAAATAGCCCTGTTCCTGCTGCACCAAATCTTCGGAGACTTAATTCAGCTAGAAGCAGAAGTGGAAGTTTGGTGAGCAATCATTTTAATTACTATGATGTGGAAGATCTGGAGATGTTACTCGAGGCCTATTTCATGCAGTTGGAAGGCACTCGGAACAAGATATTATCTGTAAGTACATTCTTCTTAAGAAAAACTACTAATGAGGCATCTTATGTTGGTAATGGCAGACTTGCCACTCCTCTTTCCTGTTGACAGTTGTCATCCTTCCATTTTCCTCTTTAGTAATGAATGATAGACACACAATATTATGATATGATTATTCCTTGTAATGAAATGATTCTACTTTTAATACAGTTGCAAAGTTACACATATAAGAGAAAAATGAAACCAGGCGTTCATACTTTTAAGGAAACTCAGTTTTTGCCACTTCAACTAGGATTCCCTAATGATATAAATATTGATGCCAGTATCCTTATATAAAATGATGCCTTGTACCCTTAATGCCTCATTCTTTATAAAGAAAATGAGAAAAAAGTTGGGTTCTCCTCATTTCTCGGTCATAAGCCAAGTCTCCATAACCAATCACTTTGCAGCATATTCCGGTAACAGAGTAAGCTAATGAAAGCTTTCGAGACTGAAGAAAGAAAAGAATTCAAACAATAGCTGTATCTCTTTCTTACTTTTATGGTGCAATACGTTGCTATTCCAACTGCAGATATACAACTCTCAGTTAATCTAGAGCCTCCATTCCCCCCCTCCTTTTCTTTTGTTAGGTTTCTCTTGGGCAACTATTATAGTCGGATGAGATAATATGCAATGTCCTGTTCTCTCTGTCTCTCTCAATTTTTTTCTTGATTTGGAAGGAAGACTCTGCAAGTGAACAAAGAAGTAATCTAGTATCTACCAATTAGTAACACTATGAATTAAGTTCATGAACAATTTCTACACTCTCTTCTCAAGTATAAGTGCAACTTGAACTTTTTCATCTTACTTTCTGTAGTCCTTGTGTTAATTTGCTGTGATCTTTCCCATTTGATTCTGGATTCTTCAACCACCTGTTATTGTATATTTGCAGGTCCGTGAGTACATTGATGACACTGAAGACTACGTCAATATTCAACTGGACAATCAGCGTAATGAACTTATTCAGCTGCAGTTGACACTGACGATTGCATCATTTGCTGTAGCTGTGGAGACTCTGATAGCTGGTTGGTTTGGCATGAATATACCTTGTACCTTGTACCACACAGAGGGGTTATTTTGGCCCTTTGTATTATGCATGACAATAGGTTGTATAATGCTCTTCCTTGTTATTCTAGGATATGCTAGATGGAAGAAGTTGCTTGGATCATGAAATCCTCTATTGTGTCCAGGTTTACGAATTGTATTTTATACACATCAAACACCTAACTTAATTTTGCTCCAAGCGAGCCATACAATATACATTCACTCAAAAATGTTGTTATACTTGCCCCTTTGCAAAAGTATTTGAAATAAACTTATGCTAAGAGAAGTGAGCCATGAATACCCTTTGGGGAGACGAACTTGGAGGTCTTGCCAGTGAAAGCAAGGAACGCCTTCTGGTTTGATCTTGTTGCATTGGATTTGTACATTCAAAAAGTAACGGTTGCGGGTGTCTTTCGTGAATGAAGAAAGATATTTGATCCACAATTTTTCATTAAATGAGCAACCAGGCAAACTTTGAACTAATTGACATTGATACTTTTCTTAGTTTAACTTTCAACCCCTGAACTTAACCTCCAATAATTGTTGTGATTGCTTTTTTAAAAGGGATACACCCATAAATGGTCCAATACCTCACTGGCACTCAGAATTTACCCCTTTCACACTTTTTTCCAACTTACATTTTATAAAGTGTGCATTTTGTGATCCTGGCAAAATTATTGTCAAAGAATTTCTGAGCAAATTTTGACTAATATATGCAGTTCATTTATATATATAAACTAATATAGTATAAAAAAGACTTTTTACCTTGAGAGTGGAATGAGTGATACATATGGAGCATGCAAACAAAATTGAAATTCGAATATTAATATATGTCCTATAAAAAGGAGAGAAACTGTTATATATTTATATCTTAAACTGGAATATTTTGGGAATTTATTCATTGCCCAATTTAAAAATAAATTATAAAAATATACATATTTCATTAGTTAGTAAGAATAATTATTTTTTTACATTATAAAAAAGGCTTGTTATTGAGGACTATAATGTGGGACTGTCACAATGAGCTGTATGAATTCTGTCACATACCACTTGTTGGGCGACTTACTAATTATCAATATAGTACTACTAATGACCTATCCTCATATCATCGTAACAAATAATTGTCACAAATTTTAAGTACAAAAATTACATTTTACTTGAAAAAGAAAAAAAATGGAGTTGGAAAACCAGTGCCATATAAAATTGTCTTCCTAAAATAAACTTCAAAAAAATAAATAATGAAATTTTTTGATGAAATCGTTTATTATTTGTAAAATTTATTTTTATTAAAAAGAAAATACAAAATATGTACACTCATTTATTACTTATTAAATTGTGTGAATAATGAATTTAAATCTATAAGCAAAAGTAAAATATATATCGATATATATCTTAGAAGAAGATTTGTCAAGAAGAGAAGAAGAAAGAAGAGAAGATTCCAACAAGATATATAGAATATCATAACAAATAATTGTCACAAATTTTAAGTAAAAAAATTACATTTTACTTGAAAAAGAAAAAAAAAATGGAGTTGGAAAACCAGTGCCATATAAAATTGTTTTCCTAAAATAAACTTCAAAAAAATAAATAATGAAATTTTTTGATGAAACTGTTTATTATTTATAAAATTTATTTTTATTAAAAAAAAATACGAAATATGTACACTTATTTATTACTTATTAAATTGTGTGAATAATGAATTTAAATCTATAAGCAAAAGTAAAATATATATGGATATATATCTTAGAAGAAGATTTGTCAAGAAGAGAAGAAGAAAGAAGAGAAGATTCCAACAAGATATATAGAATATCGATATATATCTTAGAAGCGAAGAAATTTGATTGGATCTCTGAAATCACATTGCAATATCTTCATTATCAATCAAGGTGAGCATTTTTTCATCGGAAAAATTAAAATATCTTCCGAGTTTTGTTAATTACCTTCTTCTTTTTTGTTTCTAGTAATATGATTTGAAGTTGTTTGGTTGATTGTTATGAAAATATGAGCAGAAGTAGAGGAAGAAAAATTTGGATTGATTTTTTAATTTTTTTTTGTCGCGTTCCTGTTTTGGAGTGAGTAATTGGATTTATTTGTCTTAGGTATGAAAAATTGATCGAACCTAGCGAGACTATTGTATGAGATTTGTGGAAGAGTTTTTTTTTTCTTTTATGTTTCTGATTTTATAATTTTCTTTTGATTTAATGGGAGAAAGGATAAAGAAAGATTCAATATATACTAATTGTACCCAGTTACACTTTAGAAGTTTACATAACGTAAGCGTCCGTTAATGTTACTTATATGAAAAAAATATATGGAAAACAAGTTTTGATTTTCACTCGTTAGAGATTTGATGATCAATTTGGGAATTAAGGTTGGCTAATTGTGGTATAGTCTGTTTGTAGAGGAAGATTTTTGCTAGAAGTGTCTGCAGAGATATTGCGGTCACGGTTTCTAGCCTTTTGATTGTTCAAATTGATGTAAAACTCAGGAAAAGTATAGCTGTGTGTTAAAGCACAAGGAAACAATTTTGTTCCTTTTGATGCTATTTTTTTTCGCTGATAATATTATTGTGGTTCCTAATATGTGGTGCTAGTTGTTGGGTGTGTCTATGGGGGAGGTCCAAGGTCTTTGTCTCATTTCCTGCATAAAATCACTTTGCGGATTGGATAGCCTAAATTTGAATGCATCAAATTGCTTTTAGTTAAAGAACTGCAGGAAACATAATGATCCTGGACAGTTTTTGGATTCTCTCACACTCCATGATCCGCACATCACATACCCAGTGTAATCCCACAAGTAGGGTCTACAAGTAGGTCTGGGAGGGTAGTGGTGTGTACGCAGGCCTGCCTTTACCTTTGGAGGTAGAGAGCGTGTGTCCAATGGACCCTCAGCTCAAGTAAAAGCAAATCAAAGCAATTCAAAAACCACACATCACATCCTCCTCCTTTAAAAACATAAAAAATTAAAAACAAAGAGTGATGCAAGAAAGAGCTTCCTCCCTGGATGATTATAAAATAAAAATAACAAAGAGCTTCCTCCCTGGAGCATTCCTGTATATTTTTGGAGCCCATCACTATTCGCAATCCCCAATGAGAAAGAGAAAGAAGCCTTTCTTCCCCTTCGTCGCATTCTTGGTGATAAGTGTGCTCCTTCTTCGCTTTCATTTGAAATTCATGGATGATGCAAATTGATAAATCTGGCCAGATGAACAGGGCTGATACCTGCAAGAGTAACAGGGAAAATTCCCTGTATACCCAAAATATTTACCTGGTACTTTAGGCAGGCGGGATTTTCCAGCAAGATCATAGTTTCTTTTACTTTGATTTTATCCCACTGTTGGGGACTGTTATTATTGGTCATAATTCATATAGTTAATATGTTCAGAATGTCTTCATTGCCTTTTATTGCGTCATCTCCCTTTAGTTTTATGTTTGAATTCAGACTCGTATTGATTGGAGTAGAAAGTGTTGGGATTTGGTCATGATACTTAGCTTGCTAAATAATGAGATCATGTTTATCAAGGGCTATTATATTTTTGAAGGTTTACTTATCCCACTGGTACATATCTTTTTTTTTCCTTATAGGACCATCTTGTGTGCTAGAAATATGATGTACAATGGGAAGAGCTCTTTACTTCCACCTAAAAGCCCCTTTCCTAGTATGGCCCCATCATATGTCGATTATGTCCCTAGTTCTGCTTTCAACCAAAAGGGCATTCAGAAACCCAGAGAAGGAAATTCACACCATCAGCGTACTTCCTCTGAAAGCTGTATTATAGAGGAGCAACCGTCTTGGTTGGATGATCTTCTTAATGAGCCAGAAACTCCTGTGCGCAGAGGCAGCCATCGACGTTCATCTAGTGACTCCTTTGCATATTTTGATTCTGTTAACGCTGCAAACTTGGATTACACAGCTCAAGTTGATAACAAGTTCAGAAATATGCCTCCTATCCCTTCCTGGGGGTCTCAAGACTTCGATTATTACAAAGATGCTCGACAAGCTGCTTCTTTTGTCGACCAAAACTCCTCAATCCGACGCAAGAATAGGGAAAATGATGTATCTTCAACTACAGTATCACATCTCCGCAGCCTTTCCTCTCCTGGGGAAGATCTCCGTATTCAGAGGTCTGGATCACCATGCCTCCTACAAGACGGAGAGAGGCCTAGATCTGCAGGAAGTGACAAGCAAGATGTAGCAGAATCTGGCCCTCCTTATCCAAAAGGGTCTGCAGAAAAAAAAGATTCTTCTCAGAGTAAGAGTTCTTCATCAGAAACTGACACAAAACGCGCGAAACAGTAAGTTCAAAGCACTCTGCTACCACCCAACCTTTTCTTAAAAGAAACTTTGGGAAGGCAGAAGGGAATATGTTTGTTAATTTGATATTTGCTTGTCAACTTAGTTCAAGATAACTGTACTATTTGATCAGAAAATTTTCTTTTTGTGGATAACCGAGATATTCCTGAGAATTGTAGCGTATGGTTTGAAACTTGATGGATAATGGGCGTGTGGCACTCTCTACCCTTCCCCACTTGAATACCCAATTTTGTCCGCGGATGGGTCCCATGATGGCCTTTTTTTATTTCATTTATGTTCCAAGTCCATCAGTAAATCGTTTACGGTGGGTGCCTGGGTGGGTAAACTGGAGGAGATCCATGTGGTTAGACTAACTGGCCGAGAAGGTTAGCAAGGTTCCTTCTATGGCGAAGTAAGAGATCTTTTACTATAGTGGGTCTTAGCCTTTTATCATCTTAACACGTATAGTGGCTTTATCTAAGTTGAAATGGAGCCTTTCTTATTTAGCCTTAAATCCAGTCAAGATTCAAACTGCCCTTTGTATTAATGTATCTTAGTATCTCTCAAAATGTTATTTTAGCATTTTATGTGGAAGTGCCCCCCCTCCAAATATGAATTTTATTAACATAAAATGTGTCATAATATACAGGCAATTTGCTCAGCGGTCACGTGTCAGAAAGCTTCAATATATAGCGGAATTGGAAAGAAATGTACAAGCTCTGCAGGCATGTATCAGTTGAATCTTTGAAATACATACACTGGTTCCTGGACATGAAATGGATGTTCCATTTTGGTAACTTGTTAATTTGATTAGTTGTTGTGATTTCAGGCTGAAGGTTCTGAAGTTTCTGCTGAGCTTGAATTCCTTAACCAGCAGAATCTTATCCTCAGCATGGAGAATAAAGCCCTAAAGCAGCGCTTAGAAAATTTAGCTCAGGAACAGCTCATAAAGTATTGTAAGTTTCTTTATCTGTTATACTGAATTATTCTACTTGTTTCTAGTGCTTGTAGTCGTGGACTATTTTGACAAAGTTGATTATGCAGCAGGTCTTGTGAGTCCAAACCTTACATAGCGAGGAATTAGATTTATCTGAAATAAGGATTATATAATTGATTTTTCATGGTGAAATAAACAACTGAAAGTGAGTGAGTATTGGTTCAAGTGAGCTGGGAAAGTGGACACTGTTTTCCTGAAACTAAAACAAAATTTTTTGAGTACAATTCGATTAACAAAATAGCGGTCTCGAGGGAAAATGGGGACAATTACTGGTCATCCCATATACATCAATTCTTGGTAAGAAGATGGAATGATCTGGTTGTAGTCAAGTATTGTGGCCTATCGGTGAATGAAAACCATGGAAAACCAGGGTGAAATTCCAGCAGAGACAAAGTTCTTGGTGATTTCGTCGGTACTTAAACTGGTGGGAGGTAGCAAGCACCCGATGAAATAAGGAAGGTGTGTGCGGCAGGTGGCCCAGACACTGTGACTTCTTAGAAATGAAATGATCTTGCTGATAATCTTAAAGCTTTTTGATCCAATAAATATGAGAAAAAATGCCTAATCTTCCAGATGTTTGGAAAACTAGAATTGTCTTCCCTGGTACCCCGTTCTACTATAATTATTTGAAATGTTTTATATCACTTCAAAAGGCATAAAAGTACTCTTCACTATTAAGGTTGTCTTAGTCTCTTAGCACTGAAATAAAATTGTATTTGTTAGTCTAAATGATGCTGCTTGCTGCGACTTGATCCCTTATGATCTCCTTTTCAAGATGGACTATCTAATACGTGAATTCTTATGATCTCCTTTTTAGATGGACAATTTAACTAAGGTGAAAGTTTCTTTGGGGGGTGGTGGGTGGTGGTGGTGAGTAGTAGTACTCTTTTTTATGCATTTGGATGACCTTAATGTGAACAGGTCCATATTTTCTGCTTCAAGCGTTCAAATTTGCTTACCTTTCAAAATTAACTCTAGGGGTGGAATTATTATTTACCTCTGGAGCAATGGTAGCATACATACAGATTAATATGAATGATTGGATGACTTTTGTGGAGCATGATTTTGTTGTTTAGCTGATTTTTGTCGCATCTCTCTTTTGCGCTTTTTTGGTAAAACGGAAAGTTACTTTGGCAAATAAAGAAAGAGAAACAATGTGGTCGAATTTGCAACTACAGAATTGCTAAATAATTGATCTATTTTTCAAGGCCCACTTTCTTTGCTTGATTCTAAGACTTGGAGTAAACTGCCTTAGTTGAATTTAACTATTTTGAACATGGGAAATGTTCTGTTTCTTTGTTTTTTTTTCTTTTGAGAAGGTAACATTTTTTGTATAACTATTTGCTGCATAAAAAATACAGGTATCCGTACTTACAAGGAAATATAGGAAGATGTACTAAGCTATAATTTACTTACAGAGATCCTAGAACATCAATAAAATATTCCATGTCTTCCATATATTCATGTTTACACCAACAATAGAAAAGGCTAGGCAATAAATCTTCAGTTTCTGATAGAGCTGTGATTGTCTTCAAAACAACTTTGATTTCTCTCTTTCCAGACTGTCCACCAAATGCAGGCCAGGATAAACTTCCATCTTTCTTTCTGTTCTGACTGAAAGCTATATTTGTTCCAGCTCTCCAGCACTTCAAGTGTATCTCTTGGCATCACCCACATGATCCCTTTTAAATTAAGGAAAATCCTCCAAAGTTGTCCAGTTAACTTGCAGTGTAAAAAAAGATGGTTGATTGGCTCTGATTCTTCTCCTCACATATAACATTTAGAGCACAAGTGGAAACCCCTTTTCTAAAGTCCTTCATAAGATAGGACTGCTTTCATGGCCACGAGCCAAATGAAACAAGCCACTTTATAAGGAATTTGGACTTCCCAAATTAGTTTCCATGGCCAACAATCAATCTGGTTGTTAGAATGGTTGAATTCTTTGTAGGCTGACTTGACTGAAAATCTCCCTTGTTTATCCACTTGCCATGTAAGATTGTCTTCCTGAGAGGAGGGGCCTTTGAATAGATTGAGAGCGTTGTAGAATTTTTCCAAGTTATCTATTTCCCAATTGTTAAGGTGTCTTCTGAAGCTTAGATTCCAACCATGAGAAACCTAGACTTCTCCCATTATGGCATCTTGTTGTTGATTCAGGCTGAAGATAATTGGGAAAAGTTGCTTTAGTGGATGTTGACCTAACCAGTTGTCTAACCAGAAAGATGTTTTCATACCATTACCCACTTGATGACTGCACTTACTCCTGAATTTTGCCCCCAAATTTCTGATAGACCTCCATAGACAGACTCTATAAGGTGTAGACACATGTAGTGGACTGACTTTGTTGTCCATTCGACCATTCCCCGTCCATTTCATACTTTTGACTGATTAACTTTTTCCAAAGAGATTGTTCATTTGAGGCGTACCTCCATAACCATTTCATCAATAGACTATGGTTCTGTGTTATCAGGTTCTTGATTCCCATACCACCATACTTTTTGCCGGTGATCACTGACTTCCATTTGACCAAATGTATTTTCCTGGTATCGCAGTTGCCTTGTCAGAGGAAGTTTCTTCTGAGAGCATCTAATCCACCATGTTCGTTGGAACACGAAAAATGGGCATCATGTTAGTTGGTAATGCATCCAGCACACTGTTAAATGTTAATCAAGATTAATCTACCCTCCAAGGATAAGTATTGACTCTTCCAGTTAGTCAACTTTTTCTCTCACTTCTCTACGACTCCATTCCGGATATTTTTGGAATTGCTTTTGGCACCAAGGGGCATTTTAAGATAAGTGGTTGGCAGAACACTGGTTCCTCCCAGAATATTAGCCAAGTTGTGAATGTCAGGGACCTCGTAAACGGGATATAGGAAACTCTTGTTCTAGTTAATGTGGAGCCCAGATATAGCCTCAAAAAAGAATGAAAATCACCCTCAAAAATTTAATTTGTCCTCGGTTAGCTCTGCAGAAAACCAAAGTATCATCAGCGTATTGTAAATGAGCAATTTCAAGGTTATTGCCGGCCCTTGAATCTACTCTAAAGCCTGTTATCCAGCTATTTGATTGGGCGGTTTTCATCATATCATTTAAACTCTCCATGGCAATGATGAATAAAAAAGGGGACAATGGGTCCCCTTGCCTTAGTCGTCTCTGAGAAGAGAAGAATCCAGTAGGTGAGCCATTAAATAGGATTGAGAACTTGATGGTGCTGATGCAATAGCATATCCAATTGGCCCATTTTTCTCCAAACCCCATTTTCATCATACTCCTGAATAGGAAAATCCAGTTCATGTGGTCAAAAGCCTTTTGTATATCTAGTTTGCAAAGGATACCAGGTTCTTCGTTTCTAATTCTTGAGTCAACACATTCATTGGCTATAAGAATGGCATCCATGATTTGTCTCCCTTATATAAAGGCCATTTGTTACTCATCCACCAGCTTGTGCATCACTTTTTTGAGTCTCTCAGTCAACAATTTTGAGATGATCTTGTAGATGCTGCCTATAAGACTAATAGGCCTGAAATCTTTCAATTCATTAGCTCCCACCTTCTTGGGGAGCAACGCAACATATGTAGCATTGAAGCTTCTTTCAAATATGTCTCTTTCATGGAAGTTTTGAATAGTAGCAATGACCTCAGTGTTCACTACTTCCCAACAGTGTTTGAAAAAGGCCATTGTGAAACCATCTGGGCCAGGTACTTTATCACCAGCACACGCTTGGACACTGGACCATATCTCTTGCTCTTCAAATGGACTTTGTAGCATCAGATTATCTTCTGTGGAGATGGTGGGACAAACTCTCATGTTATTATGGGGTCTCCAATCTTCTGTCTCTGCATAAAGGTTCTGATAAAAAGAGATGATCTCCTTTTTTATATCAGCCGGATTCCTTATGGATTCACCATCAATTTCTAGCAAGTCAACATTGTTGTATCTTCTGCGTGCATTAGCTGTTTTGTCAGATAGGTGGTGTTTCGGAGAAGTTGAACGTATATATAGCTAGTCGTTTATTTTAATTTGTTTCATTGAAATCTGCAACTAATAAATTTATATGCAGTGGAACATGAAGTTCTGGAAAGAGAAAGAGGAAGATTACGAGCATTGTATCAGCAACAACATCAACAGCCACAGCCACAGCAACAGAAGCCATCTCACAGCCATCGTCGCAGCACTAGTAGGGATCTCGATCAACAATTTGCAAACCTCACTCTGAAACAAAAAGAGGCTGAGCTTGATGCTGTTTCAGGACAACTCCACATTTGACCGTAAGTGTAGCTATGCCTTTAATCATGTCTTACTGACTGTCCCTCAGTTGACTTTGCCATGGAGTGACAAAAGTTCACTATTTCCATTGTGCGATATCAAGAAGAGAGGTCTTGCTTCCCGTGTGCTCACCTCCAACGGGTTTGTCTCCTTCTGTCTAAATTGATTCTAGTTCTTGTTACAAAACATGTGTCTTTTACATCAAGATTTGTTAAGCTTTTAAGTGCACCTGGTGGTCAATGCTTAAGAAAAGCATTTGTCGCAGTTGACTCACCTGAGGTGGTTAAATCCAGCATGATGTCTCATGTCTTTGTATGTTCGGAATGTTTAAATTCATCAGTGTAACATTTTCCAGCTTCTGATTTCCCTCTAATTTCATCTTCATGAACCATGTAATGTAAGTATTGATGGAGGAGCTCTTTTCTGCTTATTCCTTGTTTCTTCTTAGTGCAATAAAAACATTCTTATGGATATTAAGTTAGGCCTAGCAAACCCTATCCCCATACTACCTAATATGTGACATTTCATGTAAGTATTGCATTTTAATTAAAATCATATGGGTTTTGCATTCTAGTAGAGGGATTAATCCACCATTCAATTCAATACATACACAAGAATAAAAGGATAAAATATGGGTTATATTCCTATTGCTGTAAATCCTCGAACTAACTAGAAAAAAAACAAAATTTCAATCTTTGAATCCATACAAATAAATCATTCAATTCTCTTTCCTTTTCCCTTATCAGCAACATTCTTGTTCTCCAAGAAACAAATTCTCCTGTTGACTGCTGCAAGCTTTGATTCAACTAGCGTCGGGAGATCTTTGTCTTCTTGCTTGTGTTTCTTTTCGGGTTTCAAATTTTGAGAGTAGATATCAAGAACTTCCTTACAGGCATTCAAATTGTCAGGCCAAGTTTGCAATTCCCTATTAGGACCAGTAATAACCGTACAAACCTTGATATCGCAGAGAGTTGCAAGCTCCATTGATTTCCTCTTTATGCATTCTTTCCTCACTTGATAAGATTTGGAATTGTTTGTTTTCTTCTTCCTTTGATCTTCTTCTCCCTTCTTGCTTTGGTCTTCGTCTGCCATAGCCTTGATTCGATGTAGAGTCCTGAGAAGAATGAATATATATGTATATATACGTGTTCTGGGGGAAATTATAATTAGTATTCCTAATTTGAATAGGAAAGAAAATCAAATGCTTTTAGGAGGTTTGGTCAAAAATATGCAAAAAGTTTTGGTATGCAAGTGAAAGAAATAATAATATAGAAAAATAGAGTAATTGTAACTTTCCAAGTTTACTAACAGATGGGTCAGATCGTCTATGTCATGCTTAGTGGAATGTGTTTGTCTTTTTTTGAAACCTACCAAGTATAACCATCCAAATACAACTTAACAAATTGGATTTATTTGAAATATTGGTGTACAACTGTATTAAGTAAAATATTGAATGAGAGAGTCCTTTTAAGATTTGGTAAGACAATCTTGTGAAAATATCATACTTGCATCTATACTTCGAAGACCTCTTGTGAGAAACTATTAACACTTCATTAAAATATTGTTAATATCAAACAAAAGGAGAAAACAATGATGATAAGTATTGGAGGAGCCAAAAATTGACTAATATTTGGAAGCATTGGATATTTATCAGGTGAAGGCAAAACACACTCATAACCATTGAATGAAATCTTTCTTGGAAACATCCATCCTTCATTAAATGTGAAAATCCCTGCATCTTTATGCAGTAACAACTCACTTTGCACAACCCCACTCCTTCCTGCTTGTAGCAACATGTCATTGTAATACTTAATCCCATAAAACATCCCTGTGTCGTCTGCACCCAAAAAAAAAAGAAAAAAAGAATCGATTTAGAAGATTCATATAGCCGACTCCAGCTGAGTTTGTGTTGTGAAAGAAATGAATTGGGTATAACTTACTTATATCACCATACTGATCAAGGGGCTTGTAGTCGAAGCTGAAAACCTGCGTTATGCTTCTCAAATTTGGGTGCAGGACCACCAAGTTCCACTGGCTGTAGTTTCTAACTAGGTTTAAGTTTCTAATAGTCATCTTCACCCTCCAATATTCTCTATAACTCTGCTTTACATGCCAATGCACCTGAATTGGGCACATGTGACGTGTACACTCTAGTATTGGCGTTGGCAGTTCGTTATGGCCTAGTTGTAAAACTGGTGGCACCTCACCGCGCCTGTAGTTCCAGACACAAGACATGTTAGATGAACAAGATATAACAATCTAGTTTAATATGACTTGTTACTCGGACAGATGTTTTGGTGGAAACAAAAACCAGAGGCGGAGTCAGGATTTCAACCTTAGGATTCTAGGAAACAACCTCAATTGCTAACATATTATATACTATTACCTCCGATCTGCCTGGAACTAGTTGACTAAATAATGTACAAACACTGAGGCTAAAGAGTAAGATATTTACTTCACACATTGAGCTGCACCGCGCTGTCCCTGACAACCACAACTGCATACGGAGCAGGGCACAATTGTTTCGCTGTAGAAAGCAGACAAGGAAACACAACATGCTGGAGAAGATGATGCTCTAAACTGGGAGTAAGAACAAATCACGTCCCACGTAGCTGCAACCATTACAAAAAATTGAAAGTTACAGAATGATCATCCTATAGGATGAGTAGGAGCTATTTTACTTACCAACAGCTTGAGTCTGTCGCCGTCCTTGATCCTCATGGAACTTGGTTGGAGGGACTTTCACGGCAACACCACACGTATATCCAGGAATCCCAAGTGTGAAGTTTTCAGGCATACGAGGCCCGGATCCATCATTTGATGCACTTGCAATGATCATCTCAAAAGAAGAGACATATTTTTCAGGGTCCTGAGTCAAGGATGTCAACACTCCTCCCTTGCAGCAATTTGCGACCTGCTTATTATACGGAGCTCCAGGAAGGAGATCAAGAATCACAGGCTCTTTCAGACAACAATGTGGCAGGGTGTCTCCTTTGATTGCAGAACAATCACCTTGTTCTGTAGTTTCAGCACCCCACATTTGCCATATTACTTCCTTACCATGCCAATCCCAGCTCAACTTCCAACCAGGTTGCTCTACGTGGCGGAAAAGTTGATAGTTGAAGATGGAAACTCTAATCTGAGATAGACATACAGAACGATATGATACATAAAAGTGGAAGATAATTTTCTTATAACAAAGATTCTGTCTGGTCAATGAACAGCTTCCATCAATGAATGCTGCTAACATTTTAGGAGAATATACTTCGATAATCAATTGTATTTGTATAACATCTGGAAATAGTACTTTCTTTGGATTAAAAATAGCATCTGGAAATAACCATACTTGTACTAGGTCAAATTTTACCAAACAAGAACTTATAAAAAACATCAAATTTAACAGCTACGAACTCACTATTTTTTCATCTCAAGTTATTTTTTAAAATTCAATTATTTTACAATCCCTTTTTGATCAGCAAAAGTTTTCAAAAAAAAAAAATAGAACCCGCATCTACCCAAAATCACACAACCACCACCATTACTATAATAACAGTAAAAAAATGATAACAATCAGAAATGATGACAAAAAACACAGCACAGTGGATAATGATCCAGGCCCTCTACCACATCATAAACAATACTTATCCTAATATAATGAACAATTCAGAGGACTGTGAAGTCGTCTTATCATGCTACTGACTCTGAATCGGATTGTTAACCTTGTATTTTTTATTAATTTTCTGTTATACTATTGTTTGTTTTAATTGTAACGAAAAGGAAAACTTACGTGATGATTATTCTCAGTGCTAGTAGTCACATCCCATCGGATAGTAATATTACCCATTGGGTCCATTGGATCATAGCCATCTGCATCATAACTAAAATTAATCATCACAAAATCTCAAACACAAAAAAAATTATATAAGAAAAAAAAACAGAAAAATACTCACAAACAACTGGATAAATAAGAAATATGAGGTCTAACACTAAGATTAGACCAAAATTAGCCATTGATCTTTGATTATTTTTTGAAAATAAATAAATAAATGAATTCGGTGGTGATTTATACATTCATAAAACTCAAAGATTTTGTTAGAACTGCCAAAATGAGAGAGGAAGATAATACACTGGATTTAGTAATAAATAAAATGAGAATGAATTTAAGGAGATGGTTTTTATTTGTTCAAAAAATAATTAAGACTATATGACTTAGTACTAAGAATGCGTATCTATAGGGTGACGTTTGAATATTATGTTACGAATTAATCTCTAATTGTACAAAATAGGTTACTGCTTTCCATTTTTGTGTCATTTATCATATTCATAATATGTGACAAATGATAATTGGTTTAACGAGATGAATGATTATAGTATATGGATTGTTACGTGAGAATCATATATTTATAGATTCATAATTTAAGGATTTTTATGTATTTACGTAGGAATACAGTGAGATTTAAACCCTTTATATCAGGGTGAAAATGTGGACAACTCTCCAACAAAGCTACGTACACCTCACATGTCTTTTAAACTATTTAAGTAATGTTATAAAATTCCAGTCTGTAACAAAGCAAACTTTCCAGAATAATCTATTTTATATCATAATCAAATGAAAGCTCACGTAGCTATTTTCGTACTTCATTTCTTCAAATGGAAGTATATGGAAATGCAAAACTACAAACTTACAGAATGCGTAGGTGTTTATTTGGGGACAATAGCAGTTTGGTACCTCAATTATTGGTAAATTTTAATTTTTAGCCTTGTTAAACCTAAAAAAGCACATCTAATTATCAATTAACTGAAATTTGTGTCTTTGTTAGACTTCTTTGAACTATATTATTGTTTAATATGGAGTAACAACATAAGTTTAACAAAAAGATTTAAACCTCTCAATCTTTTTTTTTTTAAGGAAAAGATAATAGATTATCTCCGGAAGGAATTAACACCTAAGGAGATACACATGAGTTTAATATGAAATTTTTTTCCTATCTCTGCATTTATTTTCTCTCAAATAAAAAATCAAAGTGTCGATCGACTGAGTCTGTGTGACTTGTTGCTGTTCTTAAGTTCGTTGAAGTTAAAGAAGTTTGAGGTACCCCTATTTCTTTAACAGGATTAATCCGTTTTTCTTGGGAGAAATTAATCCATAACCTTGGGTACAGTGAGGGGATTAAATTTTTTAATGACACACAGTAGTTTCTGTGGACTCGAATTAATTCTTGTATTTTATATTTTTTCTGCTTCATCTTATTTCTGTTTCTGTTTATTAACCTTATAAATACAGGTTATTGTAAGAATAACATTATCGAGTACACCAAGTTGTTTCATTTTCACCTCAACCCAATTCATGCTGCAAAAAGAAATTGAGCAAGGCAATGCATATAGATCACAAACCTCTTTTCCCAAAAATTTTCCCAAAAAATATTATGATTTTCAAAAACATCAGAGTTATCAATGGTCCTAAAAGCAAATACTCACCTGGTTGCCAACCATATATATCATGATGTCATATGCTGCATAAGCAGCCGAGAGAAACTCATGAAGATCTGCATGCATTTACAAGTCATTTTGTATGTTGATAGTCTGTCTCTCTAACTCCTTCCATCATCTTCCCTACACCCAAAACCTCCCAGCAACCAAATATGAAATCCCTCCCATTTCAATTCCCACACCCCATCATGTGGATTTATTTGCACTTCCTCTCTACTTCCATGGATCACCCCATTAATGTACTTACTTTTTACTTCATCTATAGTCCTTGTGTTAATTTGCTGTGATCCTTCCCATTTGATTCTGGATTCTTCAACCACCTGTTATTGTATATTTGCAGGTCCGTGAGTACATTGATGACACTGAAGACTACGTCAATATTCAACTGGACAATCAGCGTAATGAACTTATTCAGCTGCAGTTGACACTGACGATTGCATCATTTGCTGTAGCTGTGGAGACACTGATAGCTGGTTGGTTTGGCATGAATATACCTTGTACCTTGTACCACACAGAGGGGTTATTTTGGCCCTTTGTATTATGCATGACAATAGGTTGTATAATGCTCTTCCTTGTTATTCTAGGATATGCTAGATGGAAGAAGTTGCTTGGATCATGAAATCCTCTATTGTGTCCAGGTTTACGAATTGTATTTTATACACATCAAACACCTAACTTAATTTTGCTCCAAGCGAGCCATACAATATACATTCACTCAAAAATGTTGTTATACTTGCCCCTTTGCAAAAGTATTTGAAATAAACTTATGCTAAGAGAAGTGAGCCATGAATGAATATCCTTTGGGGAGACGAACTTGGAGGTCTAGCCAGTGAAAGCAAGGAACGCCTTCTGGTTTGATCTTGTTGCATTGGGTTTGTACCTTTCATGCGTGGTTTTGTGAGCTATTGAATGACCCTATGCACATCCAAAAAGTAACGGTTACAGATGTCCTTTGTGATTAAAAAAAAATAAGTGAATAAAGAAAGATATTTGATCCACAATTTTTTATTAAATGAGCAACCAGGCAAACTTGATGAACTAATTGACATTGATACTTTTCTTATTTTTAACTTTCAACCCTTGAACTTAACCTCCAATAATTGCTGTGATTGCTTTTTCAAAAGGGGTACACCCATAAATGGTCCAATACCTCACTGGCACTCAGAATTCACCCCTTTCGCACTTTTTTCCAACTTACATTTTTATAAAATGTGCATTTTGTGCTCCTGGCAAAATTATTATCAAAGAATTTCTGAGCAAATTTTAACTAATATATGCAATTCATTTATATATATAAATTAATATAGTATAAAAAAGACTTTTTACCTTGAGAGTGGAATGAGTGATACATATGGAGCACACAAACAAAATTAAAATTCGAATATTAATATATGTCCTATAAAAAAGGAAATAAACTGTTGTATATTTATATCTTAAACTGGAATATTTTGGGAATTTGTTCATTGCCCAATTTAAAAAATAAATTATAAAAATATACATATTTCATTAGTTAGTAAGAACAATTATTTTTTTACATTATAAAAAAGGCTTGTTATTGAGGACTATAATGTGGGACTGTCACAATGAGCTGTATGAATTCTGTCACATACCACTTGTTGGGTGACTTACTAATTATCAATATAGTACTACTAATGACCTATCCTCATATCATAACAAATAATTGTCACAAATATTAAGTACAAAAATTACATTTTACTTGAAAAAGAAAAAAACTGGAGTTGGAAAACCAGTGCCACGTCAAATTGTCTTCCTAAAATAAACTTCCAAAAATTAAATAATGATTTTTTTTGATGAAAGCGTTTATTACTTATAAAATATATTTTTATTAAAAAGGAAATACAAAATACCTACACTCGTTTATTACTTATTAAATTTTGTGAATAATGAATTTTAAAGTATATAAGCAAAAGTAAAATATTTTGCTTTTGGTCTAAGTTCATTCTTATTTTGACATGATGATAGTTAACAATACTCTTAATGAAGTTTTTAAAGTTTATTTTAAAAATTAATATGTATATATTTAATTAAGTTGTAAAAATTGATTAAATTAGTATTAAGATAAATGAAATATTTATGATAAATAAAATTTATAAATAATTAAAAAATATCAAATAAATTAGAACGATACGAGTACGAGTAAGAGGGCTATTTCGCAAATATGATAAAGTATTGTGGCAGGGACTTTAGAAATAAGAAAAGCAATAAAACAGCTCATTTTGGACAGTATCCCTTTTCAACGTGATACGTCAACGAGAAAGAAGAAGATTTGTCAAGAAAAAGAGAAGAAGAAGAAGAGAAGATTCCAACAAGATATATAGAATATCGATATATATCTTAGAAGCGAAGAAATCTGAGGTTTCGTAATTTGATTGAATCTCTGAAATCACATTGCAATATCTTCATTATCAATCAAGGTGAGCATTTCTTCATCGGAAAAATTAAAATATCTTCCGAGTTTTGTTAATTACCTTCTTCTTTTTTGTTTCTAGTAATATGATTTGAAGTTGTTTGGTTGATTGTTATGAAAGAAGAAAAATTTGGATTGATTTTTTGATTTTTTTTTGTCGCGTTCCTGTTTTGGAGTGAGTAATTGGATTTATTTGTCTTAGATATGAAAAATTGATCAGACCTAGCGAGACTATTGTATGAGATTTGTGGAACAGTTTTTTTTTTTTTCTTTTGATGTTTCTGATTTTCTAATAATTTTCTTTTGATTTAATAGGAGAAAGGATAAAGAAATATTCAATATATACTAATTGTACCCAGTTACACTTTAGAAGTTTACATAACGTAAGCGTCCGTTAATGCTACTTATATGAAAAAAATATATGGAAAGCAAGTTTTGATTTTCACTCGGTAGAGATTTGATGATCAATTTGGGAACTAAGGTTGGCTAATTGTGGTATAGTCTGTTTGTAGAGGAAGATTTTTGCTAGAAGTGTCTGCAGAGATATTGCGGTCACGGTTTCTAGCCTTTTGATTGTTCAAATTGATGTAAAGATGGAGTTTTTCAGAATGCCTATGGAAAATAGATAAAGTTGCGAAGGCTAATTTAGTTTGGTGTTGCTGTAACATAATCAGTTGTTTGTGTGCACATTCTCACAGTTAAAATTGGGGAAAAGAGCTTAACTTTGCGCCCCACCTGGCCATTTCATTTCCAGGTGGAAGATATCAATAAGGGCATCTGCAGCCCAGATTTTTCATTTCCACTTCTCAAAATTAGAATTAAATCACCTCTTACGTAGCATGTTCCGAGGTACATCATACAATGATTATACAAGAAGGAGCAGAGCATATGTGAAAAGCCCCTAGCCAAATATATGATTAATGGAGCCTCTTCTCTTCCGAAAAGAGATAACAATAATTTCCAATCTTTTTTTTGCTTCCTTCCCAGAATCCTCGAGATAAATTTGCTTTACCCAACTAACTGCCTTCCAGCCTGAGAAGCATACCTTTAACTGATTTATAAAAACAACTTGCTTTTAACCTAATCTTGTATGTTGTTTGAGTCATGTTTAGGAAGAGAATATTTTAATAATTGTCAATATCGATCAAATGATGTGAACAAACTAAGGGGTGTCTGAATGAAGTCCAATCAAAAGTTGTTCAGTTTCTTCTGATTTCATGTCCCAAGTGTTAGTCACTAGTAGAAGGATCCGGATAAGCTAAAATTAGCGCTTCTTTCTTTCCACCTAAGTAAAACTGAGGAAAAGTATAGCTGTGTGTTAAAGCACAAGGAAACAATTTTGTTCCTTTTGATGCTATTTTTTTTTCCGCTGATAATATTGTTGTGGTTCCTAATATGTGGTGCTAGTTGTTGGGTGTGTCTATGGGGGAGGTCCAAGGTCTTTGTCTCATTTCCTGCATAAAATAACTTTGCGGATTGGATAGCCTAAATTTGAATGCATCAAATCGCTTTTAGTTAAAGAGCTGCAGGAAACATAATGATTCTGAACAGCTTTTGGATTCTCTCACACTCCATGAGCCGCACATCACATACCCAGTGTAATCCCACAAGTAGGGTCTGGGAGGGTAGTGGTGTGTACAAGCCTGCCTTTACCTTTGGAGGTAGAGAGCGTGTCTCCGATGGACCCTCAGCTCAAGTAAAAGCAAATCAAAGCAATTCAAAAACCACACATCACATCCTCCTCCTTTAAAAACATAAAAAATTAAAAACAAAGAGTGATGCAAGAAAGAGCTTCCTCCCTGGATGGTTATAAAATAAAAATAACAAAGAGCTTCCTCCCTGGAGCATTCCTGTATATTTTTGGAGCCCATCACTATTTGCAATCTCCAATGAGAAAGAGAGAAGCCTTTGTTCCCCTTCGTTGCATTCTTGGTGATAAGTGTGCTCCTTCTTCGCCTTCATTTGAAATTTATGGATGATGCAAATTGATACATCTGGCCAGATGAACAGGGCCGGTACCTGCAAGAGTAACAGGGAAAATTCCTTGTATACCCAAAATATTAACCTGGTACTTTAGGCAGGCGGGATTTTTTCCAGCAAGATCATAGTTTCTTTGACTTTGATTTTATCCCACTGTTGGGGACTGTTATTATTGGTCATAATTCATATAGTTAATATGTTCAGAATGTCTTTATTGCCTTTTATTGCGTCATCTCCCTTTAGTTTTATGTTTGAATTCAGACTCATATTGATTGGAGTAGGAAGTGTTGGGATTTGGTCATGATACTTAGCTTGCTAAATAATGAGATCATGTTTATCAAGGGCTATTATATTTTTGAAGGTATACTTATCCCACTGGTACATATCTTTTTTTTCCTTACAGGGATCTTGTGTGCTTTTCAATGGCGAATTCCAAAGGGCCATGTACCATGAGAAATATGATGTACAATGGGAAGAGCTCTTTACTTCCACCGAAAAGCCCCTTTCCTAGTATGGCCCCATCATATGTCGATTATGTTCCTAGTTCTGCTTTCAACCAAAAGGGCATTCAGAAACCCAGAGAAGGAAATTCACACCATCAGCGTACTTCCTCTGAAAGCTGTATTATAGAGGAGCAACCGTCTTGGTTGGATGATCTTCTTAATGAGCCAGAAACTCCCGTGCGCAGAGGCAGCCATCGACGTTCATCTAGTGACTCCTTTGCATATTTTGATTCTGTTAATGCTGCAAACTTGGATTACACAGCTCAAGTTGATAACAAGTTCAGAAATATGCCTCCTATCCCTTCCTGGGGGTCTCAAGACTTCGATTATTACAAAGATGCTCGACAAGCTGCTTCTTTTGTCGACCAAAACTCCTCAATCCGACGCAAGAATAGGGAAAATGATGTATCTTCAACTACAGTATCACATCTCCGCAGCCTTTCCTCTCCTGGGGAAGATCTCCGTATTCAGAGATCTGGATCACCATGCCTCCTACAAGACGGAGAGAGGCCTAGATCTGCAGGAAGTGACAAGCAAGATGTAGCAGAATCTGGCCCTCCTTATCCAAAAGGGTCTGCAGAAAAAAAAGATTCTTCTCAGAATAAAAGTTCTTCATCAGAAACTGACACAAAACGCGCGAAACAGTAAGTTCAAAGCACTCTGCCACCACCCACCCTTTTCTTAAAAGAAAGTTTGGGAAGGCAGAAGGGAATATGTTTGTTAATTTGATATTTGCTTGACAACTTAGTTCAAGATAACTGTACTATTTGATCAGAAAATTTTCTTTTTGTGGATAACCGAGATATTCCCGAGAGCTGTGGCGTATGGTTTGAAACTTGATGGATAATGGGCGTGTGGCACTCTCTACCCTTCTCCACTTAAATACCCAATTTTGTCCGCGGATGGGTCCCATGATGGCCTTTTTTATTCCATTTATGTTCCAAGTCCATCAGTAAATCGTTTACGGTGGGTGCCTGGGTGGGTAAACTGGAGGAGATCCATGTGGTTAGACTAACTGGCCGAGAAGGTTAGCAAGGTTCCTTCTATGGCGAAGTAAGAGATCTTTTACTATAGTGGGTCTTAGCCTTTTATCATCTTAACACGTAGAGTGGCTTTATCTAAGTTGAAATGGAGCCTTTCTTATTTAGCCGTAAATCTAGTCATGATCCAAACTGCCCTTTGTATTAATGTATCTTAGTATCTCTCAAAATGTTATTTTAGCATTTTATGTGGAAGTGCCCCCCCCCCCCTCCAAATATGAATTTTATTAACACAAAATGTGTCATAATATATAGGCAATTTGCTCAGCGGTCACGTGTCAGAAAGCTTCAATATATAGCGGAATTGGAAAGAAATGTACAAGCTTTGCAGGCATGTATTAGTTGAACTTTGAAATACATACACTGGTACCTGGACATGAAAGGGATGTTCCATTTTGGTAACTTGTTAATTTGATTAGTTGTTGTGATTTCAGGCTGAAGGTTCTGAAGTTTCTGCTGAGCTTGAATTCCTTAACCAGCAAAATCTTATCCTCAGCATGGAGAATAAAGCCCTAAAGCAGCGCTTAGAAAATTTAGCTCAGGAACAGCTCATAAAGTATTGTAAGTTTCTTTATCTGTTATACTGAATTATTCTACTTGTTTCTAGAGCTTGTAGTCTTGGACTATTTTGATAAAGTTGATTATGCAGCAGGTCTTGTGAGTCCAAACCTTACATAGAGAGGAGTTAGATTTATCTGAAATAAGGATTATATAATTGATTTTTCATGGTGAATAAAACAACTGAAAGTGAGTGAGTATTGGTTCAAGTGAGCTGGGAAAGTGGACACTGTTTTCCTGAAACTAAAACAAAACTTTTTGAGTAATGTTCAATTCGATTAACAAAATAGCGGTCTCGAGGGAAAATGGGGACAATTACTGGTCATCCCATATACATCAATTCTTGGTAAGAAGATGGAATGATCTGGTTGTAGTCAAGTATTGTGGCCTATCGGTGAGTGAAAACCATGGAAAACCAGGGTGAAATTCCAGCAGAGACAAAGTGCTTGGTGATTTCGTCAGTACTTAAACTGGTGGGAGGTAGCAAGCACCCGATGAAATAAGGAAGGTGTGCGCGGCAGGTGGCCCTGACACTGTGACTTCTTAGAAATGAAATGATCTTGCTGATAATCTGAAAGTTTTTTGATCCAATAAATATGAGAAAAATTGCCTTATCTTCCAGATGTTTGGAAAACTAGAATTGTCTTCCCTGGTACCCCGTTCTACTAAAATTATTTGAAATGTTTTATATCACTTCAAAAGGCATAAAAGTACCCTTCACTATTAAGGTTGTCTTCGTCTCTTAGCACTGAAATAAAATTGTATTTGTTAGTCTAAATGATGCTGCTTGTTGCGACTTGATCCCTTATGATCTCATTTTTAAGATGGACAATCTAATACGTGATCCCTTATGATCTCCTTTTTAGATGGACAATTTAACTAAGGCGAAAGTTTCTTTGGTGGTGGTGGGGGTGAGTAGTAGTACTCTTTTTTATGCATTTGGATGACCTTAATGTGAACAGGTCCATATTTTCTGCTTCAAGCGTTCAAATTTGCTTACCTTTCAAAATCAACTCTAGGGGTGGAATTGTTATTTACCTCTTGAGCAATGGTAGCATACATACCGATTAATATGAATGATCGGATGACTTTTATGGAGCATGATTTTGTTGTTTAGCTGATTTTTGTTGCATCTACCTTTTGCGCTTTTTTGGTAAAACGGAAAGTTACTTAGGCAAATAAAGAAAGAGAAACAATGTGGTCGAATTTGCAACTACAGAATTGCTAAATAATTGATCTATTTTTCAAGTCCCACTTTCTTTCCTTGATTCCAAGACTTGGAGTAAACTGCCTTAGTTGAATTTAACTAATTTGAACATGGGAAATGTTTTGTTTCTTTTTTTTTTCTTTGAGAAGGTAACATTTTTTGTATAACTATTTGCTGCATAAAAAATACAGCTATCCTACTTACAAGGAAATATATGAAGATGTACTAAGCTATAACCTACTTATAAAGATCCTAGAACATCAATAAAAGATTCCATTTCCATGTCTTCCATAGATTCATGTTTACACCAACAATAGAAAAGGGCTAGGCAATAAATCTTAAGTTTCTGATAGAGCTGTGATTGTCTTCAAAACAACTTTGATTTCTCTCTTTCCAGACTGTCCACCAAATGCAAGCAAGGATAAACTTCCATCTTTCTTTGTGTTCTGACTGAAAGCTATATTTGTTCCAGTTCTCCAGCACTTCAAGTGTATCTCTTGGCATCACCCACATGATCCCTTTTAAATTAAGGAAAATCCTCCAAAGTTGTCCAGTTAACTTGCAGTGTAAAAAAAGATGGTTGATTGTCTCTAATTCTTCTCTTTCACATATACTTTTTGTTCTTTGCCGCAATCTCTCATAATTGTACACATACGACACCATGACTTCACTTTATCAATCATCAAAACTACTTTATTTGATCTCCTACTTTCCAACATTTTCCCCCTTTTTGATGATGATAACCAAAAATTTATTACACATCAAGACTATTTGTTAGTCATCAAAACTACAACTCTTTGTGATCCATTAAAACTACAAACTTCATGTTTTCTCATTTCCCAACAATTTCCCCCTTTTTGATTATGACAAACTATGCATATGTGATGATGACAAACTATGCATATGTCTATCCACATTATATAATTTCCCCCTTTTGGCATCATTGAAAACCAATAACCAAAGAACCCGAATGACATTCAATGAATGCAATATCATTTTTAACTAATAGCCACTTGGACAACACTTTCAAGTACACTTTTTCTAACAAAATGGTTAGTTAATCTGAGGATATTAGTCATCTTAAACTCATACACAATTAAGATCTTCAATGAGAAACGAAATAAACAAATATGTACCAGTTTATGCCCTTAATAAAAAACATATGATATCATGAGTATGAGACAGACATAAGCACATCAAAGAATCAAAGAGTCTAAAATTTGAGGATAAGAATTGGGACAAAGATTACTAAAGTGAGGAAGAAAGGGATGTTTACTGCCATTAATAAATTTTTTTCAGCATGCCCATTGTGCACCAACTCCTTTGTTCTGATTAGTTTTCTTAAAAAATGAAATTTCATCAAAAGAAACATGAGGTACATCATCAATTTTTTTATTTTCATTCCTCCATGAATTTTTTTAATTTGCCTTTTTCTTGATGATATTTTGAAGGAGTACCAACTACAAGAGAGTCACCACATTTTAGTGCACAAAGAGATGTTTATCAATAATGAAAGCAAACAACAATTTATTTTTGTAAGAATTGTTCCCCTGAGAGATAGACAGGTTATACACTTGGAATGGATGAAATATCAATTTGGAGTTTGTGAACCTGGTTCAGAAGTGAGAGTTAAAGCAAGGTTCCCCTGAAATAAAGCATGAATGATTTGAAGACTGAGATTTTCATCATTGGAGCAGTTTGAGATTGAACGATGCTTATTGTCAAAGAGGGTTCTTGGTGATTTTTAAGAAAGTTGAATCTTTGATGATTGATCAGGTTCATTAGTGCTTATGTTTGACCCAAACTCAGGAAATTCATGCATTGAAAAAGGATGGCACATACCTGTGTATTACAGAGAAACCAGGTTCCCTTTTTTTGTGTTTCTCCATGATTTACTTGATGGTGTTAGCAAAGAGTAGAGATAACATCCGCAGACTTTCTAAACATTGTTTGAGATGTGACTGGAGTGTGTACCTGTTACAGTACGAGGTTGAGTTAGCAGATATTCATTGTATAATTACTCAAGCGTAAGATTATTCGTTTACTAGCCAATTATTAAAGGAAATCATGATAATGCATCAACTTGTTTCGATAAGACCATGCTTTGACTGATTTTTCTCAAGTTTTTCATATTCAAGGCCTTCACGAGAATGTCGCATCATCATATTCTCCCAGATCAAATGAATCTCAAGCTGATTCATAGAGAACCAACCCTTGTCAATTTTCAATACCTTCCAATGAATAACAAGGACCATGTTCACACAACGAAGTTCCCCCTAAAGGTGTACCATACTCTTACTGTCCCGATTGCTCTATTATTCCCCAAATCTCCAGAACCATAGATTAGTAGTAATTCATGTTGCAGGTGGATCAATGATTGTTAGATGTGAACCAGGTTCTTATGCAGTGTTCCCTATCTTTGCATCATCAAAGATGTTTGATATCATGTCACTTTCTTCAAAAAAAAATTTATCTTGTCTCTTTCATTTTTCTCATCCTTTTCAAGGAATAAACTGCCTCCTTGAAAATCAAAGAGCGAGAGGAAATTTTCTACCATTTTTCCTGTTTGGAGCATGCACTATTCATGTACCAAGTTGGCCTTTTCCCTCTCACCTTCACCTGAAACACTAGTCAAAGATTAGTCTTGGGAACCCAGATCAGCTTGGGCCCCTTTATGTGAGTAAAAGGATGAATAAGATTTCTTCTAGCCCATAAAGACAAATAAGAAAACCTTTTATTTGGAGCATTTTTTTTGAAACCAGGTTCTTAGACGTTTCAATCTTTTCCTTTTTGGTGAATTTAACATTTTCCTGAAAAGTCTCAAATAAAGATTTACATTGATTCTTTAAATGACCTGAGTTTCCACAGTGAGTGCATAAACTTTTAGACATGTGAATAGTGTGTGATACAAGATTATTCTGTTTTTTAAAACCTATCCCACTTCGACTAGTGGTTTGCCTTTCTTGAATCTGAGTTAAAATTTCAGAGGACCTGGTCCATCTAAGATTTCGTTCCAGATCCAGTTTGGTATGATCAAGATTTTCTTGTAGCAACATATTCCTTTCTGTTAAAGCTTGACAATTTATGGTTAACAATTTTATTGTTTCTTCTAGAGCTAATTGAAGTTCACTAGCAGAGTTTTTGCCCTTGTTACTTAACTCTGAGATTTTAATCTATTCTTTTAATTTGTTTTGAAGAAAGTGATTGTGTTTCTCAAGATTGTTATTGACTTCTCTTAAAGATGCATAGTTTTCCATCATTTGTTCTCTTTCAAACATGATTGACTGATATGCATCTATAAGAGTACTCAATAAGGACTCTAGTTCCTTTTTAGAATATGATTCAATATTTACTTTGATGTGATGAAAACTTACCTTGCTTTGTTTGTCATCTTCTTCATCATCTTCAAAATCTGTTTCAGCAATGAGTGCATTTGATTGTTCTATTGCAAATAGTGACTGATTTTCGAACCCTCCATCCTCAAATTCTTCTTTTGATAAGTCCCCCATAGCGGCAAAGGCTCTTTTCGTTGAAAGATCCGCTTCTTGGTTGGTCATTCTTCTGTTTGTGGGAATGTACTTATCATTCTTGATTTCCTTTTCTTTTTACGAACTATTCCTTTTTTCTCTAAAGCTTTTAATGGACAAAACTTGACAAAGTGATCCGAACTTCCACACTTGTGACATGCTTGATCTATTGGATTTTCTGTGATTTTTTGAGAGTTCATTCTGTGGAACACTTGTCCCTTTTTTAACATTCTTGAGAACCTTTTGATCATTAACACAATGTTTTCGTCCTCAAGATTTTTTGGTGTTGTGCCTGTAAGAACCATGTTCTTCTCCTTTCTTTTGCCTTCAATATCCTTTTCTTGTTTTTTCTTGAGTTCATAGGTCATGAGATGTCCGATGAGTTCATCCATAGCTAACTTATCTAGATCACGGGCTTCAGTAATGGCTTCTACTTTGCTTTCCCTAGATTCTAGAAGAACACTCAAAAGTTTTCTGACTGCCTTCTCATTGGGAATTATTTCACCTAGTGAGTGGATTTCATTAATGATAGCAGTGAACCTGGTGTGCATCTCTTGGATTGTTTACCTTCTGCCATTTGAAACAGTTCGTATTGTCTGTTCAAGTTATCAATTTTAGACTTCTTTAACTGAGTTGTTCCTTCATGCGCAGTTTGGAAAGTTTCCCATATTGCTTTTGCATCTTGATATGATGATATTCGATTATATTCATCTGGACCTATTCCGCATATCAAGATCTTTTTTGCTTTAGCATTGTTCTGAATTGCAAGTTTATCTGCAATATTCCATTCTTTCCTATCTTTTGGTACTTGAGTGGTTCCATCAATTCCATTCTTCATGGGTATGGTTGGACCTTCCAACACGACTCCCTATAGGTCTGGATTTTCTCCTAGTAAATGATCCATCATGCGAATCTTCCACCATCCATAATACTTTCCATTAAACGGTGGTGGTCGAGTTTGAGAAGCTCCTTCTTGTGGTGTAGGTGGTGCAGCCATTGATCCTTTTCAAGATGTTAGTCTTTTAATGAAAAGATTTATCGTGAAAACCTTCCTAACTCAAGGAAGGGAAAAACCACACCGAAGATGTACATTAATTCAAGATTTACAACTCAGTTAATCAATGAATCTAACTCTAAACTTCTATCCTTTTCGATTAACTATAATCGAAAACTCTCCACTTAACAAGAAGTCAAACTCGCTTCTTGTTTACAAAAGCTCTCAACTCTTCTTAACTCTAACCACCCAAGAAGTCAAACCCACTTCTTATTTACAACTCTCACAACCTCTCTCCCAAGAAGTCAAACCCACTTCTTGTTTACAACTCTCACAACCTCTCTCCCAAGAAGTCAAATTCATTTCTTGTTACAATTTTCTCAAGACTCAACTCACAAGAAGTCAAACCCACTTCTTGTTACAAATCTAGGAATTATGACAACTTAATAATAAACCTAGAACAAATCAACAAAGACTAATAACCCTAGACTTTAATTGATCAAACTTTAATATCCAATAGTTCTGAGTGGAACATGTTTCGTGAACCTGGTCCTTATGTTGTTGTGATGAAAATGAACCTAGTCCTTGCGTTTATGTGACAAAGGCCTGCGTTTTTCCTCCAGAAAATTTTGCTCTCAAGATGATATATTTCGTGAATATGCAATACCTATCGTTTTGGCTTTGCTGGAAAAATTCTCTCGATTTTTGTGATTGCAAAGACGCTTTTTTCCTTCAACTTCTTGATCCTTTTATAGATATGATTTGCCTTCAACTTCTACAAGGAAAGGAATTACAAATCTTTTTCCTTCTTGAACTTGTCTATATTTACTTCATTCCTTATTTGACTTGAATTGTAACTTCTGTATTTCTTTCCTTCTTTGACTTGTATTGCTACTTTTTCATTTCTTTCCTTATTTATTTATTTCCATATTTGTTTCTTTCTTTACAATTCTACACTTTTTCTTCTTTGCCCCAATCTCTCATAATTGTACACATACGACACCATGACTTCACTTTATCAATCATCAAAACTACTTTATTTGATCTCCTACTTCCCAACATTCTTGATTCCCATACCACCATACTTTTTGCTGGTGATCGCTGACTTCCATTTGACCAAATGTATTTTCCTGGTATCGCAGTTGCCTTGTCAGAGGAAGTTTCTTCTGAGAGCATCTAATCCACCATGTTCGTTGGAACACGAAAAATGGGCATCATGTAAGTTGGTAATGCATCCAGCACACTGTTAAATGTTAATCAAGATTAATCTACCCCCAAGGATAAGTATTGACTCTTCCAGTTAGTCAATTTTTTCTCTCACTTCTCTACGACTCCATTCCGGATATTTTTGGAATTGCTTTTGGCACCAAGGGGCATTTTAAGATAAGTGGTTGGCAGAACACTGGTTCCTCCCAGAATATTAGCCAAGTTGTGAATGTCAGGGACCTCGTAAACGGGATATAGGAAACTCTTGTTCTAGTTAATGTGGAGCCCAGATATAGCCTCAAAAAAGAATGAAAATCACCCTCAAAAATTTAATTTGTCCTCGGTTAGCTCTGCAGAAAACCAAAGTATCATCAGCGTATTGTAAATGAGCAATTTCAAGGTTATTGCCGGCCCTTGAATCTACTCTAAAGCCTGTTATCCAGCTATTTGATTGGGCGGTTTTCATCATATCATTTAAACTCTCCATGGCAATGATGAATAAAAAAGGGGACAATGGGTCCCCTTGCCTTAGTCGTCTCTGAGAAGAGAAGAATCCAGTAGGTGAGCCATTAAATAGGATTGAGAACTTGATGGTGCTGATGCAATAGCATATCCAATTGGCCCATTTTTCTCCAAACCCCATTTTCATCATACTCCTGAATAGGAAAATCCAGTTCATGTGGTCAAAAGCCTTTTGTATATCTAGTTTGCAAAGGATACCAGGTTCTTCGTTTCTAATTCTTGAGTCAACACATTCATTGGCTATAAGAATGGCATCCATGATTTGTCTCCCTTATATAAAGGCCATTTGTTACTCATCCACCAGCTTGTGCATCACTTTTTTGAGTCTCTCAGTCAACAATTTTGAGATGATCTTGTAGATGCTGCCTATAAGACTAATAGGCCTGAAATCTTTCAATTCATTAGCTCCCACCTTCTTGGGGAGCAACGCAACATATGTAGCATTGAAGCTTCTTTCAAATATGTCTCTTTCATGGAAGTTTTGAATAGTAGCAATGACCTCAGTGTTCACTACTTCCCAACAGTGTTTGAAAAAGGCCATTGTGAAACCATCTGGGCCAGGTACTTTATCACCAGCACACGCTTGGACACTGGACCATATCTCTTGCTCTTCAAATGGACTTTGTAGCATCAGATTATCTTCTGTGGAGATGGTGGGACAAACTCTCATGTTATTATGGGGTCTCCAATCTTCTGTCTCTGCATAAAGGTTCTGATAAAAAGAGATGATCTCCTTTTTTATATCAGCCGGATTCCTTATGGATTCACCATCAATTTCTAGCAAGTCAACATTGTTGTATCTTCTGCGTGCATTAGCTGTTTTGTCAGATAGGTGGTGTTTCGGAGAAGTTGAACGTATATATAGCTAGTCGTTTATTTTAATTTGTTTCATTGAAATCTGCAACTAATAAATTTATATGCAGTGGAACATGAAGTTCTGGAAAGAGAAAGAGGAAGATTACGAGCATTGTATCAGCAACAACATCAACAGCCACAGCCACAGCAACAGAAGCCATCTCACAGCCATCGTCGCAGCACTAGTAGGGATCTCGATCAACAATTTGCAAACCTCACTCTGAAACAAAAAGAGGCTGAGCTTGATGCTGTTTCAGGACAACTCCACATTTGACCGTAAGTGTAGCTATGCCTTTAATCATGTCTTACTGACTGTCCCTCAGTTGACTTTGCCATGGAGTGACAAAAGTTCACTATTTCCATTGTGCGATATCAAGAAGAGAGGTCTTGCTTCCCGTGTGCTCACCTCCAACGGGTTTGTCTCCTTCTGTCTAAATTGATTCTAGTTCTTGTTACAAAACATGTGTCTTTTACATCAAGATTTGTTAAGCTTTTAAGTGCACCTGGTGGTCAATGCTTAAGAAAAGCATTTGTCGCAGTTGACTCACCTGAGGTGGTTAAATCCAGCATGATGTCTCATGTCTTTGTATGTTCGGAATGTTTAAATTCATCAGTGTAACATTTTCCAGCTTCTGATTTCCCTCTAATTTCATCTTCATGAACCATGTAATGTAAGTATTGATGGAGGAGCTCTTTTCTGCTTATTCCTTGTTTCTTCTTAGTGCAATAAAAACATTCTTATGGATATTAAGTTAGGCCTAGCAAACCCTATCCCCATACTACCTAATATGTGACATTTCATGTAAGTATTGCATTTTAATTAAAATCATATGGGTTTTGCATTCTAGTAGAGGGATTAATCCACCATTCAATTCAATACATACACAAGAATAAAAGGATAAAATATGGGTTATATTCCTATTGCTGTAAATCCTCGAACTAACTAGAAAAAAAACAAAATTTCAATCTTTGAATCCATACAAATAAATCATTCAATTCTCTTTCCTTTTCCCTTATCAGCAACATTCTTGTTCTCCAAGAAACAAATTCTCCTGTTGACTGCTGCAAGCTTTGATTCAACTAGCGTCGGGAGATCTTTGTCTTCTTGCTTGTGTTTCTTTTCGGGTTTCAAATTTTGAGAGTAGATATCAAGAACTTCCTTACAGGCATTCAAATTGTCAGGCCAAGTTTGCAATTCCCTATTAGGACCAGTAATAACCGTACAAACCTTGATATCGCAGAGAGTTGCAAGCTCCATTGATTTCCTCTTTATGCATTCTTTCCTCACTTGATAAGATTTGGAATTGTTTGTTTTCTTCTTCCTTTGATCTTCTTCTCCCTTCTTGCTTTGGTCTTCGTCTGCCATAGCCTTGATTCGATGTAGAGTCCTGAGAAGAATGAATATATATGTATATATACGTGTTCTGGGGGAAATTATAATTAGTATTCCTAATTTGAATAGGAAAGAAAATCAAATGCTTTTAGGAGGTTTGGTCAAAAATATGCAAAAAGTTTTGGTATGCAAGTGAAAGAAATAATAATATAGAAAAATAGAGTAATTGTAACTTTCCAAGTTTACTAACAGATGGGTCAGATCGTCTATGTCATGCTTAGTGGAATGTGTTTGTCTTTTTTTGAAACCTACCAAGTATAACCATCCAAATACAACTTAACAAATTGGATTTATTTGAAATATTGGTGTACAACTGTATTAAGTAAAATATTGAATGAGAGAGTCCTTTTAAGATTTGGTAAGACAATCTTGTGAAAATATCATACTTGCATCTATACTTCGAAGACCTCTTGTAAGAAACTATTAACACTTCATTAAAATATTGTTAATATCAAACAAAAGGAGAAAACAATGATGATAAGTATTGGAGGAGCCAAAAATTGACTAATATTTGGAAGCATTGGATATTTATCAGGTGAAGGCAAAACACACTCATAACCATTGAATGAAATCTTTCTTGGAAACATCCATCCTTCATTAAATGTGAAAATCCCTGCATCTTTATGCAGTAACAACTCACTTTGCACAACCCCACTCCTTCCTGCTTGTAGCAACATGTCATTGTAATACTTAATCCCATAAAACATCCCTGTGTCGTCTGCACCCAAAAAAAAAAGAAAAAAAGAATCGATTTAGAAGATTCATATAGCCGACTCCAGCTGAGTTTGTGTTGTGAAAGAAATGAATTGGGTATAACTTACTTATATCACCATACTGATCAAGGGGCTTGTAGTCGAAGCTGAAAACCTGCGTTATGCTTCTCAAATTTGGGTGCAGGACCACCAAGTTCCACTGGCTGTAGTTTCTAACTAGGTTTAAGTTTCTAATAGTCATCTTCACCCTCCAATATTCTCTATAACTCTGCTTTACATGCCAATGCACCTGAATTGGGCACATGTGACGTGTACACTCTAGTATTGGCGTTGGCAGTTCGTTATGGCCTAGTTGTAAAACTGGTGGCACCTCACCGCGCCTGTAGTTCCAGACACAAGACATGTTAGATGAACAAGATATAACAATCTAGTTTAATATGACTTGTTACTCGGACAGATGTTTTGGTGGAAACAAAAACCAGAGGCGGAGTCAGGATTTCAACCTTAGGATTCTAGGAAACAACCTCAATTGCTAACATATTATATACTATTACCTCCGATCTGCCTGGAACTAGTTGACTAAATAATGTACAAACACTGAGGCTAAAGAGTAAGATATTTACTTCACACATTGAGCTGCACCGCGCTGTCCCTGACAACCACAACTGCATACGGAGCAGGGCACAATTGTTTCGCTGTAGAAAGCAGACAAGGAAACACAACATGCTGGAGAAGATGATGCTCTAAACTGGGAGTAAGAACAAATCACGTCCCACGTAGCTGCAACCATTACAAAAAATTGAAAGTTACAGAATGATCATCCTATAGGATGAGTAGGAGCTATTTTACTTACCAACAGCTTGAGTCTGTCGCCGTCCTTGATCCTCATGGAACTTGGTTGGAGGGACTTTCACGGCAACACCACACGTATATCCAGGAATCCCAAGTGTGAAGTTTTCAGGCATACGAGGCCCGGATCCATCATTTGATGCACTTGCAATGATCATCTCAAAAGAAGAGACATATTTTTCAGGGTCCTGAGTCAAGGATGTCAACACTCCTCCCTTGCAGCAATTTGCGACCTGCTTATTATACGGAGCTCCAGGAAGGAGATCAAGAATCACAGGCTCTTTCAGACAACAATGTGGCAGGGTGTCTCCTTTGATTGCAGAACAATCACCTTGTTCTGTAGTTTCAGCACCCCACATTTGCCATATTACTTCCTTACCATGCCAATCCCAGCTCAACTTCCAACCAGGTTGCTCTACGTGGCGGAAAAGTTGATAGTTGAAGATGGAAACTCTAATCTGAGATAGACATACAGAACGATATGATACATAAAAGTGGAAGATAATTTTCTTATAACAAAGATTCTGTCTGGTCAATGAACAGCTTCCATCAATGAATGCTGCTAACATTTTAGGAGAATATACTTCGATAATCAATTGTATTTGTATAACATCTGGAAATAGTACTTTCTTTGGATTAAAAATAGCATCTGGAAATAACCATACTTGTACTAGGTCAAATTTTACCAAACAAGAACTTATAAAAAACATCAAATTTAACAGCTACGAACTCACTATTTTTTCATCTCAAGTTATTTTTTAAAATTCAATTATTTTACAATCCCTTTTTGATCAGCAAAAGTTTTCAAAAAAAAAAAATAGAACCCGCATCTACCCAAAATCACACAACCACCACCATTACTATAATAACAGTAAAAAAATGATAACAATCAGAAATGATGACAAAAAACACAGCACAGTGGATAATGATCCAGGCCCTCTACCACATCATAAACAATACTTATCCTAATATAATGAACAATTCAGAGGACTGTGAAGTCGTCTTATCATGCTACTGACTCTGAATCGGATTGTTAACCTTGTATTTTTTATTAATTTTCTGTTATACTATTGTTTGTTTTAATTGTAACGAAAAGGAAAACTTACGTGATGATTATTCTCAGTGCTAGTAGTCACATCCCATCGGATAGTAATATTACCCATTGGGTCCATTGGATCATAGCCATCTGCATCATAACTAAAATTAATCATCACAAAATCTCAAACACAAAAAAAATTATATAAGAAAAAAAAAACAGAAAAATACTCACAAACAACTGGATAAATAAGAAATATGAGGTCTAACACTAAGATTAGACCAAAATTAGCCATTGATCTTTGATTATTTTTTGAAAATAAATAAATAAATGAATTCGGTGGTGATTTATACATTCATAAAACTCAAAGATTTTGTTAGAACTGCCAAAATGAGAGAGGAAGATAATACACTGGATTTAGTAATAAATAAAATGAGAATGAATTTAAGGAGATGGTTTTTATTTGTTCAAAAAATAATTAAGACTATATGACTTAGTACTAAGAATGCGTATCTATAGGGTGACGTTTGAATATTATGTTACGAATTAATCTCTAATTGTACAAAATAGGTTACTGCTTTCCATTTTTGTGTCATTTATCATATTCATAATATGTGACAAATGATAATTGGTTTAACGAGATGAATGATTATAGTATATGGATTGTTACGTGAGAATCATATATTTATAGATTCATAATTTAAGGATTTTTATGTATTTACGTAAGAATACAGTGAGATTTAAACCCTTCATATCAGGGTGAGAATGTGGACAACTCTCCAACTAAGCTACGTACACCTCGCATGTCTTTTAAACTATTTAAATAATGTTATAAAATTCCAGTCTGTAACAAAGCAAACTTTCCAGAATAATCTATTTTATATCATAATCAAATGAAAGCTCATGTAGCTATATTCGTACTTCATTTCTTCAAATGGAAGTATATGGAAAAGCAAAACTACAAACTTACAGAATGCATTTACATTTATTTAGGGACAATAGCAGTTTGGTTCCTCAATTATTGATAAATTTTAATTTTTTACCCTCGTGTCTTTGTTAGACTCGAAGTCTTCTTTGAACTATATTACCGTTTAATATGAACTAGGAGCACAAGTTTAATAAAACACATGAACAACTACGTTAAATTTGTGAATATTCACGAGCATCAAATATGCACATATCAATTAATTGGAGTGAAATGTGCTAAATATATCACAAGGACTAAAATCAGAATTTAGCAATAACTGAAGGACCAAATATCCCACTTACCCATTTTTTGCACTAAGCTGGAATATGAAAGATGAAATGCGTCAAAGACAAATAAGAAGTCTGGTTTTGAGCATTGAATCAGACAATAATGTGAACAACCATGACTAATAGAACAAGTAACTTAATGATACACAAAAATCCATAATCATCCAAATACAAAATGAATTCAGCTAAATATAGACCCTTCTGCCTAATAATTAGAAGTACACATCAGAAATATTAGTTATCTCCTAGTAGACGAACGGAATGGATACATTTCTTTGATTGTCCAACGCAAATCATTTTTCTGTTGACTTCGGAAGGAGTTGCAGACGCTTAGGAATATCAGTGTTTTTTAAAACTGACTCCATCGAAGGACTCCCATCTTTTATGATCAAGAAGGCTCAAGTCATCAAGATCTGAAATGGCAAACAAATATTGAGTGAGCTTCATTAGCTCGTCATCACTGCTCCGATTAGCGTGTGCCTTTCTGAATGGCTTTATAGGCAACCCATTTTGAGGGTTCATCACAAAGTTCCTTCGTAGGTCATCAAACATTATAGTATTTTTGGGACTGTAAAACTGCACAATAATCAAGATTACATGTTAGTGTGCCAAATTACCATCTTTCAGACACTTATTCAGAATATCGACGTAACCATAATGTTTAATGCCATTAATTCATTGAAGAAGAAGCAACTAAATTTTTTTTAAAAGCCAACCTCTGGAAAATGAGCCCAAATTAGGCCTAAAGGCTTGCAGTCGAAAACTCCATAATGATCCGATTGTACTGTTATCATGGCCATATGGTCCAGCATAGCTGTAATTTTGTAGTTTGGATTATCGAGTACACCAAGTTGTTTCATTTTCACCTCAACCCACTTCATGCTGCAAAAAGAAAATGAGCAAGGCAATGCATATAGATCACAAACCTCTTTCCCAAAAAATATTATGACTTTCAAACACATCAGAGTTATCAATGGCCCTAAAAGTAAATACTCACCTGGTTGCTGACCATATCATGATGTCATATGCTGCATAAGCAGCCGAGAGAAACTCATGAAGATCTGCATGCAGTAATTGACAAAATTAAGCACAAAACAAGCTAAGGATAACTGGAAAAATGGACAAACAAGACACTTACATGGCCTCATGAGTTCGAGTGGGTTCTCTGCAGTTGACCGGTGATCAAACAAAGTATAATCAATATCCAGAACAAGCAGCTTTTTACCTTCACGACAAGGATTACGGAGCACAATCTGAATAATCACCAATATGATCATCATAAAAGGGCAAGTCACACATCATGTGTATTTTAAGCCACACATATCAGCTGTTTATTATTGAGAAAATATACTGGATGTCATTTTAAATAACTATAACTAGTTATAGTTGAATACACCAATAGCCACATCTTACCAAAAAAGCAACTTGGCTATTTTTAGAAAAATAGTTAAGAATCTGTGCACCAATAATGAATAGTCAAAATACTTTTTGGTGTTATTTTGTTTTGGTTCTTTTCTTTTCTTTTTTTCGGGTGAAGCAGGGCTGATAGTAAAAATTAAAGTAACCCAATAACAAATTAAAGCAATATCCCCATCTAATCAGAAAGAATAGCCACAGCCAGGTCCTCTAATTCTTTTACAAGTCATTTTGTATGTTGATAAAGTCTGTCTCTCTAACTCCTTCCATCATCTTCCCTACACCCACTCCACCCAAAACCTCCCAGCAACCAAATATGAAATCCCTCCCATTTCAATTCCCACACCCCATCATGTGGATTTATTTGCACTTCCTCTCTACTTCCATGGATCACCCCATTAATGTACTCACTCTCTGCTCCTTCCAACTCCCACCAGCCCCTCACCCGAGGGAAAAAAAAAAGAACCAAAACAGAATAACATCAGAAAGTATTTTGAAATATGAAAGTGATAATAATAAATTAGTCTAGCTATGTAACAACTCAAAACATTATATTGTTGAGAAGCAGAAGTTCCCATCATTTAAATATACCAAATAGAGGCAAATGAAGCAAGCCACACAATATCCTCATTATTTTCAGTCCAAAGAGTGACATTGAAGAATATATGATGATCACTTAATTTTTTGATCAAGTCAAAGCTTCATTGATAATGTCAAGGTAACTTGGCCATTTACAAGTGGAATACCAACAAGAGGAGAAACCTACAAAAAATGGTTCCCTCCAAAGACACCCAATCTCTCTTTCCAAATGACCCACATTAAAGGAAGAGTAGCAGCATTTCAAGCCTTGTGCCTTCTTCTCCTAGCTCCACTCTTCCGAATGAACATCAATTCATTCACGGATCTTGGCATTACCCAAGAAACATCGAACCGTCTAAAAGTATTCTCCGATCACCCCGTGGCTAATTCGCAATGTAATAAAATATGCTCCATGTTCTCACCCGTATCCTAACAAAGGAAACACCAGCTCAAGCAAAGAACCTTTTGTTCCTAAGATTCTCCGCCATCAAAATCACCCTTCTAGTAACGTGAAAAAGCATACGTCCCTCGGCACCTTACGTATCCAAACTGATGCATATGGAAAGTTATCATCTATCCTAACCAAAGAACTTCGCATAGAAGGACTTAACCGGAAACATATTGTTATTCCTCAACTCCCAACTCAAAGCATTGGATCTGTTGACTGGCGCACATTGCTTTTTAAGTAACTGTAGCAATCGTTGGAGCTCAGTCACCTCCCAGTCCTAAAAATTCCTCCTAAACCTCAAGTCCCAAAAAGTTCCATCACTTCCAAGTAAAAATATTTCCTGAATCGTTTCTCAACTATTAGATATACATGGTAGGTGTGCGTCGAGTTTGAATCATTCGTTGAACTGAGTCTGTTGTTGAGGTGGAAATGGGTAGAGGGATGGCACTTATACACGGACTTTAAAATTTGAGAACAGTGGATTTCCTGGTTTACAAAACAAAAGGCAAAAAAATCTAAACTTGATCAAAATTGTAAATCACTCCAAACCCAAATTTTTTGTTTTCTTTGAATAAAACAAATTTCCTCACTTCATTATCCAAGATGGTGTCCTCAAAAAAAATATCCAAGATGGTAATATAAAAAGATCCTGGATTTTAATGGAATATAATTCCGAATTATAAACTTTTGTTAACGTTATTCTTCTTTCATATTGTAGAAAGACTTCCTCTATTTCCAAATCCAACCATCATTCTTTCTGTGCATAAAAAAGAATGATCGTCTCCATAGATGTGTTCAATTAGTTTTCCAATGACGCATACAAGTAAAAACAAATAATAGTATGACATGTATCAGCCTAAAAGGTTCACAAGTTTCATGGGCATCCAATTTTCATTATAAGAATAGGGAAGTGTTAAGGGAAAAAACCTTGTGCTGTGCAATGCGCCTTCTCAACTTCTCTTTGTTGATTTCTTTATCCTTTATATCTACAGCTTCATCTTGCTCAATCTCAAAATCATCAATGATATCTGGAGATTCTACTTGATCCACAATTATATCATCTTCAACTGTCCTGCAAATCAAAATAATACTCATTTAACCCCTAAAAAGTTGAACGGTTACTCATTTCTATACTGGGTATGTTGTTTTTGTACTCATTACCCCTAATTAAAGACTGATAGTTAGTAGTTTTTTCTTCAATAAGCTCAGTTGCACTATATCGTAGCAACAAGAACTTTAAAGAAGACTTGTGGATACAGTAATGAAAATCTACTACTCTACTACTTTATCATAAATGAACTCTTCTCATAATTCAAATGTTATAAACTCAAGCAACAATGCACATACGACACACATAATAACTTATCCCTAAGGATAAAAGGAAGAGGAGAGAAAGAGAGGGAATGCAATTATAAATTGAAGAAAAATAAAGGATGTAATTTTCATATTTCAAGCATCACCAAGAACATAACATCAAACAAATTATCTAGAAAATATCAACAAAAAAAACTGAGATTGCTAGCCAACATTTGGTATGTCAACTAAACCCTGCATTAGATGTCATGTTTCAAATTGGCCATATGGTTGCATTATCCAATATCAGCTGGAGGTGATTTTTGACAATAAATGGATTAGAATCAACCATATTAAGAAATTAATGACAATAGTTATCTCTTGGTACATTGCAAAAGATAATAATCTAGACTGATGTAGGAAAGTAATTTAACCCACTTATAGGCCACATGCAAATTAAATGGTTTTTCTTTAAATTTATTATATCGATACTACTGATTGAAATACAGAATTTTGTGCTTATTTTACATAAAATGATATAAAGGATTGGTTTTAAGAATGATTTCACCATTTTTGATGTAGTATCTTTTTTAATAAATGAGTAAGTAATTTGATATATCAAGACCTAGGGCATTAGTGGCACAAACGTTCAAGTTCGGTTCCAATCCATGCAAATAGCCTGGACATCAAGCACAATATGAATGTCCCATACTGTGAATCCTTTCTACTTTATAGTTTCATATTGTGATTCTTTTCTTCTTCTTTTGAACATTTCATATTGTGATTCTTTACAATTACAATCTCCATATTATTATTCTCTCCATCTAACAATCATGTATTTCTTAGCTGTACTGCCAAACCTTATGGTAAAAAAGAGAAGGTTAGACTTGGTGCTACCAGATCTTACCTTAAGTGATCAGCAATTTGATCTATATTATATAGCACCCATGATTCTATTAGCATAATTTGACCAGAAAAAAGATAGTGTGAACTTCCTTCAGAATAAGATGCAAAAGCACGCTCTCATACCAAACCACCAAAAAAAGTTGGATTTAATTGCACATAATCTTTTGTAACAAGATAAGCATATTAAAGAAGGCTTGAAAGAAAAGCCTGTCATCTCAGCCTCCTCCTTAAATATCCTGCATCGGAAAAGGTATTCCTTTATGAAGAGACTTCCCCTCTCTAAATACCTAAAGAGAGTTGCATCTAAAGAGCCTAAAGTGATATTCTTCTCATCCAACTAAAAGAAATCAGATGGGACAACAAACGGAAAATGTTCTCATCCCTATAGCCGAACACCTTACATCAAACATGCACAAGATCAATAATTCACCTTTTATATTGAGAGTATCAACAACTTATCATAGGCAATCAAACATGGTGTGAGGCCGGAAAATTAACCTGTGAACATAACATTTATGGAACACTTACATTAAAGGAACACAAACAGAAGAAAATAACAGTCTATTTTGGTGTCCAGCGAAATCTGCAATTGTACAGCTTCGCCGAAGGGTTTCCTGGGTGTTTTCCTGGGTGTAGCCGAAAATTGTTCAAATTGGTTTGTGGATCATTAACGTGAATGTTTTCTTTAGGTTTTCTCTTTTCTTTTCTTAAATAGGTCGAGGATGACTCTTAGCTTGGATGTTGCGATAAACATAACTGTCAATATCCTTTTGAGGATTCGACTATTGCTAAATACATGGTACACCTACTTGGCCATTCAGTACTCGCCAATAACTGCCACAGGTTTATCTTTTTCTAATGTCAAATGCATTAATGCATGCAGCATCGACTTAAAAATAATGGTACGACACGGTGTCACATGTTCATATGCTATAGTGATTCATTTAGATGCAAAAATGCCAGGTACCATCTGGTTTTGGGAAAAAAGAAGTTACATTTATATCATATACAACTGATACCTATCATGCAATTTGCTCGGTGAGGAAAATAACAAGAAAAAGGAGATCTTTCTCTCTACTTGATACATCCTCTACCCAAAGTAGTTAAGAATTATTCTGATTGATGAGATCTTATTTTATTTCATTTTTCATATCCAGACTTGTTGATTGATTCAAACTACCTTATTATCTTGGCTACAAATTTAACAACAAAAGAAACTTTTCACCAATTCAGGCTGTTGGTAACAACAATTAAAATGAGGACATGCTTATAAGTTACTACTCATATTTAAAATTATACAATTTGACAATCAGCATATAAGTCTCTGCACATGCTTTAAATGAGATTAAAAAGTCAGTTACGATTTTCTCTAATCTGCCTAAGCATACCCAAGACCTTCAACAGTCATTAAATAGTATATATACTAAAAAAATTTAAAAAAAAACACATAAGAGATTGTAATTAATCATACAACTAAATCTCAATCCCAAATTAATCAGCATCGTCAATCTATACGAAAACTGTACATCCAATTCAGTACATTCGGACCCGACTTTGGGGAGAAAAAAAAAGGAGGGAAAAGCTCACCCGATCATAGTCATTTTGAAGGAGGATTTGAGAGGAATTTGAGATAGAAGAAGAGAATCATCAGCGAGTTTTGCACCAACTTTTGGGTATAGAAGCTTCTGGCGTTTAGGTAAAACATTTGTGACTTCACATATCCGTCGTTTCAACTCGCCGACGGTGTCATCGCCGCAGACTCTGACCGTGTGCTCTTTACCGCTCCATTTCACCGCCAGCGTCAACTCTTCCACCGTCATCGGGGATACCGCCGACGATGATTCCGAAGCCATTTTTTTTTTGTTACTTCTCCAATGCACTAGGTACACTTCACTGGAAAGTAAAGTATTTACGCCTCTACTTTTAAATTTAATTTTTAAAAAAAATATTCATGCCTCTTTTGCTTTTAATTTTAATTTTTTCTTTTTTATATAAAAAAAATAGAGTGAATTGCAATTTACAATGTGGAAATTAAAAAGGGGCAAATGACAGAAATCACATATTTTTAACATAAAATTATCATTTGTCCCTTATAAGTTTATAATTATAGAAATCTCTCAAATTGATGTAATAATATAAGCGCTATACATTAATCTGATACGCGAGATACAGTTTCAATTTGAATTTTCGTGTATATTGATGATTGTTCCACAAGTCGATGTTCAGTAAGATACATTACATTTTATACATGATAAACTAATCTGCGAGATATTAATCTAATGCGATTATACATTAATTTAATGCGCAAGATACATAAATTTAATGCAATGATACATTAATCTGATGCGCGAAAATGAGAGATTTTGCAAAATTTATAAAACTGATAGGGGATAATGGTAACAAGAGAACCTAAATATGTGATTTCCGTCATTTTTTCATTAAAAACGGTCTGAAAATTATACCTTTCACATTAAGTTTAAGATTTTTCATTGAAATTGATAAAAGGAGAAAAACATTTTCTAAATTTTTTGATAAGTTAATTATTTTTAAAATATTTATTTATTAAATAAGCTTCTTAAATTCAGTAAAATGATGCTTAGAGGAAAGTAGAAAAATAATAATCATAAATGGTATCTCACACTAATTATCTTCTTTCTATTCACAATTAACAAACAATAATAAGGAAATTTTTTGTTTTAACTCTATATTTCTTGAAACATTGTTGATGTAAGTTAAGATTTATCAATTTTAGTTTTAAAAATATATTTAAACGTCTATAAATTGATGTAACTATTGCAAAGATTTATTATCATTATTTTAGAAATATAAAGATACTTGAAGAAAGAAAACATTTTTATTTGATTGGCTATATGTTAACTAGCTATTGTATTGTTTTCTTAAGATATTTAAATTGGTAAATGAATTTAAAATATCAAATATTATTGATTATTATGTTTTAAGAACATTCTGAGATTTAAATTTTGTGAATTCGAATTTTTTTCATTGTTGTTAACCTTATTTAATTAAAAATACATGACATACAGAAAAATTAATGACTAAATTTAATCGATTAATGAATTCTAATTATAATTTAGATAATTTATACTTCACCAAAAAATACAATTGAGTGGAAGAGAATCAAATTTGTTTTTACTAAAAATATAGCAGAGACATATCATTTATGTATGATGACAACCTACATCGTGATTATTTTGAAAATTACAGCTTTGCAATTTTGTATATTTCTACGATATTTGCTTTATGAAAGCAGTTTCAATAGCCTAGCATTTTTCATTTTTTTTTTTAAAAAAAGGAAGGCATGTATGTAAATATTTATTTTACTTTTAAACATAGTATTTAAAAAATGTTTTCATTCTTTTATTTCAAGCAAGTAAGTTAACAACATAACAATTTAATTAAAAAAAGTTATCTTGTGTTTGAACCTTTTTTCCACCTTTTTATATTCATTCATTATTTTCTCCTTTTTTTGTTGATTTATTATTGTTCTTTGTCTTTCATTTAATTTGATTAAAATGTTTTGTGTTTATAATAAATCAATTTCAAGATTCGAAAAGGTGAAAAGGTCAAATAAAATATTAAAGAACATTAAAATTAAAGTACATATTTTAAAAAAATATTTTTTTAAAAAAATATACACGTAATTTTTTTAAAAAAATAATTGAAGGTCAGAAGAAAAAAAATTAATAAAAGTGAAAAAAAATTAAAGTGAGGAAGGAAATAATAATTTATAAAGAAAGAAATGAAAATGATTAAATATATACAAGTTTCAATGTCAAAAATTATGTAAAATATTTAATTGTCAAATCAATTAAAAATGATATGTGCTATCATTTTACATGGGAATTTTAGTGACGCGTGACCAATTTCTATTGGTCAATGCCGCTTCAAAAAGGGTTTTATGTGTTTAATCACGCTAGGTGCACATCATCACAAGAAGCGTACAGAGTGCATAAAATAAGCTTAATGATAATTTCTCGAATTATTTTTAATTGATAATGAGATTTAAGTTAAATTAAGATGTGTCGTTAAAAATTTGATTTTAATTTTAAAAAAATTTCATGTCTTAATGTTAAAGAATGACAAAAATCTCACATCGATGATTAGTGAGATGGATGAACTCCTTACGAGAGTTGGACAATCCTTCTCCCTTTGAGTTAACTTTTGAGGCGTATATTAGACCTAATATCTGATTTTAAACTTGACCCTTTTAGATTTTAGTGATCACACATATTATATTTAACTTTAATAAAGTTGAAGATATTTAAAATTCAAGTTAAGCTGACCAATAAATATTCATCAATTAATATCCAAATATATATAAAACTCAAAGTTATTTTGATCTATAAAAATTCATTAATTATTTTCAAATGATATTTGATCCATGTCAAGCAGTCATAGTAAGCAGATACCTCAACCTTGCTCCCCATCTATATTATATTTACTCATTCTTTTGCCTTTTTCCTTCGCAGCTAGACTTGTTTCCTAACTAATAAATCTCCTTTAATTAATTATTTTCTTTCTCATGGCTTCTAACCACAAGTATTTTGTTATGAATTTCCGTCCGCAATTATTTGTTTTTTTTAATAAACAAACCTAGAAAAAAAATTATGATTAATACAATGAATTTATCATTTTATCTCTATTAATTATAAAGTGGATAAATTAAAAATTAAGATAAAACACGCCAATTTTTTTTACTTCATACCTAAACTATGGAGAGTCTGAATTTCATAGTCAAATTATCATTTCTTAGTTTGGAAAACACACCTCACTGTGTTGTGTAGCATACTCTCTCTTTCATTTGATAAACCTTGACACATGACATTTAACATGCATAAAAATATTCTACTTTCACATTATTATACAATAAACTATTGATATTAATTAAAAAATTAAAGATTGAAGTACTACAACCGCCCCAAAGGAAGAAAGGTTTTTAAAAAAAAAATTTAATTATTTTTCTTACCCCACTTCACCATCTCCCTTTTTTTTTTTTATGAAATATTTTTTTGAAAAAAATCATACATCCGGCTCCCCCCTCTTCCCCCACCCACCAAAAAAAATAAAAATATCCATTCAAAACCTAAATAAGTTGATATTATTTTATTTTTTTAAAAAAAATTCTACCATATCATATTGAAACCTACACTCCTAGTTTTTATTTTATTTTACATTTTTCTCATTTTGTGTTAGGTATGTACATATATTTTTAGGAGTTTTTTTTCTACTTGTGTATCAAATATATCATAAATAAAAAATTGTTATAAGAAAATTTTTGCGGTAACAAGTAAAAATATTTTTTATATGTATATATCTGACACAAAACGAGAAAAAAATTTGAAAACGTAGGGTTAGGTGAAACGAGTAGAATTATTTTTACAAAAATAAAAAAAAATCTCTAAATTAATATTTGAAAGAAGAGGTGGGGTGATAAAAGGGAGGGTGTATTACACACCATCATGAGAGTATTATAAAATAGAGATGTGTGTTTCTCAAATTAATAAGTGATAGTTTAGGTATGAAACTCATATTCTCGATAGTTTAGGTATGACACTCAAAAAAGGGGATAGGTTAGGTGTGTTTTTTAGTACTTATCTCTTAAAAGATTAAGATTTTCAAGAAATTTTTACTTTTTTTAAAAAAATATTAATTGAGAATATAATAGGTTAAAAATAAATTGTCCGTTTTTAAAGGCTAAATAAGAAGTATAAAATTATATATAAATTTTATATATATTTATACTTTTTAAGTTTTATACATTAAAATATTATATATACATTTTTAAAATAACATACGTTAAAACAACGCCCACCAATTGCATTGGAAGAAGGTCACTATTTTTTTATTGAGCATTTCTTAATTATATGTATGTTTTTAATGGTATATTATGTTGTGCGAAGAGATAAAATAGGAAAAGAATCAGCCCTATTTTATGTGAATTTGGATGCCAACTCATGAACATAGAAAATAATTTTTATTAATTAATTCCGTTAACAAAATAGTTTCTAACCAGTCTTATAAATACTATGATCGAATTAATTTCATATATGAATTTACTAAACAAGTACTTGATAATGCCGAAACAGAAAGTAAATGACATTTGATCATGCAATGCATCCCTAGTTAGCAAACACCTCAATCTTCCTCCCATCTATATTATCTACTAACCATTTTGTCTATTTTCCTTCACCGCTAGACTAGTTTTCTAGCTAATTCTCCTTCAATTAATTGATCTCTTTCTTATGGCTTCTAACAACAACAAGCATTTTCTTGTGAAATATCTTGAGTGTAGGCATAACTATGCGGCTAGATCTAATGGTTATGTACTTGATGGTTATGGTGAATTTTGTCCAACTGGTGCCCCTGAAACCCTTGAATTCTTCATCTGTGCTGCTTGGCATTGTCATCAAAATTTTCATAAAAAAGTTGAGGTGGAGGTAGAGAACAAGGTGGAGAGTCCTGTCATTTCTATTAATCCTAGCCACGGTACTTGTTAAAATTACAAAGATCAATTATGTTTTTTTTCAACACATATATCTCTCACTTGTTGATTTGATTTTTTTCATATGTCAAATGTGATTCATCATATCATCACCAGTAGAAATATGAGCTCTCTTTTTTTTAGCAGAATCTTTAAATTTTATTTACCGTCAACTTAAAGATTATAGAATTACACATCTAAAGGCAATATTTTGTTTACTAAACTAAAAGGGAAGAAAATTGATTGTTTTTTGTTCCTTTCTTACTTAAAATGCCAAATGAAATTTTAGATCTAGAATTTCTAGTTTTTTTTAATTAATTATAGATTCAATGTAATAACAGATACTCCCCTTGTTATCATTGATGATCTATCATCACAATACATAGTGAGACCTAGGGCCAACTTTGTGAAACGTCTAAGAAGAACAACATTGATATGGAGACAAAGATGGAAGTGGATGGAGAAAAGATAAAAGTAAGGAAGTTGAAAAGAAAGTACAATGTTTGTTCATCTTCTTCAAAGAGAATGAGGTTGAATCCTTAAGAGAGGATTTGAATTTTTGCAAAATAGATCAGAGATGGAAATGGATAAAGAGCAATAAACAAGCTATCCCCTTTTGTGATGAAATTGACATCACTCGCAAATTTCTTGAAGAATTGGATTAACAACACCAGACACAGAATTAGGCCCTTAGAAAAAAAGGATATCTAAGGAATAAGGATTAGTTGCTTAAAATAAGTCTTTGTTCTCTACTTATTTAATATTTTGGTTTCTTTTTTCTCATGTCTTTGATCCATAGAATTTAATAATATAAATCATTAAGTTTTCTTCTTTAATTTTTTTTATTTGTTCTTTTACAATAATTTAGGTCTTAATTTTCACATGACATCACATGTTTCAGATAGCAAGGATACATAGATTTCGTCTTAATTTGTCCAGACATTACACGTTTAAACTAGCATAATGAGTATTTATATATTAAACATTTTAACTATTTAAAGGTGAATTATTAATTTATTAAAACTAACATGACAAAAAATATATAAACATACGTGTCAAAAAGACATCAACATTTGTTTATCTCAAACTCTACCATCCTTCTCATGTTCACACCGCACTCATTATCATCTTCTTCTTCATTCTTTAGTTTTCGTCACAATTCTTTATTTTTTATCACAGCTTCAAAATACACTTTCTCTTATTATTCGAAATAAGATTAAATTTCTTAAGATTAATCAAATAATTGAAAAAATAAAATAATTCAATTTATTTTTCTAAGTTTGGAATTTTTAAAGTTATGATGTTTAGATATAAAAAAATCTAGACGATGATAGAGAGGGGGTTGGCCTATCAACATCATGTCAAAATTCTTATTTTCTATGAATCTTCAAGTGTTTTATTAAAATAAAGACACGTATTTAAATTCAGTTCAGACTTTGTTTTCCTCCATTTTGAAGCTTGATATTCTTCAAAGAAGATTAAGTCCAGCTAGCTGAAATTCATAACAAATTGAATTTTATTTCAATAAAGTTGATGAGGAAATCAACATCTTTTATAAGCAGTCTTGTTCTCTTTATTTGGGTTTTTAGTAACATCTTTTTGTTTTCAATTGTAACGTTTATTTATCTTTGAACACACAATAACCAATTCAATATAGTATAGCTTTTTATAATTTGGAAAAATTGTTTTGACTTTTGTTAGAGGAATTTTACAGTTTTTTATTTGGTGGTGATGACAATTATATGAGTTTTGTTGTGCTTGGTGATAGGTGGCAAAAATTAGAAAACGAATAGAATATGATAAGGAAGGAAACATGAATATTGATAATAATAATGATAATATTTGATATAGGTAACAAAAAAGAAATAAAATTAAAAATGATATAGCGAAATTGTTCACATTGTGTCTCTTTTTAATTTCTGAAAATTGATATTTGTCAAATTGAACTATATCCTTTGCTTCTCATAAAAGTTGTTGGCAGGAGAAACAAAATGTGTTATGTATACTTGAAGATGTATGATTAGCAAATAAAAATCAGTTACTCCATTTATTTTTTTTAACATCATTTGTAGAAATAATAATTTATTTTTTTTAGGTTATGATACTTTTAGATATAGAAATTATAATTTTATATAAATATTTTAGTTATTTCTCCAACACAACGTTAGACATAATCATGTTATCACTGATGATCCAATACCATAATACACAGTAAGACCTTCAACTGAACTTAATAAAACGTTTGAGAAGAACAAAGTGACATAAAAAAAGAAAGTAAATGGAGATGAAAAGAAAATAGATAAAAATAAGGGGACCAATGTTGTTCGTCTTCTTCAGTGTGAATTGGGGTGGATCCCTATGAAAGAGAAAGAATCAAACTTCTTCAAACGAGATGGTGGGGATGGAATGGACAGAAATGTCAAAAGAAATTTTTAAAAAAAATATAAGATAATATGTGTGAGTTTTGACGGCAATTAAATATAAAAAATTATTTTTATAAAAGATTGATTCGCCCAAGCATTTAAACTTAAAATCATCTAGTATATATATAAGAATTATATATCCACACAAATCAATATTTCATATATAATATATATATAGAATACTACATAGTACTCCAATTCAAAGAAATATATATATATATATATATATATATATATATATTATTTCGTTAATTTCAATCTTTAGTTAATTATGATAAATAAATGATTGTGAGACAATTATTTAACGATGAAAATATAATTATCGTTATATTATATATTAGCTATAATAATAAATATGAGTATTCATATTCAACACTTAATGTAAAAATTGTTAAAGGTTTTAGCTACCCTAGATGTAATAATATTAATTCAATTATCACTATATATTTTGGTGGTTATAAATGTTATTGCTAAGATGAAAATTTTGTTGTCGCTACTTATCTATTTCGTTAAAGTGGTTATTCATACTGAAATCCACAAATTTAATTGCTAAGTCATTAATATTTATTTTCGAGAATCATTTATGAAAATAAAAATAAATTTCAAATTTTCTCTATATTTTGAAAAATGTACGATGATCTATTATATTTAAGTTTGCTGTCCTATGTTCTAATAAGTGAACGTTTTTCTTGCTATTATTTTCACAAATAAAGAAAAAAAAGTAGTCAAATGTAGCTTTAGTTGTTTTATATTGGGAAAATGCACAAGTACCCCTCAACCTATGCCCGAAATCCCAGAGACACACTTATACTATATTAAGGTCCTTTTACCCCCTTGAACTTATTTTATAAGTAATTTTCTACCCCTTTTTAGCCTACGTGGCACTAGTTTGAAAAAAAAGTCAACCATCGTTGGACCCACAAGATAGTGTCACGTAGGCTAAAAAGGGGTAAAAAATTATTAATAAAATAAGTTCAGGGGGGTAATAGGACCTTAGTATAGTATAAGTATGTCTCTGAGATTTCGGGCATACGTTGAGGGGGTACTTGAACATTATCCCTTTTATATTCAAGTTTAGCTTGGTAAAGAATTAGACTTGCTTTTAGCTGTAATTGGTATGATTAACTAAATAAAAGATAAGTTTTCTTCAACAATTTGAACTTTTAAATGAGATATTCACTAAATTAAGTTATCCATAAAAAAAACTTTAATTCCTAATATATATTGAAATCATATTAGTAAATTTTATATATGATCAATTAGTATGAACTAAATCTTATCTTTAAATTAAATTTGTAAATCAATATAAATAGCACATTGAATTAAATATTTTTTTACGGACGATTAAGTCATTCAATGTGAAATCATGATTTGATATTGAAATATTCAAAGGTGCTTTGTTGATAAATCACATATCATTTTTTTATAATAAATTATTTGTGATTACGAACTTCCAAATCTGCATAATTTTATAAAGATAAAATGGTCAATAGTATAGTAATAATAGTCAGTTATTCTTTAATATAATTATATCACATTGACATGGTAGAATAATCTATTCACAGAAAGCATGAGTCTTTTTTCACAAAATTCAAAATGATGGTTTACAAAATATAAACTTATAGGTCAAGTATTAGAATTTTTTTTAAAAATGAAATCATAATTTGAAATTCAAGAATCATATCGCATATCCAAATACAAGCTTAGAATAAAGGGTCATACGAGAAATATAGTTTCACTTCTAGTTTGAATATTCATTTTTATCTACTAACTATTTGTTTCATATGTGAATTTTAAAATTCATGATTCATATCATTACTTTTAAAATCGTTTATATCTTATATAATAGTTATTTTTACCGACATAAAATTATTATTACTTTAAATCAATTCATGCTCTACCATTTACATTATCCAAATTCATTATCTTTATCAATTTATATACCAATCAAATAGACAAACAAGTGGCTCAAAGTAACAATGATCGTTCGCCTTCTCGATCGAATAATCGAGAAATGCAAGTTTAACGTGAGAAGAATGTTTATAGTATGTGGGAGAAATATATTAAATATTAGACACTACCACTTATATTTAGTTTTTATACAGAATTAAAGTTTGATTAATAGATATTTTAATATTTTAGAATAGCTTTGTGATAGTATATCATGTTATTTTATAAAATTTTGCTTAATTAATAAGATTGTATAAAAAAATTGAGACAATTTTGATAATTTTATAAGTTATGGGTTTTATGATTTTGAGAAATAAAACATCAATTTCATCTCATAATTTCATATCTTGATTTTAAGTCATTATTTCATGTCACATGACCAAATTAGACCTAAATATTCACATTAAATTAATAAATACATAACATGTCAGTACACAAATATTTTCTCGTCATATATATATATATATACACACTTTTTCAAATCATTATTATAACTATATATATTCAAATGTTGTGAAAAATGTGTTTTTAATGCAATATCACTTCAATTAAATTTCGTTTAACATAGATAATCTCATTACAAGTATTGTCAATAGGAAATTAATAAGTGTTGAAAATTAGAGAATTACTCACACTATTAAAGATTGTTTAACTCAAATCAAAAGGCAAAAACTAAAACTTCACCCTTTTAAGTCTTTAGCCCCAAAAAAATGGCAAGCAACTCAAGCTCAAATCCAAATGGTGATATGACGATAAAATATGGTATATGCCTAAAAAATCATGCTACTAAGTTTGGTGACTATTCGGTTGATGGATGTCGTGAATTTGTGAAGGGTGATGATGGAACTAAAGAAGAATTTATTTGTGCTAATTGTGGGTGTTTTAGGGGGTTTCATCGCATGAATAGTCAGTCATTGTTTCGTCCTTCAATACTTCGATCTCGCTTCATTCACCCACATGTTATTCCACCTTGTGGTTGAAACGCATCGATTAATTTTCATCCTTTCACGGCTCGAGTTATGTCAGTTCAGTACGTCAGGAGGCTTGTTTTCTACTAATATGTGATCTGAAAAATCTTCAGTCCATAAAAATGTTTTGTGTGATCCTTGTTGGGGTCATTACTAAGAATGAATATGAACTAAGATGCCAATTTTTATTTTATTAGCATAAATTTATGGTAATAAATTTCTATTATGTCTTTTACATTAGAAAAGAGAAGGAAGAATTTAAGTTGAATTCATTTTAATGAATTGTCTAAGTTCTAATTTTCATATGGTTATCTAGATGCTTGATGAAATAGAATTGTGATTTGTTTGATAAATTTTTTCTTGCAATATTACAGTAAGTAAAAGAGAGTAAATGTATACATCTAATTGTCAAACGCTTATATCTTATCGTTTATTAACTTTGTCTTTTATTAATTAAATTTTTTATTTATTGCAAAAATTAACTTATAATTCAAGTACTTAACAAAGTATAAATTTTATATTCTAATCGTGTGAGTTGGTTGTTTAATTATTTAAATATTTTCATTTTGTAATTTATTTCACATGAAAGTCATGCTTTTATTTCTTCAACTGAAAAAAAATTAAAATAGCATGTTCATCTTTTGTCAACTTAACTAGATTTTTATTTAAAAACAAACAAAATAATACCAATTTTTCTTTAAAGAATGCCGAGTAAATTAAATACACAAAAACATAATAGGTGAGATTTTTTAATTATTTTACGACCTTTCTTGGTTTAATAAAAAAAATGCACACATAATGTATTTAAAAACTTAAATTAGAATACATTAATATACAATTCTTTTGTTGACAAAACACATTTTAAAATTATAAAAGATTGATTTGTCCAAGCATTTAAACTTAAAATAATCTAGTATATATATAAGAATTATAATAGAGAGAGAGTGAGAGGGAGAGTGAGAGAGATTTTAATTTGTTAATTTCAAACTTTAGTTAATTATGAAAAATAAATGATTGAATTAATTTCATATATGAATTTACTAAGCAAGTACTTGGTAATGCAGAAACAAAAGCAGATGACGATTAATATCTGGAGTACTCCAAAAATCATGAATTACTTCAATAAAGTACAAAGTTTTGTTTTGTTAACAATTTCCAAATGACATTTGATCATGTAATGCAACCCTAGTAAGCAGACACCTCAACCTTCATCTCATCTATATTATCTACTAACTATTTTGCCTATTTTTTCTCACCGCTAGACTAGTTTCCTACCTAACTATCCTTCAATTAATTGCTCTCTTTCTTATGGCTTCTAACAACAAGAAGTATTTTCTTGTGAAATATCTTGAGTGTAGGCATAACTATGCAGCTAGATCTAATGGTTATGTACTTGATGGTTGTGGTGAATTTTGTCCAACTGGTGCCCTTGAAACGCTTGAATCCTTCATTTGTGCTGCTTGTCATTGCCATCGAAACTTTCATAGAAAAGTTGAGGTGGAGTTAGAGGACGGGGTGGAGAGTCCTATCATTTCTATTAATCATCCTAGCCGCGGTACTTGTTGAAATCACAAAGATCAATCATACTTGTTTCAACATAAATATATATATAAATATATATATATATATATAAATATATATATAAATATATATATATATATATATATAAATATATATATATATATCACTTGTTGATTTGATTTTTTTCGAAGGTCAAATGCGATTCATCATATCATCATGCATAGAAATATGAGCTCTCTCTTTTTTAGGAAAATTTTTAAATTGTATTTACTGTCAACTTAAAGATTATAGAACTACACATCTAAAGGCAAAAATTTGTTTACTAAACTAAAAGAGAAGAAAATTGATTGTTTTTTTTGTTCCTTTCTCACTTAAAACTTCAAAGAAATTTTTAAATCTAGAAATAATAATTTTGTATATATAGGTAATTAATTATATCTTCAACTATAATAACAGGTACTCCCCTTGTTATCATTGATGATCCACCGCTACAATACACAGTGAAATCTAGGGCGCAATTTTGTGAAACGTCTAAGAAGAATAACATTGATGTGGAGACAAAAATGAAGAGGGATATAGGAGAGATAAAAGTGAGAAAGTTGAAAAGAAAGTACAATGCGTCTTCTTCAAAGAGAATGAGGTTGAATCCTTACCAAAGAGAGAGGATTTGGATTTTTGCAAATGAGATAATGAGATGGAAATGGACAAAGAGCAATGAACAAGTTATCCCATTTTGTGATGAAATTGGCATCGCTCCAAAATTCTTGAAGAATTGGATTAACAACACCAAAAGCAGAACTAGGCCCTTAGCAAAAAATGGGCATGTGAGAAATAAGAAGTAGTTGCTTAAAATAAGTCCTTCTGTGTTCTCTAGTCGTTTAACATTTTGATTTCTTTTTTCTCATGTCTTTGATCCATAGAATTTAATAATATAAAGTATTAAGTTTTCAATTTTAATTTATTTTTTCACTTTTCTTTTTTATTTGTTCTTTTACAAAATTTTAGATCTTAATTTCCACATGACACGCATCACATGCTTCATATAATAGGAAAAGACATAAATTTCCTTTTTAACTTATTCGAATAAGTCAATTACACGTTTAAACTAGCATGGTGAGTATTTATAAGTCACATATTTTAATTACTTAAAGCAGAATTTATTTATTTATTAAAACTAACATGACCAAGAAAAAAATATAAACATACGTGTCAAAAAAAAATTAAAATAATCGAAATTTTCCTTATGCCCCACCCTTAACATTTCTTCTTCTCAAACTCTACCATCCTCCTCTTCATCACGTCGACTCATTATCCTCTTCTTCTTCAATTTTTAGTTTTCATCACAGTTCTTTATATTTTATCACAATTGCAAAATACACTTTCTCTTTTTATTCAAAATTAGGATAATTTTCTATAAGATTAATCTGAATAAATAAAAAAATAGTAATAATTCACTTTATTTTTTTAAGCTTGAAATTTTGGAAGCTATGATGTTTAGACATACAAAACCTAGACGATGATGAAGAGGGGGTGAACCTATCAACGTCATGTCAAAATTCTTACTTGGGATCATCAGAAAAGATAAATCACCCTTGAAAAACCTCCATCTGGCTGCCAACACCATTTCCGGTGAATCTTCAAGTGTTATTGAAAAATAAAGACATATATTTAAATTCAGTGCAGACTTTGCTTTCCTCCAATTTGAAGCTTGATATTCTTAAAAGTTAGAAGAAGTCTAGCTAACTGAAATTCATAACAAATTGAATTTTATTTCAATAAAGTTGATGAGAAAATCAAGATTCATTTATATATAAGAAAAAGTCTGGTGCTCTCTATTGGGTTTTTAGTAGCTTCTTCTTGTTTTCAGTTGTAACGTTTGCTTATCTTTGAACACAATAACCAATTCAATATAGTACAACTTTTTATGATTTGGAAAAAATTGTTTTGACTTTTGTTAAAGAAGTTCAATTTTTTTTTTATTTTTTGATTTTGTTAAAGGAATTTTACAATTTTTTATTTGTTGGTGATGACAATTATATGATTTTGGTTGTGCTTGGTGATAGGTGGCAAAAACTAGAAAAGGAAATCGAATATGATAAAGAAGGAAACATGAATATTGATAATGGTGACGACAATATTTGATATGGAAAACAAAGAAGAAGTAAAATTGAAGGTGACATGGTGAAATTATTCGAATCGTATCTCTTTTTTAATTATAAAAATTGGTATTTGTCAAATTGAACTAGACCCTTTATATTTAGGGCACATTTAAATATAGCAATTATAATTTTATATAGATATTTTAATTGTTTCTCCAACACAACGATAGACATTTTCATGTTATCATTGATAATCCAACACATAATACTCAGTGAGATCAGACCTTCACCAAAACTTAGTAAAACGTTTGAGAAGAACAACATGACAATGAGACAGAAGTTGTAATAGAGATGAAAGGAAAATAGTTAAGAATGAGGGAACCAAAAAGAAAATATTATTCGTCTTCTTCGGTGTGAATGGGGATGGATCCATTTGAAAGAGAAAAAATCAAACTTTCTTCAAAAGAGATGAAGAGATAGAAATGGATAAAAATGTCAAAAAAAATATAATATAATATTTGTGGATTTTGACAGTAATTAAACATAAAAATTATTTTTGTAAGAGATTGATTTGTCCAAGCATTTAAATTTAAAATCATCTAGTACATATATGAGAAGTATATTTTCACATAAATCAATATTTCATATATAGTATATGTTAGCAGTCTCTATTTGATAAAATCAGAATTACTGATTTCAATAAATTTTACAAAAACACAAAGTAATCAAAATTTACTGAACCAGTAAGAAAGATGAACATAAATTTAATTTAAAAAAATCTAAAATCTGTAAACGTACCAAAATTTGAAAATTAGAACAGCGGAAAGATCAAGTTTATTGAATTCACAGTGACTCCTTAAGAAAATTATTCACCTCTAGATGGGAAATTTGATTTGTTAATTTCAAACTTTAGTTGATTATGATAAATAAATGATTGTGAGACAATTATTTAACAGGGAAAATATAATTATCGTTATATTATATATTAGCTATAATAATAAATATGAGTATTTATATTCAATACTCTATGTAAAAATTGTTAAAGGTTTTAGTTACCATGGATGCAATAACATTAATTCAATTATCACTATATATTTTTGTGGTTATAAATCTTATTGCTAAGATGACAATTTTGTTGTTGCTACTTATCTATTTCGTTAAAGTGGTTATTCATACTGAAATCCACAAATTCAATTACTAAGTCATTGATATTTATTTCCGAGAATCATTCATGAAAATAAAAATAAATTCCAAATTTTTCTCTATATTTTAAAAAATATACGATGATCAATTATATTTAAGTTTGTTGTCCTATGTCCTAATAAGTGACGTTTTTCTTGCTATTATTTTCATAAATAAAGAAAAAAGAGTAGTCAAATATATCTTTAGTTGTTTTATATTCAAGTTTAGCTTAGTAAAGATTTAGACTTGCTTTTAACAGTGATTGATATGATTAACTAAATAAAAGATAAGTTTTCTTCAACAATTTGAACTTTTAAATGAGATATTCACTAAGTTAAGTTATCCATAAAAAAAAAACTTTTATTCCTAATATATATTGAAATCATATCAATAAATTTAATATATGATCAATTATTACGAACTTAATCTTATTTTCAAATTAAGTTAGTAAATCAATATAAATAGCACATTGAATAAATATTTTCTTACGGATGATTCAGTCATTCAATGTGAAATCATGATTTGATATTGAAATATTCAAAGGTGCTTTGTCGATAAATCACATATCATTTTTTTTATAATAAATTATTTGTGATTAAAACATCCAGATCTGCATAATTTTATAAAGATTTAATGGTCAATAGTATAGTAGTAATAGTTAGTTATTCTTTAATATAATTATATCACATTGACGTGGTAGAATAATCTCTTCACTGAAAGCATGAGTCCTTTTTCACAAAATTCAAAATGATGGTTTACAAAATATAAACTTATAGGTCAAGTATTAGCATTTCAAAAAAATGAAATCATAATTTGAAATTCAAGACATCATATCGTATATCCAAATACAAGCTTAGAATAAAGGGTCATACGAGATATATAGTTTCACTTCTAGTTTGAATATCCATTTTAATCTACTAACTATTTTTTTCATATGTGACTTTTTAAATTCATGATTCATATCATTACTTTTAAAATCGTTTATATCTTATATAATAATTATTTTTACCGACATAATAATATTATTACATTAAATCAATTCATGCTCTACCATTTACATTAACCAAATTCATTATCTTTATCAATTTATATACCAGTCAAATTCACAAACAAATGGCTCAAAGTAACAATAATCGTTCGCATTCTCGATCGTATAATCGAGAAATGCAAGTTCAACGTGAGAAGAATGTTTATAGTATGTGAGAGAATTAAATTAAATATTAGACACTACCACTTACATTTAGTTTTTATACAGAATTAAAGTTTGATTAATAAATATTTTAATATTTTAGAATAGCTTTGTGATAGTATATCATGTTATTTTATAAAACTTTGCTTAATTAATAAGATTGTATAAAAAATTGAGACAATTTTGATAATTTTACAAGTTATGGGTTTTATGATTTTGAGAAATAAAACATCAATTTCATCTCATAATTTCATATCATAATTTTAAGTCATTATTTCATGTCACATGACCAAATTAGACCTAAATATTCACATTAAATTAATAAATACATAACATGTCAGTACACAAATATTTTCTCGTCATATATATATATATATATTTATATACTTCTTCAAATCATTAATATAACTATATATATTCAAATGTTGTGTAAAAGGTGTTTTTAATGCAATATCACTTCAAGTAAATTACATTTAACATAGATAATCTTATTACAAGTATTGTCAATAGGAAATTTATTATTGTTGAAAATTAGAGAATTACTCACGCTATTTAAGACTGTTTAACTCAAATCAAAAACAAAAACCAAAACTTAACCCTTTTAAGTCTTTAGCTCAAAAAAAAAAATGGCAAGCAATTCAAGCTCAAATTCAAATGATGATATGACGATAAAATATGGTATATGCTTGAAAAATCATGCTACTAAGTTTGGTGACTATTCGGTTGATGGATGTCGTGAATTTGTGAAGAAGGGTGATGATGGAACTAAAGAAGAATTTATTTGTGCTAATTGTGGGTGTTTCAGGGGTTTTCATCGCATGAATAGTCAGTCATTGTTTCGTCCTCCAATACTTCGATCTTGCTTCATTCACGCACATGTGATTACACATGGTGGTGGACACACCGGTTAATTTTCATCCTTTCATGACTCGAGTTATGTCAGTTCAGTACATTAGGAGGCCTGTTTTCTACTAATATGTGATCTGATAAATCTTCAGTCCATAAGAATGTTCTCTGTGATCCTTGTTGGGGTTATTACTAAGAATGAATATGAACTAAGATGCCAATTTTTATTTTATTAGCATAAATTTATGGTAATAAATTTCTATTATGTCTTTTACATTAGAAAAGAGAAGGAAGAATTTAAGTTGAATTCATTTTAATGAATTGTGTAAGTTCTAATTTTCATATGGTTATCTAGATGCTTGATGAAATAGAATTGTGATTTGTTTGATTAATTGTTTTTTGCATTATTACAGTAAATAAAAGAGAGTAAATGTATGCATCTGATTGTCAAACGCTTATATCATATCATTTATTAACTTTGTCTTTTATTAATTAAATTTTTATTTATTGCAAAAATTAATTTATAATTCAAGTACTTAACAAAGTATAAATTTTATATTTTAATCTTGTGAGTTGGTTGTTTACTTATTTAAATATTTTTATTTTGTAAAAAATGTATTTATTTCACATTAAAGCCATGCTTTTAATTCTTCAACTGAAAAAAAAATAGCATGTTCATCTTTTGTCAACTTAATTAGATTTTTATTTAAAAACAAATAAAATAAAAAAATTTATGCTGAGTAAATTAAATACACAAAAACATAATAGGTGAAAATTTTCAATTATTTTACGACCTTTCTTGGTTTCCTAAGAAAAACGCACGCATAATGTATTTATGAAATTAAATTAGAATACATTTATATACAATTCTTTTGTTGACAAAACACATTTTAAATTTATAAAAGATTGATTTGCCCAAGCATTTAAACTTAAAATCATCTAGTATATATATAAGAATTATATATTCACACAAATCAATATTTCATATAATATATATATATATATATATATATATAGATAGATAGAGAGAGAGAGAGAGAGAGATATTTTAATTTGTTAATTTCAAAGTTTAGTTAATTATGATAAATAAATGATTGTGAGATAATTATTTAACGGTGAAAATATAATTATCATTATATTACATATTAGCTATAATAATAAATATGGGTATTTATATTCAACACTCTATGTAAAATTTGTTAAAGGTTTTAGCTACCCTGGATGCAATAACATTAATTCAATTATTACTGTATATTTTTGTGGTTATAAATCTTATTGCTAAAATGAAAATTTTGTTGTCACTACTTATCTATTTTGTTAAAGTGGTTATTCATACTAAAATCCAATAATTCGATTACTAAGTCTTTAATGTTTATTTCCAAGAATCATTTATGAAAATAAAAATAAATTCCAAATTTTTCACTATATTTTAAATAATGTACGATGATCTATTATATTTAAGTTACTTGCCATAAGTCCTAATAAGTGAACGTTTTTCTTGCTATTATTTTCACAAATAAAGAAAAAAGAGTAGTCAAATGTATCTTTAGCTGTTTTATATTCAAGTTTAGCTTAGTAAAGAATTAGTTGCTTTTAGCAGTGATTGATATGATTAACTAAATAAAAGATAAGTTTTCTTCAATAATTTGAACTTTTAAATGAGATATTCACTAAGTTAAGTTATCCATAAAAAAAAAACTTTTATTCCTAATATATATTGAAATCATATCAGTAAATTTTATATATGATCAATTAGTATGAACTTAATCTTATTTTTAAATTAAGTTAGTAAATCAATATAAATAGCACATTAATTAAATATTTTTTTACGGACGATTAAGTCATTCAATTTGATATTGAAATATTCAAAGGTGCTTTGTCGATAAATCACATATCATTTTTTTTATAATAAATTATTTGTGATTACAAACTTCCAGATCTGCATAATTTTATAAAGATTTAATGGTCAATAGTATAGTAGTAATAGTTAGTTATTCTTTAATATAATTATATCATATTGACATGGTAGCATAATCTCTTCACACAAAGCATGAGTCATTTTTCACAAAATTCATAATGATGGTTTACAAAATATAAACTTATAGGTCAAGTATTAGCAATTAAAAAAATGAAATCATAATTTGAAATTCAAGACATCATATCGTATATCCAAATACAAGCTTAGAATAAAGTGTTGTACGAGAAATATAGTTTCATTTCTAGTTTGAATATTCATTTTTATCTACTAACTATTTGTTTTATATGTGACTTTTTATATTCATGATTCATATCATTACTTTTAAAATCGTGTATATCTTATATAATAATTATTTTTATCGACATAAAATTTTTATTACTTAAATCAATTCATGCTTTACCATTTACATTAGCCAAATTCATTATCATTATCAATTTATATACCAATCAAATTGACAAAAAAGTGGCTCAAAGTAACAATGATCGTTATCCTTCTCGATCATATAATCGAGAAATATAAGTTCAACTTGAGAAGAATGTTTATAGTATGTGGGAGAATTATATATATATTAGACACTACCACTTACATTTAGTTTTTATACAGAATTAAAGTTTGTTTAATATTTTAGAATAGCTTTGTGATAGTATATCAAGTTATTTTATAAAATTTTGCTTAATTAATAAGATTGTATAAAAAAAAACTGAGACAATTTTAATAATTTTATAAATTATAGGTTTTATGATTCTGACAAATAAAACATCAATTTCATCTCATAATTCCATATCATGATTTTAAGTCATTATTTCATGTCACATGACCAAATTGGACCTAAATATTCACATTAAATTAATAAATACATAACATGTCAGTACACAATATATATATATTCAAACGTTTTATAAAAGGTGTTTTTAATGCAATATCTTTTCAAGTAAATTTACTTTAACATAGATAATCTCATTATAAGTATTGTTAATAGGAAATTAATTAGAGTTGAAAATTAGAGAATTATTCACACTATTAAAGACTGTTTAACTCAAATCAAAAGGCAACCTAAAACTTCACCCTTTTAAGTCTTTCGCCCCCCCAAAATGGCAAGCAACTCAAGCTCAAATCCAAATGGTGATATAACGATAAAATATGGTATATGCCTGAAAAATCATGCTACTAAATTTGGTGACTATTCGGTTGATGGATGTCGTGAATTTGTGAAGAAGGGTGATGATGGAACTAAAGAAGCATTTATTTGTGCTAATTGTGGATGTTTTAGGGATTTTCATCGCATGAATAGTCAGTCATTGTTTCGTCTTGCCATACATCGATCTCGCTTCATTCACCCACATGTTATGCCACATGGTGGTGGAAACGCACCGATTAATTTTCATCCTTTCATGGCTCGAGTTATGTCAGTTCAGTACATTAGGAGGCCTGTTTTCTACTAATCTGTGATCTGATAAATCTTCAGTCCATAAGAATGTTCTTTGTGATCCTTGTTGGGGTCATTAAATTTATAAAATATAAGATTTTAAATATTCAATTTATTTTCTTAAAAGAATGAGTATTCGATTTGGATTGATATGTCACATCCTCCAGTGTGTTGAATCAAGATTGAAATTTTCATGTCATCATTATACTTGAAAATGAAGTAATTCTTTCACTGAAAACAAAGATTGATTTTCCTCAAAATTTCTAAGGTAATCATTGAAAATTGAATACAAATAATTACATTAATGAGGCAAAAATATATTATGTAAAACAAAATAAATAAATAAAGTCATAGATATTGAAAAACAAATCGAGAGAAAATAAAGAAAAGAATCTCAACAATTCATGTTGCACACTAAATTGTTGTTATTTTATTTATCGTGTTTTTCTTAATTAATTTTTTTACCTTACTTGCTAGGTTTTTACAGAGGTCCTTTGATAGATTTAGAAAAATTAAAAACTATTGTTAGGTTTCAAAAGGCCTTAGTTAACTATAAATAAATGACTTTAATTATTTTTCGATAATAATATAATTATTGTTATATTATATTTTAGCGACAATAATAAATATGAACATTTATAACGAATACTCTATGTAAATATTGTTTATAACTCTAAGTGATCTTACCTTAAGTGATCAACAATTTGATCTATATTATATCCTTTTGAGCATTCGGCAATTGATAAATACAAAAGACACCTACTTGGACATCAAGTACTCGCTAATAACTGCCAAAGGTTTATTTTTTTCTAATGTCAAATGCATTTTTTTTTGTTACTTCTCAAATGCACTAGGTACCTTTAACAATCTGGGATTTTTTTTTAAAGTTATGCATCCTTAATTTTTAATTTTAAGTTTTCTTTTAAAAAAATTATGCCTCTTTAACTTTTAATTTGAATTTTTTTAAAAAAAAAAAAATTTCAAGTGGATTATAATTTGCAATCTGGGAATTATACCTTCACATTAAGCTTTAGATATTTCAGTGGAATCGGTAAAAATATTTTCTAAATTTTTGATAAGTCAAATTATTTTTAATATATTTATTTATTAAATAAGCTTTAAATTCAGTAAAAAGATGCATAGATGATTTTTTTTTAAAAAATAATCATAAATGGTATATTATACTAATTATCTCCTTTCTACTCACAATTCACAAACATTAATAAAGGAAAATTTTATTTTAAATCTATTTTTCTTGAGACATTGTTGATGAAGTTAAGATTTTATCGATTTTGATTTTAAAAATATGTTTAAACATTTATAAATTGATATAACTATTACAAAGATTTATTAACATTTTTTTTGAAATATAAAGATACTCGAAGAAAGAAAATCTTTTTATATGATTGGGTGTATATTAACTATAGTATTATTTTCTTAAAATATTTAATTGGAAAATAAATTTAAAATATCAAACATTGTTGATTATTATGTTTCTAGAACGTTCTGATGTTAAAATTTTGTAAATTCGATTATCTCTTTCTTCATTTTTTTAATCTTATTTAAATTGAAGGCACATGTCATATAGAAAAATTAATCACTAAATTTAATTTATTAGCGAATTCTAATTATAATTTGGATAATTTATACTTCAACGAAAAATACAATTGAGTGGAAAGGAATCAAATTTGTTTTGACAAAAATTATAGAAGAGAAACATATCATTTATGTATGATAACAAGATACATCATGATTATTTTGAAAATTATATCTTTGCAATTTTGTATCTTTACACATATTTTGTTTATGAAAGTAATTTCATCAACCTAGCATTTTTCAATTTTTTTAAAAAAAAAGAAGAAGAAGAAGAGAAGGCATGTGTGTAAGTATTTGTTTTAATTTTAAAATAAATATTAAAAAAATTCATTCTCTTAATCATTTATTTAAAGCAAGTAAGTTAACAACGTAATTCTTTAGTTAAAAAAAGTTGTCCTGTGTTTAAACCTGTTGTCACGACCCAAAAATGGACGTGATGGCACTCGTCTTATCCCACCAAGACAAGTAAGCCTAAAACTCAACTATTACAATAAAAATGCGGAAAATTTACTATCAACTTACATTATACCCCAAAACCTGATTGTCACGTGTACAAACGTCTAAAGTATTACAATCGGATCAAAAGAAAATGTAAGTCTCATATGATATTGTTTCTAGAGTAGAACAAAATCATAAACAAGAGTAAGGAGGGATGCTGAGATGACCAACAACTACCTCACAAAATCTCCAGGAAGCCTCGAAAAAGAAGAGAATATATCATAAAGTCCGGGCTAGTAACCTACAAAAATTTGTAGAAACAAGGGGTGAGTACCAAACCACACGGTACTCAGCAAGTAAACCTCTAAACACAAGCTAAGGGGATGAAATACGGGTACTCCTACCACCCCCAACCGAACCTCCACAACTACAACCTACATAAACATCAGCCCAACCTAACAACTCACAGTTTACATAGAACGTAACTCAACAAAAACATTTAGACAAATTACATATCCTCCACAACAACACTTTAACAAATTACATATCCTCCACAATAACACTTTACAAATTATATATCCTCAACATCAACACTTAAACAAATTAAATATCCTCAATAGCAACACTTCCAAAAATTTACATATCCTCAATAACACACTTCAACAAATCACATATCCTCAACAACAACACTTCAATAAATCACATATCCTCAACAACAACACTTCAACAAATTATATATCCTCAATAACAAGCTCAGTATTCAACAATCACAAGTTCCGCAAAAAGGCAATCACTAGATCAGCAAAACACAATATCAAGTTCACTAATGATAAGTATGTGCAATGTAATGGAATGCAATGTCAAGTATAATGATGCATGTCTGACCTAGTGATACACACCCGCTGTCTCTCAGTCCGGGACCCATGGGGGACATATCTGTCCATGCATCTGTTGCGGCGCACGACATGACCCTCGATAATAGTAACCATCGCGGTGCGCGATACGTCCCTCGAAATATAGTATCCATCGCGGCGCGCGATACGTCCCTCGAAATGATACATCCTCTTAAGTACCCATTATTTCTCAATGCACATAACACTTGCCACAACCAATGCCTCAAAATAATGCAGATGACAAGTTCACACATATAATGAGGAGATGACCATTTTCATAACATCGCACAGTTCACAACCACAAAAACATGAAGTTACATAAACAATGATTCAACAAGCCTTCAACCCTTTCTCAACACAACACACATAAACAATTAATCACAATGCCTTTTGTTATCCCCATTCTTTTCATCATTAGAATTAATCAATGTGGACAAGTCAACCCATCACCAATCCCGTTACTCCGAACATATACCACAAGGACATACACACATTTCATACACTTAACAAGAGTTTAGAAATCCACTTGCCTCAAATAGTCGAACAATGACTCCAAAACTTGAGCCTTCCTCTTTTGGTTGACTTCCAAACCAATAAAATCTATTCAAATAAATAACCACGATATGATTTCGAAACTAACAACATTCATATTGCTATATCTCTAGCTTACACCCAAAACTCATCCAAATTTATAATAAAATTTCTAAATTTTTATTCCAACCAATTGATCAAATCTCATATTTTCTGAATTTCAAGTTTAGGGTTAAATCTTAATTCTCCGAATAACATAATTATAATGATTTTTATATATCATAATGCACCCACTATTTAACACATATCTCAATATATCAAAACTTGAATCCTAATATGATAATCAAATGAAAATAATTAAAGCCGAAACTAACTGCCCAACACACCAATGGCGGACTACAAAACTATTTGCTGAAACCACTTATTTTCAATGTTCAAATTCATATTTATCGTTCCACTATTAATAATCCTAATCTTGGAGTAATCATTGTCCAATGATTAGGACTAATCTGATTGAACCATAATACTTATACACATTTATAACCCCAAGTTCACATATTAGTATAAATTATACACGTTTTAACCTAAAAATCTATTCTTAGTTACTCAAAAATTTAATAGAAAGGATAAGAATAATTATCTTGATATCTCGAGATAAAAATATCGTTGTTTCTCCTCCTTTTTCTTTTTCTTTTCTCCCTTTCTTTTCTTTTCTTACCTGCGTATTTTTTTTCCAGATCGTTCCTTTCTTTTTGTTTCTTTAAGCCATGCGGATTTTTAATAGCCTAGGGCACTTTGCCCCTTTTTTTTATTATTATTTTATTAATTTATTTAATTAATTCCTTTTCCATTTTTTAAAATTATATATGTATTAAAAGTAACACTTTCTAATAACCTATTTAAATATTTCAAACTTGGCCTATTATTATTAAAAATAAATAAATTATCCGACATTAATTAATTTAGTTAAATGACAATTAAAAATTATCAAAAATGATCTTTTCGGATCCGGATCATTACACCTGTTTTCACCTTTTTACTTTTATTCATTATTTTCTCTTTTTTTTCCCGATAAATCATTGTTCTTTATTGTTTTTGTCTTCCTTTGAATTTGATTTCACATTATTTAAAATAAACTAATTTCAGATGAGTATTTAAAAAAGGTGAAAATGTCAAAAAAAATATTAAAGAACATTGATATTAAAGGACACATTTTTTAAAATAAAAAAACATTTTTAAAAAAAATACACAATTTTTTTTTAAAAAAATTTAAAGGTGAGAAGATAGAAATTTAATAAAAGTGAAAAAAATAAAGTAAGGAAGGAAATAATATTTTAAATGAAAGATTCGAAAATGATTAAATATATAAAAGTTTCAATGTCAATAATTATGTAAAGTAATTAGTTGTCAAATAATTAAAAAATTGAAAATTTTTAATGACACTTGACCAATTTTTTATTGGTCAATACCACTTAAAAAAATTCATGTGTGTAGTCACGCTATATGCACATCAGCACAAAAAGTTAATAAAATGCATAAAATAAAGTTGATGATAATGAGACCAAAGTTGAATTAAGATATCACTAAAAATTTGATCATAATTTAAAACTAATACTTGAGTCATAAGCCTAGATTTTATTAATCACACATTTCATATTTAACTTTAATAAAGTCCAAAGATATTTAAAATCCAAGTTAAGTTGACCAATAAATATTTGTTAATTAAAATCCAAGTATATATGAAACTCAAGTTATTTTGGTCAACAAAAAAATTATTAATTATTTTCAAATAACATTTGATCCATGTCAAGCAGTCACAGTAAGCAGATACCTCAACATTTCTCCATCTATTTTATTTACTCACTCATTTGTCTTTTTTCTTCTATCGCTAAACTTGTTTTCTAGCTAACTCTCATTTAATTAATTTATTTTTTTCCCATGGTTCCAACCACAAGCATTTTGTTGTGAATTTGTCTGCAATTAGTTGTTTACTTTTAAATGAATATACTTAGAAAAAAATAATTAATATAGTAAATTTATTATTTTATTTTTATTAATTATGAAGTTAATGAATTAAAAAATTAAGATAAAACACATTAAAATTATAATTTTTTGTTTCATACGTAAACTATGGAGAGTGTGAATTTCATATCTAAATATCATTTTTTAGTTTGAGAAACACACGTCACTAGGGTGCATATGATACTCTCTTTCATTTGAGAAAACCTTGACACGTGACATTTTACATGTATAAAATATTCCACCTTGCTAAAATTAAATAATAAACTATTGATATAAATGAAAAATTAAAGATTGAAGTATTACAACCCCTCCCCCTCCTAAAAAAAAAAAAAGAAGAAGAAGGATTTTAAAAAAGTAAAATTTCAATTACTTTTTTTACCCCACTCCACCACCTTCTCCTCTTTTTTTTGAATTTCTTTTATGAAATATTTTTAAAAAAAATCTTACTTCCGACACCCCCAAACAAAAAAAAAATACATACATACATATAATTTGAAATTGTAAGTTAAAAATATTATGTGACATTATATAATTAAAATCATAAAATTGAAAAGCATATTGACATTGTAGATACATATAATTTGAAATTGTAAGTTAAAAATATTTTTTATTTTCTTAAATTGTATGTCAAATTAAAATTAAAACAAATTAAAAAGGAGAAAGAGAGTAATTTACTGGTCCATATATATACTTTTTATTGATTCGTTCCTTGAAACTCTCTATATAATTATTTATGCAAATTTAACATTTGAATTTTTCGATTTTGAGATGTGTCACGACCCAAATCGGGCCGCGATTGGCACCCACACTTACCCTCCTGTGTGAGCGAACCAACCAAATCTAAACCTTAACATTTCAATGTACTATCAACATAAAGTACTGCGGAAGACTTAAACTCATTAATAAAAACCAATTCAATAACTATTATTTCCCAAAATCTGGAAGTCATCATCACAAGAACATCTACTTCAAATTACTAAATCTAAGAGTTTCTAAGAAGCTAAAAATACATAAAAGCTAGTCCATGCCGGAACTTCAAGGCATCAAGACATGAAGAGGAAGATCCAGTCCAAGCTAGAAGCATTAGCTCACCCTGATATCCGGAGTAATGAAGACTGGCTAGAGTTACTGTTGAGTCGAAGATGACGGCACGTTTGCTGCACTCCACAATTAAACAAGAAGAAAACATAAAAGTAGGGGTCAGTACAAAACACGGGTACTGAGTAGATATCATCGGCCAACTCGAAATAGAAATCAATATATACCAAGTAATATCATAAAAGCAACTATGATACTCAACATGTAGCAACAACAAGTACTATATCATTAACAATTACCGTCAAGTTCACACATGAAGACTCAAGCCTCAATACCATACTCATTTGGGAATTATGTTCGTTAGATTGAGTATATTAACATCTTTCAAGATTCATTATCTTTATTTCTCTTGTGTCGGTACGTGACACTCCGCTCCCTCATATTCATTAGTCCTCTTGTGTCGGTACGTGACACTCCGATCCCCTACATCTACGTGTCGGTTTGTGACACCCGATCCCCTAAATCTACGTGTCAGTTCGTGACACCCGATCCCCTAAATCTACGTTTCGGTTCGTGACACCCGATCCCCTACATCTACGTGTCGGTTCGTGACACCCGATCCCCTAAATATACGTGTCAGTTTGTGACACCCGATCCCCTAAATCTACGTGTCGGTTTGTGACATCCGATCTCCTAAATCTACGTGTCGATTCGTGACACCCGATCCCCTAAATCTACGTGTCGATTCGTGACACCCGATTCCCTAAGTCTATGTGTCGGTTCGTGACACCCGATCCCCTAAATCTACGTGTCGGTTCGTGACACCCGATCTCCTAAATCTACGTGTTGGTTCGTGACACCCGATCCCCTAAATCTACGTGTCGGTTCGTGACACCTGATCCCCTAAATCTACGTGTCGGTTCGTGACACCCGATCCCCTAAATCTACGTGTCGGTTCGTGACACCCGATCCCCTAAATCTACGTGCCAGTTCTTGACACCCGATCCCCTAATCTCCTTCTATCAATTCATCAAGCCTTCTTTCTTACCAAGGCATCATCAATCTCATTATTTTAGTTCATCACGCCTTCTTTTATACCAAGGCCTCATCATTAACAAAGAGATTAGGGTTTTTCAAGATTTGGGATTCAATAACTTCATCATGCTTATATAATCACAATTATATAATTACATTCATGCAAGCATACAATTAAGCACATAGCAGGGTTTACAATATTATCAATACATATCATTCGCTATTAAGAGTTTACTACGAATATCGTAAGAGAAACCATAACCTACCTCCACCGAAGACTAGTGATCGAGCAAGAATTTCCCAAAGCCTTGTGTTTTTCCTCTTCGTTCGTCTCTCTCTATCGATTCTCCTTCTCTCTCTTTCTGTTCTTTTCTTTTTCTTATTCAAACCCTCTTTCTTTTACCCTAATTAGCATATAATTAAGAATAAAATATGGCAATAATAACCCACTAATTTACTCAAGGTTTCCTCTTTTAACCCCTAAGTAATTAGACTTATTAACATAAACCCACTAACTTTATAATTAAAGTAGGAATAGTCTAAAACGTCCCTTAAAATGTGTAAAGAAATCAGACCCAGACTGGGATTACGCAACCTGTGACGGCCCGTCGTGCCTGCGATGGTCCGTCCTGCAGGTCGTCGCAAGGTTCAGAGACTCCATTTCCACCAAAGAGTCTGTGACGGTCCGTCACGCCCGTGACGGTCCGTCCTGCCATTCCGTTACGAAGTTCAGAGAGTCGATTTTCAGTATCCAATTTCAGAATTTCTAAGTGTTTTGAAACGAGACCCCTCGATGGTCCGTCGTGCTCATGACGGTCCGTCGTGGGTTCCGTCGTCTCAGCCTGTTTTTCCAGAAATAAAATCTGCTGCTCAAAATGACTAAACAGGTCGTTACAAGATGCAAAAAATCAATTGACCATTCAAATTATTGGAATTTGAAATTTACTATTTATAAAATTTAAGTCAAAATTATTCAATTAAACTAATATGTACACGATTAAATTTGTACATACATAGTTATATAATTGATATAGGTAAATAACATTTAATGAGAGAATGTGAAAGGCCTTTTGATTGTGGTAGTAATCATACATGTATTATATATAAAAAAGATCAAAGCAGTCCATAAAATCATTGGCTTGACTAACACATAGATTGGACGAATTACTAATTTTCTTATTACATTAGATCAAATTAGTTTGATTGATACACAACTAAAATTGATTCATGCAAAAACTTTACCTAAATACCTTTTAAAAGATTGTTTAAAATTTCATAACAAGTTATTTATAGAAAAAAGATTCATGCAACATTTTCTGATGATGATGATGAATATTCTCTCACAATATTTGTTGGCAGGTGAGATATCAATACATATATAGAATTTAATTGACTAAAATATATAATATATTGTGTTGTGCGAAGAGATAAAATAGGAAAAAAATCAGTCTTATTCTATGTGAATCTGGACGCCAACTCATGAACATAGAAAAGATATTTTTATTAATTAACTCCGTTACTAAGAATTAAATATGTCATACGTCATTATACTAGAAAATATAAAATTAGCTACAAAATTTTTAAATAATTACTGATTAATCCATAACAAAATAGATTATAACTAGTCCTATAAATACTCTAATCGAATTAATTTCATATATGAATTTACTGAGCAAATACTTGGTAAGCAGAAACAAAAGTAGATGACAATTAATATCTGGAGTACTCCAAAAATTATGAATTACTTCAAAAAAGTACAGAGTTTTGTTTTGTTAACTATTTCCAAATGGCATTTGATCATGCAATGCAGCCCTAGTAAGCAGACACCTCAACCTTCCTCCCATCTATATTATCTACTAACTATTTTGCCTATTTTCCCTCACCGCTAGACTAGTTTACTAGCTAACTATCCTTCAATTAATTGCTCTCTTTCTTATGGCTTCTAACAAAAACAAGTATTTTCTTGTGAGATATCTTGAGTGTAGGCATAACTATGCAGCTAGATCTAATGGTTATGTACTTGATGGTTGTGGTGAATTTTGTCCAACTGGTGCCCTTGAAACGCTTGAATCCTTCATTTGTGCTGCTTGTCATTGCCATCAAAACTTTCATAGAAAAGTTGAGGTGGAGTTAGAGGACGGGGTGGAGAGTCCTATCATTTCTATTAATCATCCTAGCCGCGGTACTTGTTGAAATCACAAAGATCAATCATACTTGTTTCAACATATATATATATATATATATATATATATATATATATATATATATATATATATATATCACTTGTTGATTTGATTTTCTTTTGAAGGTCAAATGTGATTCATCATATCATCATGCACAGAAATATGAGCTCTCTTTTTTTTAGGGAAATCTTTAAATTGTATTTACTATCAACTTAACAATTATAGAAGTATACATCTAAAGGCAAAATTTTGTTTACTAAACTAAAAGAGAAGAAAATTGATTGTTTTTTTTTTTGTTCCTTTCTCACTTAAAACTTCAAAGAAATTTTTAAATCTAGAAATGCTAATTTTTTTTTATATATAGGTAATTAATTATATTTTCAACTATAATAACAGGTACTCCCCTTATTATTATTGATGATCCATCGCCACAATACACAGTGAGATCTAGGGCGCAATTTTGTGAAACGTCTAAGAAGAATAACATTGATGTGGAGACAAAAATGAAGAGGGATGGAGGAGAGATAAAAGTGAGAAAGTTAAAAAGGAAGTACAATGCGTCTTCTTCAAAGAGAATGAGGTTGAATCCTTACCAAAGAGAGAGGATTTGGATTTTTGCAAATGAGATAATGAGATGGAAATGGACAAAGAGCAATGAACAAGTTATCCCATTTTGTGATGAAATTGGCATCACTCCAAAATTCTTGAAGAATTGGATTAACAACACCAGAAGCAGAACTAGGCCCTTAGAAAAAAAATGGGCATGTGAGAAATCAGGATTAGTTGCTTAAAATAAGTCCTTCTGTGTTCTTAAGTTGTTTAACATTTTGGTTTCTTTTTTCTCATGTCTTTGATCCATAGAATTTGATGATATAAAGTATTAAGTTTTCAATTTTAATTTATATTTTTACTTTTCTTTTTTATTTATTCTTTTACAAAATTTTAGATCTTAATTTCCACATGACACGCATCACATGCTTCATATAATAGGAAAAGACATAAATTTCCTTTTTAACTTATTAGAACAAGTCAATTACACGGTTAAACTAGCATGGTGAGTATTTATAAGTCACATATTTTAATTACTTAAAGCGAAATTTATTTATTTATTAAAACTAACATGACCAAGAAAAAATATAAACATACGTGTCAAATAAAATTAAAATAATCAAAATTTTCCTTATGACCCACCCTTAACATTTCTTCTTCTCAAACTCTACCATCCTCCTCTTCATCACATCGACTCATTATCCTCTTCTTCTTCAAGCTTTAGTTTTCGTCACAGTTCTTTATATTTTATCACAATTGCAAAATATACTCTCTTTTTATTCAAAATTAGGTTAATTTTCTATAAGATTAATCTGAATAAATGAAAAATAGTAATAATTCAATTTACTTTTTTTAGCTTGAAATTTTGGAAACTATGATGTTTAGACATACAAAACCTAGACGATGATGAAGAGGGGGTGGGCCTATCAACGTCATGTCGAAATTCTTATTTGGGATCATCAGAGATGATAAATCACCCTTGAAAAACCTCCATTTGGCTGCCACCACAATTTCCAGTGAATCTTCAAGTGTTTTTGAAAAATAAAGACACATATTTAAATTCAGTGCAGACTTTGCTTTCCTCCATTTTGAAGCTTGACATTCTTTAAAGAAGAAGAATCCTAGCTAGCTGAAATTCATAACAAATTGAATTTTATTTCAATAATGTTGATGAGAAAATCAAGATTCTTTTATATAAGAAAAAGTATCGTGCTCTCTATTGGGTATTTTGTAGTTTCTTCTTGTTTTCAATTGTAACATTTGATTATCTTTGAACACAATAACCAATTCAATATAGTATAGCTTTTATGATTTGGAAAAAATTGTTTTGACTTTTGTTAAAGAAGTTTAATTTTTTTTTTTTTTTGTTAAAGGAGCTTTACAATTTTTTTATTTGTTGGTGATGACAATTATATGGTTTTGGTTGTGCTTGGTGATAGGTGGCAAAAACTAGAAAAGGAAATCAAATATGATAAAGAAGGAAACATAAATATTGATAATGGTGATGATAATATTTTATATGGGAAACAAAGAAAAAGTAAAATTGAAGGTGATATTGTGAAATTGTTCAAATCGTATCTCTTTTTAAATCTGAAAATTGATATTTGTCAAATTGAACTAGACCCTTTATATTTAGGGTACATTTAGATATAGAAAATTATAATTTTATATAGATATTTTAATTATTTTTCCAACACAACGATAGACATTTTTATGTTATCATTGATAATCCAACACCATAATATTCAGTGAAATCAGACATTCAACAAAGCTTAGTAAAATGTTTGAGAAGAACAACTTGTCATTGAGATAAAAGTTGTAATAGAGATGAAAGATAATAGGTAAGAATGAGGGAACCAAAAAGAAAATATTATTCGTCTTCTTCGGTGTGAATAGGAATGGATCCATTTGAAAGAGAAAAAAATCAAACTTTCTTCAAAAGAGATGATGAGATAGAAATGGACAAAAATATCAAAAAAAATATATAATATAATATTCGTGAATTTTGGCAACAATTAAACATAAAAATTATTTTTGTAAGAGATTGATTTGTCCTTTTAATTTAAAATCATCTAGTACATATATGAGAAGTATATTTTCACATAAATCAATATTTCATATATAATATATGTTAACAGTCTGTATTTGATAAATCAGAATTACCAATTTCAATAAATTTTACAAAAACACGAAGTAATCAAAATTTACTGAACCAGTAAGAAAGATGAACATAAATTTAATTAACAAAAAACTAAAATTTGTAAACGTACCAGAATTTGAAAATTAGAACAGACGAAAGATCAAGTCTACTGAATTCACATTGTCCCCTTAAGGAAATTATTCCCCTCTAGTATTCGAGGTTTGATTTGAAATATGTCCTCCCAGGATAAAATGACCTCAATCACCAGCGTTTAGATACCAAAAACTCTGGTGTCATCGAACCACTCAAAAGCAATAAAGTACACGAAGAAATTTTTGTGCAGATAAAGAAGGTGAAATCAGAAAAATTCATAAGAAAAAATTCTGAAGAATAAATAGAATTTATAGGCAAGAGGAACAGGTTCCAAAAGGTTGCAAACTTTTTTTAAGAATCCACACGACTATTAATGAAAGTTTGCAATCTTTCAAACGGTCGTGGTTGTTCTTGAAAGTTGCAAACTTTGAGAACATCCATTTCCAAAAGATGGGAAATTTAAATAAAATGGGGTCGCGCGGATCTAAGACGGGTCAAGTTAATCAACTAAAAATTTAAAACGTTTTGGTTAATCTTAACTAAATAATTGAAAATATTTTTGTTATCAACTAACTAATTGAAATTGTTTTGGCCATATTATTTCATTTAATTAATTAAATAAAATAAATAACTAAATAATTAAAACAAACTTTATCCAAAAATAATCTCCCGATTGATTATATATATATAATAATTTTCGGAAGTTAAGAAATAAAATACTAATTATTTTTTTGAGATAAAAAATAAAAAAATCAAATTCTCCTCAAGTAATGGTGGTTATCCACCTCAATGGTTTATATGAAGCAACTTGAAATGTATCGCACTTTCAATATTATCCGTGATTTTAATTGTATAAACAAATCTCATTTCAGATATCTTGAATACTGATTTTGAAAAAAAAAGTGCACATAAAGCTCGATGAGCACAAAATTGAACACAAAAATAAGCATATCACTTAACTTAAACATGTTTCAATTTCCATCGCTAAAAAAGACACTACAAAATAGATTTAGAATTTTTGCTAGTAAGAAATTTTATCCTATTTCAAGTTTACCACTAAAGCAACATTTTATGATGATGATGAAGAGTATTCTCCCACAATATATGTTGACAGGTCAACTATAAATATATATATATATATATATATATATATATATCGAATTTGATTAACTAAAATATACGGTATATTGTGTTGTGCGAAGAGATAAAATAGGAAAAGAATCAGCCTTAACTTACGTTAATTTCGACGACAACTCAGGAACATAGAAAATATATCTTTATTAATAAATTCATTATTTATTGAGTATTAAATATGTCATTCTTTTTCACACTAGAAAATATAAAATTAGCTGCAGAATTTTTCAGTAATCTCTAGTTAATGCATAACTAAATAGTTTTTAACTAGTCTTGTAAATACTTTAATCGAATTAATTCCATATATGAATTTACAAAGCATGTATTTGATAATGCAAAAACAGAAAATAGATGACAATTAATATTTTTGGAGTACTCCAAAAATTATGAACTACTTCAATAAAGTACAAAGTTTTGTTTTATTAACTATTTCCAAATGGCATTTGATCATGCAATGCAGCCCTAGTTAGCAGACACCTCAATCTTCCTCCCATCTATATTATCTACTAACTATTTTGCCTATTTCCCTTCACCGCTAGACTAATTTCCTAGCTAACCCTCCTTGAATTAATTGCTCTATCTCTTATGGCTTCTAACAACAACAAACATGTTTTTGTGAAATACCTTGAGTGTAGGCATAACTATGCAGCTAGATCTAATGGTTATGTACTTGATGGTTGTGGTGAATTTTGTCCAACTGTTGCCCTTCAAACTCCTGAATCCTTCATCTGTGCAGCTTGTCATTGCCATCGAAATTTTCACAGAAAAGTTGAGGTGGAGGTAGAGGATGAGGCGGAGAGTCCCATCATTTCTATTAATCATCCTAGCCACGGTACTTGTTGAAATCACAAAGATCAATTATAATTTTTTCAACACATATATCTCTTAGTTGTTGATTTGATTTTTTTCATAGGTCAAATGTGATTCATCAGATCATCATTTGTAGAAATATGAGCTCTCTCTTTTTAGGGAAATCTTTAAATTGTATAATTACCGTCAACTTAAAAGATTATAGAATTACACATCTAAAGGATAAATTTTGTGTACTAAACTAACAGAAAAGAAAAATTAATTGTTTTTTGTTTCTTTTTTATTTAAAATTTCAAAGGAACTATTAGATCTAGAATTTAAAATTTTATGTAAGTGATTAATTATATCTTCAACTATTATAACAGGTACCCCCCTTGTTATCATGGATGATCCACCACCATCACAATCCAAAGTGAAAACTGGAGCACAACTTTGTGAAACGTCTGAAAAGAACAACACTAATGTGGAGACAAAGATGGAGATGGATGGAAGAGAGATACAAGTGAAGAAGCTGAAAAGAGAGTACAATGGTTGTTCGTCTTCTTCAGTGAGAATAAGGTTGGATCCTTACCAAAGAAAGAGGATTCAAAATTTTGCCAATGAGATCATGGGATGGAAATGGAAAAAGAGCCATGAACAAATTATCCCCTTTTGTGATGAAATAGGCATCACTCCCAATTTCTTGAAGAATTGGATTAACAACACCAGACGCAGAACTAGGACCTAAGAAAAAATAGGCATTTAAGGAATAAGTATTAGTTGCTTTAAATAAGTCTTTTATGTGTTCTCTACTTGTTCAATTTTTTAATTTCTTTTTTCTCATGTCTTTGATCCTTAGAATGTAATAATATAAAGTATTAAGTCTTCTATTTTACTTTGTTTTTGTACTCTTCTTTTTTATTTGTTCTTTTACAATATTTTAGGTCTTAATTTTCACATGACATTACATGTTTCAGATAGTAGAAAAAGACATATTTTCCTTCTTAGCTTGTCAGAATAAGTCAATTACACGTTTAAACTAGCATGATGATTATTTTTATATCACACATTTTAACTACTTAAAGGTGAATTTATTTATTTATTAAAACTAACATGACAAAAAAAAATAAACATACGTGTTAAAAAATCATCAAAATAATTAAAAATTTACTTATACCCCACCCTCAACATTTCTTCTCTCACACTCTGCCCTCCTCCTCTTCTTCACACCACTCTCATTGTCCTCTTCTTCTTTATTTTTTAGTTTCCGTCATCTTTATTTTTCATCATAGCTTCAAAATAATTTTTTTTAATTTGAAATTAGGTTAATTTTCTGTAAGATTAATCTAAATAAATTTTTAAAAAATAATAATTCAATTTATTTTTTTCAAGCTTGAAAATTTTGAAGCTATGATATTTAGACATACAAAACCTAGACGATATGGGAAGGGGGTGGGCCTATCAACATCACGTCGAAATTTTTATCTGGGATTATCAAAGACAATAAATCACCTGTTGAAAGACATCCATCTGGCTGCCGTCATCATTTTTCAGCGAATCTTCAAGTGTCTTTAGAAAATAAAGACACATTCAATTCAGTGCAAGTTTTATTTTCCTCCATTTTGAATATTTGATATTCTTCAGAGAATAAGAATTCTAGCTAGCTAAAATTCATAACAAATTGATGAGAAAATTAAGATTATTTTATATATAAAAAAAAATCTGATGCTCTATATTTGAGTTCTTAGTAACTTCTTTTTTTTCAATTGTAACGTTTGTTTATCTTTGAACAAAATAACTAATATAATATAATATAGTTTTTATGATTTGGAAAAAAATTATTTTTAATTTTTTTTAAAGGAGTTCAATCTTTTTCATTTTTGATTTTGTTAAAGGAATTTTACTATTTTTTTATTTGGTGACATGACAATTATATAAGTTTGATTGTGCTTGGTGATAGGTGACAAAAAAAAAATTTAAAAATCAAATATGGTAAAAAAGGAAACATGAATATTGATAATATTTGACAATATGCATCCACTCTTGAACAGACCGTAACCCAAAGGGATGTAAAGACGGAGGAATTATCAACCGTAATCCAATGGGATGAAAAGATGGAGGAATTATCAAATACCAAAAATACTAATCATCTCAATCATATCATTGAACAAATATTTGATTCTCCGAAAGTTTCAATTGCACTGGCGAAATTCATTATGGCTAGAGCTACTCAAAAGTGGGTGTATAGTAACAAAATGATGATGGAAACAAGAGAAAAAAGTCATGGAATGAATATATTGTTGAAGAATATGAGAAAGAAAAACCGCAGATAGTGGCTAACCAACTAGAATGGACTTTAAACTTGAGATCAGAAAATGGAAAGAATAAGAAGATTAAGAAGGATGAAGATGAGAAAGTCAGATTGCTTTCAGATGTATATCAAAATCCAAGGCAAAGTTATCAAAAAGTTACAGCTTGCTCAAGTCGGAGAATTAACAACTTTTGACCATCCGAATTAAAAAGTGTTATTATTGTTGTTGTTCTTGATTTTTTCTGTTTGTTTTTGTTTGGGTAGGGTATATAACTAGGATTAGTCATATAACATACTTCTATGAGTATATAGAGGCTAGCTAGCTATCTTCTCAACCTCGTCATTTTCATCAATAATTTTCTTTTTACTTAGTATCATTTGATCCATTATTTTATGTTTCGAAGGTCTTGTTTGGTTGTTCAAAACATATATATATATATATATATATATATATATATATATATATTCGGAAGTTAAGAAATAAAATACTAATTATTTTTTTGAGATAAAAAAATAAAAAAATCAAATTTTCCTCAAGTAATGGTGGTTATCCACCTCAATGGTTTATATGAAGCAACTTGAAATTTATCGCACTTTCAATATTATCCGTGATTTCAATTGTATAAACAAATCTCATTTCAGATATCTTGAATACTGATTTTGAAAAAAAAGTGCACATAAAGCTCGATGAGCACAAAATTGAACACAAAAATAAGCACATCACTTAACTTAAACAACATGTTTCAATTTCCATCGCTAAAAAAGACACTACAAAATAGATTTAGAATTTTTGCTAATAATAAATTTTATCCTATTTTAAGTTTACCACGAAAGCAACATTTTATGATGATGATGAAGAGTATTCTCCCACAATATATGTTGACAGGTAACCTATCAATATATATATCGAATTTAATTAACTAAAATATATGGTATATTGTGTTGTGCGAAGAGATAAAATAGGAAAAGAATCAGCCTTAACTTATGTTAATTTCGACGACAACTCAGGAACATAGAAAATATATCTTTATTAATAAATTCATTATTTATTGAGTATTAAATATGTCATCCTTGTTCACACTACAAAATATAAAATTAGCTGCAGAATTTTTCAGTAATCTCTAGTTAATGCATAACTAAATAGTTTTTAACTAGTCTTATAAATACTTTGATCGAATTAATTTCATATATGAATTTACAAAGCATGTATTTGATAATGCAAAAACAGAAAATAGATGACAATTAATATTTTTGGAGTATTCCAAAAATTATGAACTACTTCAATAAAGTACAAAGTTTTGTTTTATTAACTATTTCCAAATGGCATTTGATCATGCAATGCAGCCCTAATTAGCAGACACCTCAATCTTCCTCCCATCTATATTATCTACTAACTATTTTGCCTATTTCCCTTCACCGCTAGACTAATTTCCTAGCTAACCCTCCTTGAATTAATTGCTCTATCTCTTATGGCTTCTAACAACAACAAACATGTTTTTGTGAAATACCTTGAGTGTAGGCATAACTATGCAGCTAGATCTAATGGTTATGTACTTGATTGTTGTGGTGAATTTTGTCCAACTGGTGCCCCTGAAACTCCTGAATCCTTCATCTGTGCAGCTTGTCATTGCCATCGAAATTTTCACAGAAAAGTTGAGGTGGAGGTAGAGGATGGGGCGGAGAGTCCCATCATTTCTATTAATCATCCTAGCCACGGTACTTGTTGAAATCACAAAGATCAATTATTATTTTTTCAACACATATATCTCTTAGTTGTTGATTTGATTTTTTTCATAGGTCAAATGTGATTCATCAGATCATCATTTGTAGAAATATGAGCTCTCTCTTTTTAGGGATATCTTTAAATTGTATAATTACCGTCAACTTAAAAGATTATAGAATTACACATCTAAAGGCAAAATTTTGTTCACTAAACTAACAGAAAAGAAAAATTAATTGTTTTTTGTTTCTTTTTTATTTAAAATTTCAAAGGAATTTTTAGATCTAGAATTTAAAATTTTATGTAGGTGATTAATTATATCTTCAACTATAATAACAGGTACCCCCTTGTTATCATGGATGATCCACCACCATCACAATCCAAAGTGAGAACTGGAGCACAACTTTGTGAATCGCCTCAAAAGAACAACACTAATGTGGAGACAAAGATGGAGATGGATGGAAGAGAGATAAAAGTGAAGAAATCGAAAAAAGAGTACAATGGTTGTTCGTCTTCTTCAGTGAGAATAAGGTTGGATCCTTACCAAAGAAAGAGGATTCAAATTTTTGCAAATGAGATCATGGGATGGAAATGGAAAAAGAGCCATGAACAAATTATCCCCTTTTGTGATGAAATAGGCATCACTCCCAATTTCTTGAAGAATTGGATTAACAACACCAGACGCAGAACTAGGACCTAAGAAAAAATAGGCATTTAAGGAATAAGTATTAGTTGCTTTAAATAAGTCTTTTATGTGTTCTCTACTTGTTCAATATTTTGATTTCTTTTTTCTCATGTCTTTGATCCATAGAATGTAATAATATAAAGTATTAAGTCTTCTATTTTACTTTATTTTTTTACTCTTCTTTTTTAGTTGTTCTTTAACAATATTTTAGGTCTTAATTTTCACATGACAATGTTTCAAATAGTAGAAAAAGACATATATTTCCTTCTTAACTTGTCAGGATAAGTCAATTACACGTTTAAACTAGCATGATGAGTATTTTTATGTCACACATTTTAACTACTTAAAGGTGAATTTATTTATTTATTAAAACAAACATGACAAAAAGAAATTTAAACATACGTGTTAAAAAATCATCAAAATAATTAAAAATTTCCTTATACCCTTCTCTCACACTCTGCCCTCCTTCTCTTCTTCACACCACTCTCATTGTCCTCTTCTTCTTTATTTTTTAGTTTCCGTCATTCTTTATTTTTCATCATAGCTTCAAAATAATTTCTTTTAATTTGAAATTAGGTTAATTTTCTGTAAGATTAATCTAAATAAATTATTAAAAAATAATCATTCAATTTATTTTTTTCAAGCTTGAAAATTTTGAAGCTATGATATTTAGACATACAAAACCTAGACGGTATTGGAAGGGGGTGAGCCTATCAACATCATGTCGGAATTTTTATTTGGGATTATCAAAGGCAATAAATCACCTTTGAAAGACATCCATCTGGCTGCCGTCACCATTTTCCAGTGAATCTTCAAGTGTCTTTAGAAAATAAAGACACATTTAATTCAGTGCAAGTTTTACTTTCCTCCATTTTGAATATTGATATTCATCAGAGAAGAAGAAGTCTAGCTAGCTAAAATTCATAACAAATTGATGAGAAAATCAAGATTATTTTATATAAAAAAAAAATTGATGCTCTATATTTGGGTTCTTAGTAACTTCTTTTTTTCCCAATTGTAACGTTTGTTTATCTTTGAACAAAATAACCAATATAATATAATATAGTTTATATGATTTGGAAAAAAATTATTTTTAGTTTTTGTTAAAGGAGTTCAATCTTTTTCTTTTTTGATTTTGTTAAAGGAATTTTACTGTTTTTTTATTTGGTGACATGACAATTAAATAAGTTTGATTGTGCTTGGTGATAGGTGACAAAAAAAATTTTAAAAATCAAATATGGTAAAAAAGGAAACATGAATATTGATAATATTTGATAATGGGTAACAAAGAAGAAGGAAAAGTAAGGGTGATATAGTGAAATTGTTCTATCGTGTCTCTTTTTAATTTCAAAAAATTGATATTTGTCAAATTAAACTAGACCCTTTACTTCTCATAAAAATTGTTGCCAGGAGAAACAAAATGTGTTACTTCCACCTAAAGATGTATGATTAGCAAAACGGAAAAAAAAAAAAGCTACTCCTTTGACTTATTTAGAGTATGTGAAACAAATCGCAGCTTCGATATTATCCATGATTTAATAATAGAGAAAATCTCATTTCAACCAACTTGAATACTGATTTTTTGAAAAGCCTTAGTTATAAAGCTATACAAGCGCAAAATTGAATACCAAAACACATCATTTTATAACTTAAACTAGTTCCTTATTCTATCACCCACTACACAATAGATTTAGCATTTCTTCTAATACTATCGACATATAAAATTTAATTAATTAAAATAAATGTTATAATAGATGTGAATTTGGACAACTACTAAACATAAAGAATATGAAATTAAATTTTAAATATCTTATATTTAAAATTGGTCAATTTTAGATGAATATTAAAATAAGTAAAGAAAGTCAAATAAAATGCTGAATTAATGTTGAATTAAAAGACTCTTTAAAAAAATTATTTACAAAAAAAAAATACAAGTAAAATTTTGAAAAATATTTTTAAATGATAAGAATTTAACCAAAGGGGAAAAAAGTTTAAGAGGAGAATAAGTATTTTACAAAAGAAAGAGATAATTATGTGTTAACTAATTATCTAATGACCAATTAAAAAATTGACTTGTGACCATTAATTTGTATGTTAGTCCTCTTGAGGATTTTAAAGATACTTGAACAATTTTTTGGTCAATGTCGCCACAACAAAGTGCAATCATGCTAGGTGTACGTCAGGACACAAAGTTGTACAAAAGCACATTTAATAAATGAGTTCAAAGATAATAGAACCTTAATTAAATTAAGATGTGTCTTTGATGATTAATCATAATACAGCATAATCTATATTATCATTTCTCCCATCTATATTATCTACTCATTATTTTGCCTTTTTCTCCTTACTACAAGACTTGTTTCCTAAGTGTTTCCTAGCTAACTCCTCTTCAATTAATTTTTCTCTTTCTCATGGCTTCTAAAAACAAGAAGCATTTTGTTTTAAATCTTGAATCTTTCATCTAAGATGCTTTTCACTTCCATCCATTTTGTTAGTCATTCTAACCACGACACTGTGAAATTATAGATCCGTTATGTTTTTTGACATCATTTTTAGAAATAATAATTATGTTTTTTTAGGTTTAGGATACTTTTAGATATAGAAATTATATTTTATATAGGTATTTAATTATTTCATTAACACGACGATAGACATTTTCATGTTATCATTGATAATTCAACACTATAATACTCAGTGAAACCTTCAACAAAGCTTAATAAACGTTTGAGAAGAATAACGTGAATGAAATGGAAATGAAAGGAGAAGAGGTAAAAATTAGGGAACTGGGGAAAAGAAATATTATTCGTCTTCTTCTGTAAATGGAGTTGGATTCCTACGAAACAGAAAAAATCAAACTTTTACAAAAGAGATAATGAGATGGAAATGGACAGAAATGTGAAAAAATTATTAAAAAAATTTAATATAATATATGTGAATTTTGACAGCAATTAAACATAATAAAAATTATTTTTGTAAGAGAATAATTTATCCAAGCATTTAAACTTAAAATCATCCAATAAATATATGAGAAGTATATTTTCAGATTTTATATATATATATATATATATATATATATATATATATATTACACTAATTCAAATTTAAGCAATTAAAAAATATGCAATATATCCTAACTTTAATTTCAATTCGTTACTTTCAAACTTTAGTTAATTATGATAAATAAATGATTGTGAAATAGTTATTAACGGTGATAATATAATTATCGTCATATTATATTTTAGCTACAATGATAAATATGATATTTTCAACAATCTATGCAAAAATTGTTAAAGGTTTTAGCTACTTTGAATGTAATAAGATTAACTCAATTATTACTATATATTTTTGTGGCTAATCTTATTGCTAAAGTAAAAATTTTGTTGCCACTAAATATCTATTTCATCAAAGTAATTATTTATACTGTAACCCACAAATTTAATTGCTTAGTCATAAATATTTTTTTCAAAAATTATTTTAAAATAAAAGTAAATTTCAAAATTTTCTCTATATTTTTAAAAATATACGATGACCTATTATATTTAAGTTTGTTTATCCTATGTCCTAATAGGTGAACGTTTTTTCTTGCCATTACTTTCACAAATAAAGACAAGGGAATATCAATTGTATCTTTAGTTATTTTATATTCAAGTTTAACTTAGTAAAGAAATAGACTTGCTTGTAGTAGTGTTTGATATGATTAAATAAATAAAAGATAAGTTTTTTTTAACAATTTGAACTTTAACAATGAGATATTCACAGTAAGTTATCCATAAAATTGAATAAATAAATAAAATAAATTTTATTCCTAATATTTATTTAAATCATATTAGCAAATGTAATATATGATAAATTAGTATGGACTTAACCTTATTTTTAAATTAAGTTAATAAATCAAGATAAATATAATATTGAATTAAATATTTTCTTATGGACAATTCGGTCATACAATGTGAAATTATGATTTGATATTGATATATTCTAAGGTGCCTCGTCGATAAATCACATATCAACTTTTTTATAAATAAATGTTTTATGATTATAATTTCCAAATCTGCATAATGTTATAAAGATTTAATGGTCAATAGTATAGTAATAGTAGTTAGTTATTCTTTAATATAATTCTATCACATGGTAGAATAATCTTTTCACGCAAAGCATGAGTCCTTTTTTGCAAAATTCAAAATGATAGTTTATGAAATATAAACTTATAGGTCAAGTTTTAGCATTTTTTTTGATTTGAAATTCAAGACATTATATTATATATCCAAATACAAGCTTAGAATAAAGGGACATACAAGAAATAGAATTTCACCTCTAATTTGAATACTCATTTTTATTTGCTAACCATTTATTTCATATGTAAATAAAATATATGATTCATATCGTTACTTTGAAAATTGTTTATATATCTTATATAACGATTACTTTTACCGACATAAAATTTGTTATTACTTTAGATCAATTCATACTGTACAATTTACATTAACCAAATTCATTATCTTTTATCAAATTTAAATATTAACCAAATTGACAAAAAATGGCTCAAAGTAACAATAATCGTTCGGCTTCTCGATCATATAGTTAATCAAAAAATGCACGTTCAACGTAAGAAGAATGTTCATAGTACCCCCCCTCCCTCCCCCCCAAACCTATGCCTGAAATTTCAAAGACACACTTTACAAAGGTTCTACTACCCACTCGAACTTCTTTTATAAATAATTTTCTACACTTTTTCGGCCTAAGTGGCACTATAATTGAAAAAATTGTCAACACACGTTGGCCCACAAAATAGTGTCACGTAAGTCGAAAAGGATAGAAAATTATTTATAAAATAAGTTCAAGGGGGTAATAGGATCTTAGAATAGTTTAACTGTGTCTCTGAGATTTCAGATATAGTTCAGGGAATACTTAAATATTTTTTCTATATTTTATAAAATGTATTTGTTTCGACTTAAAAAGCATGTTTTTGTTTCCTCATCTAGAAAAAAAATTGAAAATAAATTAGCATGCTCACTTTTTTTAAATCTAATTGCATTTCTTTACTTTAAGAATAAAATAAAATATTATCATTGTTAAACAGAATTTTATATCACAAAATTAAAATCCTTAAAAAACGTCATAGGGGTAGTTTTTCAGTTTTCTTTGTACAACTTTCTTTGATTTATTGAAGAAAAACCACATATATAATGTATTTAAGATCTTAAATTATAATACAATAAATAAACTTTTTAATTATTTACAAAACATAAGAACTTAATTATTCACGTTTTTCTACTAAAAAAATAATATTTGAGATGATATGTCATATATTTCACCTTGTTTAGGGCCCGTTTGGCCATAAACTTTTCAAATAATATTTGGGAAAAATTTGGCAAATAATGTTTATCCATGCAATTTGTCATTATTTGGCAAATATTTTTGGCAAATATCCCAAATTTCCAAATACTAGTTTTTTCTAGTATTTGGGCCAAATATCATTATTTGGGATATTTTAAAAATTAAAATTTTACCCCAATCTTTTATCTTTTACAAAAACACCCTCTCTAGTATTTGCTTGCGTTGTATTACATCATTTTTTACATGAACACCAAAATAGTGATGAAATATTTAGTGAATATTAAATAATGATATGATTGTTGATGAAAATTATTAAAAATTGGCTTTAGGTAACAAAGTCATGTACTTTATCTACTTCACGATGTATGGAATAATTCTTGTTGCAGTCACTCCAAATTACCACATTGCTTCAGTGTCATGGACATTATTTGTTATTGTTGTAACTAATATTTAATTGACTTGTAATACAAACTTTTAGTTAGTTTTGATAGTTTTTAAAACTTGTGTGTATAAATCATATTTTTCTAAAAAGGTGAAATATATTTCTCAAATTTTATGGCCAAACACATGGTGAAATTTCACCCAAATTTTCACTCAAATAATATTTGCCAAGAATATTTGGAAATCTATGCACTAGCTTAATTAAGATTGAAATATTTTTATACCATATTACGTTCGAAATTTGTTATACTTGCAAATGAAGTGATTCTTTTACCGGAAACAATTGAAGTTTCTCAAAATTTTCAAGATAGATCACTCAGAATTTAATACAAATAATGATGTTTAATGAGAAAAAAAATATTATTTAAAGTGAAAAAATAAAATCGTATATATTGAAAATAAATTAAGAAAAAATATCAATAATCTACGACGTACATTTGATTATTGTTATTTTTTATCGTATTTTTTTTTATTGTTAAAAATTTCTCACCTTATTTGTTGGGTCTTAGAAATCTCTTGATAGATTTAGAAAATACAAACTATTATATTGATCCTTATATAGTATATGCAACGATGTTCATGGTCTGAATAAATATCAACTCAAATCGATAAATCAAATGAAATCAAAATTAAATTGATTTTATATGAGTTAGGGTTTGATTTATTTTAAGATTTTTAAATAATGAAAATATTTAATTTGATTTGATTATGTCCAATAAAACAAAGAGCTGAATTAAATCGATAAAGTATATACATATATGTTTATTATTATATATGCATAATATATTATTTTTATTAACAATTTTAACTATCTTCTATAAGTTTTCAACAAATTTTGTTAATCATTTATTAATGAATATAAAAACGCTTAAGACGAAAATATTTATCTTATTGGTTCGTGTATATGAATGTCTATAACATTTCCTGATGGGACTATGATTGTCACTTTCTCTTCCTTCTAAGACAAATAGTAAATTTTGAAGTTTTATTTACAGTAAATTAAGTGAATAGAACTTCTGTAATATTAGTTATATCTAACAATTTTTTGTTTTGTATGAATTGTTGTCATTTTTTTCTCTTTTAATTGAATCATTTTATCTTTTTTGTTTATGGTTCTTAATCAATTAAACAAACTAAATCGGAACGCAGTCAATAACAATCAAATCAATTGATATATATTGTACTTTATTTGATTTTAATAATTTGGAAACTAATTAAATTAATTTAATTTTGATTTTGACAAACCTCCCTCTGAACACCACCAAGTATATGTATGTCTTTTTCTTCCCTTGATTGAATCAAGAATAGTTTGTTGAAAAATACATAAATTAGTAATAGGACTTTTTCGACCTAATTTATAGCCCAAAAAACTATTTTTTGGGCCCAACTTAGTGTACAAAGAAGTTAGTAATTAAGAGCCCAATAAAGTTAAACTGCTGGGCTTTTTTAGGGCTGCCGTTTAAATCCTCATATAAATTTATATATGTAAACTTTTCTCCTTTCTTCTTTCCTAACGCCCCCTTTGCCTCTACTGCAGCCTCTCAGAGCAGTTGCTTCTTCTGTAAAATCTTGAAGGTTAGAAACCCTTTTTTTTTTTTTAATAAACTGAACTGCGAATCCATGATTTTGGTATTTTCTTTAGAGTCTGGGAAGTTTAATGGATCTTACTACACTATTGTGAAATCAATATTTTTTATGGGGGTGGTTCAATTTCGGATGAGTTGACACGATATATTTAGTATGAGGGTTTATGGAGTCTGTTATTGATTCTATTTACCTGACTGAGTTTCGTGTTCGACTTTTTGGAAACAACAGGTTGCTGGGTTTTGTGGGTTTTAAACCTTTACCAAGAAAGAAAAAATGTCTGGGTAAGTGTTGCCATTTTTAATACCTCTTGTCAAAATTCTGTTTCCTTGATTCTTTATTGGTGTTAAAATAGTCATCTCTTTGGTTTGTAGTGATCTAGATCTGTGATAAATCGAACTGTTTGATGAATTGTTTGTCCTAGTCTGTAGTCAAGTTTAATGTGCAGATTTATAGGCAAGTTTAATGTGCAAATTTATAGAACATCCCCTGTAATCAGATTAATAGTGTGTTATTTTAATGGCTTCCTATGAAACCAACTAGTAAAACTATCCAAGACTTGAGCATTTCACATGTTACTTTGTCGAAGCATGATGAAAGTCGTTGTTTTAGATGAGTGTTTCTTATTGTTAGAATTTATAGCTGTGTGGACATTGTTTATGTGATCTGGATGTAGACAATCAATCATAAAAAGTTGGTTATAAATTGCATATTTTAGATTAAGTTAACTATTTGGTCTTATGTTCCTATCCTCCATTATTACAACTTGCAAGCTATCTTTTTACAACATTATGTATTGATTGTTTGTGATTCATGTAGAATTGTATGTTTTAACACTGTTATGTGCCTATGGATGGATATTATTGCTGTGCCAATATGGCCATTGGTGTGTGTCTGTCTTTTGGTACAAGGTGTTCTTTATCTTACATTTGTTTACTTGTAGAGAGGATGCTGCTGTTGCTGTTCCCGCTGTCGAGACTCCTGCTCCAGCACTTGGAGAGCCCATGGATATCATGACTGCTCTGCAGCTGGTGCTCAGGAAGTCTAAAGCTCATGGAGGGCTTGCTCGAGGACTTCATGAAGGTGCTAAGGTCATTGAGAAGCATGCTGCACAGCTTTGTGTGCTAGCAGAGGACTGTGATCAGCCAGATTATGTCAAACTGGTGAAAGGACTTTGTGCTGATCACAACGTCAGTTTGATTACAGTTCCCAATGCAAAGACTCTTGGCGAATGGGCTGGTGTAAGTAATTCACGAATCCTTAGTTGTGGAATTTAAGGTTCCTCGGTCTTTACTGTACCTGATTTACTGCTTGATATTGTGAAAATGAATGGAATGTGTGTTTATACTAGTCATCCATGCTTTTATTGGGGGATGAAGGGATAGTAGAATTGTGATGAATAACTCTCAGTCTGTGTTAAAATTATGTTGGCACATGAGTTATAGCTTTAACCTTTGCTTATATAGTTGTGTTTAATATACCCATGCTTTATCACATGGTATATATGTCACAAGATGATTCCGATTATTAACTTTGTTGGTTACTCTTTGAGGTGTTATTTCATACACATGTTTATTGAAGTGTATGATGTAAATTAAAATACAATTAGTCATTGACTATAATCTTTCTTCTTTTACAGTTATGTAAGATTGATTCTGAAGGTAAAGCAAGGAAGGTTGTTGGTTGTGGCTGTGTTGTCGTGAAGGTAGCTACACATTCTATATATATCCTTTATATTTTCATTTGCTCAAACAGTACTTTATAAGTTTCCCAACTAGAGCTTGTGTCCATCATAATGAATTTTCTGATTGTTCTTCAGGATTACGGTGAAGAGACTGAGGGTCTCCATATCGTCCAAGAGTATGTGAAGTCTCATTAGATAGAAATTGGAGATGGAGCTTTAGGACCCCCTGAGGCTATGTTTTTCTATATTTATCTGTGCTTGCATTAGAGTTGAGTTTTTGATATTTCAATTTTGTTTTCCCATCAGGGAGGATCGTCTAATACTAAGTCGAAATCTCTTAAGTAATGATCCCATTTCCTGCATATTCTTAACAAAGTCTCACTTTTTTGGGTGAAAATGTTTACTACAAGAACACAGTTTTATCGCACGGGGCAATATTCTATCTTCTTTTAAGAACAAATAATTATATTACAGTTTTAATTTATAATATAATGTTTGTTTATTCATCAAAGTTGATATTCCTTTATCGCCTTTCCACGCACGCATCATTTTGTTTACAATTAATTGATAAAGATTACACAAATCTTACGAAACAATAATATATTACATCTACAGAATAAAGTCATTTTCTTTTTAGACAGACTTTTGTGTAAACTATGATTCTCAATCTCTAATCTGAAGTACTTTTTTTTTTTTTTAAAAAAAAAAAAGAGATCCTGTTGTTACATGAACACAGACTCGACAACACGATACGACTAGATATTGACACGAGCAGAAAAAAACAAGACATTAGGGGATTGTGATGTGTCAAATTGGAGTACGAAGAAATTTTGTCTAATCCAAACTTTTCACTTGTTTAAAATTTAAAGTGCAGTCCACTTCTTTTATGATGTTACGTGAGAGGATTAAATTTGATTGAATATAACAAAGTAGAATGTTAATGAAACGTTAATATTATTATCTTAAAAGCTATTGTAGGTGGAGTTAAAAAATTACTATTTTCGATAAATCTATGGCTAAAAAAAATAAAATATAACAAATGTAAATGTTTCATAAACGTGAGTTGTGAAATCAAACTACAAACATTCTGGTCAAAACATTTTCCCAATGCAAATGTTGGAGAATTTATGTATATTTTTCACTCAAGAGTTCCTCAAAAAACCATAGATAAAAGGGATACACACCAAAAAATAACACGTCCTTTATAGGAAAAACACCATACAAAATAAGTAGTAAATTACAATATCTTTTGATAAATAATCCCACTTCTACCTACTTTTGGAATCTTGTGTTTGGCAATGCATGCCCCCTAAAAAGCCTCTTTATTGACTGCTCCGAGTTGTAATCCACTCATCGGGTATTAGACTTATTCTACTTCGATAAAAAAGCATGGTTATCATAAACAAAAATAATAATTACTATTCATTCATCAAATCATAGGTGAATATGGCTTTTCTTTTAAAAATAATTGATTCAATAGAACACTCTAATTTATATACCAAACATAACTTTTTTTTTGCAAAATTGCAATTAAACCATAAGGACACACAAAAATTGAATTATGAATTCGCCTCATCATCTACTCTGTGACTTTATCTGCCAATATTTCCCTAATCAACAACTTCTTTTCATGTTGTGCACATGTCTTGGTAACATTATTTGTAGTAATAATACAACAATTTTTTCTACATCTTTTTCTTTTCCTTCTCAAAAGTGTTAGGCCTCGTAATATATTCCATAATGGATACTTAATTGGCTCAATTATCACATTCTCCATTTCCATCACAATTTCTTCAATTGTTGGTCTTGTTATTTTCTTTGGAGAGACACAACGTGTTGCTATGCTTAACATGTTCTTTATCGTGGCCTCCATGTACCATGGTACATGCATTCTTTTATCACAAATTTCCAAACTTTGTCCTTCTTTAATTAATTTTGTTGCCCAATCAACTATAGAAACAGGCGATTTCGATACATCGATCGCCTTTCTCGAAGACATAATTTCGAATAGTAGGACCCCAAAACTAAACACATCGTTTTTCGTGCTTAATTTACTTGGTTTGGTGTAATCAGGATCTAGGTATCCAATCGTACCAGCAGGACGAGTCACCGAATTATAACTATAACTATAACTGGGTGACTCGTCCTGATCATCATTTTTCATCCTTAAAGCAAGTCCAAGATCAGCCAACTTAGCATTCCAATTTGAATCAAACAAAATGTTGGCTGACTTTATATCTCTATGAACAATTGAATTAGGCTTAGTTTGGTGAAGAAATTGGATTGCTTTAGCAACTTGAATGGCTATTTGGGCACGTTTAGGCCAATTAGGAATGATATTATTTTTTGCATGAAGCATTTGATAAAGGGTGCCATTTGGCAAATACTCCATGATGAGAAATGTTTCATTCTTGGACGACGAGTCATGATGACTCGTTCCAAGAAAGTTAACGATGAAAGAGTTTTCAGGCAAAGAAGATAGAATACTTACTTCGTTTTCGAGTTTGGAGTTATCATGAATTTTTTGAAGACCCAATGATTGTTTCTTTATAGCTACAATATTCTTACCTTCTTCTAATATGCCTTTATATACACATCCATGACTTCCTTTACCAATGAGTCTTGATTGTGAGAAATTTTCTGTGGCTTTTTCAAGCTCTTTATACTCAAATTCCTTCATTTAGAGAAAAATTAGAGATTTTGGTTGTTTATAATCATATTTTGGAGCATTCTTTGTGTTGTGAGTTTGGGGTTCTAATATATATATATATATAGAAAGAAAAACAAGGGAATATATTTGGCAGCAAAGTTAAATAAACTTTTTTTAGTATATTGGAGTTGTACATATATAATATGACATGTAAATAAAATATTTATTGTTACAAAGGATGACTTGTATCAAGGCGAATTTTTTTCTTGGATATGACCAAATCTAACAAATTTTAGCTACATACATTTCTCACGTTTTAATTTGATTGACTCTAACAGATTATTGGCCATGTTTTTAGGTTAATTAACAACAAGTTTTTAGTATAACCACTTACTTAAGCCGTATTTTTAGTATATATACTAGTGGAGAAAACTTATTCTATTTAAATATGGAGTTTTAAAAAAATAAAGTTTTCATTTTAATTTTATGGCGTTATGAAACGTTTTTTGTTTAAGTAATTTTTTTTTACAAAAATAAGATAAACAAATCGAAATAGAATTGATAAATATCACAAAGTATAAACCTAATATATCTTCGGAAATGTGAAGTGTTGTAACTTTTGTTTCTCTCCACTCCACAAGAAAACCTTTTAATTAGCACCATTTACAACAAATATTTTAAAAGATTAATGTGTATTAGAAAAACCTAAGCATAATAATAAGTCGAAAAATGCTACAACTATATTTCCAACTAGACAAATATAAGATCATTGAGGTTTTCTTTTCAGTGGTGGGGTTAAAAAAAGTTTAAAAAGAAAAATGCACCCTAGGTTATCGCCTGCTTAATAGTTAATGTACTGAGCTAAAAGAAAATATTATTTTATTCTTATACGTCCAAATATTAGTAAATCACTTTGACATTTTTGTGAAATTAATTGACACGATGAAAATGGAAGGAGCCACAAAGAAAAAGTAAAAAGGGTTGGGCAGAGCAAAAGGCAAATTAAAGGTGCAAACTCTGACGAGGAATGCGAGTGGTAAAATTAGCTGGTTTTTTGGGCCCTATTCTACTTTTTTATGTGGTCCAGTGTATTTTTTTTGGGATCTAAAAAAAGATTCTCATTTTAATGGAATTAATATGCTAAATTACTTTTCTAAAAGCTGAAGAAAACTTTTAAATATTTTAATTTCATTGTTCCTTCCTTTTTTGCTTTTCGAAATTTAGAAAATCTCATTCTCATTTTTTATTCCTGCCAGCATAGTTGTAGGTAGTGTCACAGCTACAATTACCCATTAAACTACAATTTTCTTTACGAAATTTTATTAACCGATTCAAATTCGAGACATCTATCTAATTAATAAATTAGGATTTCACCACTCTTTCGTGTAGTATTCTACCCACCCACCCCTAATTCAACCTCGATGTTTTTAATTGACGTTAAAAAATAAAAATAAAAAAATGGATTCCACCAACAGACAGGTGAATCTGATACATCCTTCAGGTTGGCCCATCTTAAGATGGTGGATGTACTGAATTTTGGCCCACAAAACAGTTTTTTCAAAATAGATAACAGCGCCCATAATACATATTTGATAGTGTTCAAAGCCCAAGGGCTAATAAAAGCCCAGTACTCAATAACAGACAAAGAAGCCACACAATCAACAGAGTTCAATTGCAGCTATTACGAGGCCCAAGTTGAGAGCCCTAGAACTAATAAAAGCCCATATACATTCGCAATACGGGCCAATACCTTTGCTTGATCTACTTCACAAAATAGGTACACCATATATCGTTGGCTCCGAGCGATAAGAATAAATAGTCCTGAGATAAAAAATTAATTTTGGAATATAATTGAGATATCTTGTTTTGTAGACATGTTTAGGATAACTTATCCCACCATTTATAGCATAGTGATGGATAAATTATCTCATATACATGCAGTGGCGGAGCCAGGATTTTTACAAAGGGTGTCCAATCGCTAAAGTGAATCTGCTCTTCTTAAAAAGTGAAAAAAAATTACTACTAGTGAAATTCAAACACACAAACACTTTAAATTTGTATATCTTTACTCTTTCAAGGCGCCTGAAACAACTAGATTGTTGTGTCAAGGGTGTCCAAAATATAACATTTAACCACTTTAATTTATCATTTTACTTGTATTTACGGTATAATATTCTGATGAAGGATGTCCAATTGGACACCCTATCACAAGTGTGGCTACACCACAGTATACATGGTGGGATAACTGATAAGTTATCTCAAGATAGTTAATCTTGAGATAACTAGTTCGCAACCAGACGAGCCCTTAGTGTATAGAAATAACCATTGAATGGGTTAGATTGAACTTGGGGAAGTCAAAACGAGTTGAACGAATATATGAGCGAATTATTGACACTTGAACTGAAATAGATAAAAATGTGAGTCATAATCCAAACTGCTCAATTCTTACTAAGTTTTTTAATTGCTTTGTTTGTTCTTTTATAAATTTGCACTAACTAACAAAATTACTATTTTTCTTTATTATGATTATATTAACATATCAAATAAAATTTTCCTTTGAAATATACACAATTACACATATATTAGATAATACATAAATATTTAGAACTTATATATAGAATCAAAATTTATCAATACTTCGACCATGTTCATAAATTAGATGACCTAAGGATATATGTTATATATATTTCCGGAGATTTATTTATTTTTATAGTGAAAGAAATACATAAAATATTTACAATATTAACTTTGTATTAATTGGTACAATCTGGCACACATTGATAGGGAGAATATCAATAATTAAGTTAAACACCGACCTACATCCATATAAGGTACAATGGATGCTTAAATTTTTTTAAGATCAAACTAAAATTGCGCAAACATGGTTAAAATCCACGAATGATAAACTAAGTATTTTTTATTTATTAATGTAGATGTGCCTAATAAGTAGGGAATCATAAAAGTTTATAATAAGTGTGCTGTTTACATCAAATTTGAAGATGGATCATTTAAGACCAATAATAAATGCCCTACAAAGGAAGCTATGTTCAAATTTTATGTAGTACCATCATAGAGGCAATAATGTTATCATAAAAGAAGGAATTTAGAGTCTCAACTTTGAGGGAAAATAGGCCCCTCTCTTTCAAAGAATTGTCACAATCCTAAACTTATAGGTTTTGTAGTTTATAGTATGATATTTTTTTCAATAAAAAAAATTGCATATGGATGTCTAATCCAGCGAGAACCACAATGTTTCACGTTTAAATTTTAACAAAATAAAAAGTATTAGGTGATTTTTTATTTAATTTTTTATCTTAATTTAAGTAAATAGAGTTATATGATACATGTTACTAGTGAGATATTTTATAAAATTAATCGAGATATACACGAATTTACGTATATAATTATCAAAAGTAGAAACGGACTACCACTATCATTCTAGCTTTATGATTAGACTAAAGATTAGACCTCAAGAAATAAGAATTACTTCAGAGTAATAATTGCACTACCACTCTACCATGATTTTCTTTTAATTATATAATATAATATGGAAAAATGATTGTGCAAAATGGTGAAAACTGATTGGAGTCCAAAATATTGACTGCAAAAATTTAACTCTTTATTTGGATTGGCAATCTTTTGGACTTTTTTCATCTAAATGAAATCTTCTTTTCCACCACCCCAAATCTAAAGATCATACCAAATTAATTAATCCGTAGATTAACCCTCAAATGATTAGATTTTAAACGTGTCATTTTGCTATTTGATCAATTGAAACTAATAAATATCTTATGAATCATTACTTAATTAAATATTTCTCCTCCATTAGAGTTACAAATATTTCAATGTTGATATTCTACTAATGGAGAATACAGAACTTTTTTAAAGCTTTAAATATTTGTTTTATTTTCTCTAGTGTATAGAATCTTCTAGCTCATTTTACACATTGTATATCATTACAATATTAACCTAACTAATATAATTTCACAATATATTATAAATAATTAACATTATTTTATTAACGAATCAACCCGTTTCATCTATCCACTTAGTTCACACAATTTAAAAATCGGATTAAATGTGTCTTATTATTTGATATATTATATACCGTCATAATCTAAAATAAGTTGTAAGAAAACAATTTAGGAATATAAGTCACAGTTAGAATTGTTTCAGCTATTCCCCTTGCATTTTTTTAGGGCAAATTGTGTATAATAGCAAACTAATAACTTAAATAAATAGAGTAGCTAGGGTTTGATTTAATTGTGCTCCATAGCAAACGTTAGCCAAAGTTTGTCAGGCACCTCTCTCCCAAAAATCTCGCTCGCCACTCTCCCTCTGCTCGCCTCTCTCGCTTTAAAGTTTAAACACATAAGTGTATAAATTTTGTTTCTGTTTTGTATAAAGCGAGAGAAAATTTTATATATACATGCAAAAACATATATCTTCGTGTTATACACTTAATTATATAATTTACAAACACTTTACTCCAATTCAATTGTAGACAAATACAAATTTTATACAAATATTGCAGAGAAAAAGTCAACGAATTATACAATTGTGAATTATACAATTGCAGTGAAATACAATTTTCTCTAGCTTGTACAACAGAAGTGTATATATTGTGTTTCTATTTTTGTATAAAGCGAGAGAAAAACATACATCTTATTGCTATACACTTATAATTATGCAATATACATACATTTTAATTCGATTCAATTGTATGCAGAGCAAATTTTATAAAAATATTGTAGCGAAATAGGCAGCAAATTATACAATTGTGCATTATACAATTGCAGTGAAATAGGATTGTGAATTATACAATTGCAGCGAAAAAAGATTGCGAATTATACAATTGCAGCGAAATAAGCCAGCGAATTATACAATTTAGGCCAGTGAATCATAAAATTGTATATGTATAGCGAATTATACAGTTTTATATTTGCTATAACTTTGCTATAGCATACAAATATGAATTTTTTGTTTGCTATATGTGAAAGTTGCCTTTTTTTTTAATACATTAAGTATTCTTTTAAAAACTAGGACCAAAAATAGAAAATAATTTAAGTAGGATTTTTACCATCCATTATGGAATTCACCTAGCTATACATAAAGTTAGTAAAAATGAAATGATGAATTGAGATAGCAAAATTCAGGTGTGGTAAAATTAATACCTATTATATTACCCTAATATGGTAAATAATTGGGTCAAATTAAGTATCACCATTTACTCACAACACCCCAAAAAAACAAAAATAAAATAGTACTAGTTATAAAAAAGTATGTTTGACTTGGCTATAGGTGCATTGATTTTTTGACAGGCATAGTACAAATCTACTCATGTGGTACCAATTCAGTCAATAATTCCACACACACGTACAATTCAGTGAAAAATTAAAGAGGTAGTTCTACCAATTAATTACTTCTATATGATTATTGTAGGGTCATTTTTTAGGTACTGAATCTATTTTTACTTTTTTAAAATACAAAATTAAAAATATTCGAGTGTCAATTCTTCAACTATTCAATATCCTTGGATTATTACAACCAACGAAACAGAGGTGAAAAAATAGAAATATATATATATATATATATACGGTTTGTATGTTATAATTTATGTGATATCGTAAATTTTGATAAATTTTCTTTTAGTTATTTGTGGTCTGAAGTCATCGTTGATTATTTTGTTAAGATTATAGATTATCTATTTAAGGATTGAAGTGAGATTTTAGAATTAAATTATTTTGATTTATAAAAAATGAAATTATTTTTTAGACGAATTAAAAAAATAAATAATATCGCTGATGGATATAGTAGTGTTTAATACTAGTTCATTGGATTCTTCACTGGTTGCTCATTTGTCTCCCAAAAGAAATTCATTTCTTCAATGATCAAAAAAAAATTCCTTTATTTTTATACTGTGAAACTTTATTACAAAATTCATCTGAATAAAACTTTATTACAACAATAAATGAGTAATGTCGTTCAAAACCTTTATGAAATACGATATTAGATAATTCTGATACCATGTAAGTAATTGATCCATTATCAACCTTAGAGGTAATTATTAGTGTGTATTATTGATATTAAAAATTTTTAATAAACATCATTTTGGGGGTATTCTGTACTAAGGATAACACATCAGACTCTAAATTTAAATTTAAATTTTTAATCAGAAAAAAATATATTTACACTCTAGTTATCTGATCTAATACGATTTTTGATCGAAATGTCCTTAATTATATACGACAAAATGTATAACACTGTAACATAATTCAACATGAAAAGCTAACAGACTAAATGTAACTGCCATAACTCTACAATTTTTCATTTACCAATTAGCATGAAAGCTTGGTTGATTAAAAAGTTAATATATATTAATATGATATAAAGAAGAAGAATCAATAATTCCCCTTAATTAAGGATATATATAATGTGGACCGTTGTACGTAATTAATGTGTAGGTAAATGACAATTGAACCAAATTTACTTAGATTTTTAATTACCTTGCAACTTGTATGAATATTGAAAATATAAATAACTTTTTGGGCAAAAATCCCTTAATTGATGAAGATTCATATCATTGATTTAAACTAAATTGAGGTTGAAGCATGACAAAAATTGTTTTTATTTATATGCTCTTTACCTAATCTTCTGACATTTTAATTAATTCTCTCAAAGCACTGAAAAAGGAAATTGAAAGGGGATGCTTATATAATAATTCAAAAATCATTTACCAAAGTCGTACAAATAAGAAAAAGTCGAAATTAATAGAAAAAAACAACTCTATACATATAACACACAAATTAAAAGAGAGGGAAAAAAAAGTCTTTTTTAAACAAAAGAAAAATAATGTATCATTTCCATTCCATGCCACAATAATTTAGAATCCTTTTAATTGCTACAATGATGTTGTTGAAAAGAAAGGATTAATTGAAGAAAGTGACTTTGATAATGAGAGATTTAGAGACAAATTACCAATAGCTGTCTAAATTGAAAAGACTTACGTGCATCATTTATAGGATTCATAATAAGTCAAATTCCATCAATTATATAAATAATATAGTAGTTTGTTTTCTAAGCCATATATTCTAAATGACCTATTATAATATAATACCCAGAAATAAGATTTGTATGTATGATTTGATTCGGCTTATTATTCGTTATTAAGACAATATAATATTTTTAAAATATATATTTGGACCATTTTAGGTAAGGTGTCTATATTCCTAATATCTTCTAATCATCGCTTCTTCCAATTTAATTTTTCTTGATTGAATAGGTTGGTGTATCTAATTAGTTAGATAAACTCATAATCGTGTTATTTTATGTCCACCTCCTGTTATTGATACTAATCAATTCGAGCTCCAGCAAAAACAATATAACAAATGATTAAAAAAAAACGATACTTTTTGTCCCCATTTACATGTCCGTTTTGACAGATCAAGAAAGGACAATTTTTTTTTTGTATTATTACCTTCATTTAAACTTCTTCAAACTTTCTAAGTTTTAATTCATCGTTTTTTAAGCCATAATTAATAAGGGTAAAATTATAATTTTACTATATTAATTACTGTTACCTTAATATGTGTGTCATTTTTAAAGTGAATAACTAAATACGAACAGAGGGAATAGTACCGATCAAGGACAAAGTCCCTTTGTAAAAAAACTTTTCATTTCCCTCCACTCGTATTTAAATTTATTATATCTCTCCATTTCACATTCATACCACTTTCAACAACCAACATATGCAATCATATAAATAGGGCAAGCCATAGCTCAACATACAATATAAAGATAATCCAACATTAGTCATATTCCAAAGAATCACAGCATAAAGTAACTGTTGTTTGAAGTTCTTTTATGTTTTAAAAATAAGTCTCAAAATTGAATTTTTTTCAGAATGTAAATTTTATTAACCGAGATCATTTTAGCTAGTTAAAGAGTATAATATGTATAAATTCAAATTAGTAAAACTGGCCCGTGAGTTATCGATACTAAATAGTTAAACAAAAAAAAAGTACAAAAAATAATTTCGTATATTTTGTTGGTTTCCTCAAGAGTAATAATGAAACAACAACCTTGATGAATATCACCAAACAACTCTGTTTACACACCATATTGAATGTACCCTTATGATTTAATTCATAATGAAAGTGACACATGATACATTCTCATATGGTCATATATATTACCAAACCACTGTAAAAATAAAAAATAAAAAGTACATACACTAAAATAAAGGCCTACTTAATAAATAAATAAATAAAGAATTTCACTTCATCATACAAGTACACTTTATAATGTATATTTAAACTTACTTTTTACCTCATCACATATTTGAAATAAAAATTAAATTTCTAGAGAAAGTTGCAGCTTTCTGTTACTTTAGGTTAAACTAACCCCACAAAATTTCAGTCTTTATTTTTTTTCTTAGTTTTTTGATCGATCTAGATAACAATATTTCTTTTTTTTTTTTTAAACCTTGCGAGAAAAGTATGTATTCTCTACTTCTTATTTACGTGTAGTTTTATTAAAAATAATTATTTTTTATATTCATCATTTCATAAAATTAACGTATATATAATATTTTTTAATTATTTTAAAAATTATTAATCTTGAAAATATGAATTTGATCAACATAAAAATACTAAATAAAATATTTATGTTCATTGATCAAATTAATTAATCAAAGTAAATTAATTCATGTTCCATATATTGAAAATTTGACTTCAGTATAAAATTAAATACGGGTATAATAATAAATTTATTTAGATTTTTTAAAAGGTGTGAAAGCTAAAAATGTGACAATTAAATAAAAACAAAAAAAAAGTGTAAATTAAAACTGTGACAACTAAAATAAGATGAGAGAAAATAGGTAAATATTTGGAATTTAAGAGGCTAAAAGAGGTAAACTAAATGGAACAGAAAGAAATGAAGATTAACATTTAAGTGCAGAGTAATTTGAGTACAAAATTTTCAGGAGTGTACTCTGACTAATAATAAGTTTGTTTCTTCTTTTAGCCCCTAGCTATAGGTTTGAATATTTCTGACAATTGTGTAATAATTAATTTTATTTTTAATAATACTTTTTTGGGAAAAATAATAATATTGTGATGTCATTATTATTAATTTTGTTAATTGGAAAAGGATTGTAGAGAAAAATGGCAGGTCACAATCAATTTTAACTCTTTTGCATATGTGAAACCAGACAAAATTTGGTTTATGTAAACAGTAAATTATGAGCAGTGTCTTTGCATAGTAAGAACAACAGTGAACAGTTTTCACTAAATTAGGAATAACAGTCACAATTTTTGTACATTTATATCTGCTCCCAATTTAATGTTAAGATGTTTGATTTCTTAAGTAATTGAAATATTTAACTTAACAAGTAATATAATTACAATTATTAATGATAGTAATAGAATGGTAAATAGTGTTTATTTATATTTTACTAGAATTTTTGAATTCAAGTTTTATACAGAATCAAGATGAAGTCAAAATTTAAAAGTTGTAGATTTGGATTCTAATTGTTTCAAGTTACAAGTAAATTGCGTTTTATCCGAAAAAAGATTATTCTAAAAATTTTATTGAGAAAATGGGTTTTTTCTTTCTATGAATAAGTTTTACGAATTAAAACTGAAATTAAGCGCCTGGGGATCCTGAAAAGTTGATTTATATGTATAGAAGCTTTACAACTAATCGCAAGTCAATTCAGTACTTTATTGAAAAAATTATATTAAAGCATTTGTATAAATATAAAATTAGATACCATGAGAAGTATGGTGTTCCAAAATGAGTGGGCAGTTCAACTTTAGCAGTGGGACAAATATGATCAACCAAAAAAGTGATGTTATAAATAAGATTTTTTTTTTTAATTTTAATTAGAAATTTTAAATTTTAACGTAAAATTATAATGTTTTTTGAAAATTGGATCTTGTAATGTACGAATTTTGATTTAATCATAATTTAATTTAGTTTGTAGAATACCAAATAAATTGGATCTTTTATTCATTTAATTGATGGAATAAAGATTATAATCACCAAATAAATTTTGTTATTATTTTATATCTTGTATGTTTTATTTTTTATTTATTAATAAGAATATATTAATTTACTAATTATTTAATATTCTAATTATAATAATGGCGATATACCTTGTACCCAACCCTGAAAAGTACTATAATTGGATTAAGATGATTGAGGATGAGGATGTGGGTTGTGTGGTTTTTATGCTTTAGTTTATATTATCTTATTGTTTAATATTTAATTTAATGGTAGATATATGACTGGGTCCAGATGGGACTTGTCTGCCTCATTATTATTACAAACTTCTTTTTTAATATATATATATTTGTTGGGTTTTTTTTTTTTTTGAATTATATATTTTTACAGTCAAGAATTAAAGACTTTTAGTAGGTATGAGCTTAGGAGTAATACCAATTTAATGATTTAGTACTAAATTTAATGTAAAAATATTGAATTAGTCACTAAGCAATTAATAAAAACTCATACTACACAAGAAATTTGTCCATCCATGATAAAAATGGCAACAATTCATTAATATTTGACGAAAGAAAATTATATTGCAATCAATGTTTGTTTATACTTTCTTTTTTTTTCCCCCCTAAAATTACAGTTCATTTTTTAAGAAGAATTTCCGAAAAAATTCGAAACAAACAAAATAAATAAATATACAAATGCTTTTTTTTTTTATTAAACAAAAAAATGAAGTAAGAAGAAATGTGGGGTTAGGTTGGTATGAGTTGTCCTACTGCATTTGATGCTTTATCTTATGAACCCCCCACCCCCTCAACAAACCAAAAAAAAAATACATAAAAAAGTAAAATCTTTATTTCTTTCTGCTACTCTGGACAATATTTGTACACATTTAATGATGTTTTAAACTTGGAATAATATGCTTGAAATACAATTAATCTGTGTGTCTTACTTAATTAGTTTTGGGTTAAGCAAATGGAGAAGATAATGCTATATTAATACACTCATAATTAAAGAGGGTGCTATCGATTCGCAGTGTAACACCTGTTACTAATTGCTATGATTGTGTTATACTTAAATCATGAGGTAAAAAACAGCCTATAGTAATTAATAAAGGAACATGGCATATACACTTTACACTCAGTTTCATATTAAAAAAACTGAGAGTAATTATAAAAACTCACTTGGATAATCATTAATCATAATTATATTCGCTATTTATAAATCTTCTCAAAGTAATTAATATTTAACTAACTAAACCAGTAAGAATACAATTAGAAAAAATAAACAATAAATATAAACAAATTTCACTAATTATTAAAATTACTAACATTGAGAGTAAATAAAGTAAATATATAAATGATGCAACTAAAAAGAATATAATTGATGTTGTTTCAAAAAATACTATCGATTTAATCAAATTTTTATATAAATACATATATTTCAGATAGAATAAAATATACGCACACATTATGATTTTATTGGAAAATGTTTCGATCGTCAAACATATAGTACAACTCTATATAATTAACCCCCTATTGCTTGAACAAATTTGTGCGTTTATTTTTTTCTTAAAATAATGTGGCAATTTGTATTTTATTTAGCATTTTTCATGCGTATAGTAAAAAATAATTTCTGGTGGGTACCTAGCTACGTGGAGGATAATGACGACAATGTTTATATCAATTTTCTTACAAAAAAATTCTTGTCGTAAAGTTTAAGATTGACCTATAGAGAAGAAAAAGTAGCAGTGCTAATTAAATTGTGAGTGAGTTTATAATAAATTACAAAAACATGATATTTATAGCCCCATCTCCTTCAAATGCATGCAATAGTTAAGAAAAAAAATAATTCATGCCTTCACATAAAAGTATTTTACAATATTCTTTAATTAAACTCTTAGGAGTTAAAAGGGTGAAAGGGGTTCAGAGAATTACACTAAAATATATCTATATACTTATTAGATATTAAATTTACAAAATTTTGTTATTTTTGAGTTGTCTAGATGGAAATTATATCCTTCAAAAAGATAAAAGCACCAATGCAAAAAAAACTAGTTACTAAATCTTGATATGAAATTTATATTAGTAAAATGTAACATACTTTTTTTGTTGAGTTACCAAATTACTATGTCTGATATCTACGTTAAAATTTATGATTAAAAATTTCATATTAAAAATCAAACTGGAGATTTTTTGACTAACTTATTTGTTACTAATTATTTACTGTAACAAGTAAAATATACCAGTAAATAATATAAAATAAATAAATTCTTTTATTTTCCCATTTTTTAAAAAACATCCATCTTTAAGAATAATACTTCCAAACCCCCCCACCTTTATCAAACTCCAGAATCCTTTTTTTTTTTGGCTCCCATTCAGGTCCTCATCTGCTTCTCTCTCTCTCTCTCTCACTCTCTGTTGTTATTTCTCACTGGGAAGAAAACAAGAGTGAATCAGAAAGAAAAAAAACTAATGAACCCCACAATAACTCTTACTTCAAGTTAGCCCCCACCTTATTTTCTGTTCTTATACTATTATAAAGATTTTATTTTTTAAAGAATTTTTTACTTTTCTTTCTCTTTATTTTTGAGTTTGGAAGAAGAGAAGAGATGGAGATGGGGTTGAGAAGTTAGAAAACAAATCATCAGACAGAAGAAAGGGGGAAAAAAATAAAAGGCAGATAAAGATACATCAGTTTTCTTGAACCCACCAACAAAATTCTTGATTACCCCACCCACCCCCACATTCCAACCCAGGTCCAGGCCACCACACTTTCTCTCTCTCTCTCTCTCCCCTAAAAAAACCCAAAATTATGGAACTCACTGATTTACAAAACAACAATACTAATAGCAATAGTAAACAACAAACTACCACCAATAACACCACACCTTCTCCACCTCTACACCACCAGCAACAGCATCAGTACCAGCTACTCTCTCAGCACCATCACCACCAGCAGCAGCAGCAGCTTCAACAACAACATGGGAGATCATCTGTACCTTTTATGACCTCTATTTCTATACAGCCTAATGCACAAGCTCCAATTACTAATTCTGCTACTAATGCTTCTCCTTCTACTTCATCTCCTACTCCACCGCAGCCACCTCATCTAGTGGACGCTTCTCTTGCAATTGCCACTAGATCGGACACCTTAGTTGACCCAAATAAGAAATCTCAGCTGGCAATACAACAAACACAACCTGTGCAGCCGCAGCAGCCACCACCGAAGCGACAAACAAAGGATCGGCACACCAAAGTTGACGGGAGAGGGCGGCGCATCCGAATGCCAGCCGCATGTGCAGCTAGGGTTTTTCAATTGACCAGAGAATTAGGCCATAAGTCCGACGGAGAAACAATCGAATGGCTATTACAGCAAGCCGAGCCAGCCATCATAGCTGCCACTGGCACCGGCACCATCCCAGCCAACTTCTCAACGCTAAACATATCCCTCCGTAGCAGCGGCTCTACTCTCTCAGCTCCTCCTTCTAAGTCAGCTCCTCATTCTTTTCACAGCGCTTTAGCTTTAGCCGCTGCTCATCAAACCCCTCATCCTTTTGAAGAAGGATTCTCGCAAATGCTAGGGTTTCATCATAATACTCACCTCCTGACGCAAAATCCAATCGCTGAATCAATACCTGGAGGCGGCGGCGGCGGCGGTAGCAGCGGAGATGGTGGAGGTGTAGGTGGACAAGAGGGAGCGGATAATTACCTACGGAAAAGATACCGAGAGGATTTGTTCAAAGAGGAAGGTTCAAGTAATCAACAAGGAGAAGCTTCTGGAGGATCTAGTTCCCCTTCGAATAAGCAATTCAAAGGAAATTCACCGCAATTGCCTAATAAGCCTAATTCCCAAGAAGGTGTAGCTGGACCCTCCTCTAATATGCTTCGGCATACTAACGTGATACCAGCTACTGGGTTATGGGCGGTGGCACCACCGCCCACAAGCGGAACTACCGGCGGCAGCCCGTTCTGGATGCTGCCGGTCACTAGCGGACAAACTTTATCCGCTCCGATGGCAAGTACATCAGGAACTACAACACTGGAGTCTCAAATGTGGCCGTTCCCTATGGGTAGCTCAAACACACCATTACATTTCATGCCTAGGTTTAACATCCCACCAAATCTAGAATTTCAAAGTGGAAGAGGAAACCCATTGCAACTAGGCTCAATGCTAATGCAGCAACAACAACCATCTCAACATCTTGGGCTTGGAATGGCCGAAACTAATTTAGGCATGTTAGCCGCTCTTAATGCATATTCAAGAGGTGGATTGAATATGAATTCGGATCATCAACAAAGCCACTCATTGGATCATCACCAGCAACAACAACAACAACAACAACCTACAGATAGCGACGAAGATGATCCAAACAATTCTCAGTAAAATCTATAAGATTGGTGGGTCCTTTTTTAATTAGTATTTTTATACACACATTAATCAAATGCTGAACTTTTTTCATAGTTGAATTTGTCATTATCTATACCTTATCATCACAATGGGCATTGAATTGGTTGTTGCAGGTTTTAAAATTTCTCTAGTGTGATGGAGTGAAAGTGCTTGAAAGATTCAGTTCATGGAAGACAGACAGAGAGGTATATGTTAGTTGTCATTTGGTTTTGTCTGTCATTATTTACCTTTTTATTTTTTTGTTTGTTTTGGAGAACCTTTTGCTAGGAGAGTTGTGAAGGATTTGAATTGTATTTTGTTAGGAGTGAAGAGAGAGAAAGACATTTGTATAGGAGGATTATATATTTGTGTTTTAGTATTTTTCAAAAAAAAAAAGCTCAGCTTGCTCTTGTGTGTATCAAAAAAAAAAAAGAAGAACTATCATAATATCCAAATATATTATTACTCTCTATTTCATATTTTGTGTGACTCAGTTTATTCATTAAAAAAAATGTGATAAAAGAACATTTTTCTCAAAGTTACTGACAATGGATAGTAAACTGGAAAAGCCCTTTTTCATGGTCTCTTTTTTTTTTTTCCATGGTGAAAGACGAGGAATTAAGCAGCTTTACTTTTTAATTTTTATTTTATTTTTGAAAAAAAAAAGGGGGAAAAGAAGTAGAAACTTTTTCTTGAAGAGGAATGCATAACCAGGAGCATGTTGTTGTATTTTTGGTACTAAATACCTTTTTCTGGTTTCAATAATTTCATTTTATTCTTTTACGTGTCCTATCTTTACTGAGGAATCCCCATGTGACTTCTCTATACACATTTCTGGATAGAAATTTAAAATATGAAAAATCTAGTCCAAGTATTTTTGGAAACAAACCATATCTCCAGGCTACTGTTTCTTCGATGGAAACTAGAGAGTGACATTCAGGAATCTATCTAGTTGGCAGGATAACGATAATAATTTTGACATAATCTCATCGGATTATTATTTTATCTGACGAGAGAAAAATTTTATAGAACTTAATTTTAATGGACTCTTAACAAATTTTTGTAGAAGTTAAAACTCTTTTGAGAGTGACATTTTGTAATTTGACTTGTACAGTCAATTCATGAAGACTTTCTTGTTTTCATTACATAATCATTTTCTTGCATTAAATTATTACAGGTGAGGGCACTTTTGTCATTTTGTATCATTTTACGTCAATTTTTTCTTTTTTAATTGTCATTAAAGGAGAATTTTTTTATATCTATTATAACTTCAATTAATTACTTTAAAATATGTTGAATTTTTTTTGAAAATTTTAAGTTTTTTAATATACCCACTTCATAATTAATAAGATAAAAATGATAAACTTATTATGTCAATTATTATTTTCTTAATAGATATTTTAATTAAAAAATAAATAAATAATTAGAGAATGAGGAGTACTATTTCTAATGACTAACTCTCTTCACTTAAATTTAAGTTGTTTTTTTTAAAGCATATCTGGCAGATATATTTTGTCGTTAATTAGTGATTAATTGGTACTAGTAAATCATTTTTCATGTAACTCCAAATGTCATTTTGACATTTTAATACACCTCTGGCAAAACAGAACAAATATTGATTTCACGATTTTGTTTTGTAAATTATAGTAGTGGGTCACATGTGACTACCAAGAATTTTATACGGCTCAAAATTTTATTATAATGTTACTTACGCACAATTTATTTGATTATTGAAAACCTATTAAGAATATAGGATGAGTATATATATATACACACTCAAACTCTTTCATAATAATATTTTATTATAATAATTAATCTTATTTTTTAAATTATTATATGTTTTTATAACAATATCTTTTTATATAAATTTAAAATATATTTGTAAAACGAAATTTGACTATAGTATAATAGTATTTATAAGCATTGGATTCTCTTTTGGTGGGTTTGTTATTTATTCGTAATTATTGATGATTCCCATGAACAGAATTCTCAGTCTCGTCCGTTGATGCAATTTTCTTTTAGTTTTTATCGGAAATATTATAAGAAGGGATTTAATAGTATTTAAAATAAACTATAATGTAAACTAGGTGTATGACAAAACTTAGCTTTAATCAATTATTTACAAGTTTTATTACTTTATAGTAAAAAAAAAAAAAACAGAAACGTGCTTTGGGATGTGAAAACAATTCGGTGAGAACACACAGATTGCACATGTCTGTCTGTAAGGCTGAGCAGTCACTACGCACCACTAAATTATTTTTACCTTTTCTATTCTAACGATCAAAATTCATTGATCTGATTAATTTAAATTCGTAAAATATTAAGTCTATAAAGACTTCTTTATTTTCAAATTTTAAAAGTTAAAAAATAGTTCATGAGGAAAGACTTACTCATGACTATATTGAGTCATTATTCAACAATGTCAACATGCTTATACATTATTCAATGTTAGATGCATATATATATAAAAAGATTGAACATCAGACTCGACTAAGAAAAGGATCGTTCAAAATCATATGTAGAAGTTATATATATAAAGATAAAGGTTGAACATCAAACTCGACTAAGAAAAGGATCGTTCAAAATTATATATGGCGATCACTCGTTCTATTAATCGTGTGGGGTTTGATAGATCAAATGTACTTATTATCGTAAAGAAAGAGTAATTGCGCTAGTTTGAAAAGTAATGTTAGTTAAGTTTCCATTATTCCGTGATTTTCGCAACAAAAGACTCAAACTTTTGCACTTGCAATCAAGTTTTGTATAAATTATTAATTATTATTTCGGCGGGAAAACAAAATTTTACGTTATCCCCATGGCTTTATATACTATTTTATTATTTTTGGTTGACCACCAATAATATATAGGAATGAGTAATTAACTCACTTAGGTGGTAAAATTGAAATTCATTTTCTTGATATTTGAGTTTTGATGATAAAATTTTTTTATAGATACATGCAATTATAATCAATATAATTGTTTAAGTATCATATATCTTACTTGTAATCAATTGTTACGAGGCTATGGCATTTTTATTTTTAATTAGAAGTCGCTAAAAGTAGCTCTCCTTATTGAGCGCAATTCGAATTAATAGACTTTTTGAATAAGTTGTTGCATGGTCATTTACGTCAAAAGTTGTATAAGTGTTGACCTAAATTGTGTGTCACTCAGCTTATTGATATCAAATAAAAAAAATATCTTAGTACTATTAAATTGGTGGAGGGTACTGTTTTGACGAAACCACCAGAGGACCACAATTCACGACTTTCTTTTCTCTCCCCCTCTTTGTTTAATTTAATTTGTTGTTTGTTCTTGTTTGTCTTAGTTTGACGTATGTTTTTGATGTTCGATATATTTATTAAGAGATTTGTAGAAAAATTTCATTATTGGTGAATAAAATAATTTCAGGATTTTAAAAATAAAATTTCTTATTAGAAATAAGGTATGTACCATTTAATTACAATATTTGTGATGAGCTGGAGTTTGGATATTGTTTATTAGATGCAGTAGAGAACTATAGTATTTTATAGTTTTTAGTAAGTGGATGAACGGTGTTGCCAAATGGTCACGGATGAAACAGTACTAATATGACAAGCCAACAAAATATAAATATATATATATATAAAAAAATTGTAATACACGTGTCTGTGTGTGTGATTTTATATAAATGTGTGAATTGAAAGGTCACAAACATTCAAAGTATTACAATTTTTGAGTTTTTGAAATATCTCCGTAATATTATCTATGCATCGAAAAGTAAACGATTGATAATTAAATCGTATTTGATAAACATTTTGTAACGTTTTAATAGGAAAATTAAACTAACACCTTGATGACTGGGATACTTTAAATATGTTTTTCACTCTTTTATATTATTTAACTAGGAATATATTCCATCTAGTCTTTTTGAAATTTGTAGTTTGTTATTATTATGAATTTGTTTCTTCATCCACGGTCTTCACGTGCACCCACTAAATGTACAATGTTTTTGTTGGGTACATCCTCTTCTCTTATCTTGCATTGATTCTTTGCAGTACATCATCAACCCCTCTTAATATCAAATATATATATTTAGAATTCAATATTTTAAATTCTAATCTTTAAAAACGGTATGAAACATAATAATATATGTTACAATCTTTCTCATAATAGTATGATTGAAAAAATATATCTTCAAATATAAATTTATATAGTTTAATTCACAAAAAATGAAAATATGGCAAAAAAAAAAAGTATTTTTCGATTAGTATATATTTATAAGCTTAATATCATATGTAAAGTAAAATTTCCGCAATCTTTGGAGGCATGGGGAAATTTTCTAGAAAAAAGTAAAAATTAAAGAAAAAAGTAAGTGGGAAACTCAAATTTCAAAAGTTTTTATGATACCCCATCTATTCACATCATGACAAAGATATTTCTATTTTAAAACTCAAATTTCCAGAGCAAGTTTTAAAAGTCTTGCTTTTGATTTTGATTTTTCCACTGCAAAATTAAATTTATTATTCACATTGTTAGTCTGTTCCATAAGTTTTAGCTTGTTACTAATAATTTTTGTACTCAAACCTAGAAATCAACTTTTTAAGACAATGACAGTGTTTAACTTTCTTAACATATCATGAAAAACTGAAATATATTAATAAAAATCATGATATTGACCAATTGATTCGGATTTATTGCCAACAATTCGATGTAACTAATGAGATAAATTAAAATACACCTTAAATTAATAATTCAGAGGTTCAAATTTCCTTCTCATTATATATATAATTAAAAAATATTCAACCCCTAGGCTATTTAATTTGAAAAAAACCTAGGTAGATTATAACTCTTCTTAAGGTTTATTTATCAAAAAAGAAAAAAATGCTTAACGTAAACAAAAAAACTTAATATACACAAGTTAGAGCTCTCAAGAAGGGCTGGCCCAGCCCCACCCCGCCCAAAGCCCCGCGGGTCAAGGAATTTGAAGGGCTAGGGCGTGCTGGCCATTCATTCAGGAGTGACTAAAAATGTTAACCCAACCCCAATCTAGAAGGGTCGAGGGTTGGGGCGAGCTAGCCCTTCATTTTTTTTTTTAATAACACTATCAAAAAATTTAGTGTAATTAACATTTATCTCACATATCAGATACGCAAGCGAGATAAGAGAATGTCAAGCAAGATTGGAGGTAGGCGAGGACACGATATTTGTCTTACATTCTAGATACATGCGAATCTACTTGGATAGAGTATATCTTAAAACAGATTAACCAAATTTTCAGTCCATATATTTCGTGATATGTGTATCTGGACGTACCAAAATCTAGTAAGATTCATAATATTACAACATACTGTGTAATTTAAGTAATTAAATTATGTATTAATGATATTATTGCAAGTAATCCTTGAATAAAAAGTTTTGGCCCATGAGCCAACCCGCTCCGATCAAGCCTTGAGGGCCAAGGGCTTATATAGGTCGGGCTTATATGCCCTAGTGTTAAAGGGACTTGAAAAATCCTGTCTCAACCCTAGGATTGAATTGGGCCTACCCTATGGGCTAAACCTATTTTGACGACTCTATATACAGGTTGTATCCTTGATTATTGATAAATTTTAATTTTAGTCCTTTAAAATATTAAGCGCCTGAAAAGAGAAGAGAATGATGACAATTCCTCGCCAAGTAATATTTGAGGTATTAGCAGTCCTTGAAAGTAGATCATTAAGAAATTAATTTTTTGATTTTAGGACATGATGGAATTTGGGAGACACATATTATTCTTGCTTTTCCCTTGATTGGTCATATGAATGTGTGTTTTTGTGGCCAGACATATTATGATTATATTCGTAGTTAAAGCAGATAAATTTTATTATTTCTGTTATGATATCACGAGAAAAAGTTGGAGAGACCCTCAAATAGAGGGATTTTATGAAATGGGTTGGATTGGAGTAATTTATACTTACGTAGAAAGCCTCAATGATCATCAACAATTTCAAACTGAGTTCGATCAAGACATTTAAATGATAGATTTTTATTTATTTTTGAGTATTAGCAATCTTAGACATTTTCCTTTATGTCTGTTTGGCTACTCATTAGGTTTTGAATTAAAAGAAAAGGTTTTTGCTGAAATATGTCGAATTAGTATTAGTTTCTTGGGCAAAGGATAGAAATCACATACTATACTTGCAAGACAATAGTATCATTTGTCTATTATAAGTTTATAATTACAGAAATTCCTCAAACTGATACAATAATATAAGCATTAATACAGTAATCCGATGCACGAGATACATTAATTATTAAGTAAGATACATTGCATTTTATACAAGAAATATACATTAATCTGATGTGTAAAAATAAGGGATTTTAGAGATTTGTAAAAGTAAAATTAATAGAGATAATGGTAATAAGAGAGTTAAATTTCTTGTTATCCTTTTCCTATAGACCAGTTTCGGACCATGAAATTGCAAGATGTGAATAATGGGCCATCCAAACAGGCTCTGATGTTCAAATTAATGACCCGAAAGGATATTAGTCCATCTAATTTGATGTCAAAATCCAAACGGAGCCTTACCTATATATAGGCTCAGTCGTTTATAATACATGCCGGAAAATTCAATTCAACGCAGATGAAGAATCTGATACACAGTTTTTGAAGATCTGTGGAAAACCCAGAAAGAGAATTAGGGTTTTGATTGAAGATACAAATATTGAGAAGAAATGGCACAGGCAAGTAAAGAGCCTTGTAAGAAACAGGCTTGTGATATTCAAGCTTGTCTTTCCAAGAACAATTTCCTTCCTCAAAGGTCTGTTTGCTTCCTAATTTATTCCTGGTTTTGCTATCTATTATGTTATTAGAAATTCAATTAGGTATATGGTTGTTCAATTGTAGCAATATGCGTAAATCTATGAAACCTTGTGAAATGAAGTTGTTTTTTTCCAACAAATTTATCGAATTTTTTTCTCTGCTTTTTTTAAGCAAGTATATAATATCACTGTCCACCCACCGTGAGCAGGAGCGAATTTAGGTTATTAGGTTGAGCTTTCGGCGAATTTGTATTGAGAAGTTCAGTAAATTACGAGTTGGGAACCTATTTTCTCAACCACTTCCATTGGGGGTTGGGAAAGCAGGTACAGAAAACTAAGAATTGTTTGATGCTCCAGCAAACCAAATTATTGAGAGGTGAAAAATCATATATTTACTGGCCTTTGGATAGTAGTTGTAACAACCTAGAGAGAGTTACTTTTCGCAAAGTGAATTTGCATATTGTAGCTGGACTGCCACTGCTCTACCGGGATGTGAAATCAAACACTGTTCCTACTGGATGTGTCTGCGAAGCACCGGAAACCTACTGTTTATTTAAAAACCTTCTGCTTTTTTTATATGAGGAGATGCACAGCAATGAATTTTAAGAGGATCCATTTAAACAGTCTGAACCCTGATGTCATGCAAGATTAGTTAATCCTCCCTCCATTTTTTAATATCATACAGGATGATTGGATATAAGTTGCAAAGGGAATTATCATCGACCATGAAAATTGCTAGTCTACAGATTACAATGTTTCACATACATTCTCAGATCAACATACACCTTGGAGTCATTTTATTGAATTTGTTTACTGAAGTTGCAAGTATGATTCTGTTGGCTACAATACATGAGATTTAGTCTAGGACCAGGGAGTTTACAGAATCCAAACCTAGTTTATGCTATTTACAGGAGATCTACACCAGCTAAATAGATTCATATATATCTAGCCCTCAAGGAGTGATCTGGAGTAGAGATACCATGAAACCATCTAAGATATACTTTTTTATCCAAGTACACCATAAAATAGTAGCAGACGCCATCCTCCAGATATTCTTGATGGTGAACTGAATTAGGAGACAATAAAGCGATAATGTCGCTTAAAGTTCCTAGACTGCGAATTGATTGACAAACAGTGATAACAGATGTCACTTCTAGTCATGGCCTGGTGCTGCTGCTTTGTCAAGTACTTGGAAAACTTCTAACATTTCTCTATGGTCTAGACACTTCTATTTTAGGTCTGTATTATCAGAAGGAAATAATAGAGAACCTTTTATATACCTCTTAAGCAGATTTCTTTTGAGTATTTCAATGATAATAGTCCAACTAGTGTGGAATTTTTGTTGAGGATTCATATAGCTGACTGACTGCCCTGAACTAGTTTGGAATTGAGTTGTAGTTGTTGTTCTCTAATTCTGTGTGGCTGCCACCATCTGCAGCTAATAGATCCATAGGCACATTGCATCCCTTAAAACTTCTATAAAGTTTAATTTATTTGGAAAGCTACTCGACCCATAAGTGTGATATTTTTACTGACTAACCCATTTTGCCTGTGCTGATAGGTGTGTAAAAGTGATCGAAGCATTGAAATATTGTTGTGAGCAATGTGAATACAAGTCAACACATTGTGCTTCTCTGTCTGGGCTGCTTAAGCAAATACAGAAAAAATAGAATTTGATGGCTACAGTTGGCTTCAGACTTCAGATAATACCATATCCTGGTTATACTGGTTGTGTTCTTCGTGGCAGAGGAGGAGCCAACTTGAGTTGCTTCTCAGAAGATCTCAGAGCCAAACATCTTATTACTCCATGGTGTACATTCTCAATGCAATCAAGAAAGTTGGATCACTACTCTCAAGTGACTATTGATTTTAGTTTCATTATTAGGAATCTGAGTTTAGAATGTATTGATTTCATAGTTAACATAGCTGTTGAACCTCATAAGCGAGTGGCATATACTTTAATTTCTTTAGCAAATGAATAATGGTGGTGATGGATGTCACGAACTGTACTCGTAGATGGAAAGCATTGTTTCATTTAGACCAACTTGCCTTGTGTAGAGCAATATATATTTTTACTATTCACAAGAAAAAAAATTAGAAATGAAGCAAAACATAGTTGTGCAAATTTGGATATGAGCACATTTGATGGTAGAGTGGATATTGGTTCCATTTTTGGTAACTTGGTTCAATAGGAAAACCTTTTTTTCAAATAATTTCAACAAGGACCATTTTAAAGTTGAACTGGCGTCATTTCTTACAGTAAGGATTGCTGAATGACACGCCGATATTACTAACTGGCAGAATGATATCAACTGTCTACCAATTGCATATAGTTTTGTAGATTTTCATTGCTATAAAAGGATTGGTAGAAAAACCACTTGTTACTCTCACTACATAGCAGTCCATAGAATACAATTGGTGTGTGGTCTCTTCTTAGGAGAAGAAGAAGAATTGAGCAGATGAATTTGGGTGGTAAAAACGGTTTTCCTGTACCATGTGAAAAGAAAAGAGAGGAAGGAGAGCCAAAAAAGATAAAAAGAGGAATACAAATATCACCCTATGATCTCAAAGAATCTTGCCGCTTCAAAGGAATACCTTCTTGTCCAAAACCATCCTCCTCATCTGTGTGCTTGGGAAGTCGAATAGGTAGCGTTGGGGGACCTGACAATGGAGAGCATGTTACTTGGAAACTACCGATGTAGTAAACGTATATGGAGAGTATAAACTTGTACAAAAATACCAACTTAAAACCAAAAGAACTTACCATCAACCATGTCTTTAGTTTTGTGAAGAAGAAAAGTTCCAGAAAGAATGGTCACAAACCCACACAATTCTGTTACTATTTGTGTTGGATTTTGCCTATCCCAGTCCTGTTCACACAAGTGATGAGACGAATAAGGAAATTTGAGGCATATCATGAGGATTAAATAAGGATTTTAAATTAAAAAATGAAAAACAAGAACACTTGCTCAAGGCCTCAAGCACTAGAAAAATGCATCAACCTCCTACATTCAACTTTAGATACCAGAAAACTCAATAAATGGTTCGTCAATTCGATATGTTCAATTCAATGCTTAATCTTGGTGTATAGACTATAGTTCCTCAAAAAAGAGGACTTGACCATACTTGGCCCCCAATTGGAAGAAAGCATAGGATTCATATCATACTTCAGAATAAACAGATAGTCCAGAACAGAAAGATCAATTCATAATGACACTAATACTTTGCAACATACACTAGTGAGAGGAGTTACCTTGAACATGATGACGCTGGCCAAAATAGTTAAAGAAGTAAACATGACATAGTATATCGGTGAGACAACAGCTGTATTAAATGTGTCGAGCGCCTGCATTCACGAATCACCAAAAAGGGAAGGTGAGGAATATCACAGATGACAACTGGGTAATACACTTTGCATGTGAAAAATCAATAGCTTCAATTAGCAATCCCAGAATGATTGTTCTATTATTTTTACGCCATACCTGTATGTTGGGATAACAATCCCGGGATAAAAAATAAAATGACACATATGCCTTTCTCTAAAGCTTTTCTCCCAAAATTCTTAAGAAAGATTAGTTTACGATTGTAAATAGAAGTTTATGTCAACATATCCAATTTAAACCAAACACATGTGTTATATTATACTCTCTATATATCTGTCTTAGTCCAATGAACCTAACATCTAGCAAGAAAACTATATCCACTGAATAATCCAGTCACTATACAATACCAGTACTGTAATCCCGTTACTATAATTCTCAAGATGAATTGTTCCCCAACCAAACGATCACTAAGAGTATTGAGGCTCTTTTGTCGGACTTGTATATTGTCTTTGCGACTTGTTTCTTATAATGAATTTTGAAATTTGAATTTCGTATTACATGTAAAGTAATTGACTTGCTCATTTTACTACGACATTTCGCCTTTAGCCCAAGCTTCATCATAGAAGTGAAATCTCAATGCAAAGTGAGCATGATCTTAACCTATATTATCTGCATTCTTAGATCACAAGACACTCCCAAAGAAGATAAAAATACATCTGAACTTTGAGTTTGGATTAAAAATACATCTGAACTTTGAGTTAATCCTACCAAAAAAAACTAAATTACAAAATGCATTTTCAACTAGGAAGACAATCATAAAGCACAAAGTTGATAAATCATGAAATCATAGACTTGTGAAATGATTTGCGATTACAGAGAGGTGATATTCTCCTTTATGAAAACAAAACAGATTGGCACATAATTTGCTTATACTCATTTCAGCAATGAAATGTTGTCTGAACCCACCCGTCTCACTCACATAAAACTATGTTCCAAGAGCAAGTAGGGACTGCAGCATGCAAGATTAAAGGAAGAAATTTGAGGACAAACGAGACAAAAAGAATGGACAACTCTCACCTTATTTAAGTAATTCATTTGGGTGATAATACAGACAATGACAATCATCGTAAACGCCCAAGTTTGTGGATATATTAGCTGATTCATTCCTGATAATGTCAACTTCAAAGCAATGCCAATTGCTTTTACACTCATAACCTGTTATACCACAGCTGGATTTCCATTAGAAACAAAACACACGTGTGGAAATTGGAAAACTCAAAAGCAATATCATTCAGATTGGAAAAACTAACATAGTTACAGTCACATACCGATAAAGAACCTACTAGCGAGCAAACTCCAATATAAAACATAATGTGTGTCTGCCCATATTGTGGAAGATAGTGAAATATGAGAACTAGGGAAGTTGTTATCACCATAGCAGCATAGAAGAGAAAAGCTGCAGGTGAACCAAAAGGTGTAGGCCTTGAGCTTAAAAGATCAGATAAAAGAAAAGAAAGCAGCTAACATCACCCGTATGAAACAAGTAACTACCTGGCTCAGTAGCAAGATCCCATACTTCTGTCACAGATTCGATCTCGCGTTCTTGTGGAGCGTGCAACACAATTGTGATGGAACCAACAACACATAAAGCACAACCTAAAATTCCAAACGTATGTAGCCTCTCCCGCAAAATAACGTGTGCAAGGACAGCACTGAGATTTACAACATCATCAATACTCAAGAGTATAAAAGTCAAAATTTGAACTAGGTATGAAAATTACACAATACCTTATTATAATACTGAGAGCACCAAGAGGAGTCACCAGAATAGCAGGGGCAAATGCATAAGCCGCAAAATTAGCAACCTCTCCAACAATCACTGTTGAAAACAGAAGCTAGATGTAAAAAACATATCTTCAATAGAACTAAACACAGTTCAGATAAACCAACTGCTAAAAAATATCAAAAGAAGATTAACATTTGCACGTCCGACAGGATAGATGTGCAACAGTTTTCACAGCTCCACACAACATCTTTAACAAAACTTCAAGAACAATGGAAAACAAGGTACAACGAACACCTGATGAAAACCAAATTTTTTACTGAAGTTCTCATTGTATTTTTTCTTCTTCTATATTTTTTTTGTGTGTGTATGCGGGGGATAAATACATCACACTTTTAACCAGAGCCCGAAATCCAGTTTAGTTAGAAAGCCATTAACTAAACCTAGCTCAGCTAGAAATTAATCAAGTAGAGGGAAGAGAAGTGCACATTAGTTAATCTACACATCATGAGCCATAATGGCACTTCCTATAAATCATTTTCAAAAAAGCTTTGATCGATGAACAAGTAAGGAGAAGCCATGGAGCTCCTACGCAGAGGACTGCTATACAAACAACTTCATCTTTATTACTTAAGGTCATGCCTAAAAGGATAAAACAATTATGAGAACACAAGAAATAAAATGGTAACCAACACCAAGTGCCACCAGATTTTGGTCAACTGAACTCCAAAAGAAACCAGAGAATATTTTTTTAATGTAACAAACATGCAACTTGAAGGAAAGCAGCATCCCCAAGCTTGTTGAGAAGGGAGATATCACATGAAAGAATAGTAGTCCATAACTCACTTGTTATCATGCCCACCCACCAGAGTGGTTCAAAAAGATATGAGTATCCTCCAACTCCTGTAAAAATATATCAATGTCAAGTCACAGAAAATGTGCATCTGAAATGAATAAAGGAACATTGTGAAGAACTAAATAGTGATGGAAAACATTTAATCACATCTTCGATTCTTTAATCGTTTTTACACTAGCAGTTAACCTACCACAACCCTCCTTTAATAGAAACATATACATCAGGAAAAACTTTTGATGGACAGATGAAAGAATGAATATTACATGCAAAACTTTAAAAACATAACTCAACGGCCATTTAATTTTAAGTGTTTTGCCATTATTATGACTCGTGGTAGAAAGGTATTATACAATCATTCAAACAAATGTTTTGGTAAACAACTGGCACCAATAAACTTTTGTAGTAAAATCAAAAAAATGCAACAAATGTCAGTAGTACTTTACACTTTACAGATGGATCAGGTCATCCATATCAGGCTAGATTGGAGACATGAATCCTAAGAATACAACTTTAAGTTCAAATTTCATTTATAACAATGAGATTTTTTCTACTGTTTTATCTTTAAAGACAACCGAGACCTAACAGCATAATACAGAAAAATACAATGAGAATCACGGACAGAGTCATTCAAAGAGATTAACATCATTCCTCAATGCCACGGTTGAAGTTGTGATCATCACGTGAACTCTCAGCACTTTAGTGTCCGGAAACCACAAAGCGACAAATTTATTAGGATTAATGCATGGCAAATAGGTTTCTCGCTAGAACTAAAAGAACAATTACGTACTCGTGTACTACTCTAAATGACGTCATTTATCCTTGTTGCTAACTTTACAAATCCAACTTATAACTAAATATCAATTTCCAATTCAAGGAAAAAGTCCAGAAAGAAATATCTGTTTAGAAAATCTTTACTCCAATTGGGCATTGAATAAAGCATGGTATCTGCCTGTACCCCCACCACACCCAAAGCATCCAAATAGTAGCTCTTGTCACTCAGTTAGATCGACGGAGGATTTAGTGAAGTGGATATGTTGCTAGCTAATGACACATAAGTGCAGGGGACACACTAAAGCTAACAGTCCTCAGACCAGATTACACTTCAACACTCTTCTGATCTACCAATACATCAATAAAACCCCACTAAATATGATAGGTTCTGATCTCCCAGTCTGTACCAATCAACCACACGCAATCCGAAACTAGTAGATGGTAGGTACGCATTGTTTCTCTCTGTTTGGGTCCATACAATTCCAGTAGTTGATAGTAAAATCTGAAAATTTCACTTCACTAGACACATCTAATTGATAACTTGAGATCTCAGACCACTGCAGCTATAGCAACAGTGTTTACCATTCATGAGATCAACTTAATACATCCACAGATACAAACTAAACACAGTAGTAAATTAAACATAAATAAGCAGTTTGCTGTTCAAGAATTGAACAATCCACGATAAAAAATTTAAAAAAAAGTACCAGCCCTGACGCCAGAAGCACCAGCTTTCTTTAACCCCTTTTTCTTAACGATGAAGCTAGCACCAATGAATATGCTTGAAGACAATGCAAGAACCAATCCTTTAATATTATCAGATGACATGCCTCTGTACACATCTTTCCAGCTTTGAGTACTACCCACAACCTCCGACGCCATCAACACCCCCAATCAACAAATAAAAAATCTTGAACCCTAGACTTCACTACTCCATTATACCCCACAATTAAATTAGCACTACAAATGGCAAAAAAGGAAAAGACCCAGGTGTGTTTACATACACTGCAACAAGTGTGCAGTGTAGGATCTGTGAAAAATACCAAGAAATGGATATGGGTAGACCAAGAATTGAAAAGGGTATGAAGATCTGTCGGTGAGAGAAGCAGCAGAAGAAAACGACGAAGAAGAAGAAGAAGAATGAGAAACAGAGAATGAAGATGAAGTGGCTGTGAACAGCTGGGGAAAAATGACGAGTTTAGTGAGAAGAGTATAGTTGGTAGATCGATGGGAAATTGAAATTGAACGTTGGGGGAACGCAAGAGTAATATATAAACTTTACTTACCAGAATTAAGAGTAGATCTTTTTATTTTATTTTTTTAAATTAGGGCAGGAAAATCGAAAATTAGAAGGAAATTACAATGTGAGGAATCAAATTTAAAGTTTTGAAATTGTTTTCTGTGTTATCTGGCAGAAACGTGTATTTAAGTGTTCAGTTAATTTAGTAAGAGGGTATTTTTAAGACAATCAATAGTTTGGAAATAATTTTGTGTGTTATTTAATTGATTTTAAACTAAATAGGTATATCAAATATATTTTAAATATCTTATGAAGGGCAAGAATAATGTGAGGAATCGAATCCTAGCTAGTAGGTAGTAAATCAAGAGTTTAAGATCACTTTTTGTGTTGTGACAGAAAGTGTGTATTCAAGTGTTCGTATTTATAAGGTTATTGATAGTTTCTTTGTATTCGTATTTTTAAGGCTATTAACAATTTAAAAAATCTAATAATTATTGTCAAGATTAGAGGCAATCATCTTCTCTAATAACATGTTACTTATTTATGAATCTGTACTCGTATATTATTTAATTATTTTATATTAAATCAATGATTTATCAAAAATATTATAGATAAACTATGAACCGTGAGAGTAAATAATAATGTGTGTATATTCTATATTTTTTCAGATCCCAATAACAAGATTACATTATATAGACTATTGTGCTTTTGTTTTATATGAGATTTAGCCTTGTATGTTTTAAGTTATATATAGGCTTCAATTAAATGATGCTTTTGACTAAATTTATAAGATTAAATTAATTTATAATTTGTTAACACTAGAAGCTTTTTTTATAAATTTATTTTTATAAATAGTTTTAAATATTTAGGAACACACTATCAAAATAAAAAATTTAAATTTGTATGGTTAATATTATAATATTTAGTATTTTCATCGATTTTTTATTTAATTATCCACTTTTTAATTGTTGTTCTAACATTAATATCAAATAAGTTTGAAATAAACGAGAGAATCGTTTCATTTAAGATTCACAAAAAGAATTCAACAAACTTATATTATATTTTATATTATTTACTATAATTTCATTAGCTATTTTCTATTTTCTATTTTCCAAAAGCTATTTGATATTTGTAGATATAGTGGGATAATTAGGTAATACTTAAAATAACCTTGCATACCTATTATCTTCAATGGAGATTAAAGAGGAAGATATTTATTTTTAAAGCAAGTATACCATCCTTAGCCTAAGAATCTTAGGAGCTACACTAGTGGTAAGTGGACTATAATAATGTCATTATCATTAGGTCACTGTTAATTGTCAATATTTGATGTAAATTAATAAAGTCACTATTGTGTATATTTAGAGGTGAATAAATGCCCGAATTTTTCAATAAAGAAATATCGTAACAAAAATAATTTTATTTTAAGTGATATTCGTGTATACACTATACTTGATTTATCACTTTTAAATTAGTATTACGTTTTCTGAATATTTGCTTCCTTTATAAAATAGTTCTTGATGTTAGCATGTGATTCTTTCTCTAATAGAGAAAGAGTTTTCTACTTTAGAAATAAGTTTGAATTTCAGCATAATTTAAAGTATCATTGTATTATGAAAGTATAAAGAGAAATCATTTTCTGAAAGACGCGTAGTAATTTTAGTGAATTCGATATTTAATTTTTTTAAAATTTAATTTATTATATCTTTTTAATAGTATTTATCACGCTATAAATAATATGTTCTTCTTTCTCAAATTCATAATATTTGACTTTATACATAACTTTTTTCCACCAAAAAAAGTTACTCAACTTCAATAAGAAATTACTTCTATCGCAATTAATATTTCAATCATCCATGTAGTCTTTCCCAGTTAAGATTTATAATATCAAAATGAAAAAGTAAAATGATAAGCTTGAGAGTTGAAGATGCAACTATGTTTATGTCTTCTATGAAATGAAAAAAAAAAAAAAAAAGAGAAAATAATACAAGACAAATCTGACAGTGAACTATATTTTTGGAATTTATAGAATATGCGTTCAAAATTCATTAGAATTTCATATTTATGTAATGTTATTGTACATATTGTGTGGGTTGCAAGAACTTGAAAACATATAGTTTGTCATGTATCGACTATCTTGATATGTGGTTATATCTAATTTTCTATTTACGTATTTTAATAATATTGAACGTGATGTATTGAATTGTCTTTTAATAATAGTGAAAAATATTATTTTTTAATTATATTTGATCTGAAAATTAGACTGTATTCATATTTTTAGTATAAATAACAGTGGTATAATTTTCAAAAGTTTGAAGGTAACTATAATTTATTTACAAAGCCTATTTTCAAATTAGAATGAAATATTTATACTGTATTGATAGGCATAAACTATTTACAATAAATTATACCGTTGTGATATAATATTATAAGAATTTTCCACGCAATAAGTCTAAAATAGTATTTTAATTCTCATTAGTACATAGTTTAGTAATTTATTTAAACTTGTTTAAAATTTTAAATTGATCTCAAATAAATTGTAAAAATATAACTTTCTCTATAATATAAATAAATCAAAATTGTCAGTTTATATGCCCCATTGGCACCTCAAAGGTCATCAAATCCAAAGAAAAGAAAAGGTTCACGTATAAAAAATGATTTTATAAAATCATTGTTAAAAAATGATGACATGAATGAGCTTAACACTAAACGGTAATGAAATAGATAGATTATACTTTTAATGAATGATATATATAAATCTTTTCTGAAAGTTCAATGACGTATTTGAATATTTTTTCAATAAAAAAAAGATCAAAATCAAGAAGCAACATAAGCCCCAAGTCAAAGAAAGTGTGAATCATATATAAAAAGTAAAGGAAATTGACATTATAATACTAGGGTTTGCGAACCTGTTGCTTCAGTGACATCTTCTTTTTTACCAGTAGAGCTGTTATGTCAATCATTTGCAACGCTTGCTTCCTAGAACTCACACAACACAAACATCATAAATGAAAACTAAGCATAGTTTGACTCTTATTTTGAATCTTCAAAATCATTTTCACATAAGATTCTGACCCATTTTCTTTTTTGATCTTTCGGAAAAAAAATTTATGAACAAATAATAGATAAATTGTAACAAATGAAAATGTCATCGACAAAATCTTTAATAATGATTTTAGTCTCTATACTACTAGCATTAATATAAGAATTAAATATAAAAGAAATAGAATCACAAAACATCTACCATTAACAGACTTAATATCAAGGACAACACAATTTTGTAAATTTAAAGCCTTGAATATTGATAAGATCCAACATATTAATTTCCTATTCTTATAAAGGAAAATATCCAAATACCCTCTCAACCTATGTCCGAAATCCCAGAGACACACTTATACTATACTAAGGTCCTATTACCCCCCTGAACTTATTTTATATGTAATTTTCTACCCCTTTTTAGCCTACGTGGCACTAGTTCGGAAAAAAAAGTCAATCATCGTTGGGCCCACAAGATAGTGCCACGTAAGCTAAAAAGGGGTAAAAAATTATTAATAAAATAAGTTCAGGGGGTAATAGGACCTTAGTATAGTATAAGTGTGTCTCTGGGATTTCGGGCATAGGTTGAGGGGGTACTTGGGCATTATCCCATTCTTATAATGATGATAAACTTTGGTTACTTCTTAAAAAAAGGTTTTAGATTAAAAAATATAATATGGTTAAATGACAACAATAGATCTAATTGTTGGAGATAGATTAAGAAGATTAAAAAAGGAGAGCAAAAAGTTAATAGGGTTAACGTCAAGTTAGATATGAGAATTAAAATTACATATTTAATTAAATTAAAAGTTAAATAAACTTAATCTAATAACATGAAGACCAAAATCATTAGAAACTATTCCCACAATTTCTATTTATGTTATCATTTTAAATTTACATCTTTTAAAAAATTAGAGGGATAATGCCCAAGTACCCCCTCAACTTATGCCTGAAATCTCAGAGACACACTTATACTATCCTAAGGTCCTATTACCCCCCTGAACTTATTTTATTAATAATTTTTACCCCTTTTTAGCTTACGTGGCACTATCTTGTGGGTTCAACGATGGTTGATTTTTTTTTGAACTAGTGCCACGTAGGCTAAAAAGGAGTAGAAAATTACATATAAAATAAGTTCGGGGGGGTAATAGGACCTTAGTATAGTATAAGTGTGTCTCTGGGATTTCGGGCATAGGTTGAGGGGGTACTTGGGTATTCCCAAAATTAGATAAATTTATTATTGTATTTTTATTTGATATTTTCTTAAAGTCAAATTTTTAATAAATGAACATAAACTTATTTATTTTGATAAATTGATTTAATTAATAAACATATAATATTTTATTTTCGTAGGTTAAATACATAAGTTTAAATTTTGATATGTAACTCTTAAAAGATAAAGCGATAATTTTAGAGACCTTCCTCCAGGTTTTGCTTTATAACACTCTCCTCCCCTGGTGGTTAATGATATTCGTTTACACCCTTGTTTTTATTTTTTTGTAACCATTCTTTAAAGCTTTTTTTAAAAAAATATAAATTAATTTAGATTTGATAATTTTACCCTTCTATATATTAATTTCTTCATATCAATAAATATTAATATATAAAAAACTCATTTAACAAATACTTTAAAAAAATAAATCAATTTTAATACTATATATATACGTGTTTTTTTAATCAAACAAAAATTAAAAAAGTCTTCATTCTAGCCGATCCACTATCTTTATCAAATATTAACTCTTCATCTTCATCTCACCTTTATCCCCCCCCCCCCCCCCAATAATCCATCATTTTTCGACAATAATTTCTTCAAATCAAAGATAAAATGAACTCCCAAGAGAGAAATTCGATAAGAACGATTAGATTTTGTTTTAGTTAAACATTTTTACAAGCGAAGAAGAAAAATAATCTAACGAATAGAGATAAATTGTTGAAAATTAAATATAATCTTGCATATAAAAGGGTAAAACTGTCAAATCTAAATTAATTTATATTTATTTTAAGTAAATTTAAAGAATGATAATAAAAATAAGAAAGACAGACGTAGTATCGTAAACCATAAAAAAACAGGGAAAATTGTATATAATAGCAAACTAATAACCTAAAAAAAATGAAGTAGCTATTGTATGATTTAATTGTGCTCCATAGCAAACGTTTGCAAAAAATTGTCAGGCGCCTCTCTCCCAAATATCTCGCTCGCCACTCTCCTCCAATCTATCGCTCGCTTCCTCACTTTTTATACAAACACAAGTATATAAAATTTGTTTCCAATTGTATAAAGCAGAGAAAATTGTATAAATACATATATTTTGTTTCCATCTCTCCCCTCTTCCAGATCTCGCTCGCCACTCTCCCAATCTCACTTATACAAACAGAAGCGAAATGTATAAATTGTGCTCTGTTTGTATAAAGCGTGAGAAAATTGTATATACACATGCAAGTACATATATTTTTGTCTTATACGCTTATAATTATACAATAAAAATACTCCCCTGCCCAATTTCTTTTGCCTTTCTCTCTTTCGCGTTTTATACAATTTTCAAATTGTATCTAATTTCTCTCTTTCTCGTTTTATACAATTCGATTCAACTGTATATTTCTTGTCAAATCTCTTTTGTCTTTTTTTCTTTCTCATTTTATACAAATTCAAATTATATATAATCGTTCTATACACTTATAGTAATATAATTCGTTTTATACACTTCGTTTTTATACAGTTCTCTGCCCAAGTGTCTTTCTCTTTCTTGTTTTATACAATTTGCTTCAATTGCATATGTATAGCAAATTATACAGTTTCTATATTTGCTATGGAGCGCAATTATGTAAATATTGCTATATCATACTAATATAAATTTTTTATTTACTATATGTGAAAGTTGTTCAAAAAAATAAATATTATAGAGCGAAATATGAAAGGATGTCTTCGAAATTATTCCAAAGATAAAATAAAAAGGATATTGCATTAACTTAAAACCGCACGTAAATAGGCACACAAGGGGTGGTAAGATTGGGCTAAAATCGCCATTTCCCATTTCCCATTTCCCATTTCCCAATCAATGGAATAGTTCTCTTTGCCCCGAGAGAATCTTCCTCACACATTACACGCGCCTGTTACTCTCACTTCAATCTCCACCATCCCAATCACTCCTTCGCGGCGGCGATTTTATCTCTTCCCAATCCGTCTCCGCTTCAATTCCCGGCGCCGGCATATCATTGTACGGAAAAAGTGAAAACATGACGGCGATTCAGACGTTTTTCCTTCAAGGTTCAGTTTCAACTCTCCTTTCTTCTCAATCATCAGTCACTAGCTGTCGAAAAGTTTCCGTTAAATTCACCGTCTCATGTTGCTCCGCGACGTCTCCTCTGGCCGTCGTGAACGGTAATGTGGAGAAGAGACCTTCTGATAGAACCGAAGTTCGCATCGGTTTGCCTAGCAAAGGCCGAATGGCTGCTGATTCTCTCGATCTTCTCAAGGTAATAGGAATTCGCTCGTGGATTCATCTTTTTTCTTCTTTAACTATATTGAACTGCTGAAATTTAACTTTCTAATCTTCTTGTTGGTGAATTACAGGATTGCCAGCTATCAGTTAGGCAGGTGAATCCGCGGCAGTACGTTGCAGAAATTCCACAGGTCTGCAGAATTTCTGTTTTTCCAATAACTGTAAATGAGAAGAATGTGTATTTTGAATTAGCTATTTGGATTCACTAAAGATTGTAAGGGGTAGGAGGGAAAGAGAGATGTTAGATACTAGGAAGAATGTACGTGCTGCCTTCCCTGTGTACATGGATATATTAGCTAATAGATGTTTCTTTAATTGAACTCTTAATTCATAAGCTTTTTGGTGATTACAACATATTTAGGTTCCATATCTTTCACATGCATTATTAATGTCCCCCCCCCCCCCCCCCCCCAATTCTGGTATCTGTTTGACATTTTCACATTTAGTAATTAGGAAGGATGTAGGTGCTACCTTCTCTGTGTATTTGACCATTGTGTTTTTCTGGTTAAATCTTTGGAACCTAGAGCATATATTTCAGGAAAACACATAATTTATTTGGGTTACATGGGGAATTTCTCTCTCTGTTGTAGATACCCAATCTGGAAGTGTGGTTTCAACGACCAAAAGACATTGTGCGGAAGTTGGTAGCTGGAGATTTAGACCTTGGCATTGTTGGTCTCGACACAGTTTGTGAATATGGGCAGGTAAATACTGAGTGTTACAGCGTGTTCATTCGTATGAAAGCATAGACGAGTCAACATGTTCATTATTTGAATATAGTTTAAAGAACCTAATGTTATGTAGGCAGATGAATATGAAATGAATCTAGCTTTCCTGGGTAATGCATCTAAACTTATGTAAAAACTCTAATATTAAATAGTTATTGTCTTCTAGATTGTTATATCCTTTGTGAAATGTGCTTTATTCCTCTTTTAGATAAGCCAGTTGCCATTCCTCTATAACATGTCACCTCATCTCTCTTTCCAGATTGCTATTACGTTCACTATCCTCACTTCTTCTACTGGTGTTAAAGGTTTGGGATGTTTTACGAATAAAAGCACAGTTAAAATACAACAAAAAGAAACAATCGAAGTAGACATCATGTGAGTTTAATTGAACATCTGTATAAACTGTCTGCTCTGGTAGTTTAACAGTGAGTAGTTAATTTGCTGAATCTTCACCTTAATAGGAAACAAAGTTTACCTCATTTTTATTTCTCGTGGTTAGATTATTTTTGCTTCACGTATAAGTTTTAAAAAATGAATAAGAAAGAAATAATTATGTAAAGAAAAGAAATGAAATAAGAAGAAGTAGATGTCAAACGAACATTTTATGAGCTGTCTCATACCCTCGAGCATTGATAGTTCAATAGCTAATTTTCTCGAGTCTAGAAAGAGTTCTCAGCTAGAAAATTTACATTCCTGGGATGTGCATTGGAAAGTTTCGGCTCACTGCTGATCATCTTATAGTTATAAGAGTATATATGTTTATTTTGTAACAAGCTGGACTGATAAATTACTAGACATAACAACTATCAACTTTCAAAAGACTCTTGTGTTGGCGATAACTTCTTTTTTTGTGGAACTTTCCATATAAAAATCACATTTGCATTTTCATTAGCGTTGTGACTGTTCGCTTAATTTGGAAATGTGGAGTTATTTTGAGCAGTTTTGTATCTATATTCGGCATGCATATGTTGTAAGTAAACATGTCACTAGATCATATTATGATTAAGCTACTATATTACATGGGTGACATTTAGTTTGTGTTGTATGAACTGATTTTAAACAAAGAAAGTGACCATACTCACAATCTTGGATGTAGCTATTGGTTCAAAAGTTATTTCTAAGTTTGTGGAGTCAGTTTATTGTCCAAACTAAAACATTGTCCAAACTAAAACTAATCCTACTAGTTACTAACATATTTACAAGCTAAGTCCTTAGAATGGATGATCAGTACTTTCTCTTTGGCAGGGGGATGAAGATCTCATCATTGTCCATGATGCCCTTGAGTATGGTGATTGTCGTTTATCTCTTGCTGTAAGTTATCTCACTTTACCGGAGAACTGTAAACACACTTATTGTGGCATTCTTGCTGTTTTGATGTACTATATTTCTTGTCAGTAAGATCTACTTCATTTTTCAGATACCAAAATATGGGATTTTTGAGAATGTGAACTCAATGAAGGAGTTAGCAGAGATGTCACAGTGGACACCTGAGAGGCCACTAAGAGTTGCAACAGGATTCACATATGTATAATGCTATTGCTTTTGCATATTTTCTTTCTTTTTACATGACTTTTCTATTTCTTTTTTTCCCCCGGTTTTGATGTGCTCATTGGTAATCATCATTTCCAGATGGGTCCTAAATTTATGAAAGAAAATGGGTTGAAGCATGTCACTTTTTCAACTGCTGATGGAGCCCTGGAAGCAGCTCCAGCGGTAGTGTTATCCTTTGTCTGTCTGCAATAATAATAGTTATTCTGTCTCCCTCTGTAATAATGTTACTATTAACGGCCTTTTAAAATGCTCCTCCTGTATTCTTATTCTTTGTTTCTCTGTAATAATAATGATAATAATTCAGATGGGAATAGCTGATGCTATTGTGGATCTAGTGAGTAGCGGAACCACACTGAGAGAAAATAATCTGAAGGAAATAGAAGGTGGAGTCATCGTGCAAAGTCAGGTGATCACTCCTTCCAGTTGCGATGTATCAGCATCTTTGACATTCTTTTGGTATGCAATTTGAGTAGCCTTCTTGACTATTCTTTGATCTTATTTTGCCCTTTCAGGCAGTCCTTGTCGCTGGCAGAAAGTCCCTAATGCAGCGAAAAGGTGCACTTGATATAACACATGAAATGCTAGAAAGACTGGAGGCACATCTGAGGGCTGTAGGTCAATTTACGGTGTGTGTAACTTCTTTCATGCTGAAATTTTTGTTATACCTGTATTGGTTGTCTGACACATCTCACGGCAGGTAACTGCTAATATGCGAGGAAGCAGTGCGGAGGAAGTCGCTGAACGAATATTGAGCCAAACGTCACTATCTGGATTGCAGGTTACTCAAGTCCCTGACTTACACAGAAAGATTAGTAGTTTAAACAAAAAATCTAAGAGTTTTACCTAGCTACAGCTATTAAGAGACATGATTGAAAATAAATATTTTTAAGAGAACATAGTTTACTTCTGGACAGTCCCAAGCAGACATTCTTATGGCTGAACAATTCTTCTGGTGGAACAGGTTTTTACACCTACACCGTCCACTATCCAGCCATTGATCTCATCACTATATCACGGGATCAATGGCTGGGACAGGAGTGGGTCTCAAACCCATTTCACCTAAAATTCAATTACAGCTCAATAGCTCATACTGGCCGTAAATCTTTTGATAACTCATTATTTTTTATCTTCTACTTACAGGGACCCACCATAAGTCCAGTCTTCTGCAAGCATGATGGACGGGTTACAGCTAATTACTTTGCCATTGTCATATGTGTACCAAAGAAAGCACTTTACAAGTCTGTTCAGCAGCTTAGGGCGGTGAGATGCTATTTCTGTCCCATAATATTTTGACAATTGTACAAGTGATGTGTAACTTTTTAATCCTTGCTGACCAAATCCAGAAATTGGACTCTGGATGTCCTGTTATGCTGTATTTGCTTTCTTCAGTTGTTCAACAAACAGCTTGAGCACATTTCTTTTCTTCTGTTTTGATGTGGCGGTGTATTTCTGGGTTTTAGGGTGTTTGCTTGGGGGGTTAAACTGGTTGGAAGACTTTCTGAGTCTTGCCATTTTTTGCTTTCTGTCCCTATTACAGTGAAAATGAGAGACTACTGAAACACATCAATATGCGTGGGGATATGTTCCATTACTCTGTCCTAGTTTGCACCCCAATTCTCTGGCTTTGCCATACTTGAGTGGCATTTTTCAATCAAATCAACCTGAATCATAACTCTTACAAACTTATCTGTTACTTTGTACTTTTGTTCTTCCATATGCGCTAAGCATCCAAGTTCAGGTCTTCAGTAATAACTTGTTGCTTATTGATTGTCTTCTACAGATTGGAGGGAGCGGTGTCCTGATTTCTCCGTTGACCTATATTTTTGATGAAGAAACACCAAGATGGCGTCAACTCCTTTCAACATTGGGACTTTGATCTATCTAACAATGCCCGGATTGGTTTCAACAACCACAGTGCCTTTTTTGAAGAGACAAACATGAAGAAACCAGGACTCCATATGAGAGGGGAATTCGGCTTTGTTAATAAACTGGAAAATTTTGTATCGCATTGCCATTTAGACTTCCTATTAATTATCAGCTCTTGTTGTAACAATAGTGTGTCATTCATTTTGGTGCCGATGGCAATTCTAAGATTGTTGTAACGTGATATTTGCCATGCTGACGGAAAAGTGCCCTTGTTTATTCTACTTTAATTGTACGAGCTCACATCTGACTTATGTTATGCTTTATGTTCAGTAGGAATGATTATCCTCTCTAGAACCAGAATGAGAGTCTAGTCGTTTGACAGAAAAGTAAAACTAAAAATGAAAGAAAAAAAAAAAGAGCTTATTACGAGGGTTGTTCAATTGATTGTTATTCCCTTTTTGGTTTTCATTTGATCCATCGATCTGATTAATCCAGATAATCTGTAGATAGGTGGGCAGTATTTATTACTCCATTATAACTTTTGATAATATTTGGTTGATTGCTTTTGTTACAAGGATAAAATATATAAATTGTTATATAATGAATGATGATAATATATAAATTATTAAAAAATGAATTAATGATAAGGATTTGTCATTTGTTAAACGGTGAATAAATAACATAAGGATTATTATTTATAGATCACGTATTGTTAAAGCATTTTTGTCTCGAAAAGTTTTTATTAATGTATTGTCAATACATGCATGGTTTATCTCACATTTTATTTGATATAGGATACTTATTATAACTTACTCGTATGTTATATAATATTTGATATCAATTATTATTTTACATTAACTGTATTGCATCAAATTCATTTAAAAAAACTATTGTTTTTTTTCAATCGTGACTAAAAATGTTAACAAGAGGACCTATATGAAAAACATAAAACTGAAGGGGCTATTTGGACGGAAAATTACTACAAAATAAGTAGAGAGGACATTAAAACCCTAGAGCATCGTTCTCCTCTTAAAACCCTTGCAACTTCACTCCTCGTTTTCTTCTTCTTCTGTAACAGAGATGAAGGTTCCGAGGAGGAGTGCCCGTCAGAAAAACTTGCAGAAAGATGCAGAGAAAGAAGAAGCAATTAACTTATTGGAACAAAAGGAGAACACGGAAGAGGCGGTAGAAAGAAGCAAAGATGAAGAAGCAGTAGAAGAAGAAAATTTTGTAGAATCCCCTGTTGTTTCTGACGATGACGACGACGAGGTAATTAGGAATAAATTATAATTACCTAGTCAGGCCTCAAGAACCCTTTGTACTATTGCGTGCTGTGAAAGCATAATGATTAAGCAATGTTTGTCATTACTTGCAGGATTAATGCTCTTCCTATTTATTAATTGTATAGGCTATATTAGGCGTACGTTTAACTTGAAAAGATTCAATTATTATAAGTTTTCTCTAATTATTGAAAATGCCTCAAGCTTCATTGTTGCATGACTCTCTATTCTCTAAGCATTGGTTGATTTAAAGCTCCTAGTACCATAACTCAGCAAATTTGAATTCAGAATCTTCAAATGTTCTTCAAAAGTAGTGGGTTTACATCCCTTTTCCTTAATCAATGAAAATGCGATTAGTTATATTGTAGTCTAGTGGTAAGAATTAGGTGGAGCTGTCAGCATCGTGACTTCTTAGCATATATCTAAATAGTAACTTGGCCATGTGCTGGTAATTGAAACAACCTAGAGTTGTTCTCAATTAAATCAGATATATTGATTATTCCAAGTTTTAATAATTTGCCTGATGGTTGGTCATTATTGTTCCAGGATTTTTCTGATGATGGATCACTTGGTGAATCTGGATCAGAAGACAGTCATCTATCCGGGGAAGAGGTACATGGTGAATTCTATTTTCTTGGGTTGGTGTAAGATAAGTGGGCATACATGCTGCCTCATTCATAGGATTACGATTAACTGGAACTTTGTTGATCAAAGATGTTTCTCACTTTTGCAGGATGTTTTTGTATCAAGTGATAATGAAGATTCATTTGATGCCAAAAGTGATGATGTTAGTGGTAATGGTGCAAGTGGCAGTGGTAGAGATGATACTGGACATGGTAAAGATGACGATGCAGAAAGCGATGATTCCCGCACAGTAGTTGAAGAGAGCGATTCGTCTGAAGATGAGGTTTGCCCCCCCCCCCCCCCCCCCGGGGTTAAGAAATGGAAGGTGTCATAAATTGCATTATAGGTGGCAGTTTTTTGTTTGGGTCTCTTTATTTTTACTAGCCCAAACATTGTTGTTTAAATCCATCAGTAAAGCGAGGAAATGATGCAAAGTGAGGATTATTGATTTATGGGGAAACTATGAACTTCATAGAAGTGTACATTTCAACCAATGACAGTCAAAGTAATACTAACAAGAAGTGGTTTGTTCTTTGAAGTTTGAACCTCACTTTCAAGGAGTTCGATTAATATCAACACAATTGCAAATTGGATGCTATAATTAGTAATTATAATTGCAGTACTAAGTTCATGTATGTTCAGTATTTCCTGATTCTGTAACTTGTGTGCTTCACTTCAACGAACTGTGCGTTTCACTTCAAGCCCATGGACCTTGTTGCTTTTTGTATTTGAAAACACTTGGTCAGAGTTGATAATATGATGATACCTTGGTGAATCCAAAAATATGATGTTGCATGCTGTCCTGTTCTTTCATGTATGAGTGGTCTAAGGATAACTTCTTCTATGAATTTTCTGTTTATTTTTTTGGTTTTTATCTTTCTATTCAATTACATTTTGTCCTGTCAGGTTGATCCTCGTAATACTGTTGGAGATGTTCCATTGAAATGGTACAAAGAAGAGGAACATATTGGATATGATCTTGCAGGGAAGAAGATTAAAAAAAAAGAGAGACAAGATAAATTAGACTCATTTCTTGCCAGTGTTGATGATTCCAAGAATTGGTGAGTGAATCATTTTCAACACAAGGAGTGTTTAATACTGCCTATCTTGTTTATAATCGCCCAAGCACTGCATGTGTTAGACTAGTATTATCCTCCTTTTGGAATGTCAATAGTTCATATCCCCTCATTCGCTGTTTACCCTGGCTTGTAAGTTTGTACCGAACTATTTAATGTATGAATGGGCTAAGAAAAGGCAACCAGAATAACACGTTATCAAGAAGGTGACATTTCCTTTGCGTGCTTCACTCTTCAAATTAGTTATCACCCTGCTAAGTTTCTTTCTCTTTAGAGATTTCTGATAAGGTGATCTATAGATCCATTCTCTTTTGGTTGTTTATTATGTGTGTATATTGTGAATTCAGGCGTAAGATTTATGATGAATATAATGATGAGGAAGTTGAACTCACGAAAGAAGAAGTCAAGGTCATCAAAAGATTGCTGAAAGGAAAGGCACCTCATGCTGATTTTGATCCATATGCGGTTCGTGCTCTATAATTACCATTTGGCACTGGAGTTTCTTGCAGGGATACTTGTTCTTAACTTAATTCAACTCATTTACTCTTATTTGTTATTCTGTTCTGCAGCCTTATGTTGACTGGTTTTCCTGGGATGACTCCAAACATCCTCTTTCTAGTGCACCAGAACCAAAGAGACGTTTTATCCCTTCAAAATGGGAGAGTAAAAAGGTAAATTCTTTTGATACTTTTTTTCCTGCTTTATTTTCGTACTAGTCTGGAGTGATGTTGGAAGTGTATAATCTGCTTTTTCTTGATAACTCGTCAGTAGGATCTTATATGGTTATTTCTCTCCTCCACTTGATTAGGATGTTTCTGAAAGAATCTGTGTCCTCTTTTCGGGTTCAACTTGTCCATGTCTTTATATGTTGTACAACTATGTACATGGTTGGTTGATTTTGCTTAATCATGTCACTGATAAGAGCCCAGGCAGATGACCTATGTTATATAGGTGTATAAACCAACTTTCAGGAGAAAATCGAACTCACCTTTTGGCTCAAATCAAGTGTTATACTTAAAAGGCAATGTGTACAAGCACATGTACCAGCAGATATACTAGTTTTGCAAATAATTCTAGGATATTGTTGTCGTTTGTTCCTCTTCTAGTTGTGTTCTGTCAACTCCAATGTTAATAATCCTGGACGGATGCTAATACTGAATATCAAAAGATTGTTGCTAGTACAGTTACATTCGTGCCAGGAATCGCAAAAGGAGGGCATTTGCGGTATGGTCACACTAAAATATGAGTCATTATCAGTAAATTTGAGGGAGTCTTTCTATGTTTTTGTATGTTGGATGTATTATTGGGATTGACATTGTTTGGTGGTTTTTACGATTGGTGTGGTATCTTCTGAACTTACAGGTTGTCCAATATGTGCGGGCAATTCGAAAGGGGCTTATAAAATTTGACGAGAAGCCAAAGGAAGAGCCAAGTGCCTACCTCTTATGGGGAGATGATTCCAGTGCAATAGATAGACAAGGGTTGGCATATATTCCTGCTCCAAAACCTAAACTGCCTGGTATGCAACCTGACCATCCTTTCTAGATGATAATTTTGTATATTATCTTTCCTGTTTGCCATTTTTGCATAAAGTATACTCTGCATACCTAACACCTTCCAATTTTCAGGTCATGAGGAGTCTTATAACCCTTCTTTAGAATATATTCCTACACAAGAAGAGATCAATTCTTATCAGCTTATGTTTGAGGAAGACCGACCAAAGTTTATCCCGAAACGGTATTAGTGTCTATTTGATTGTTTAATTGTGTGCTCTGTACAGCTGTTTATATTTTTTAACGTCTTAATGCTAACCTTCTCACTGCTTTAGGTTCACATCGTTGAGAAATGTTCCAGCATATGAGAAAGCAGTCAATGAAAATTTTGGCCGTTGTTTGGATCTTTATTTATGTCCAAGGGCTCGGAAAAAACGTGTACGTGAAGGATTTAATCCTTTATCCCTTCATTTCATCTGACTATTGTTTATGGGGCTCAGATCATAATCTGATACCTTTGGGAATAAATCTCTATTTTTGTGCAGATTAATATTGATCCCGAGTCTTTGAAGCCCAAGTTGCCAAGTCGCAAGGATCTCAGACCTTATCCAACGTCCTGTTATCTCGAGTATAAAGGTCATAAAGGCCCCGTAGTGTCAATTTCTACAGAATCTACTGGACAGTGGATTGCTTCTGGTATGATCTTTTGTCCTAGAGATGTTATGCTTTTTTGTTGGATAAATGTTCAGATTGAAGTGCTTAGATTCTCTTGACTCGTCCATGTGAAGGTTCAAGTGATGGAACAGTGCGCATTTGGGAGGTTGAAACTGGAAGGTGTGTCAGGATTTGGGAGCTTGGGGAATCTGTAAGTCATGTCTCCTGGAATCCTTTGCCTGAACGCCCCATATTGGCAGCCTGCATGTAAGTGATTTACTGGAGTATATGATAATTGTTAATCATATTGGTTGGATCTTAAACCACTACCACATAAATGTTGCAGGGGAGAAGATGTATATCTTCTGAATACTGGACTTGGCAACGCAGAAGAACAAAAGAGTCTTGAAGAGCTTTTGCATGTTGAAACTCCATCAACCCCTGATGACTCTGGTCAGTTTCATTTGGACACTCTGCAATTTGTGTGAGTTATTACTCATCATGTTGCCTAACTCTAGTTATTTTTCTTAGATAATGATAAAATCGCTGTGAATTGGGTTCAAGATGATAAGAATGGGGGAATCAGGTTGAAGCACTTCAAGGTACCTTTCATGCTTCCCATTGATACTTTGTGATGCCTCAAGTATTGAAGTGATTATCACGATGAAATCTCTCCCGTGTAACTCAAATGTTTGTCATTGGATTATGCAGACTGTTTCTTCAGTTGAGTGGCATCGGAAGGGCGACTATTTCTCAACGCTTATGCCATCTGATATCCTTCATCTGATTTACATTATTGGCCTGATCTTTCAACACGAGTGTCTGCTTCTCACCCCCTGCCTATGTCTTTATGTTTTGTAGTGTCTGTTAGAGGCTTATACATTTTAGGGATAATTATGGCCTGAACACTTTGGCCAACTAGTTTACAAAGTATGTGCAAAATATATAGGTTGTGCATGCTTATACTATATACACTATTCTATACATATAATATACATAATCAGTATATAGGTTGTGGATATTTTTGCCATATTGGTAATAAGTATTGGCAAAATGTACACATTGGTAACTTACCTTACATTTTATAGTGGTGTGATGTGATAAAGAAAAGCATATATGGTTGGTTCTGTATTAATTCTGTATGATCTAGTGGTGGTACCGACGTGCAGCTGTTGGTGAAAATGTTTTGACAGACCGTCCTTAGCAAATCCTGTAAGGGCTCTGTCTTCTTTCGTCTTTTAGAAGTAAAGCGTTCTGTTTGTTTGAAAGAGAAGATGCATGGACACAGAAATGTCAGGCGGGAGGGTGTTTGTGCGTGTTTCTTGCCTCATTATTGTGAAACTCGAGACTGTGCTTAGTTGATTGTTGTTATTTCTTGACTCTTATCCACCCCAATCAAAAGCAGTGCTAATTCATATGCTCTCAAAGAAACAGACTCAAAGAATACCATTCAAGCTTCATGGACTTCCAGTTTCAACAGCTTTCCATCCCTCTCGCTCTGCCTTCTTTATTTCAACAAAGAAAAATATTCGAGTTTATGATCTCTTGAAGCAAAAGCTCATTAAGAAGCTAGAGACAGGGGTTCGCGAAGTCTCGTCTATTGCTGTTCATCCTGGTGGTATGTCTTGGATGCTCTTTGATGATGTTGTCTGCTAGTCTCTATACTCAACTGTTTAAGATGCTTTTTAAACTTTTTGTGCAGGTGACAATCTTATTGTAGGGAGCAAAGACGGGAAACTGTGCTGGTTTGATATGGACCTTTCATCTCAACCTTACAGAGTTCTCAAGTATGCTCTTTAAATTGATTTTTGTAATTTTGAAAATTTTTTCTCCATGTGTCATTGTGTTGTTTTTATGAATTCAGTCTGGTGACTTAATAATCACGCCTATTGTGGATTTAGTTCTTGTACTGAAACATGTCAGATTGTGCACATTTTTGCATTTATGCTTACTTGATGTGTGCTCGTTTGACATTTTTTTATCTCAACCTCTAGGAGTTATCAAACTTGTAATTAGCTCTTGTCTTTTTCAAAAGCTTTTTTCTGGACGTGTCTTGTGTTGCTTTTATGAATCCAGTCTAGTGAATTGATGTTTGTGCCTGTTTTGAATTCGAATCTTGTGTGCTGATACATGTTAAGTTGTGCACTTAAGTTCTCGTGCTCATGCTATCTTAATTTGATTTGCTTATTGGAAGGATCTTGTTTGAGATGAGTTGCAGGTGTTAGATGTCTTATATTGAAAATATCCACTAGTTCTTCTCTACAAATGTGATTGGTTAGTCTATTCATTCTTTGCTCAACTTGGTCCATAAATGTGCTTATTTGAAGGTTTTTCAATGTTAACAGTTGCCATCCGAAGGACATCAACAGAGTGGCCTTTCATCGCTCCTATCCTTTGTTTGCTTCATCTTCTGACGATTGTACGGCATATGTTTTCCATGGCATGGTTTATTCAGATCTAAACCAGAATCCATTGATTGTACCTCTGGAGATTCTTCGTGGTCATGCCAGTGAAAATGGAAGAGGTATGGCCTTACCCTGTCTTTTCAGCATATAATGATTCTACTCTAGTACCCACTTGTCATCCTGTCCTACACTGGAGGAAATAAATGTTAATTTGATGAAGCTGCTGCAATTAGTGTTGTATAGTTTCACTTAATCTCAAATACATTTGGATACAATATATTTGTCAATACATTATTGTATTAGGAACCTTTGTCTAGTTGGACCTTTTGGTGGTAATGAATATCAGATGAGAGGACACTTTTGAGGTCTAATTTCCCGCTTTTAATACAAATAAAAGCATCTAGAGGAATACTTAATGTTGATCTAGAAAAAGACAGCTGACAAGATTGATGGTACAACTCAATCATGGCCATCCTGTTTTTTTTTTTTTTTGTAGGAAATATGCCAGAAGGCTAAATTCACTTAAGTTGATGGGTCGAGATTTAAATTTAAGGATCCCCTAGGTGTTTTGCAAGTTCTTAAACTAATCTGTGAAGCAAATTTCAAATATTAAATTGAGGTCAAATAAAAACTATACTAGTTTGGTCTTGGGTCTTCATTTTATGTGCAATGTGTCTATACTATATACCAAAGAAAAAATGGATTTTATATAAATGGCTTATGGTATTGATGGTAATGGGCACCTGCACATGCTACCACTTTGTTGACATTTCTTGATTGCCACTGTCTTCAGGTGTCATGGACTGTAAGTTCCATCCTAGGCAACCATGGTTGTTTACTGCAGGAGCAGACTCTGTGATCAAGCTCTACTGTCACTAGGAAGATCACTCCAAAATGCATAGTTATTGATTGTCGTGTTGCATTTGTTAATCTGAAAAGAGGAAGACAGTACATTGCACTGTAATACTGTATACATTGATGTGGGGTAATTTGGGAAGTTGTCTTCTTGGACAAAGGGAGGATCTCTTGTTCTTTCTCAGATAGGCGAACAATGAATTCCACATATAGATGCAGAAGTTGGCACTGTTCTTTTGTATGATCAAGATGACGATCACCTCGTGTGTATGGGAGTGTTTGATGCAATTCACCCTAAGCCGGCTTTTTTTTACGATAGGAGAACTCTGCCCAAGTTATTATCTTATGTCAGCATTTTCCGTAGAGCTAGGAGCATATGGGTGAAGTACTTAGCACACTGGAGCTCTTCATTATTTTTTTGACCATAAACTGAGTTATCATATATTTTTGTAATATTGTTATATTTATGCATGTAACAAATGGTAAGCATCTTTGGCACTCGCTATTAGCAACATAACAGTGGAATTTTGAAGAAATTATTTCTGCTGGTATTGGTCTGTTGGAATTATTTTTTTATTTGATGCAGTCATATATTGTTTGACTAGAATATCGAACTCTTTTTTACAGATGAACAACATCCCATAAATTAGTGCTCATATCTCGGTAAATTACATTTTCCGTACAGATATCTCTATAGAGCATTGCTATCATTTGCGACGGCTCCCTAATAATCTTTGCAGCTCTACTACATACAAAAGTCGTCATCCAAATTTTTGGGAGTCTGGAGCCAAAAGAACAAATAAATTATCTAAAAATTCTAAGGCAAAGGCAAAAACATTGAGCGGCCGGTTTAAATAAGGGAAAAAGGTAGTGCGCCTTTTAGGGCAGCCAAGAAAATCAGCTAAAAAGCAGAGTTAGAGGATCAGGCCAACATAACGGACGCTGTCTAAATGAGGGAAAAAGGTACGCCTTACGGGACAGCCTTACAGATGTTTTAACTTTTTGCTTTTTAGTTCATTTTTAATTATTGTTTTTAAAGTTTTTCCTATGCAAATTGTTTCTCTTTATTTTGCATGCGAATTATGATTCCAGAGTGTCTATTTGCTCATAATGGAGTGTTCTTATCTGAAAAATTCCGCTTTAGTATATTCAATCCGTCTCTTAGTACTGGATTTCACAAGGAAAGTGGTTATGTCTTACTAATAACAAAAAGCTTGTTGCAAAAAGACTGCAGGCAGCCTCCATAAATAAATGATTTGTAGATATAAATTGGTTAATTTTTCTTTTTCACAAAACATGAAGTTGTGGTTCATTTTTGTATTTAAAAAATGTAAAATCGTTATATGACATTATCAAATCAAGTCTTTTTCGAAAAAATTGAAATTACACATACTGATTACATCTTCTTATTTCAAAGCCAACAGCACCTTATAAATAGGGGTTATTATTTGGGCTCACAACCATCAGTCTGGTCTGCGCGTGAAATTTTCTCTTCGGTACTCATCATTGATAAGTCTTCTCCCGCATCTGAACTCACATAACAGGGTCATCTTCATCCACACAAACTGGGTATTATAAATCCCTTTCCAGGATGTGCCTATTCAAATAATACAATATAGAACATAAAGACTGAAATAGATGCAGAGCAACTGTACAAAGTAGCTGTATTGTTTCCTTTGCTGGTACATAGGTAATGTATGAAGGCGTCACAAACTGAGCCAATTTCCACATTCTACTGCAAGAGTTGAACTGCTGCTATTGATGGTATCTTTTCCCTCAGTTTCTGAGTTACAGCCACACGAACTGTCATTACACCAGCTGCAGGACCTGTGATTCGGACTTTAACTATTGGCTCCTCAATTGCCACAAGTTCTAAACTTCCACCAGCTGCCCCAACAAGATATGGCCGTATCTCTTCAAGAACCTAAACAATTGCAACAAAAAAATAGAGTAAGAAGATTTGCGGGAAGAAACAGAGATAATTGTGCACGCATTTATTTAATCTAGTCAGGCTCAGAGTTAGCGACAATTTAATCAATAGGTATAGCTGTTGAAGTGTTGAATGAGTCTAAGATCACATTGTGAACATGCCGATGCCATAGATACTTCTTGTTTTTCACAGACAAGACAAACAAGCATTAGTTATGACAGAGTAGTTTCTATGCTTCGACTGCAGCCACATTTAGGTGCACATATTAAGCAAATCATACAGTACCAGTGAAGCACATATTGCTCTCTCAACTCCATTATTTCTTTTTAATAAATAATCAAAGATTCATAAATGCTTGCACTAAATCAGTGCGATAAATCATAATTACAGATCGTGCAGATCCCTTATATCTAAAATTGCATCACTGTCATGTGCAATAACTAGCCACCAAGGCCTAGCTCGAGTGGCAAAGGATCGAGGATTTGTAGCTTAGTTCGCAGGTTCAAGCCGTTGTGATTGGTCCAAAGTACGTGTCACAGACGGATTTCTCAGTTATCAAAAATAAAAATAAAATATCATGTGCAATAACTAAGTTGGCACCAAAAATCTAGCAAAATAAGACATCTTTATCTAGGCTATGTAAATTTCTCCTATGGCCTTCAAAAATTCTGTCGTTTAAACTCCATCATTTTAAACCTCTTTTACTCCTAATCAAAAGATCTCTGAGGGCCAGCGGCACAAAGTTCGGAACTCAGTTAATAATTGGCCCGCATTGCTCTACCTTTCTCCACTTAATACCGCTACTCTCTTACCTCTAGATCAAAGGCCTGAAGCAACTCCATAATCCAAATATACAAATATGTGAAATGCACAATTCAATCACACCTAATGCCAAGCTCTAAAACAAAATTAATGAATCAGCTACTTATTGGAGTCAGAAGCAACATAATCATGCCATAATTTCCTCCCTTAGGTAATTCAAGATGAGTTTCAAATGGAACTGCAACCTACTACTTCCAATTCATGACTGAGCCAGTCTAACTCAATGAGTCTCTTAATGCTGGATTTCACAAGGATAGAGGCTAGAGTCTCACTAATAACAAGAAGGCAGTGTCGATAAGTGTTCCAAGTTTACAGATTCTCTTATAGAGTAAAAAAGGAAGCTCCACTCCGGTGTGGAGGCTTCTGTAGCCAATCTTGAGAACACTGAAGGAACACAATCAGTCTAATGCAGCAGGCAACTTCCCATTGGGTAGTAAGGTCAGCTCTTGGCACTATTGCAACAGGCTCAAGTATGTGGTCAGCCTATCCAGGAAGGGAGCATAGCTGGTTCAGCCGACTTTGAAGGTAAAAATTGCAGGTTCTTCTTATGAACTACGTAAATATACATGATAACTTGACTATTTTAGAAGAACCACCAATAACTGGATCTGGAGCGACAGGTCATAATACTTCCAATTGATTAGTAACAAACATGAAATCACAAGGTAGGGGGAATCAAAACATAATTAGACTGGTCTTGTCCTTTAAATAACTCCAAGACTTTCCGTTTCTTAGTACCACAAACTAGAAGGCCCTAGTTCAATGGATTTATAAGTTGAGAAATCATTCAAAATAATCTATAACTACAGAATGCAATATCAATTTGCATGACAACAAAGTAATCTAGGACTGACTTAATTAGTCCAAGATATGTTGAAGATCATCTAGTTCAGGTTTCCAGTTTCGAAAGGATTGTGCCAATTATATGCAAGAGATAAATAACTTAGAGAAGTAGCTACCTTCTCTATGTTTTCCTCGTTAAGCTCAAGGCCAGTTTCTTCATCTGGTACTGCTTCAACAGCAACAATCTCTGGTATCTTTTCCATCAAACGACGCTCAATTCCCAATTTCATTGTCGTGACTGAACTTGGACAGGATCCACACGCTCCTTGAAGTTTTAGCTTCACAACATTGCCATCAATTTCATGCAATGCAACGTTTCCTCCATCTGAAATCAGATATGGTCGAATTTCATCCAGCACACTCTCAATGTTCTCTGAAGTAAGCGGTAACTCTAATGATGAATTTGGCTCTACTGCTGAATTTGGAGTTGCAACAGCTTTCACAACTGCAACAAGAGCCAACAAGCAAATCATTTCAGATTCTCATAGTCTCTCAAAACATTTATGCAAGGTTGAAACTACTACCATTAGCTCTAAGTATTCCATCGAACAAAGAACAATAACATTGTGACCTAATAATAAAACCAACAGGCTATGTAAATAAGAACCTTTGTTATCCTTGCCTGTATATTAAAATAAAAGAGATAATTTAAGGCCTTTCGGTTTCCAACCATAACTAAGTGATTATCTGAACATTCTTTACAAACTAATCAATTTCAATAATATAACAGTTAGTTAATTCCACAGAAGGCTAAAATCTTTTAACATATTGGTTCTTGACATAAAAATGATTTAAGCAAAATTTGTAGCAAGGAAAAAAATTCCCATTTTTGTCTGTACAAGCTGTAATATAAAATACAAATAACAAAATTGTATTCATGAAACATAAAGCACACCTCGAAACTGTGAAGCTCTACGGAGGGAGCGTGGTGATGAATTGGGCCTAGTCCAAGAGGAAACTCGAGTTCCAAAGAAGCCAGAAATCTGCAGAGTAAAGACAGATGGTTAGGCAAATGAAAAAAAAAGAGACGAAATTCGACGGCAAGACTCAAGATATACCTCGAGAGGAAGAGGAGGAAGAAAGAGAGTGGCGGTGGAAGAAGAAGGAGAGCATGATGAAGATGAAGATGGAGAATCTAGGGTTTGGAAACTTCTAGAAACATATGAAGAAGAAGGAGTTGGAGGATTCAATAGCATGGCTGATTGCATCTCTTCGTATCAAATTACCCAAAATTCAATCAAATTCACCAAATTTGATGATTTTTGTTTCTGAAAATCAAAAAATATTTGATTGCTTTCTCTCACTTTCCCTTCTTGCTTTTTCTTTTTTTTCCTTCTTCTATTTGTATTTTGTGGACCGGAAAATTTTTATTTTTTTTATGCGTCCATCTCTATTTTTGTCTTGCTCTCTTATTTATACTTGCGAATTACTACATTTTGGATTTGTTTTTTAGAAAACAAAAAAAACTTTGATACCCACCCCCATTACTTTTGTTACAGTTCTCCTTCTGACTTAAAAAAAACCTCTTTTTACTCAAAGATTCACTGCAATTTTCGATTAAAAATAATAAAAAGATTTAATAAGTTCGAATAATTTATATTTTATCATAATCTTTCCATATACTTTGTCGTATTCTTGTTCGAAAAGAAACCTTTGAAATTATTTTTCTCTAATTTTCCTTCAAATTTTTATTATTTCAGGTTATATAGTTCTTAAGAAAATTTGTAGATACATGGGCGAATAACCTTGAACTAATTCAAATGTTTTACATAGATTTACCTAACACATAAAATTCAAATTAGCTCATACACGTGCTATAAAACAAGAATAATAAAGTATAGTAGTACTCCTTCTAGAACAAGCTCATTAATTTTGATCATTGACAGATGCAACTATTGAAAAAAAAGAAACATCCAAAAAAAAAAAAAAGAGCATTACTGTATACACAAACACGCGAAATTAAAAATATGATGGTGTTTCCTCAAGCTTGAAACTCAACGACAGATCCAGAAGAAAAAAGTTTAAGTTACATCAAGCAACGATATATAGTAATTTCTCTTAATTTCAGAAAAGATGAGAAGAAGCAAAAAGTGGATTATCAACACTAGTAGAACTTCTTTTTTTCCTTGAGAACAAGTCTGCAACAAGTGGAATAATGGGCTTCTTCTTTTTTTCCTTTTTCTTCCCAATCAAACCTACATCTGTTTCTCCAATGGTTAACATCTCTGCTAATGTTGGGGATGATGATTCCCATGTCACTGATCTCCTTTCCTTTTTCTTATCTTCATTGTTCATTTTCAATGATTTTGCTGCTGCTGCCATTGCACCTGCAATATGCGTCCATCGCTCACAATACATGTTTCAAATATAATAATAATAATGTTTTGTGAATGTAATTCTGTTTCTAACCTGCGTGAGCTGCTTCAGCTTGAGCCAATTTCGACATGTTCTTATGAAGCTCTGCGTTTAAAGAAGCTAACGCGATTTCAGTTTCAGATTCTCTTGCTTTCATGAGCTTCAGTTCCGCCTTTGTTTCTTCGAGCTCAGTTTCTAGCTTCTTCAGTGTTTCAACAACGATAGGATCATTCAACTCTTGAGGACTTGGTGAAGAACCAGATTTCCATGACGTGACAATTTCTTGAGAATTAGCACTTGATGGAGAATAATTGTTTGTATTCCATGGACTTTCTTGGGTTGGAAATGTGAAAGGCTTTGGAGAATAGATTTCTTTAGCTAGAAATCGCTCACCGAAGATGGCTACAGCTTCTTTGACGGAGCGAAAAGGGCGTGAAGAATCAACGTTGGAATGATAATCCATGGCTAGCTGATGATGTTATTTTTTTGTTTGAGAGATATGTGAGACAATATTACTATGATTATTGGATTATGATGATTGCTATAAGGTTGGAAGGTTTCTTTGCTTTTACTTCAAATATATTCAGTTATAAGAGATTTTGATAATGGAGATTGGTCTAGTGTGAGGTGGTGTGTATATGTACCCTAAGAGTAATGGATGAGTAAGTAGTCTAATGGCAAGCTGGTGAATTAGAGATCATATATATGTATGTATATAGAGAGATACTGTTGTTTCAAGGTTAAGTTTCAAGGGATTTTGAAGTTGGAAGAAGTTGACTCCTCAGCTACCAAGCAAATGAATTAAGGGTTTCTCTCTCTTCTTTTTATTCTATTAAATCTCAATTAATTTAAATTTGCATCGTATAAAATTTATCAATTAATTTAGATATACATCATATAGGGGTGTGCATTTGGTTTTTCGGTTTGATTTTATTCTATTTGATTCGGATTTTGGTTTTTGATTTGAAGAAGTGTAACCAAATCCAAACCAAAATAAATTTGGTTTGGATTTTTTCGATTTGTTTAATAAGTTATGTCAATAATTAGAAACATAACAAAATTATACAATTTAAAAAATTATATATATATATATATAGATATTGTATTTCTTAAATATTCTTTTTAATATAAATCACATGTAAAATGTAAAACACAATACTTAAAACTTAAAAGTATATCAATTATAGATGTCCAAATATAATAAAATAAATTAAATCATAATAAAAATAACTAAAAAGGGACAAAAGTGATTAACTCCAGCTTAATTCTAAACACTCACATATATATATAAATATAATTCAGTTTTTTTGATTTTTCGATTTTCATTTTTTTAAATTCGAAACCAAACTAAAAAATCAAACAAAGTAAACTATAAATCTAAATTCAAACCAAAAAAAAAACAATTCTAATTAAAATTCAATTTAATTTAATTTGATTTTTCGATTTAATCTAAATAGTGCACACCCCTAGCATCGTCTAAAATTTATGAAAGGAAGTGAGTATGCTTCCTAACACAAGCTTTCGTATCAAGAGCTCAACAAACCAAAGATCTCTTAATAATAAGAATAGAAGAATCCGATATATCTATCTCAATAGAACTCTTAAATAGTATTAAGAAGATTTTTATTTTACGGTATTTCAGGAAAAAAAAAAATTTTAGATTACTTTCAGATATTTGTGTGGTTGAAAATTATTTTTTTAAAAAAATAAATAGATATTGTAAAGTTAAATTATTTTAAATTATAGTAAGATAATATTCTTTTTGAAATGAACTAAAAAAAGAACATAACATAAAATATGACTATATGAGATGCGAAAAGATTAATATTTAACTCATATAGACATAGTGAGTGCCAACAAAATATACATATTTTAACATGTAATTAATTTTTGATCTAATTTTTAAAATATTGATGTCACAAAAAATAATTGACTGACTTAAAAGATATTTTTATATTATCAGTATAGCTAAATTAAACTAAGTTTAAGTATGCAATAATAACGGTATCAATTACGTACGTACTTTAGGAAGCAGCATATCTCCAACCATTTTCTTGTTGCGGTGGTTACGTATTAACATATTGCAGCCTTTTTGTCTTCATAAGCAACATGCAAATTTTTGTTGGTAAAAATACACATCAATTGACTATAAATTGTTAGTAATTTCTTGATTTTTCGTTTTTTTTTAAAAGCTTGTACACTTCTATTTACAATGTAATTGTAAAAAAATTAAGGAAAGTAAAAGAATTGAGAAAATCAACGAAAATTGAAATAAAAAAATGTATATTAATTTGATTTATTAATTTAATAAATTGATGAGGTTATTTAGTAATTGAAAAAAATAAGTCAATTTAACGTATTAAGCCAATCAAAGAGTACGTAAGTTAAGAACACATAGTCCCACGTCTAATTTAGATATACATCGTTTGATCATGTGAGACAAAATTATGATTTGAAATCATATTAAATGAAGTTGAAGTTTTATTTGAACATGTCATTTGAAATTGTAAATCTTAGTATTTGCTCATAACATAAATTTTGTTACATATTAAATAAAACTATAGTACTCGATAGAAAAAAATGTTTTTTTTTTCAAAAAATAAAATACAAAAATGTAAAAAAATGTAAAATTATAATATGAAATTCTCAAATTAAATTTTTATAAAAAATGATAAAATTAAAGCTCGTGTCCAAACATTAATTTTTAAATTATAAAAATTAAATTTTCAAATCAGATGAAATCAAATTGCACACGGTATTAAACGTGACCGCGTACAAGCTAGGCCAAGAGCTAGGACCCGTTTTTATTTGGGCTCACAACCATCGGTCCGGTCTGCGTCTGAACTCTGGCGATCAAGTTCTCTCTCTGCTACTGTGCGTCTGCTCTCACCATTGTTACTTCTTTCACTTTGTATTTACTTGTGTCTCCCGCCCATTTTCTTCTATGGCACCGAAGAAGAAACCTCAATCATCCAAAGGCAAAGGTTCTTCTTCCACCGGTCCTAAATTGCAAATTTCTGCCGAGGACGAGAATCGTCTCCGACGATTGTTGCTTAATTCAGGCCACTCCACTCAGTCTCCGACTCCGATTCCAGCAGAGGATGCCCTGTCAAAAGCGCAGAAGGCCAAGAAACTCCGTTCTATTTACGAAAAGCTTTCCTGCGAGGGGTTCTCCAATAATCAAATTGAACTTGCGTTATCCGCTCTCAAGGTAATCTACTAATCAAGAAACCGTTCATCTTTCCAATCTCAAAATTTAATGATCAAGTAATTTCAAGAAAGACAAACTCATGTAATTTCAAGAAACATCATGTATACTGTTTTTTTTTTTTTAAATATCAACATTTTAATCAGACAATGTCTCTCTGAAATAGTTTTTAATAATGTTTACCATTTCAAAAAAATTACACAGGAGAGAGCCACGTTTGAAGCTGCTTTAGATTGGCTATGCTTGAATTTGCGAGGAAATGAGCTTCCTCTGAAGTTTTCAAGTGGTACTTCCCAATCGAACGAAGGTATTGATTAAAAAAGTTCTGTTTAATTTCCAGACTCAGCGATATAGAGGAATTTTGTGTTAAGGAGAAAGAAGTTAAGTTCACGAATATGCATTTTTCGCAGGTTCTGTTGGTATCATATCAACTGCTCGACAAGATTGGGTTCCTTCAGCAGATTCATCTGTTGCAGAAGTTAAAGAGGAGAAAATACCTACAGTTTCAGTTGTGCCAAAGGGTCGAAGTGATAGTGAATTTCTACGCACAGTTGAACGCGCACAAGCTGATTGGATCCGTCAGTATATGGAACAACAGGAAGAGGTATTTATACAGTTCTATTTGATGCTTTTAGTTCGAATGGGGGGCACAATAGGTTCTGTGGTGCTAAACTACTGCACTGTATCTGATTTCAGCTTTTTGTGAATTATCTGTCTACAGTGAAACCAAAGGTAACTGTCAAAGGTTCTGCAGGGGAGTGCATATGCCTAGTTAGCTACTGCATGCTTAACACTTCTACATATTATTTTTGTTTCACAGTTACCTGTTGTCTTAGAAAAACATACTAAGATTCATGATAAAGAATTAGGACATGATGTTGTTCCCTCTATGTTGCTTGGACTCTTCAAAAATGTCGATGAGTTTGTGTCGGATCCTCCAAAAAGGATCCTCCAAAAATGTATATTTTTGAAGGATCTGACACGGGTGCGGCAACATTTTTGGAGAATCCGAGCAACGTAGTTCTCCCTCCTATATTTCATCATCACTTGCTCTAGTTTAATCCATATGTTTTTTGCTGTTTTTGGTTAGCTCCCTGAGCTGAGTACTGTAATAATGTATTGGAGCTACATCTACTTATCTTTGTGACTTTCGCATCCTTTTGATGCCATCAATGAAACACCTTATTTCATCAAAAAAAAGAAAAGAAGAATTAGGGCACGAGTCCTGACTTATGGCAGCTAGACTTAGTCAAAATCTATCTTTAATCCCATTTCAATCTGAAACAAATTTTCTATTTTTTAATCTTAAAGTTTGAAATATTAAAAAGCCACTGAAATTCAAAGTGTGTAACGCTGAGTCTATACATTCTTCTTTTACTATGCATTTACAGGATGAAGCTGAAAGTTGGGAATCTGGTTTTTCTGACGATGGTTCCCTAGAGCAGGTAAATCTCATTGCAACTCTTTCCATGTTTCTACACGAATAAAGCATCAGTTCACTTGCTTTGTGTTACACAGCCTCTTTAGTCATGACTATCTGATGATGTAGGCTTTCCTTTTATCGGTATCCATTTCCCAGTTCATTGTAGTAGTATGTTCAGGCTTTAGGTTGGGCTTGTGGATGGAGTAGATAATGGTTTACATTCTTGGAACGCTTGTATGACTATTTCTCTTGTGAAAATGACATGTTTACGTAAAGTTGAATCTGGATATTGTAACAGTTAGTTCCTCAAAGCATTTCCCCTTTTTCCTGTTGTAGCGATTTATATTTTGTCTTATCAGAGTAGATATAAGATCAATATGAAAAGCATGCTACTGGTCTTGATTCATGTTTTGTTCGTCAACAGGTCCCACGGAAAAAACGTAGTGTTGAGTCCATTGTTCAAGAATTTCATACTGCTAGGCTGGAAGCTATTCATGCAAAAGAGCGCGGTGACAAAAAGGGCCAGGAACAAGCCAGCCGAATCATTCGGAAGATCAAGCAGGAGATATCTTCTCTAGGTTGAAAACTTTTGATATTGTGCTTTCATTCCATTACTATAGCTAGTTCAACTTATGACATTTATTATAGGACTACCGGATGATATCCTGGAATCTGCACATGAAAGTGCTTCCGATCATGCAGTGTTAGACAGGTCCTCAGAAAAACTTGACGTTGACGATGTTACTTCACCCAATTTCAGAACGTCTGATATTCATGAACATGAGATAGGAATGGACGAAGTGTCTGTCAATAATAGCTCTAATGAGTTCATCGAAAACAATCCATCAAGTGTTCCTTTAGGTGACAAGGCAGCTTCAGGAGGAGAACCAGAAGATGTAGAGCTTGGTGATTTCTTATTTGAAGAAGATTCCTCCGCTGATGTGTTGGCTACTGTACTAGAACTGCAGAAGAAAGAGAAGATGAGAGAGTTATGCAGTCAGAAAAACTTGGAGAAGTTAGAAGGTATATGGAAAAAGGTAAAAATCTGGTACCTGATCTTATGAGTTGGTTGTAAATTTTTCACTGTAGATTATAATCTAGAGCCCTCATTAGTTACCTAAAAAAAGAAGAAGATTTGGAGCTCCTCTATTGGTAAAAAGAAGGATACAATAGGACAAAGATGCCTGATCAGTTCAAAAAAAAAGTTTTAACTTAAATAATGTAGCCCTTTAAAGTGAACAAAGTATGTTTTCATTGTTTTCCTTTTCAATGTAGTTACTTTGACAGGATAAGGTGTAACTTGTCTCTGTGTTTATTAGTTTTGAAACAACTGATAGTGTTATTGCATCAAAGGGTGTGGCCTAACGGTTAATGAAGTTGGTTGAAACCTTAGAGACCAAGGTTCAAATTCCAAGACCAAAAAACCTAGGTGATCTCTTCCCATCTGCCTACGCATTGGTGTGCTGAGTTATCTGGTACTCGTGTTAGTTGGAGGTAGAAGGTATCCCTGAAATAGTCAAGTGCGAGCAAGCTGGTACAGAAATTATTGTTTTAGAAAAAAAGAATTGTTACAGTTATTAAGGTAAACTGATACTGGTAAGAAGGTTAATCCACGATGAGCCCATATGGACCTGTTCTGTTGCGTGAAGTTAAACCACCCCCTCTAACAACAACATGTGATGCAAAATGTGAACCATGTTAGTATTGTGTCACCCCTTCTCTTATTGAGGTCTTCTTGCTTTTGTTCTTAAGTTGTTGTTCCTTCGCTAAAAGTGTTACAACTGTTGGCATAATTGCAGGGAGACCCACAAAAGATTCCGAAGGCTTTTCTTCACCAACTTTGTCAAAGATCAGGATGGGAGGCACCAAAATATGCGAAAATACCTGGAAAAGGAAATCTGACAAGTTACTCAGTTAGTATAATGCGCAAAGCCAGTGGGAGGGGTAAGAGCAGAAAAGCTGGAGGGCTAGTGACAATGGAGCTTCCTAGTCAGGATCATGCTTCTTCTACTGCTGAGGTATGTCTAATGCTTTGTTCATACTGTTATTGCATTTGTTGTAAGTCCATAAAAGAAGGGAAAGAGAAGTTAATTATAATTGCAGCTCTACTATTTGGCGGTTACACAATGTTTCAGATTGTGGGTGTAAAATATACCCTAATAGGGAGAATTTAATGTATTCACATCAACATAGGAGTATGTCATTTATCCCTTCGTTTCTTGTAAGATAGCAGTTGAATTTGTGTAGCAGTTTCTTGTAAAATATACAGTATTTGTCGCTGTGGTTTTTTCTTTTTTGATAATGTTAATTGATTGGCATCAATAAGTTGCAATGGTTACAAAAATAGATATGCTAGCTCCATTTGTCCCTGTAGTTTGGTGGACTGAATTTTTGTTCAGACCACAATATTTCAGGGCCTCTAGGCACTAGTAAATAATACTGGAAACTTTGGTTTAAGCCATCAAACTGATTATTTGACCTTTTTTCTATTTAAGCTTTTGATCGATTTCTCCGGAGTTTTCCAGTTTGTTCTGTAGGCTTGTTCAATTTGCACTTTGACACTGCCCAAAGCCACGCATCGCGTTTCAGATTGTCTTTTTGGCTTTTAAGACACCTTTGAAGGTTTGTCTGGAATAAATGTCAGCTCATAACCTAAAAGATTTGTGACACTATGGAGAAGGTCTTAGGGATATATATGGTGAGAGACTGTCTTTGAACATTAAAGTAAATTATGGTAAAGACAGATTCTTCTGATTTATTTCTTCCACTGCTAAATTCTCTCTTTTTCTCCTTTTGTTTCTCTCCTCCATAATTCACACATCTTCTTTTATTTTCTGGGAAGATTTAAAAATGCCTGAGCTAGAAGAGAGTTTGTTTCTGGTCCAACTGCAGTTTCCACTGACTGGAAGAACAAAATCTCCTACTTGTGAAGTGAGCAGAGAAATAAAAAGCATTCTGTTGTTGAACAGCAAGTAACTGTGAATTTACCTACAGAGGGCCAGTAGTGTTTGGGCAGGAGAAGGATGCACCAGGGTCCCCACAAGACACTTGCGAGGGCTATCTGTAAGAAGGAAGAGAGAGGAAGTTGATAACATTAATCAAATGTGTATTTTCATGTGTAATTCACATAGCCTTATCGTGATGGGTCTTTTGGATGCAAAATCAATTGGAAATGAAAAATGTCACGATTTAGAGGAATAAATATGCGAAATTATAGAAATTCTTAACATGGTTGTAAGAAAGAAAGTTCATACTCTCTGTACATATACGAACTCTCTCTTTTTTGCTATTTTTGTGAATAACATTGCTGTATGTACTAAAAGAAAAGGAAAGTATCAAATTATTGAAACATGAAAGATAATGTGACAACCCCACTTATTTTTAGATTAATAATGATGTTATTGAAGTGTAATATCCTGGCAAGATAAGAAAATAAATACTGTTCTAGGAGCTTTTGCCGCTTTTGCTTTTTGTGCAATAGGTATGGTATTGGTCTTCACCATGACGTGTTTATGCATCAGTCTTAACCCCTTTGTGGATCCTTCCTCTGTTTTGTAACCCCTCTTGAAGTTCTATGGATAGTTCATAAAATGCTGGTAAGAGGCAGTTCATAGAGCTATTGTTTTCTCTTCTCTATTTGCTTTTCCATGGTTGACAGGACTCTGCTATTACTGTGATGTCATTTTCTTGTAAAAAGCATTTGATATTTTTTTTCTAATAGGTCTTACTTAGATCTGAAGAGATGTCATGTAATTGCAACTTTGATGAAAATACAATCTAATGTAGTTTGGAATGACCAATGTTCAAGCTTACAAGGAAATCACAAAAAAATATGATCTTGGTTTCAGGAACCAGAGATCTTATTAATTAACTGGAATTTGCAGAGTTCTGTTTTAAGAACACTTGTTAACTTTTTTTTTAGTTTTCTATGATTTTTGTTTTGAGATTTGATTCTAAAACATGGTTCTCTTCTTTTTTGAACTGTGTTTGCTCAGGATGCACAAAACAGAGTTGCAGCGTATGCTCTCCATCGCTTGTTTCCAGATCTCCCAGTTCACATGCCAATTACTGAGCCATATGCATCACTTATTTTGCAGTGGGAGGAAGGTCATTTTTCTAACTTCACGTGAAGTCAAATGTTTGATAATTGGTATTACATTAAGCATTTTGGTAACTCAATTTTATACTTTACCCTGATCAAATTGGTCTCTTAGCCATAGAGCCCATAATTGTTTATCTAATCTTTTACTGCAAACTTTACATTGATAAACAGTTTTTTTTAATTGATGAAAGTTATCATAGAGAGATAATACACTCAAAAATCTTTGCCCAGAGGTAAAATTTATGCTACAACATCTATGAAAACAAGGAAAAAGAGGGAAGTTACTTGAAGCATCCCATGTAAAATGAATAATCCCTCCAAAATTTATTTCAACCCGTAAACGGGTTTCACTGATGTAGGCAGCATAAAAGTGTAGAGATAGTTGTTAATGTTTGATCTTGTTGCTCGTCTTCTTTCTCTTCTGTTATTTTTTTTTCCGGCTGATATCTTAGTGGTTGCATACCTCATTAACAACCTGAAGAACCCTAGTCTGTGTCAGTTAGATTCGCAAGGTCTGGTCTGATATCTCCACCTCTTTCATGTGCATGGGGGTCTTTTCTGGGACAGGTGATTCTGTGAAAGATATTGTTGATGATCAAGTGGAACGAAGGGCCTATTTTGTGGATTCGTTGTTGGATGCTAGCGGTTCAGAAACCATAACTCTTTCAGATGTCTCCAATAATGCTAGCAAAGAAAAGTTTTTACATCCTCACACCACCGAAGATAAGACGGTGCCTGTTGATTATACAGGTGAAGTATGCTTATGGATTCTTTTCTGGTTTGCATCAGGAAATAATTTGAAATTGTTACCTATTTTCTTAAAACATTGCAAAATGTATGGCATTTCTTATGAAGCTGGTATTGGTAGAATTTGAATTTCTCTTTCGCTTTGTTTTATTGACTTTGCTTCAATCATGGTTCTAGATTACGGCTGCTTTTCCAAGAATCGCTGATATAATGTCTTTAATATTTGGTGATTGTGTCTATATACATTTTGTTCTTTTCTGTTCATTGAGCTGGCAATAAATGATTTATTCAGATGTCTACTGCAGTTCAATCTGTCCCATTCTAATGCAGATTGTATTTCATTTTCCTTCCTTTGGGGAAGATATGACTCATAGGTTAGAATCGCAAAACAAGTGAACTAATTGTCTCGTGCTGGTGAAAATGGAAGTACCTCAAACAGATAATGTTTTCTATTGAGTTATAGGTTCAGCATATTGCCCTTAGGGGATGGGTAAAGTGGTAAACAGTGAGTTTTAGTTATTGGCTTTTATAAGATCTTGTATACCTGTTAGTTTTTGCAGGTTTGTGGAGGCTTTTGGGAGTTCATTGCTTTTTCAGAATGTAAATGGTTTCTTTGCTGACTAATCTCTTTGTTTTCTGCAGCCAAAAATCCACTTAAAGAAGCAGAAAGTCTCTCTCTGAAAAAGGAGCAGGAGGGTAGGAAGAAGTTGAAGAAGTACCAGGTCAGAGCCTTTCTAGTTCTATACTATTAAAATTATGTGGCACATTGGATGAGATTGTGTTAGTTCTGCTGTAACTTCAACGCCATCTACTGTGGAGTTGTCATTCACTTTGGGCTGCTTGTTACATTTTTACATAGATATGCATCACTGTTGAATAACACAGATTTGAATGATGAAAAAACTTGAAAGATGACAAGGAACAAAAGGTAGGAAAGATCTTGAAGACAGAATAAAAAGAACCAGAGGGCTCTAGCAGTTGCACTTTCGGCATTTTAGTAACAGTGAGGGCTGTGATATGTATAGTCTTCCTTTTCTTTCTTCTTTTGGGGGTAGGGGTGGGGATATGAATTCTGTTGCAAGCTAGGGTTTCAACTACTATATTTCTTTACATTTTTTTAGTTTTGATACAAACGGCTCTTTTTCGTTTTTGTTGTAGAGGTCTCTTTTTTTTTTTTTTTTTGATGACAAGGAAAACCCGCAGCCTCTACCCTTTGGGTGCGCAGGGTAAAAACCCCGCTCCTATGCAGTAACTCGGAAACCACATAAGAGAGGTTACCCGCATTAGGCAAGCCTGGTGCGATGAAGAGGTTGTCTATAGCTTTGCTAAGCCTAGATTGGTTTCTTACTTTTCATATTATTGTGGTAGAGCTTTCATGACTTAACAACTGACCTGGGGCAGTTGTTTGCTGGGATTCTGAGGTTTCAGGTTGTCCGCATATGCTATAATGGTGGTTAAAGTTTATCCAGCCTTACATCATGCATTTCCATAGGAGTCATTACATAGTGGCTTTCCTTATTTCCCTCTTTTCTCTTCATAATTTTAATTTTTTTTAAAAACATTTATCATTGATGTTACTTACCTCTTTGTCTGCTTCAATTTCTGAAGATACTTAATTATGTTCTCCAAGCAGGAAATGTTAAAATCACGGGCCGCCCTTCCTATCGCTGACTTAAAAGGCGAGATCCTGCATTCACTAGAGGAGAACGATGTTTTGGTCATTTGTGGGGAAACAGGTTGCGGGAAAACAACCCAGGTGTTGAACTCTTAAACTTTTCCTTTTTTTTTGTACCAAAATTACTTCAATACTGTGTTGAGGCGCAGCTTTCAATTCTGTTTAGTTGCTACTAGTTATGTGCTTTGGTCCTGTTTTCCCATTCTTTGGAGAACTTTCTTTCCCTTATTTTATTGCAACGATCCTAGCTTGATGTGTTTTCTCAAATAAATCTTTTTCCAAGGGGATTAGCAAATCAGTGCTTCTTATTTTCAGATAGTGAGCTGTGGAGAAGATCCTACTCACCTAAACAGTTGCTAGAGAATATGTCAGAGAACTTTCCAAATAAAGCTAATTAACTTAAGAAGTCACCAAGATGGTTTTTATGTGTAATGGAGAATAACTTATAAATTCACATTTGTATCTAGAATCATTGACATCTTACATTTTAATTTCTGTAGGTCCCTCAATTTATACTGGATGACATGATTGAATCAGGACGTGGGGGACACTGTAACATTATATGCACACAACCAAGGAGAATCGCGGTCAGTGCTACCATTCATTTACCATACATTTACCTGCACTAACTGAAACATTGGTTCTGGAATTCAGTTCTTTAATCGTCTGCTTGTTTGATTCAAAAGAAAATGTACTTTTTCCATGCACCTGTTCTGCTGAAATTATCAACTTCTATGACTTCCACGGAGCTGCCAATATTTTTGCCATTATTCTGGATTGTTGCCTGTGGACTATGATAAAATCTATACTTTATGAGGCCTTGTCCATCTCGGTAAAGTATGTGAATATTGGGATTTGTTCCATTATTATTGTTTCTCCATTTGACACATTTTGTGGGTGCAGAACCATCTAATATTTTTGAAGGTTTGTCATCCAGCCATTTTAAGATACACATAAGCACAACAATATTTCCTTGAATTATGCTGCCTTGTAAGATAACTCCAGAGCATCTTGCTGGTTCTTGCTTCTAGTTCATCCTACCTTTCTGTAACCTTGTTATACACTGGCTGAAGAATAAGGATTAATGTTGTCGTTAGTTGAATTGTAGGTCAAACAGAAGCTAGGTCTCTACTCCTTCCTGAGGAAGAAAGGCTTTGTTATCATCTAAATCAACGTAAGGTGCGTAGCGGTGTAGAGTCCAACTAAGACTTTCATGAAAGGTCTCATTCATCTTGATTGAGGAGTTTCTTACTGACCTCTAAACCTTCTCTACTTTTGAAGATAGACTGGAAAGCAAGTTCAGAGAATAGCTAAGTGGAAGTCAGAGACTCCCTTTTTTAGGAACATAGACTACCTATGTGCTGGTAAACTCCACCTAGACTGAGATTCATCAGTTCAATCATTTAGTTTGTGTCCTTAGTCCTATATTCTTCAGGAAAGGATCAATTCCTTCTCTATTCTCTAACTTCTACTTGGGGTCAAAAGTTATTAGTTGGATTTCATTGAAGATCAAAGTAATTGGTTGGAGTATGGTGAAGCATTCCAATTTAGATGGGTGTATCACATCAAGGACAGGGCTTATTTGAACTCTTGTATATCAGATCACTTACCATTATGAAGTAACCGATCATACTTCTTTTTTTGAGAAATGTAACAGTTAGTCTATATTTATCCACAGGTATGCTACCTCAAAAGTGTAGTGCCTCTCCATAAGTGTTGTAATTACATATGATCCTATACCTACTTACTTACCAAGTTACAGCCAATCTGTAGTTGTGCTGATTACTTCTAAGCTATCTAGGACTACTTGTTTACACCAAAAATAATACAAGAGCTAAACAATTAAGCTTAAATCTTTGTATGTTGCTCTGCTTTCCTTCAAAACATCTCTGGTTCCTCTCTAGCCATACTGCCCACCATATGCATGATGGGACAATCTTCCATCTCTCCTCCTTTCTTCGTGCATTTCCACCTCTATTCCGTCACTTCAAAACCTCTGTGATCCTTCCTGGTTTCACCCATTTAATCTCTCTCATATTGGTGAACATATGCCACAGCTGGGTTGTGCACTTGCAGTCCCAATACTGATCATATTTGAAGAACACATGCATGGAATTCAGAAATTCGATCAGAAAGTTTTTCCTTTTTCTTGCTAATATAGGTTTTCTGCGATAGTTTAGCTCTGATTGGAGGCTCTTCCTCTTCACTTTTGTTGAGATGTCATTAGGCAATGCTTTCATCTTGCTCTTTACACCCTCATTTTAGGTTTTCTGTCACTGACAATAAGAATTGCTGATTGTCATTTTCTCTTTGCTAGGCTACTTCTGTGGCTGAAAGAGTTGCTGATGAGCGTTGTGAATCTTCACCAGGTTCAAGTGAGTCCTTGGTTGGTTACCAAGTTCGCCTCGATAGTGCAAGGTATTGCTTCCGGCTTGCCGAAGTCTTCATTTTTAAATGGATAGGTTATCACTTGTCCCCAAAATAAGGGATACAAAATCATGAAATTGGATGTCATGTTGACTCATGCTTCTCTGATAATTGATTTATATTACCATTTTAGTGTCGGCGAAGCTACCAGTGCTTAATAAAACCAGTCAGTTATCTCTATGTGGCTGGATGTATGGATTCTGCGCTGTCATTTCACTTGGTTTATTCATTTCATTTGATCACTTTAAACATGGTTTTATCAGGTCTACCATACATGACTCATGGGAAAAGTAGGATTAGATATTGCTCATTGGATCTGAGACTTCGAAGGATTTAGGTGTTGAGTTTTAAGATACTTGGGTTCATATGGACAGCCAATTTTGTGCATCACTGCTCTGCTACTATTACAACTCCCACTGTGATCTGCTTTTGTTTAGTCAGCGATCTAATCATTCTTGCTGAGTCATGTTCCCTTAGATTTCCTTAAGCATAGCAAACCTTTTTTCACTTGGCTTTTTATGGTTTTCGTTGTCATCATGTAAGAACATAGGAATCTCCCATCAGTGGTTCTACCCAGAATAAGTATCATTTTATATTCATGCTTTAGAAGCTATAATCATCATTAATACTGAAATACGATAATGATTCTGTGATTGTCTAGTGAAGTTGTGATTATTACATCAAAACATAATCTATTATTTTTTTTTACCTTCTTTCAGGAATGAGAGAACAAAGCTCCTCTTTTGTACAACTGGCATTCTTTTGAGAATGTTTTCAGTAAGTCTCCTACTAATTATATTGCATGCTTACCGACTATATTGTTCCGTGTTTCGAATTTATTTGACATAATCTTTGCCCACTTTACCTTTTTTTGAATTTTGTTCTTTTAAGAACATAATGCTGAAATATTGGCCAATATCTTTTGGTGCAATTTAATGTGTTATTTTGCAGGGAAATAAAAGTTTGGCTGGTGTTAGTCATATCATTGTTGATGAAGTGCATGAGAGGTCACTTCTGGTGAGTTTTTTGTGCACTGCATGACATGTGTTTATGAATTATGGCGAGCAAGTTTATTTAATTTCCACTACTTGCTTGTAAAATAGACCAGGCTAGCCTCCAAGGCCTAGCTCGAGTGGCAAAAGGTGGAGGATTTGTGGCGTAGGTCGCAGGTTCAAGCCCCACACCACGCAAAGCCCGGTTTATAGAAGTGGAGAAGGGTAGAGGGGAGGGCCCATTATCCACCGAGGTTAGAAGGCTGTGATTTGTCCAAAGGGTGGGTCCACAGATGGATTTCTTGGTTATCAAAAAAATATAATTAAAAAAAATAGATCAGGCTATCAAAAATTGACCATGTGAATATGAAAGCACGTTGTTTAGATTCTCTTATGCTGATTCTTATGGTATTAGGTACCTACTAATGGTGGCCATCTAGATATAGACCATTGCTATCTGGTTGGTTAAACATGTTAAAAGCTTGAGGAAAATGAAGAAGATAAATCAGTGAAATGTGTGACATAGTTATGATGGGAAAATTTCTTGTATGCAAACAATATACCAAAAAGCGGAGAATCTATAGTAGAATATGATCTCCGAAAAAATCACCCAATTTTTCTACAAATTGAAACCTTGTGGATGCATTGAGAGAGGAATAAAAAGAGAGAACAAATGAGAGGCTATTCTCTTTCTAAATGCTCTCATATTTCTTTCTTTTAATAAGACCCCACATGAGTGCTTGTGGGGCAGCATATCATGCCCTTTGTCATCTCTAAAGGCCTAATTAATTAGTGCCTACTTCTTTGGGCTCAGTCGTTGTCCATAGCAATGTCGAACCATCTTAAGATCTCTCACCATCGGCGAGTTGGCCACCTGACAATGCAAGATGATATGTTCATGTCCTCACTTTTTTTTGCACATCAAACGCAAGCTGACGTATTATTATTCTTTCTTGCTGCAAATTAAGTAAATTGCTTACCTTTCTCGGCACCCGTGAATCCAAATTGACAAGTACAGAAAACCTGAGCCATACTGACTATAAGAGCTTATGTGTAATATGATTTTACGAAGAACCATAGATATGGTTCTTGTATATATAGAGGACTGACTGACTTCTTTGAGAATCATATTTTGATCTAGCTCTCACTACTTATTTATTTACGATTTCCTCAACACTGGTATCATTACTTACCTTATTAAAAAGGTATGATAATTATCATTTTGACAAATTTGGAAGAACTGCACATGGCTATGAATTCTGGAAAGAAGTAATCAAATGACTTTTATACATCATTGGGCATTAAGAGGACTGAAGAAAGGACTGTAACTTGCTGCTGTACATTCTTTCAGAAGCCCTTACATTTTTCTTCATTTGATTGGTGTACTACCGGTGCTATTGCTGCCAAATTTAGGCACACAAAGAAGCTACTTCCTGACTGAGCCTCCAGTATTTATTAGACTCCACGACACTCTGACTCTGAGACATCAGCGGGATTCTTATAATCATTGTTGCTTCTGAAATCTAGCTTTGATGTCACACTTTCTGCAAATTGTTGCAGCTATGGCAAAGGCTGAATGCTCTTGCTGGACACCCCATTATAAGCCCTTTACTCTAGTAACAGAAAGGATGACTTGCTTTCTTGTCTTTTGTTTCACATTCATTTAATTCTGAAATCCCAATGTTTTGTGTCTATGATAGTTGGGTGCCACTGTTGTCATCTTCTTGAAGATGTGGTTCATTTTCATTTTCATGAGACACTCTTTTTATCTGCACACTACTCACTAGATGACTAGGACTATCAAACTGAAGAGGGAAATTGTACTTTTTGCTGTTATCTACTTATATACCATTAATCTCTGGTTCTTCCTGTACTTTGTTGTATATTAATGGATCTCTTTTAAAACCAGGGTGATTTTCTGCTCATTGTCTTGAAGAGTCTCATCCAGATGCAATCTGCCCTTGGTACGGCAAAACTGAAAGTTATACTCATGTATGGTTTGATTTTGTTTATCAATATCTTGCAACCATTATCTTGTTCTGTGTCCTTTTTATAGTTATGACTGCTCATAGAGGAAATTTTTGTTTTGTTTTACACATCAGGTCTGCGACAGTAGATTCACATTTGTTTTCTCATTACTTTGGTAACTGCCCTGTAATTACTGCTCAAGGACGAACACATCCTGTTTCAACTTATTTTCTCGAGGATATTTATGAGAGTATCAATTACCGCCTTGCATCTGATTCTCCGGCTTCTTTAAGCTATGGAACATCTACTAGGGAAAAGGTAAAATAGTTTACTTGCCTTAATTGACATTTAGATGGATTGATATTTGAAATTGTGTTTCTTTGCTAGATATGCTCTCATTGGCAATTTCTAGCTTCTGCTTTGGAACTGCTCTAAAGCTTCTCTTATACCAATCTTTACTTTTAGCTGAACTAATTTCTGATTAAAATCAATTATTAGTAAGGAATAGATCCTGACAAACCATTATGAGTGTTGCTCTGGTGTTGGCTTACAGCTGAAGTAGATCTTCCTTATTGACTTGAAGTTCAGTCTGTTAACTTTTTGTTATGTAACTCAAGTCCTAAGAGCTTCTTATATCTTTCCAATTGTATGAGTGCAGAATGCTCCTATTGGCAATCATAGGGGGAAAAAGAACCTTGTCCTCTCTGCATGGGGTGATGAGTCATTGCTGTCTGAAGAGTACATAAATCCCTATTATGATTCCAGTAATTATCAAAACTACAGTGGACAAACTCAAAAAAATCTGGTAATTATTTCTTAAAAGTACCTCTTCAGTGATGCTAATTAAGATCCTAAAAACTTCACTGAACGAATACTGTGATGAACCATCTCTCACTATCTCAGAGGAAATTGAATGAAGACATTATTGATTATGATCTTCTCGAAGACCTGGTATGCTACATTGATGAAACATACCCTGATGGTGCTATACTAGTCTTTTTACCGGTAAGTTCATTGATTTAACATTTATTTACGTTTTGATTTTTTCTTTCGAAGTTTTATGTCTGCAGAAGAAAAGAAGATTGATTTGTGAATTGTGTTCTGCTGAAGGGGGTTGCCGAAATAAACACCTTATTCGATAGACTGTCCGTGTCGTTCCAGTTTAGTGGACAGTCTTCTGAATGGATTCTTCCTTTGCATTCTTCTGTAGCATCTGAGGATCAGAAAAAAGTGTTTATGAGACCTCCAGAAAATATCCGTAAGGTAATATTTTGTATTCAATCACATGTTTTTTCAATGAGAAATTTATTGTATCTGATTCGATTGTATGCATGCTATCTTCTTCTATTTGGGTTCTTTTCCCCTCTGTGCTTCTCTGTTCTCTTTCATGTGTTGGTTCTTGGTTGTGCAGTGTCTTGTTATTAATCTGCATTGTCTGAACACAATTAAATCATGTAATTACTCCCTGAAGGCTAAATGCTTATTATCATTATATAGCTGGTGTAAACTAACTCCTGCCACTAGCATTGGACACTTCTTGAGTTTTGTCAGCTCTTTTGCATCTTAATTTCCTTTTGTATCAGAGTTGACAACTCCTCATTTTTGTAACTTTTTGCATGTTCTTGATGCCAGCAATGAATTTTACTTACTTCCTCCAAAATAAAAACTAATATTGGAAGATGGTAAGTTGTTGTTTTGGTGCAGGAATTCATTTTGATAAATTTTCAGAATGATTTGCCCCTAGAAAATGCTTGAATGGCACAGATGCTTGCGCTGCAAATTGCCTTTCACCAGAACTAGCAATTGGATCTTCTTTTGCTATTGCACATACCAAGTAGAAGTGTTCTGAAGTATTATAGACTCTTTAGCTGAGAAAGAGACTCCCTTCTCTGCATATCCTATCATTGTCCAATGCAAGTTTATGGTCTGATTGCTCTTGCAATCTGGGAAAACCCTGGAACTTCTACTAAATATTAATACCAAAGGTTCACATCTTTAATTACACCTGTATGATGAAGCAACAAGCTCTCTTCATCCTAGCTCTCCCATGTTCTTAATGCTATGTCATCAACAAAGCACTTGCTGCTCCACTCCTTATCGCCTAATCCCGCAACTACTACTTTTCAGCTTTCGTTGGCGACTTCCATTTAATTTGCATCGAAACCCTTATCTACTGACATAATTCATGTATAATTTCAAAAGATATGATTGATACATTTGTCATCTGCTCGTGTGACTGGCTCCTGAAGTGCCACACTACTCTGCTTCACATCCCTCATTGTTAAGTAGTGGCAGCATGAGTGTATGACATCCTTTTATTGTTGCGAGTACTATCTTCATAGGCAGCCGAGAAAAGGCTACATTTCTTGATGTCGTTTAGGATGAAGAACTATGCTAGGAAATTTTGGAGGGTCTTACATAACTTTAAATCTGAAAGCTGCATTGACGATTTTCTTCTCAAGAGTCAGTCATTCGCAAGAACACATTTACAACTATGTCTTGTATGATATTGACGAATGGAAAGGTCCAACATGGAACAAGCTCTGTTTATTTTATCTTGTTGTAGATAATGCATAAATTTATTATATTTCTCTAGATATGCATGCTCATCATTTACTCCATGTTCGGCCGTATTCAACTTCAAGTTGAGAGTTGTACGTGGAGTCTGTGCAAAACCCTCTTCTTAGTCATCACCATATTTTTGCCTACTTTTAAGTGATTCATTTGCTTATTGTGCTGTATTTTTGCTTGGTAAATCACCACTTCCAGGTTATAATAGCTACAAATATTGCAGAGACTAGCATAACCATAGATGATGTGGTTTATGTGGTTGACTGTGGAAAACACAAAGAAAATCGCTATAATCCGAAGAAGGTAAGTCTTCTGCTCTCTTACATAGCAAATGACAGAGCTGATTGTCTCAGAGGATTGTTGTCTCAACTAAACACAGCTTATGTTGCATGTTTTCTGTTCTCTGTTATAATAATTAATATAAGCCTCCCCCCCCCCCCCCCCCCATATGGCTTCATTTCTTCTATATGAATATATCTGACATTTGAAATATTTTATTTCATCTACTATATTAGACATTTCAAGCTCTGAATCGCAATACAACTGTTATGGCAACTCCATCTAGATAATAGCTGGTGCCTTGCAGTACTGCTATTAAAACTGTGTGCATGTTATTATGGAGACATTTTCAATCTGAAGTTTGCACTCATCATATTTGGATTTTGTATGTAAGTTGGAATTTGTCTGTGTGATATGTTCAGCATTGCGATTTGGATAGAAAAATATTTGTCTATAGTTGGCTATGACTAGGTCCAGAAGCATCATCAGAAGAGAAGTTTCAGCACACACATGTGTTGTCATCTCTGTTAGGTTAAACAAAAGTCAAAAAGATGTATTTCTTTGGAAACTGGTTAGCCGATGAAGTGTTTTTGATAACATGGAAGTTACAGAAGGAAAAAATGTATTTTTGCTTGAGGACGAGGTCAAGGCATAATGTTCTTGTACATCATCTGGTTTATTAAATTGGGTGTTTAATTTTGAATAAAGTGTAATGTGTAACCAGCCTGTTAGACTTTTCTGGATCCAACCATGGGATTTTATTGCTAAACTTCTAAAAGACATGATTTACTTGTTGGTACCTCTGCTTTTATGTGTTCTGTTTGAAGAAATGTCAATTCCCTTTGCTCTTTGTCTCCAGAGTCTGGTGCACTGGTAATCATGTTTTTCTATTGTGTAAACTTCTTTTTTAGAAATTGTCAAGCATGGTTGAAGATTGGATATCTCAAGCAAATGCAAGGCAATGCCGAGGCAGAGCTGGTCGTGTAAAGCCAGGAATCTGCTTTTGTCTCTATACTTCTTACCGATATGAGAAACTCATGCGTCCTTACCAGGTACAGGCTATTAGTTGGTTTTCCTCGTTATTTTATCTGGTACTTTGTTCTTTGTTTCAGATAATCCTCTCTTACATCGCACTGATGTTTAGTTTGACTTCGCTAGATCCCGGAGATGCTGCGAATGCCGTTAGTAGAATTGTGCTTACAAATCAAATTGCTATCACTTGGAAGCATAAAGCTATTTTTGTCTATGGTGATTTGTTTTTTTAATCAAATTATTCAGATGCAATTTTATATATTTTGTTCTACGGATTTTCTCACTCATTTTTGTCTTTTTAAGGCTCTTGAACCTCCAAAGGATGAGGCTATTATGTCAGCAATTTCTTTATTGTATGAGGTATACTCCATGGAGATGAATCTGTCTTTTGGTTTCTTAGCATCAACATCTGCATGTTCTATAATAACGACATCATAAGTCAACAGCAGGATATGGAAGTTGAGTTACTCTCCTAGGAAGAAAAATTTATAAAAAAATGTTGATGAATGAAACATAATACTTTTAAGAGAAGAGCTAAGACTAAATTTAAATCCTTCACTTGGAAGATACTCATCTATACAATAAAGTGCTAATATTAGTGCGTTTATGCTTTATCTAGTCACATGTCGTCATATAAAATGGGATGGGTGTGTAAGGTATCAGGACCCATTCACTCTACAAAGTCTTGTGTAATTTGAAACATCTGCTTTTGTTTCTTGTATGTCAACATGTACTTCTATATAAGTTTCTACTATGCTTCATTAGTATTGAGGTGTATATTTGTCATGTATTTGGATGGTTCCATTTTCTATGGTATCATTGATAATAATGTTCATGCAAGATGGTATGCTATCTTGCATAGCTTGGTTTGTTACATGCAGTGCACTTGCATTCATTCATTTCCTTAATATTCTCTTGTCCATATTCTTTCTTCTTAAAGCATATAAAAAATACATTCCCGTGCTTCCATTTTAAGATTGCTTAATCACAATATTGTTTGTTGCATGAAATGCCAGTTGAACTGCACAGTCGTGTGCTCAAAGGTGATAATCTCATATTTCAATTTATATTCAGGTTGGTGCCGTTGAAGGGAATGAAGAGTTAACTCCTCTCGGGTATCATTTGGCGAGACTTCCCGTTGATGTTTTGGTGGGGAAGGTAGTCATGTGATTATCCCTTTTCTTTAACATCTTATATATTTTCATTATTACAACCCTAAATTCATGAACTTTTTTTTTGGCAAGGTAATAACTTTATTTAGGATTTCTAGAAAAATAATAATCTATGAGATCTCTTGTATACTAGTACGTAGAAAATTTACCAAAACATATGATTCTCTACGAGTGGCAATTTTCAAAATGAATTAAAATTTCATTGGTTCACCAATTGTCCTGGTTCTCTGGGCTTTGTTGACCACTATTATCTTATATTTTTTAAATGTGGAACTGTAGATGCTGCTATATGGTGGAGTATTTGGCTGCTTGTCACCAATTCTATCTATTTCAGCTTTCCTGAGTTACAAGTCTCCATTTGTTTATCCAAAAGATGAGGTTTGTATCTTCATCTCTTAAAAGCTTCGGTGATGTCGATATGGAATTTAATTATGTTATGGCATGCATATGCAGAGGCAAAATGTTGAAAGAGCAAAGCTGGCACTTTTGAGTGATAAGCTTGGCTGTGAAACTGACTCTGACAGTGGTAACTGGCAGTCTGACCATCTCCTAATGATGGTAGCGTATAAGAAGTGGGAGAAAATTTTGCGGGAGGTTAGTGATTTACTAACTTGCAACCACTTATGAAGTAACTGACTGTGTATCACATTTTAACAGCCCGGCTGAGAAATCCCAAGGGTAGTGACATAGGTACAAATCTGGGTTGATATTAGGCTGATTCCTCTATGCTTCCCAATTAAATACCAGCTTTTGTTTGTGGCAGGGTTCTAAGCCTGCATCAGAAATTGAAAGCTTTCCTCCAGGCTTTAGACTATTGGTAGAGAGTGTAGCTTTTGATGAGTGGGTTCTCCAACCCTGCCAGAAAAGAGAGCTAGTATTTATGTTGAGAAGCATAGAGGGGTGTGTTATCTACCGAGTTTCAAACTTAGCGCCAATGTCCTCAGTTATTCTCGATTATCAAAAAAAGGAAGAATTAATTGAAAGCTTAGGTGTGAATTGACTTTTGCCATGGAAAACGTATGATCAATCATGATACTTTGATTAGTGCTTGGTGCTTAGCATTTATAGTAAGTATTACTACCTCCATCCCTGATAGATTTGTTTACTACTATGTTTTGTCAATTTCAAAACCTGACCTTTAATATGACATAAGTTGTGGGGGATCCACACTTACTTCTTTAGTGCAACTTTCTGCTTTTTTGTTTCGCAAAAACTGCAAAGTCAATGCATAATCAACTAGAAAATAACTCATAATTTTTAACTTTTCTCAATATTTGTGTAGAATCAGACTTAGGGTACTACTGTATGATCAAAGGCGTAGCTCTTTTTGTCGCATGAGATTGTTAATTATTAGTAAGCCGATTTCCATCAGTCATATATGAAACAGATCACTGCTGGTTAGGATGAACTATGACCTAACTTTAATCTTGACTAATTTGGCTAAACAGATGCTCTCTATCTATTGCTGTTCAATGTTTACCCACTCCACAGAGATTTCCCAAAGAATATTGCTTCTGCTTTTTCGGTAACAGACCAAACAATATTGTGTTTTGCAGAAAGAGCATATATCCAATATGGAATTGTGCCGACATTGTTCATTGTTAGTCAAATAAGAATTAGTAGGGCCCAGGTGGATCAGTTAATATTGTGTTTTCTCTCTTGTCGTTTATTGTTTGGATCGACTTTTAAGTTAGAGATCCTAACTTATGGCTTATTTTTGTCATTTTAGCTTATAAGCACTTTTTTTAATTTACCCAAATACTAAAAGAGTGCTTTAAAACTATTTTGGCTTAAAAACACTTAGAATAAGCCAATCCAAACAGGGCTTTAGTCTATTGATAATGTACTTATATGTATTTCAACACTTTTTACTCATAAAAAAAGGTTATTTCCGAAAATTTAATGTATGCATTGTCATTCTTTAAGCTATGCTTCTGATGCAGTTCATTTTCTCTCTGGCAGAAAGGAGTCAAAGCAGCTAAGCAGTTTTGCAGCTCATATTTCTTGAGCAGTTCTGTCATGTACATGATAAGGTAGGATTTTGATGTTATACTAAGTGCATCCCTTGTTATTGATTCATCCCTCATTATGCAGTGAGTTTTAACAGTTATTTTAACAATGTTAAAGCTTCTCTAACAGCAAAGTATATCCTGTAGCCCTTGGGCCTTGGGGGTACTATTTCCTACTCTGGAATGCCTGACTAATTTCGAAAGAAGCATTATGTAGCTCAGTTTTCTTGTAATTCAATCAAAACTGATGGTGGTGTTAACGCCTTGGGGCTATAGAATATGGATTCAACTAATGGAACTATGATTGTCGTTATCCATATCTTTTGTACTTGAAAGCAAGCCTATTACCTGATCCTGAATCCATTCTTCAATTTATGAAGTGAGTACGGGTAAAAAACAAATTGCAAATTAAAGAATGGATTCAGCATATACAGTACCTACCTGTATTTAATTTTATGTAGCCTCCCACACCTACTTTCAGTCTTTCACCATTACCATTTATCATAATAATCATTGGCACCAATCTGCATTTTAAACTTATAATGATCCTTCAAAAAGGTCCATTAAAGACGATATGCAACAAACTCTGGATTTATGCAGGTTTGCAACGTTTAGCTCTTCCTGAGTGAGACACTGAGCTGCGAGAATTATACCTCCTTCCCAGTTACCTCCCTTTGTAAACCTCAGATTGTTTCCCCAACTGTTAATACATTTCTTATTGTGCCAGAGACATGAGAGTACAATTTGGAACGTTGCTAGCTGATATTGGACTCATCAACCTCCCAAAAAAGTCGGAGGTACTTTTATTTGTGAGATGCATATTTATGAAGTTTGCTTTATTAATTTATGACTTATGATTTGCGGTCTCATCCTTCAAATTGGATGGTATTAATTTAGTGAATCTAATATATAAAATTGAACTATGACTTACCTGCTTTTTCTGGACATTTAAAGTGAAGAGAACAATAAAAACACGGCTGTAGGTATCTCATGGACAATATTAGACCATGTTTACTTCAAATGAGGTTAGGATGTTAAGGATCTTAGGAACTGCAGTTATATGCACATTCCAAGCCAACTCATCGTTATCTCATAACAATTTGCTTTTTGGTTTCATCATTGCAACTTCTATGGGGGCGATGTGGGCCTTTGAGTGGTAGAGATATCTTCTGGTGTTTTAGTCTGCAAAAGTATGACCTGTATTGTCAGTCGTCACATCAGAGAGTTGTTTGATTTCAGTCTTCCGGATTTGAGGGTGGTTTGACTGGTTATCACTTACGTGCCAACTCTGGTTGAACTAGTGGACTCCAATTTATGCCTTCAGATTCAATGGATTTATACATGTTATCAAAATGGTTAAACCTGTAAAATTTACCAAGTATTGAGACGATTTAGTTTTTATCTCCTCTCTTCCTGCTGGAAGTCATATTTCTCAATATTATAGTGTTTTAACTTTGAAATAATTTTTGAATGCAGGTTGATTGGAAAAAGAAAGAGAAGCTTGGCAGTTGGCTTTCTGATATTTCACAACCTTTTAATATAAATTCAAATCATTCCTCAGTTCTTAAGGTACGTTAAAGCTTAGCTGTTCATATTCACTTCAGAGTCTCAAACTTGATAGGATATAGCTCGGTATAGGTATCATATGTTGGTTTCCTTCATGCCAGAAGGATGTATGTCATTTACCCTTGAATCTACAATTGGGCTCCAGTTAAAATTGTTCAAGAATGACAAAAGCCCCATATTGATGGTTAATGGGATGGATGGACTCCTTGTAAGGCTTGGCAATCCTCCTCCCTTTGAGCTAGCTTTTGGGGTGTGACTTATGCCTAAGACCTAATTTCACATGGTATCATAGCAGAGCCCGTCTCACGGGATGTTGGGGCCCCTAAAAATCAAATTGTCCATGCACCAGATGCTAAGCACTGAGCGTGAGGTGGGGGTGTTAAATAATGACAAAAGTCCCACATCGATGGTTAATGAGATGACTGGATTACTTGTAAGGCTTGGGCAGTCCTCCTCCCTTTGACCTAGCTTTTGGGGTGTGAGTAAGGCCTAAGACCTAATTTCACAAAAACGTTAAAGATATGAGGGTTGTCTCTTATTTCTATGTTACAGAATAGAGATATAAAGAGATCATTAATTAAGATGTGTGGATTGACTTGGGTCGGGGAAAGGGATTTTATAAGAATACCATGTTATTGATTTTGGTGCATAGCATGGAACAAAAAGGTGTGAGAACTTTCATATATATATATATATATATATATATATATATATATATATACTGAGTCACAATTCTCTTGATATATTGAACTCAGACCTGTAATAATTTTTTTATTTTTTCTGGTAAATAAAGATTTTATTACCAAAAGTGAATATTTACAGACCTAGACACTTGCTGACCAGGTGTCTCTCAAAGGAACAAAAACTTTCTAAGCAGGACTCACTTCTAACATGCCTAAGGAGTCACTACTAAATACATGAAAAAGAACTGATATAGAAAAAAAACCCAAAGACACCAGCATTATCAGCTAAACTAAACAAATCCGCAAGATAAGTTTCATGGTATTGGAGCTAGTTTCTGCAGCTGTGAGTACCTGTAATAAATTTTAGTAGAGAATAAAGCAAGTATTTTGTTAATGTCATCGCCTTAGAAGAATTTGTTCCACCATATTAGTTTGTTTGTTGATTTGCTGTATAGATGGCTAATTCCAATACTAACCACATGTGTCACCTATCCAAAAAATATTAATTAAAAAATTATCTCATGTGTCGCCTTTCATAAAAACAATGAAAATAGCACAATTTGCTCCAATAGACTATCGATTTAGTTCAGATACAGTGTAATCAATGACACCAAGGATCATTGCCCAGTATATCGAATTCCATGTAAATTTGTGTGAATGAATCACTTCTGTTCTGGAATAATGCTAAGGTAACTCTACATTCATAGAGTTATAATGGAACTTCTTGGTTCTTACACCCGCTGGATTCTGTTTACATGATCACTACCACTTAGCAGAAGAGAAATATTCTACTCAGAATTTACAGTTTCAAGATCACTGTTTTAGCATGCACCTGGTGAGATGTTCCAAGCCTGGTATCTACTGAATTTTGCAGATCTCTGTTTGAGAAGAAGGCATTAACACTTCTTTCCAGGAAGATATTTTGCTTCTTAATATCCTAGTTGTCACTAAGGCAGGTCTTCTGTAAAGCCTATAATGGCATTCATTAACTATTATCGGGTCGTTTGGTAGAAGGTATATGAGAAAATAGTGCATGTATTAGTTTTGGTATTACAAATCCCATGTTTTGTACACTTTTTCAACCTATGTATTGCTAATGCAAGTATTGGTGATACGCCCTATTTGGTATTATGCTATGTGTAACCAATTAGCGATTCAAGGTTATTAATGCATGTATTAGCATGGCTAAAGACTCGATTGTCCCTGAAAGTGTACAGAGCTAAAGAATGTGGATGATATTTTTGTAAATAAACATTTCTTTTCGAATTATGCAATCCATGTTATTTTTAATACATCAAACCAAAAATAAGAAATAACGACAGCATAACTAATCCCTGCGTTATTTATCCAGCATTATAACACACCTTGTTGAACACATTTCTTGTTCATCCTACCACACGATCCCTAAGGGGCATATGCAAGCTAATTGCATGTGATTTCACATAGCAAATATGATATAGAGGATTTTGGAGGGGGCAAGAGATAAGAGTGAGGGAGATTATTTCACTCTAGTTATTCTTTCGGTTTACTTACCTCTTTGACTTGTTTGGATACTAATCCTCTATAAATCTGTCTAGGCCATATTGTGTGCAGGTCTGTATCCCAATGTATCTGCGCGAGAAGAAGGCATTGCTACAACTGCTCTTGGGAACCTAAAACAGAGTGCAAATAATTCAGCAAAGAGTAACCCTGCATGGTATGATGGAAAACGAGAAGTTCATATTCACCCTTCCTCAATCAACTCTGACTTAAAAGCGTTTCAGTACCCATTTCTCGTCTTTCTTGAAAAGGTTAGCGTTTTTGTGATCTTTTGCTCTGAAAATCTAACATTTGGTTTCTCTGTCCTTATCTATGTATGTCCTCCATGCTTTCATTAAGTGTTGCTTCTTTCTGTCGTTTAAAGTGATAGGAATTTGTAGGTGTCTTTTCTTTATGAAATTCGTTGTTTTCACTAAACACCTTTCTCCCTTTTGTTTGGGATAAACAAAGAAAAGCCAGGCATTTTCACGTGCTTGGCCCATGAAAGAAGAATCAAGCTCGCACATGGAGGAGTGTGTGGAGAAAAAACACAAGTAAATAAAAGTGCGCTTTTAGATGAGATGGTCACACATTACTAAATTATAGTTTATAATAAGTTCCTATCAAATTCCACTTTGACAAATAAGTACTACTTTAGGTACTCTAATTTGAAGGATGGGGCTGGTAATTCCTATTTTTTTTTGTTTTTACTTCTCTATATATTAGTTTGTTTTGGAATTGTGGGCTTTGAGTCCCTGGTGAAAGGGTATCTAAGAGTTCAAATCGGGTAAAGATGTGTTCTTTTTCTCTTTGTGAATTCATAACAAACGTATTCAAATTGTGCACCTTAACTATTTGACTCAAGTTCTGTATTTCAAAATGTTTATTACATAGTCAAATTTTATCTCTAGTTTTATATTTTGTTGCACCATTTCTAAGATGTAATTCTTATTTATGCTATTATTTCAGGTGGAAACTAACAAGGTATTTTTGAGAGACACTACTGTTGTCTCTCCTTATACTATACTGCTTTTTGGTGGCCCAATTAACGTTCAGCACCAGGTATCTTTTGTTTATGGCCATGCTTGCATACCCTACTTTTTCTTTTCCATAACTTGATAAGTTCTTTGTTTCTTATTTCTCAATGTGTAGTAGGTGTCAATTTCATTTTCAAAATTTTCTCAAAACTTTGAAAGGTTGTCCATCTTGAGAACTATGAATACAGAGTTACCTTTATCTTAAAAAAACAATGATTTGCTTTGTTGTTTATTTATCAAGGAAGATTGAGCATTTGTGCTATGAAATGCTAAAATAAAAATGCTCTATTGTGTTCTTCAGTACACCCTCCTTTCCACCGATTTTGCTTCCATGATTTTCAAATGCAGAAGTAGGGTATTTCATCGTTTAATCCCTATACCCTCTTGAAAATAGGAAAATAAACGCAGAAAAAGTACATCAGGTGCATCACTTCCAAAACAGCCAATATAATTTGTTTTTACTACTATTGTTTAGGAGAATTGGGGGCAGTTTCTTACTCTAAAAACTGGTATCAAGTACTAGTATAAAAGTAACATACTTCCCCTGACATCCTTCATGGGAACTCTGATAAAATTGTGGAAGTAACATACTTTCTCTAAAGAGCTTTCCTTTTGGCCTTTCCAATTTCAGAGGCATGGTTCTGTGGAAAATCAAGTCAATCTTTCCTTGGGTCCAGATTGGCCTCAAATGTTAGCAAGATCTTACCAATTCAATTCCTAATTATTGCAGTTTTATGCAGCAAAAAAAGGCTAGAACCCATTCACATATATTTCAACATTAATTGTTTGCTATATACTTGTAATTATTTGTCCTTTTGAGGAATATTTTCTTCTTGTTGGTTCCTATTCCTGTCTTTCACCTGTTTTTTGTAGTATTTTGCTGATATTTATCTCTTCTTCTAAATAGTTTGTTATTGTTCTTTTTCAGACTGGAACAGTTACCATAGATGGATGGCTAGAAGTTACCGCGCCAGCACAAACAGCTGTGCTATTTAAGGAACTCCGGCTGACTCTTCATGATATTCTCAAGGAGCTTATTCGTAATCCACAGGTAGATGTTTTATTTTATACTTGCAGATAGTACAACTTGTTTCAGTACTAGCATTTACTGTTTCTTTCTGGCAGCAATCACCTAATTATAGATGAATAAGTCAGGGTCACAACCTTGAAACCTTCATACTTATTGGAGTGCCTTTATAAAAAGATAAGAAATAGATGCTTTATCCCCTTAGTTCTAATTTTTCGATGCAGTAACCAAAATCACTTTAAGAAATCTGAAGAAATTTAGCTGATGTACATTTTATTTTTCCACCATAACTCAAGGAGACAAAGGATAACTTTTCAAATTTCTAACACTGCCAGCAGATTCAGGAAAAAAAAAAAAGAAGCGAATCTGAATGCCAAATTGCTGCCCTGTTGAGGGAATGGTGTGCTCCCATTCTGGCACTTGATCTGCTCCTTTTGGCTGTTCCTACAAAAAATGATGTCTTGTCTATGTTTCTCTTCACATTGCATTGATGTTTGCTAGGAAACTCCATATGTTTTCGCTATTTGTGATAAAAGATCCTTCGGTGTTCCTATACAATGTCCTCTCGTGTAATGTGCTACTGACATTCACTTTCTTTCGCTATTCCCTGTTGAACGTAATATGAGCACACATGTCTTTTCTGTTCCAACAAATTTAAGGTTCTGCACACAACCCCCTTACTCTATGACCCAAAGGTCTCCCGGGTGCAATCTTTCTCACCACTATGATAACCATCTATTCAAGATCCTAATCTATGAGGCACAGGGAATCTTTTCATTGTTTGAGCTTTTGACAGTAGTTTGCATATCATTTTTCCTTTTTGTTTTTTGTTTTTTTTGTTTGTGTCATTAAATTTCTTTAGGTAGACATTACCATATAGCTGCTGTTGAATGCTTTTTAAGGTTTGCGATCATATTTTGTTTCCATTCAAATGTTCAGCCCTTTACACCTTTGTTTTGGATTGATGAATTCTGATGACACCTGATTTTTTCAGGCTTCCAAGGTGACTGATAATGAAGTTCTCAGATCTATAATCCAGCTGCTGTTAGAAGAAGATAAACAAAGAAAATAATCACAAAACCTTGGATCAGGTGATCATTCGCGCCCAGACATAGCTAGCAGAAACACGTAGGAGAGTTCAACCTTTTGTACGATTGCAAAAAAGGTAACTTGCTGCTATCTGGTTGCTGATATCTCGTGGGTGAGGTGATGGACTATCTGATTGGTGATCTCAGGAGTAGGACAAAATTTGTTCTAAGGTTAATTGATCATGAATCATCCCACAAAATTAATCATTCAGCAATTGACAGAATCACTAAAATTTGATATGTATATTATCCCAAAAAGCTAATGGAGAACTATGTTTGGCTGGAAAGAAACAAGAGGCACGCTTTGATTGCAGATTGAAAAATAAATGTATCAAAAACATTCAATTAATCTTTTACGACTGTCAAGTCCAGTTCATACAAATGTAATTCACCCAATTGTCCAAGTTTGAACGAATTGGGTTGTGACGGTTGCATCATCAAATAGTTACCAAGCTGATTTCTCCTTTTTATTATTACATAATAAAAGAATCCAAGTCTTGGTAAGCCAAAACAATAAAACAAGAACTAATGAATGCAGTAATTTTTTTGAAGACAATAGTACTATATGTCAATATTGAAAATATATTTATTATTATTTGACATAAAATCTAGTTGATTAAGAATTAAAATGTATTTACAATATTTTAAATTTATATATAACTGATTGTTTATATCAAATCAATAAAATATATGACATGTATGAAAAAATAACTTATAGTTTTTTTATTTCATTAGATTAGTTAACTACTTGTGTGTAAATATTGAAGTTACATTGATGTGGGTGTAAATAATCAAAATCTATGTTGGATCTAATCATTGGGCTAAGAGATTATTAATCATGTACAATATGGTGCAAAGAAGACATAAAAAAATTGTACGCCTTAGATTATTTGCTTCCACTTGTATGTGCTTATTATCAGAAGCGTAGCTGAGAGAGAGATCAAATCGAAACTCTGTCATGGCGAAGCACTCCTTTTCTCTCTCTCCTCTCTCTTCCTTCATCCTCCCTAGAGGCGACACTCTCTTTTACCTTATTGCCCTTTTCTCCATCCTATCCCTTCTTATCCACCATCTCTCCCCTGTCTCCGCCGAGAGCCGCCACTTCGAGGGTTTCGACGCCGATGAGATCGACGACTTTGGGGACTCCGACGAACCAATATCCGCCGCTAAATACATCCCTCCTCCTCCCCCTACCACTACCCTCTCAGTTTCCGACCCTATTGAATCTCATCATGGTCCTCCTCTTCCTTCAGCTGATCCCACCTCTCAAGTTACATCGCAGCCGTCCGATCCGAAACCCGCCTCCACATCCTTTGAGGTCTGGGATGAGGATGAGTTCGAAGGTTTCCCTCAATCTCCACCCTCTGATTCACCTTTAATTACGGAATCTGACACTGCTGCTGCTTCTAAATCTGATCCCAGTTTGAAACTTGAACCAGAGTCTGAGCCTGAAAGTCCGAAAACCATATCGTCTTATACTGTTGAGATAGTTTGTGTTTCCTTTTTGATTATGTTCGTTATAAACTATTTTACTGGGAAAAAAGAGAATGAGAAATTAGCCTTAGCTTGGGCTAGTAAATTTGCAACGAAGGACTCCATATTTGATAAGAATTTCAGTTTGTTGGGTGTTGGGGAAACTGATGATTCACCGTTGTTGTTAAAAGAAGGACAAAATGTGTTCAAGTTTTATGCAAGTGGGAGGAGATTTTGCCAGGGTTTGCTGGCTACCATGGAGCTTAAAAGTAGGCACGATTTGATTTCCAGGTTGTACAATATGGTTGTGCCTTGCAAAGATGAGATAACCTTTGAGGTGTATATGAATGATGATGCAATGGATCATGTGGTTGTTGCTGTGGCTAAGAAGAAATTGGCCAAGACAATGCAAAAGGAGACTACAGATCTGCAGAGATTTGCATCATTGGTGAGTCCACCTAGTGGTAAGAAGTGGATTGCTGAGGAGTTAGCTGTTGTAGCTGAGTCAAAGGAGGTGGCAGGGGATATGCTCAATGAAACCGTGCTTGATCAGGTTTGGCTCTGTCTAGCTTGAGTGCTATTTCAGTCATGCTTTCATAGTACATAGTATTCTCAGATATTATATTGTTAGAAATAATATGAGGCGGAATAGTCTGGTTAAACCCTTGTACTTGTATAGGATTGTATTTTGGACACTCTTACTTACTCTTTCTTACTTACTCTTTTGTCATCTGGACCCCTGAACTCATCCAAACCCAAAATTTTAAACACTTTATGTTGTGGTATGGTGCGTGTTGCACAAACACGTACACGCTGGCCAAAAAGAAAAAAACAATAATACACGTATGATATTAAAAGAACATTAAAATTTAAAAGATAAATAAATAAGAAGAACAAAAAAAAGTGTGTGTGTGTGTGGGGGGTCATCTTCTTAAAACCCATCGCTCCCCCCCCCCCAATCGCTGCCTCCACCCCAACAAAATTCACCCACCATTTTTCTTGTTCTTCTTCTTAACACCAATTGGAGTGTCGAATACGATTGATTTGAGGGAGTGGGTGATGGAGGAACATGAGAATGAGAATCTTTGGAGTTGTGTCCTTAAGGATTTAGTGAAGGAAATTGTTGGAATTGAGATTTACAAGCCGAAATTGTTAGCTAAATACTTTTGTTGAGATTAGATTGACTACATCGAGCCTATCATCGTGAAGACCAATAAAAATACAGTACAATCAACACAAAAAAGAGATGAGTAAATCGAAGGAAAAAATAAAAGAGAAGAAATTTGAAGAGAAAAGATCAAATTTGTCCAACCACGGTGTTGAGTGAAAATAAAGAAGAAGAGATGGTCTTTAAAGGTAAAAATCTGATTTTTAAGGTGTCTCACGCTCTAGTTTTGTGTGTATCACACGCTTCATGTGGAGTCTTTCCACATAGGATGCCACATCAAAAATTGTGTTTAAAATAATGTGTTTGGAATGAGTTTAGGGGTTCAGATGACAAAAGGGTAAGTAGAAGAGTCCAAAGTACAAACAGATACGAGTACAAAGGTCCACCAGGCCATTTTGCCATGATATGAATATCAGTTTGATTGCGTTACTGATTTGTGCTTGATTAATTTTTTTTCTTTTACTGGAATGTTTGTGAAACTAGCTAATCTAACTCAATTGTAATTCTGGTCTGTTGTAAGTTTTTGGTCGCCCTTATTGCGCAGCCAATATTTCTAATAGAGATTGTTGGTGGAGCATTGCTACGCTTCTGCTTGATGTTACTACTTTTCAGGATGTGGAGAATTATGGTTATAGGATTTTTTTTTCTTTTTTTTACTATGAAGTTATTAGTCAAAAGTGTTATGATGAAAGCTCAAAGTAAATTATGCCTATTGAATCGTAAAGAGAGCGTGCAATGTGTAGTAGAGTTTCTTAGAGAGAGAGAGAGGGATGGTAAAATACTTCCTTTTTGGGGTATTTTGGAAAATAAAATGATGTAAAAATAGCTAGAAGAGAAGAGAATAGTATGATATATGTGCTTCCTTTTCTTGAAACTGGTAAGGTTGAATTCTTCAGCATTAAGGGTATGCTGGCTACCTCCAAAAAGGAATAAAGAGGCGAACTGGTTTTTTAATGTCAGGAATATAAATCATCAATACATCGAATCCAAAAACTAAATGAAGATACTTCCCTTTCTCCAATTAAAAAGAATGAAGATACTTAATTTATTCTTTTTTTCCATTGGAGGGTGGAGTGGGTACCCAACTCATTTGCTTCTCTGCACTCCCCTTTATAATTGAAATGAATCCTTCGCTCCACTTACTTCTGTTCTTCCTCTTTTCTCCCAAGCAAACAGTGTAAAGTAGTGTCATCATCAATTCAATGAAGAAATATAATACTCTTTTTTCTGGAGCATGCTAAGTAGAGAGTTGGTCAAGCAAATTGGGGTAGCATTGAAGTACTTGATACAAATTTTAGATTGGTTTACGAGGATAAAGTAGGTGTCATTTTTTGTTTAGGATTGATGAGATAGAGAAATTTCTAATTGTTGAATTTGGGATTGATTAAAGGTAGCCGGGTGTGCAAAAATCCCGTGTTAACAGATTCTAGGGGAAGGGCTGTACCCCAAGGAGGTGACAATAGATAGTCTTATCCTTATGCAAGCATTAGTGGCTGCTTTCACGGTTAGAACCAGTGAACTATAGGTTGCGCAGAAGCAACTTAACCGGTGCTCCAAGGCTCCCCTTTGAATTTGGGATTGACTGGTTAAGTGAAATTCGTAATTTTGAAGAGTAGCTTTTCTTAAATATAAATATGTTGTAATCTAGTAGAGTTGATGTTCAGTCGGAAGAATGGAGGTAGGAGAAGCCATTAGGCTTGGGATTTTACTCCTCTTGCTTTAATGTGCGGTCATTTGGAAAGAGAGGAATTAGGAGAGCCTTCGAAGGTGTGGAGATCACCTTTACTCATTTGCCAGTTCGTTATTTTCTCTTGGTGCTCTCAAGTAGTTCCTGTGGCTGTTTGTATAGAAGATTGGGTGTCTTTCGGAGACAACCATATTTTGTAGGTCCTTTTTTGGTTTAACACTTACATACAGCCATGGCGGCCTTGTTATTATTAATGGAACACTTTACCTGATTAAAAAAAAAAAGCAAACCAGCTATTTACCATTCTTATTATTTCTAGTTTTTTTTGTGAAACTGTTGTGAGTTGAAGCATTCTATCTTTTCCCTTGAATCGATGCTCGTGGAGTACGTTTAAAAGTATTATTTTTGGTACATAGGACAATCCTAGTCAATAGTGCAGGAGCATTGGACTGTGTGACTTGAAGGCTAATAATATTTGTGGCAAGAGGAGTGGTAATTCTACTACAAATGTTGCAAGGGAAGACTTTTCTATGGAAAAGGAATTTGACTACCTGTGAAATCACAACTGTTCACGTGTGTCAACGCCTCCCTTCGGCTCCATGGACATATTTATCCAGTTTTAGCAACTACTTTTCATTACTGTGATTGTAACCTACCCCATTTATTATGCTTATGTGTCCATGGCTAGTCCTCTATACCTTGACCAGAGAGTTCTTTTCATTTGCTCTCTCCTTTCTGTGGGACTATTTGATTCTTTGGTTCAGTCTTTCTGAATAGCAAGGCTAAGTGAGTAATATGTAATATAGTTTATGTTGATACCTGTAGGTTTTTGGTGACAAAGCATATGAGAAATTTGGTAAAGGTTTCATTTCGATGCATTTCTCTGATCAACATTTGGGGTCACACAAGAAGATGCTGTTGTTCAAGTTTGCTCTCCCTGATGCCAAAAACATGGCTGACATGACCCGGCTTGTGGCTCTTGTTCCTTATTACATCGACTTAATTGGACGATACAAGCTGAGCTCGCATGTGTGTAATTATGGATGAAGCTTTTACTGTATGTTAAATTTGAACTCATTCATATTTTTTGTAACTTTTCTTTTATATTGTTCAGGCCCGCACTAAAACTGACGGAGCAAGAATGAAGGTTGCCCAAGAAATTTACAAAGAACTTCAGAATGCCAGGCAAGAAGCACTGCAGAGGAAGAAGGCTGAACAGAGAAAGAAGGGAGAGGAAGCTGAGGCTAAGCTTAGTGCAGAGGCACTTCGCAAGAAAGAGGCTAAAGAGCGTGCTCGGCAGATGAAGAAGGCAATGCCAAAAATGAAGATGACCCGTACTGGGTAGATTTGAGTTTATATGCCATCTCAATCTTCTCTAGATCTTGTCAATGGTCGTTGTGTGTCCCAGCTGTCACTGAGTTTGCTTTTTGTATTAGGTAGACAGGGGATGTCTCTCAGTTGGTTCTGTATCTTAGTTGAGTAGTCTAGAGGTCTTCCTTATTTTGACACAGGTTGTGGATTTTGCATTAGTCTGGTGCCTATTGTGAAGTAATGGGTGCACTCAGTTAAAATAATATTTTGTTAGAACTGAGAACAGTTTCTAATTACACTAGAGTAGAAAATCTTAGACTCGAATATTGATGGTCTATGTGACTAGAATTGCTTGCTACAAAGTTAATGTAGTTTATCTTGCTACTGCATAGCTGATGAAGCAATCACCTAATTGTTAGACCTTTTTTTTTTTATATAAATTTTACTTGTGTTCTTTTATCCCAATCATCATTTAATCCGCAGGAGATCCAATATCGCATGCATTGGGAAATTGGTGGAGTAAAATAACCTGCAGGAATATATATATCCCAAATGCATGATTCGACCATTTGGCCAAATCTGTTTCCAAGAATGTTTTGGATCTTTTGTTCAGCAACAACATACTCAAATGATGAGGTTTGGAGCTGGTAGATTATATGCGGACCTTACCAACGTTACCTTGGAAGGAAGGTAAAGAGGGTGTTTTGTCTAGCATACACAAAATAATCAGGCAACAATGAAAATCTTTTGTTATTATATGATCATTTTGAAGTTATAAGAAACAGTACAGCCATTCCCGAATTCAACTTTGGGGTTTAACTATTTCCCTCTTCCCCAGCAATTGTTTGATAATTGTATCTGAAATAGTACTAATGGATAGAGCTTAACCACTGCTACATGCATAACATCGTCATCTTTTCAGGGAGAAGATGTTCCGCAGCTTTTTCTTGAAGAACATTGGTGAAGCTGAACCGAGAATCGGCCAAGTGGTTATGATAGCAATATATGCAAGTACCCACATTGAAATCTTACTATGCTGAGAAAGCTGATTTAAACATCTTTTGACAGGAACAATCACTGCATCCAATTCTGGTTCAGGAGTCGCTAGCATTTTTCCAGGTCCTCTCGAACCAGCATCTTCCAACCTGGTGCTCTCACTTCTCAGATCAAACTGAGTTGTTGCATTTGTTTCTAGCTGCATTGCATCATTGACACCTCTTATCCTATCTCCAACCTTGTCATCATCTTCGACCAGCTGCTCATTCTGTTGACTCCCTACTTCACCTGATGGCTCATTGCTAAATGCAGTCACCAATCCATCTTCTCTAATATTCACATATGGTGCCTGATCAATGGATGTCTCCAGGGGACTATGCACTTCCGTAATCTGCATCTGCATAATACAATGACATAAAGACTCATAATCACTCTTAGCATCAAATCTCATTCTGATACACAAGAATTCACCATTGTTTGTCCGGGGGTTTCGTAATAACTAACAAATAGAGCTATCAATCAGCATAGCTAATTAACTAAGTATGTGAGCTGATCTTTATAAAGTATGAGCAGTTTCAAGGCGAGTGTACAAATGTGCATACCTTTTTGCTATGGATCAATGAGCTGGAGTTCAAACCACAAAGAAATTCATCAACAGCCCTAACCCACCTACACATATGGAGCACATCATAAACTTGTTCTCATTACGTATTGTTAACATAGCTCATGCCACTAACTACTCATCACACTTAAATAGAAAACTCGAAAGGGAAAGCAATACATCTGAATACTTATACGTATCACTGAATTCTCTAATTGAGCTCTCCTACAACCCCAATGTCTGCATTCACGAATTGGAGAACTCAGGTTTTTCATTATAAACTTGTTCTCATTAAGTACTCTTACCATAGCTCATGCTACTAAGTAGGCATTACACATAAATAGAGAACTAGAAAGGACAAGTAATACATCTGATCACTTATACGCATTTATTGAATTCAATAATTTAGATCTCCTACAACCCCAAAGTCTATACTCGCAGAGAACTCAGTTTTTTTTTTAATCCTTATGTTTTGGAGCATTTTCACATGCTGATAGAACTAGATGGTTGAATAATGAGAAGATGCATCACTAATCAAATTTAATAAAAACAACAGTAAAATTACAATGCCAAAAACCATATCTGATGAACGTAAGGCAAATTACCAGAGGCTTTTTGCAGTCATCCCTTCAAAATATCCCAAGTGTCCTCCATGGTGTGTGGTAGCTAGAACAATGTTTTTGTTTGCCCTGGAAGAGAATCATGTTAATCATACTATAATTAAAGGCACAACAACACACACATAAGAAAAAATCAAAAACGAAAAGAAAACAATTATCAGGGGCATACAAAGATGGCATGTGAATGACTTTGAACTAACAACAGTTCAATATAAGCAAAGCCTCAACCAGCAATAGATAAGGTAAGGTTTCTTGCACAAATGTTTGGCACCAGGCTGAAAAATTAATTATTATTTCATGTCGTACTTGATAACTATACAGTTATATCCTTTCTCCAGACAAGCATATATATAATCTTGGAACTCTATTAATTCGCATAGTAGCGTTCTATCCTATCTGGCAATTCGAACTAAAGCTAAAAGGAGAGACTGCAAAAAACAGGATTACATACCGACATTCATCCCATGGAATTGCTTCCCTTGTACAAACTGGATCATCCAAGGCACTAACGCAAAGGAGGGGAACCATCACATTTCCTATATAACTGGTACAGCTAGCTTTCCTGTAATATGTATCAACAGTCTTGGGGAGAGGGGATGGAAACAAATGCTGATTAATTAGCAATCGAACAGATTTACCGAAAAAGGAGGCAGATTTGTGTTACCTCAAGATCAGCAAGAACACGAGTAGAACTGTGGTCAAAATCTCTGACAGAACGTGCCTGCAAGAGAAACAAAGTAAAAATGCAATCAGGATAAGCAATACAGGAAAAGATAGATCATCTGCTTGTTAGTTAGTTGCCCATATTATCAACTAAATTAACTCAAAAAAAATGAATCAGATGTGCCAAGTAGGTGTCGAGGAGGTGGACTTGACCACATCCTTGAAGTTAAATTTAGGATAAGGATATTATATATAACTGTTTATCTGAGGGCACCTGTGTTTCACAAGCTTCTTGATACAGCAATGGTGCTAAGAGTTTAAAGAGAATCAAAGGTTTTTTTTTCCTCTATACTAGTTTTATTTCCTGTTTTCTCTGTAGTAGATGTCTCATCTCAGGAGGAAAACCCGAACCGAAACTAAAAGGGATAGACATCAATATATGAGAAGGTACAACTACCCTGGGGCATACATAATTATATTTAGTCCTTCCTTCGCACTAAGGTAATTAAATTTTCTATCAGACGTTAGATATAGCATTTACTATCTTTCCGAAAGTATACTATTCCAGATGCATTCACACATGTTGTATTCCCAACTAAAACACACACCATTTTGGGTAAAGTCAGCACTATGCTCCTTTTTGGAAAACTTATAGTTTGGTCGCATCATGCATGCTAGAAACCTTGAACCTCGGTGATTACAACGAATCAATAAGTTTCAAGTAAGGAAACACCACATATGTTGGTCTTTCTTAGCAGGTCCTAGCATAATAAAGAATCAAAAATCATTTTAAGATTAAAATCGAATACAAAGCACGTGCTGCATCTGCACCAGGGTTTAGTGCTAAATGGTCAAGGGTTCCATGATGATACCAACCCGAGAGAAAATGGGTATAGAGGGATTTATATAACAGCCCAACTAGCATTGGACTGCTGCTCAGTTGATTGATTAATTTAAGTGATAGTCGTAGAAGATAGAGCACTGACAAGAGACGACTAAGAGAAATAGATGACCTTAACAATGCCTTCCCAATCTGCCAACCGAGACATTACTGTCTGATGCCTGCAAAACTCAGATTTTGCCACACTAAAGAATTAGGACATCTGATGAAGGTCAATTTGACAAAAACTACCAAGAGTATTAAAGAAGATAGAATTAACTTAGGAGTAGTGCCATCATCACAGCTAGGAAAGCCATTAAACGAAGTACAATATCAGACTGATAAAGGAGACTGCAGGGACTTACATCTTGGCATAACCTTTTAATCCAATTGCCAGAGCTCTGTCATAGACTCTCTGCACAAGCCTGCGATTAATATACCTGTCACAAATCTAAAAAGAAAGAGAAAAGTGGATTTGACTCAGATATATAGAAAGAAGCAGGGATGAATTCTTGAGCAACATAAGCAAAAGACAGAATAACAAAATCAGGTCCTTCTGGTACAGAATAAACTTAAGAAATGACTAATTCGAGTTTTGTTGAACTGGGCTTCCACCATCACTATCTTCATCTAGCATCTTCATAGAATTATTTCAGGCTAGACAATCTTTCCAGATCATGATAATCCAACAGATCGTACAATCCAGAATAACCCTCGACCCAACATACAAACATTACGTAGTAGAATCCAATTCAGTGAGAAGATATACCAGATAAAGAATGACATGTATGAAACAAAGAAATTAGATATTCATTAATACTTCAAAAAAAATCAGATATTGCAGATTAGTTGGTCTAGATACTAACCAAAAGGTCCCAAGGAGAACAAATAGCAGCTGCCCCAACAATTACAGTATTAACTCCTTCCTCACCGAGATATTTTACCTGGAAATTACTAATATTGTCAATAAAAAAGTTATTGGCTTCGTCAAGAACATCTGCCATATCGCATATGCCTGATCTCACTGAATTCTCATAATTTAGAAGAAGAATGCCCATTTACTTAAAAACATTGGAAATTGAATCATTTGCACATTGGTTCATGCTTAAGGTTTGTAACATATAAAACTAAATCAGATGGACCAACTAGTAAATGGAGAATATATTATTTAGATGTGAATTTCTGTACTACGGCAGAAATTTTTGTAACAGTAATTATGTTTCTATACGAGGATTTGGTATATAAGGATGAGGAACTGACAAATGACATGTTATGAAATCCATCGAGACAGTTGGCATATGCTTGTGTACGTGTTGTGTGTTCATGTATATGATCCTTTCTGACAGACTCGGGCATATTTGGAAATCGAACCTCGCCCCACAATATAGAAATATCAGTGAAACTTAGCAGGTCCACATTAACATGCAACTTAGCAATACCACCCCGCACAATAGTCAACTGACCTAAGCTACCCTCGCTCTTCTCCCTAGTCTCTTCCCTAGCCGTGAGGTTGTCCAACCTCTCCCCTTATGACACTAGGGTGGCCTGGGATTAACTGCTTGTGGAAAATCAAGAAATGCAACATGTGGAGGCCCAAATGGACAACAATTTTCGGCTAGTATGAACAATGCATCTTTCCAGCTTCCAGACAAGATTTCAATGTTGGAGGCATTTCTACAATGTTGGTGAAATTTACACTACTGATTTCCCAGACATAACACCATTGAAGTTTGACTATACAAATCCAAATAATAGCATGAATCCTGCTATTATAACCTCTGAAACTATTTACTGCAAAAAGCTATGATAATTTGCTTTCATTATCTTTGAATCTAGGTTCAGCTTTAGGTAACCATAAGAAGATTGTTTAGAACTTAAGTATTGCAGAATTTTGTGGTCATATAGGGAAACAAATAGAATATTCAATTACAAAATATGTAATGCCGTACCAGAACATTAGCACCAATGCTAAGGCCAACAGCAAATATAGGAGCCTGAGGGTATTGGGTGTGGAGATGGTCAATGACTCTTCGGGAATCTTCCGTCCATCCAGCATTATAAAAGCAATCAGACTGCCAGCAAGATATCATGAATCTTGAGCTTTCATTGTTCAATAGCCTACAAAGTATGTAACTATAGCACAATAAACATTTTACTAACAGCGTTCTGCACCTTAGAGGCTTAGACTACTGCATTAATTTCACTTATTTAACTTCTGCTATTTTCTGGTTTTATTTATTAATGTTTAGAGAGACAATTTACAAGCACAGAGTTCAAGAGGACAAATAAGAAACTAAGAAAATTTTCAGTTTCCTATATTTTCTCAGCCATAGCTTCTAGCTATGTTATGAAAAATGTGATCTAGCAACTGACGGAAATATAGATCACATTTTCTCTATTCAAAAGGAACTAAACTGGAAAAGATGAAGTTTCTGGTCAGGGATGGAGTACTCACAGTTACTGACACTCCACCGAGACCCCGATGATTGCTCACAACAACATTCCATCCACGTTTGGCCATCTTGAAAGTAAGATGCTTAATGTACTGTTAAGTTAAAGCATAATTAAGAAAGAATAAAACAAATATTTGCTGTGAACAGCACATAATCTCAAAGAATCATATGATAGAGCTCAATCAACTCTAGTATAAAGTTGAAATACTACAATTCTGCTAAAGCTACAAGGCCTGATAATGTCTATTGAGAGGAAAAGAAGAAAAATGTTTATAAACAGAAGACAATAAAAACTCGATTGAAGAAGAAATAATTTTTGCCCCAAAATTGATTAACCAAAAGAAAGAGAATTAAACAAGCAAGAAAATCATAATTTTGAAGGCAACAGAAGAAGAGTGGAAGAAAGCTTACAGCAGAATCAGAGTCACTTGTTAAACCAGGAATCACTAGCATGATGGGACTTTTATCATCACTCTGAACTCCATCAAAATGCTCAATGGATGGCTTTTCAACTAACAAATAAAAAAGAAATGGGATTTGTGAAATTTACTCCATAAAGTAGCATACAAAAGCATTAGGGGAATCAATAATTGACTGATCTGGTGAGATCTTGAACTTAAGACAAGTACTTGTTAAAGAAAATGATTAGAGAGAGTAGCTTTGCATATTTAGCAGGGAGGATTCATAACCATTATCAAGTGCTATCAAAATGCAACCAATTAGATACTCCAACCCCACCTTTAAACATAGGTGTTTCAATAAGCTAAAATAACCATTAGTCAGCGGAAGTCATTAATGATTCTTTATGAAGGAAAAAAATCATAATTTCGTTCATACAATGAAGTCTGTTAAAGCGTTTGACCAACTCATCTAAAAGTTTAAGTTGTTAGATAGAACACACTTCTATTTACTTAATTGTATCTTCAACAAAGTAATTTATGATATAGACTGATAAACTGCTTGAATAAGCCATCTCAAAAGCAGGCACAATGATGATTGAGAAAAACACACTAAAATCGCAAGTTGTCTAAGCATAAAAAACACATTTTCATATAAAGGGGAGAATAAAGCTTCAAACACCCGCTTTCCATCACGTACCCAAAAAATATGAATTCAATCTTTTATTGGTTCATTCTAGAAATCAAAAAGGGCTTCTCCACATCCTAACATATGGAGTTGGAAGAGGTTCTTCCATAGCCTTTTTATTCTACTTTATGGTACTTTTATCACCCTTCATTGACTATTCTTACACAAATTAAATGCGACACAAAACATAATATCATCTTCTTTCTTTCCCTGAACTTTCTCCTCTAACAACAAACAGAAAATATAATTCGTTCCTCCTTTACTCAATTTGTTTACACTTTTTTAAGTTGCTTCAATAATTCCTCTTTGATATTTACTGAGGACCACCTTTCAAATTGTCTGAAGCATCCATTCTTGAGATCTAAGTTGTCTAGAACATAAAACCTTTAGAATTGGTTAATCAACATACTTGGGAAAAGTTCTCTATGACTAGAAAATACTTTCACTACTGGAACTCCATAAAGACTAGACACCAGTCTTGTAGAGAAATTAACTACGTACATTGACATATTCCAGATTCTTATTCTTTATTTAGAAGTATATTAATTTCTAAAGTATAAGCTTATTCAATCAAATTATGAGTTGAAACAATCCATCTTAAAATGACAGTGACTAGAATTTACTTTACCATCGATGTTTCTTAGCCAATCCAAAGCTATTATCCCGCCATCAGACAATTGAAATATCTGTCTGGAGACAAGAATGCATTAGTGACCAAAATGTAGCAATTCATCCGTAAAAAGTATGGTATGTGAAATATGATCTTTTTACAATCTCAAAGATAACTGCCTTGCAGACAATAAGTGAAGTGAGCTAAATAATACCTGCCAATATTTACCCAACATACAAGGGAGACCAAAAATGATAGTATCATAGTATGAGCAGTAAAAAAAATAAGAAAGCGGTGAAACTAAGTAAGTCTGTTAACTGTTTTTGTCACCTTCGGTATTTGCAAGCAGGTGCCCTTCCAAAAAACTGCAAAAAGGCTGTCTGTAGATGAGGACTGCAAAGCCACGGAGTAGACGAAACCCTGCAATGAATGATGAGAAAAGTTCCAATAAATAAAGAACAAAAACCCATGTATACTCATGACATACAACCTTCAGTATAAAACTCAGGATTCCGACCATCCTATCACTTGAAAGACACAGTGAAGTAATTATCACTTTTTTGTTACTTATAAGATATACTTCTTCTGTCCCAATTTACGTGGCACAATTGGAATTTTGAGATTCAATCTTCTACACTTTGACCATAAATTCAGAGACAGAAGGTTTAAGTTTTTTAAAATTAAATTCATATATTCAAAACTAGGTAAAAGTACTATAAATACCGAACTGCTCTACTCCGTGCCAAAGTTAAGAAAATCACACTAGATAGCTATCATATTAATGGAATACAATCACAATAATTAATAATTTAAAGACATAAAAAAATACAATCAAAGAAAAACTTGATGAACTCTGAAAAAGGGAGTAATTAATTGATTATAGCAACAATTGCTCAAAAACATATATTAATACATGAGCTAAACTAACAATCCACCTGATAAAATGGGCTTTTTGAATGTTTCTAAATCATCATCAACATTATTCCAAAGTTCCACATATGATCAAGAACCAGAAAGCATTCAAATGTACCAAGATGATATTTTTATTAAGTTTTTTTACCTGCCATTAAGAGTTTTACATTTGGAAACCACTTCTTGATAGAGGTCACAGCAAGAATTATAGGTCAAAGAAACAGGCTTTCCCCTAAATCCAGTAAAAAATTCTTGTATGAAGTACATCTCTATGAAATTATAGAGAAAAACAGATAGTAAAAACAGAAACCCCAAGAAATAATGAGAAATGGGTATCAAGAAAAGAACTTTAAGCAGAAGCTCATATGGGGATTCTGAGCTTAACTCAAAAGAATCCATGGCAATCTCAAAAGGGGTTTCTTGAAAAAAGAAAAAAAAAGATTGATAAGAAGAGAGACTACTTGAACAACCGGACTAAATTATGCTGAAATTATATTAATTTGTTTTATTATAAGATGCATATCATTATTAAGTCTAACATAAATTAATACAGACATTTAATATATAATTTATACTCCTTCCCTTTTTTTTATATATATTTGTTATAAATATTTTAAGAGTCAAATAATGTGAGTTTTGATTAATAATATGTAATTTTTCACTAAATTGATATAAAGAAAATGTAATTTATAATTTCGCAAATAATTTTTTATTATTTATTAATTATATAATATCTCATATTATTTCATGCATCAGATGGTCGTGGACCTCACGCCAGCAGCCAATAAGGAAATTCGAGTGATAAATTGACAATAGATAGTTTAACCCAAAAAAAAGGGGTACAAACTGACGATAAAGTGCGTTTGCATAGGCGGACTCTGTTTTATGTATTATTCATTCGGTTTATTGATTTTAATTTTTAAATATGTTAAATTAATAAGAGTTCTTTTTTATTTTAGTTTATTGGTTTTGATTTTAACAGTGATTTTTTATTTATAGGTTTTGATCCTAACAGTTTGATTTTTGGTCAAAACAATTTAATTTTCAATTTATCGATTTTGATCTTAACAGTTTGATTTTTGATTTATCGAATTTGATCTTAACAGTTTGATTTTTAATTTATCGATTTTGGTCTTAACAGTTTGATTTGTTTTAAGAAATTTGTTTTCGTAAAGAAAAAATTTAACCAAAATTTCACTAGAAAAAAAATCAAACATGAAAAAATTTAAAAAATATATTTTGAAAAATAATTTTTTATAATTGAGTTGTCATGAAATTCTTTGCTTTCGTTTTCGAAATTAGCTATCTTATTTTGAAATCAGTATAACACATTCATTAGTATCTTATTCATAAATCTTTGAAATTTCAATGTTCTGTACATTCTCCACAATTTGACTCGAAGCCTATTTTGTTTTTAATTGGAATTATTTAAGATATATTTATTACTAGTTATACACTATCATAACAATTAAGGTCCGGAGACAGTAAAGTGTGTGTAGATCTTAATAAAGGTAAAATTCATTGCAATTTGAGGTTTCCTAATCAATACAATTTTTAATTTCAGATTTGATAAATTGTTGTTTTGTCTAAGTAAAATTATCAAAAACAAATTCGAATAAGTTAATGAGCTAGAGACTATACAAACTGCATATTGCTCGATAATTTCACATTAACCGAAGTAAATCAATTCGTTAAGGAAGATACAAATATTGTATATAAATAACAAACATATCTCAATGTATATACATATCTTTGATACATAGTAAAGCAGGCAAACAAATAGCTCTTATTCCTTACCTATGAATTATGATCCTCTTAAAAGTACTAATAGTAATAAAAAGTCGTATGATATTTAAAATTCTGAATCCGACTTTGCATCTTAGCTCTTGCCCAGGGATTGTATGGCATCAACAACAACATCAATGAATATAACATAGGCATGGCCACAGGCACGGCGTCGTCATCTTTTCATTGAGGATGAAGTGAAATGTTTTTTGCGCAGCTTTTTCTTGAACAAGAGTGAACCCAGAATTGGCCATGTGGTTGTGATTGCAACACATGCAAGTACCCACATTGAAATCTTACTTCGTCGAGAGAGCTGATTTAGACAATTTTTAACAGGAACCATCATTGCATTAATATTTGGGCAACAGACAGAATCAAATCGAGTCGTTGCATTTGGTTCTTGTTGCACTGTGCCATTGTCATCTTCGACCAGTTGCTCATTTCCTAATCCACTTGATGGTTCGTGGCCAAATGCAGTCACTAAACCGTCTTCTCTTATATTCACAGATGGTGCTTCATCAATTGATTTCAGTGGAGGACTATCCACTGTGGTATTTTGTATCTGTTTAATACAATGCCATGAGACATAACGATAACTTACGACTAGAGCTATCAGTCAATATACTGAGTGTGCAAATCTGCATACCTTTTCTCTATGGATCAATGAACTGGAGTTAAAAGCACAAAAGAATTCATCAACGGCCCTAACCCACCTGCAAAGGAGGAAATGATAACTTGCTCTCGTCAAGGATATCATACTACTAAATTAGTAATCAGACACTTCAATACAAAACTTGAAGGGGTACGCGCCATACATCTGAATACTTATGACACGCATATTACTCAATTCTCTAATTCAGGTCTCCTACAATCACAAAATGTATCTCACACAGAACTCATCTTTTCTGGATCCTTGGTTTTAGAGCATTTTCGCATGCTAAAGGAATTGAGATGACTGAATAATAGCGAGATGCAGTGATAATTAGATTGAACAAAAATAAAACGAAGAATAAATTTGAATGCCAAAAACCATATCTGTGACGAGAGGAACATATATTACCAGAGGCTTTTACCGGTCAACCCTTCAAGATGTCCCAAGTGTCCCCCATGCTGTGTGGTAGCTAGTACGACATTTTTGTTTGCCCTGAAAGAGAATCATGTTGTCATGCTATCTATATTTACAGTAACAGAACACACAGATATGTGTTTAAAGCAAAATGATTACGATTCTCAGGCCTCAGGAGCATACAGAGATGATATGAGGATGACTTTGAAGTAGGTTTAGGTGGATTATGTGTTTCCAGATTAATTACTTCACTGAGAAATAGTTACACTCCCTAGCAAGTAGCCAAACCCTTTTACACACCCCAGTTTCACGAAGAACTTTTTACACACCCAAAATTTCACTGAGTGTGTCTTAAACAAACCACACTTACTATGTGGCACTCACATGTTTTACAAACAAAAGAGGCAAGTGAATTCTTTCCCTAACATCCACTTTGCTCCAAAAAGTAAAAAATGCTCCTTCTTCTACTCCTTTTCACCTCCAGAAGCCATAAACGCCTTCTCCCCACCACTTCCCGCCTCCTCCTTTCTCTAACTAGGTCTTTGGAATCCCCTCCCTCTCCCCTCATCATCTTGGAGCTTGAGTTCTCTTTGCCAGGGAAAGATCAAGAATCTGAAGCTGCCATTGATGGTGTCATGGTGATTGAAGAGAAATTTTCCCCTGTAATTAATTTTCAATTATGCTTATTCCTCCCATTATAACTAGCTATAAACAGTGACTGAAGTGAAAAAAGAGAAGAAAAAAAAGCTCTAAAATAGAAGTGGTGTACTAAACACAATCGGAGAAACTTTTGGTGAGTAAAAGGTTACTGTTAAACTGGTGCGTAAACGAGATTTTGCTACAAGGTGAGGGGGTGAACTATGTAGTAACCCTAGTTAGTAACCATACAGTAACATTATTTCCATACAACCATTTAATCTTTCAATTGCACTGGTTCACACCTAGAAATTTTAAAATGAAGCTAAACGGAGAGACTTTGCAACACAAAGGATGACGTACCGACATTCATCCCATGGAATTGTTTCCCTTGAACAAACTGGATCATCCAAGGCACTAATGCAAAGGAGGGGAACCCTCACATTTCCTACATAACTGCTACAGCTAACTTTCCTGTAATATGTATCAACAGTCTTGGGGGAGAGAGGACGGAAGAAATGATGATTATTTAATTAGGCGTTGGACAAACATTATTGAAAAAGGCGGTAAGTTGTGTTACCTCAAAATCATTAAGAACACAAGTGACATGTTGGTCATAATCTCTGATACAATATATCTACACGAGAAACAAAAAAAATAAGCCATCAGAATAAGCAATAAACAAAAGATAGGGCATCTATTTATTAGTTGCATAAATTATAAACTAAATTAGTAACTCTAATACACGGAACTTAGAGAATGTGTTGGTAGTAATATACACATTGAAAAAGAGGACTTCACCACATCCTTGAAGTTACCTAGGATTAGGATATTATATCTAATTGTTTATCAGAGAGCGCCTGTGTTAAGTTAGCTTCTTGATACTCCAATGGTTCTAAATGTTCAAAGAGCATCAAAGGTTAATTTTACCCTACTAATAGTTTTCTTTCATGTATTCTATGTAATGGGTGTCTCTGCTCAAGAGGATCACCCAGAACTTAAATAAAATGGATAGGCGTCCACATACATAAAAGTACGCCCATCGGACTTTATATTTGATCTTTATCATACTTCTTTGGCACTAAATAATCATTTTGTCCACCAGAAGTTAGATTTCATATTTACTTTTGACATATTCACTTCTATAGTATATTATTCAACGTCTTTCCACTTGTTAGTATTTGCTCAACTGACCAACCGGACACCATTCTATGTTAAGTCAGCAGTATGCTTGTTTATCTACTAGAGTCTCCATAAGTTGCTTTACAGGGACACCTAAAGTTTGGGTGAAAACCAGCTGATTGCAGCATATGAGTAATCCTAATATCATTTCTCTGCATCAGTCAAATAGTCATAATATTGTAAATCCTCCTAACATCGATTTGCTAAGACGTGCTCCTATGAGTGGAACCAGCGCAAGTGTTGAATGGATTGAAGATACATGTAACCAAAACTAGTTTGGGATTGAGGTTAAGTTGGTTGATTGATTTAAGTAAATGACAGAGAAGTTAAAGCATTGAAAATAGGTCAATAAGAAAATGAATGACCTTAGAAATGCTGTCCCAATCTGTCAGACGAGGCAAAATACTCCGATGCCTGCAAAACTCAGATTTCACCATACAAAAGAATTAGGACACCCGAATTAAGGTCAACTCAAATAGAAAACTAGTTTTGACAAGTGAGTTAAGGAGTAATGTCATCACAGACAACAAAAAAGCCATTACTTACAGCTGGGCATAAAGTTTTAATCCAATTCCTAAAGCTTTGTCATAGCATCTCTGCGCAAACCTGCGCTTAATAAACCTGTCACCAATCTGAAAAGGAAGAAGTAAAGACAGATAAACCTTGTCATGAAAAATAAGCATAAGTTCTTGTGGTACAGAATCAAAGTAAGAAATGACTACTTTGACTTCAATTAAACTATGTTGTCGCCATCACAATCTTCATCTAGCACCTTCACTGAATTATTTTAGACTAGACAAACTCTTTCTGGATCATTATAATCCAGAAGATCATACCATCCAAAACAACCCTTAACCCAAGAAAGAAAGCAACTTAGCCGGTAGATACCAGGTATAGAATAAAATGTATGAAACCAAAGAAGTTAACAATGCACCAATGCTTCACAAAGGGTCAAGCATGCATATTAGTTGTAGTTCAGTTACTAACCAAAAGGTCCCAGGGAGAACAGATTGCAACTGCTCCAACAATCGCAGTATTAACTCCTTCCTCACCAAGATATTTTACCTGGAAATTATTAATAATTGTCAATAACATAGCTCTCGGCTTCATCCTGAACAGTTGCTCTATTGCATATACTTGAACTGAATGGATGCTCAAAATTTAGAAGCATTTACTTAAAGCCTTTGAATCTTCAGCACATCCATTCACGATTAAGGTTTGTAACCCATCAAACTAAAGAAGATGGACCAACCAGTAAACTGAGAATAATCTTGTGTCAATGCAACTTGATACTAAATTAGGAACTTATTTTGTAACGGTCAAAATGTTGCTATAGACTAAGGAATTACTAAATAACTTTGAAACTGACAACTAAAGTATTATGATAGCCATATAGACAGTTATCATATGCTTGTGTATATGCACCATCCTACTACAATAAGATATTTACTGTAAGAGCCTATGATAATTCTCTTCCCTTATTTAGTTTCAGTTTTCAGGTAAGCATATCATTTAGCACAGTAGTGATGCACAATTTTGTGCTCATATTAGGAAAGCTAACAAAATATTTGATAACAAAGTAAGTAATGCTGTACCAGAACATTAGCACCAATGCTAGTGCCAACAGCAAATAAAGGAGCTTGAGGGTATTGAGTGTGGAGATGGTCAATGACTTTGCGGGCATCCTCTGTCCATCCGGCATTATAGAGGCAATCAGACTGCCATCAAGATATCATGAATCTTTAACTTTCATTGGCCAATAATGTACATACTATACTGTATATTTTCAACACAATTAAACACATTACAAGCAAAGTTATGCACCTTAGACTACTGCATTAAAATCAATACTAAACTTTCACAATTTTTATAAATATTACATTGAGAAAAAAAAATGAAGACATAGATTTCAAGAGGAGCAATAAGAAACTAAAGAGATGAGAGACACCATATACATCACTGAATTTTCAATTACTTAAATTTCCTCAGGGACAGCTTCTGCCATGCTGCAAAAAATGTAATTTAGTAACAGAATCATGAAGAATGACCACTCTTCTGGGGCATATAGAGGACTAATAGTATTCCATTAGAGACGAATCAACTAAAAAGTAAGCATCTTCCTTGAGAGAAGTATAAAATCCACCTACAGGAAACTTCATCCATAAGTGTCACTTAGACCATGGGAGCAAGGACGATACTTATTAGTGATGATCCCAGCTGAATACACAATCACTGCTGTGGTATTCTATTTAACCCAAGATATGAGATACTAAGCCAAGTATGTATCGCTTAATTTATTCCTTATGTATGACCTATAACTTTTGCAGGATTCTGCAAATGTATTTATGCACAGAATATCTGTATCTCTAGGTTACTAACATGAAGTCAAGCACATATAAGATTGAATTGGTGCACGAAGCTGGAAAAATAGTTCTTCAATGCTGTGCAGCTATGCACCTAATAATATGGTTTTGGGCGAGTGAAATAATAATAGGCAGTTTCAGATTAAAAATCAAGCTGAGGGAACAGCAACACAAAATTAGAAAGTTCACAGCATTGCTCCTCTCAAAGGCAGTTCAACTGAAGAAAATCTAGACCATATCTTCTCTTATCAAAAGCAACAAAACTGGAAGAGATTAAATCCTTGCTTAAGGAAGGAGTACTCACAGTGATTGTCACTCCCCCGAGACCTCGATGATTGCTCACAACGACATTCCATCCAGATTTAGCCATTTTGAAAGCAAGATGCTTGATGTACTGTTAAATTAAAGCAGAGTTAAAGCAAAAATTGACACCGAAAGCACATAGCTCAACTAATACCAGTATACAGTGGAATGATTAGAGATAAAAAGAGAAGAAACATGCTTACACAAGAGAAGGAAGAGGAATAATAATAACTCAAGGAAACAAAGAACTATTTAAGCACAAAAAAGAAATTCTCCACGAGAGAAAGAGACAGAAACTAGACGAAAACTCAATATTTTAGAGGAATATAAAAGGAGTGGAAGAAAGCTTACAGCAGAATTAGAGTCGCTTGTTAAACCAGGAATCACCAGAATGATGGGAGTTTTATCATCACTCTGAACTCCATCAAAACCTTCGACAGATGGTATTTTAACTAACAAATTAAAAAGCAAAACTGGTTAGTAAGTTACACCCTTTAGAACTGGTTAGCCAACATATTTGGGAAGTTCTCCATGACGAAGCAACACAACTAACTACCATGTGACTCCATAAAGTAAGTCCTTCAACCTTGTAAAGTTATTAGCAAAAACTATATTCTGATATACATTCCAGCTTTTTATTTAGGGGTTTAAAATGAGAAGTTATTGTATCATATAAATGTACTTTACCATTCACATTCCGTAGCCAATCCAGAGCTATTGTCCCACCATCAGATGTTTTTAATATCTGTCTGGAGGCAAAATATGCACTATGTAAAAGGTTAACATTTTCAAGTAAAATTAACAGGGGAATGCATACACAGTTATCACCTTTGATAAATGCAAGCAGGTACTCTTTCAAATAACTGCAAAAAAATAGTCTGAAGATGAGGACTGCAAAGCCATGGAGTAGAAGAAAACCTGCATTAAGCAATACATTACAAATCACCATCACATGTGGGTTTTTTTTTTCTTTTCAAGATTTCATTTTTTTTACCTTCCATGAAGAATTCTACACTTGGAAACAACTTGTTGATACAGGTCAGAGCAAGAATTAAAGGTCAAATAGACAGGTTTTCCCCTAAATCCAGTGAATAATTCTTGAATGAAGTACATCTCCATGAAATTATAAAGAAATAGAAAGAGTAGAAACAGAAATCCCAATAAGTAATGAGAAATGGGTATCAAAAAAGCAGCTTTAAGCATGATAACATATGGAGATTCTGAGCTTAACGCAATGCAATCCATGGAAAGAAGAAGAAAGAATCAAGAATGGAGAAAATTGGGAATCAATTAAATGTAACAACCGACCATATTATATAATATGCCGAACTGTCATCTATAGCCATACATGCAATAAGAAAATTTTTATTTGTGTCTCGCACACATACTTGTCAGTTGTGCGATGCCTTTTTGGCTTGCCATTTGTACGTGTGTAAGTTGTGTTCGTTCATTTTCATATTTTTTTCTCTACCAATTTTAATTTTCTTTTTTATTTGTGCTTTTTGTTTTACTTGTAACTCTTATTGTAATTTTATTTTGATTAATTAAAATTCACCCTCAAAATTTATATATATTTGAGGGAAATTAAAGTAATATGTTGGAAAAATATAAATTTAATTTTCTTGGATGAATTCAAAGATACTGAATATAGTCAAATTAAAAAATAAATTGAACTCTCATTAAAGAATTAAAAATTCACTCAATTATTTAGTTATTTAAATTATATTTTTTTTAGAATTCAATTTTAATTACTCAATTTTTAACTATCAAATATATTTTTATTTTTATTTTTATTTATTCTATAATCATTTTATGTTTTTAATGTTTAGTATTAACAATAATGTCTTAATGTATCAATCACTCAATTATTATTTTTTTTCACTTAGAGGTAGAATTAAAAAAAACCTTTAGGAGATGCAAGATAAAATAAAAAATGGATCTTCTCATAGAAATGGATGCATTAATATTAATTTTTTTTCACTTAGAAGTAGAACTAAAAAAAAAGCTTTAGAATATGCAAATATGATATAAAAAATGGTTTTTTAATTAAAAAAAAAGATGCATTAAAGAAAGGACTAAAATTTGAGAAAATGAAAGTATGAAAGAGAAAGTGTGACAACAAGTCAAAGAGAACAGCATAAAAATTTCCCATGCGTTACTATCATAAATATGATATACATATTATTAAATTATAAGTGTTTTAAAATATTGATATTAGGTTTAAAATTGACATAATATATTATAATTGTGTTAAAGTATGTGATAAATATATAATGTATAAATATGTGTTTTTATAGATTAGTGTATGTATTAAAATTATAGTGTAAATTATTATACATGGTAATTTCTTTTGTAATATAACATATTTATATAAATTTTCATAATTTAAAAGAAAAATAACAATACGTTACTTTTTCTTTAAAAAAGTTAGTTAGATCTGAGATTGAACAGGTTGTTAACAAAATTTTGGACTATAGCAATCCACGTTCCACCACCTTGATGGAAAAAATATATAAATAAAAATTATGTTGTATATATAAATATTAAATTTTGTATTTAAAATATACCATATATATAAAATTGGATATTCTTGATAAAAAGATTACTTTTAATGCAGTGATAATGGGTGTCTATTCAAATGAATAAGGTTCCTTGTAGGTTTGAATCTCAAATAACACAATATTTATTACTCCCTCCTACTACAAATGTTTGGTGGGCATATTAAAATAGATGTTCAAACTGAATTGTCGATTTAAATAATTAAGAACTGATTAGTTTTTTTTTTTTAATTTTATCCTTGATAATTTCTATATTTTGTTCAATTGAAAAATTATGTAGAATTTTGATATTCTTGCTATAGAAGGTTTATACAAGTAAAACTGCATCTTATATTAAATTTTTCTTGAGGGGAGTGCAGATCTTACCATGACAAAATAATTGTAGACAGATGGAGTATTTTATTGTTTACAACCACGCTACTCACTCACCAACCAAATATGAAAAAATAAAATAAAAAATATACTTACTTTCCAGAAAATTATTTTCTAGTTCCTATCGGACACACTCATAATCTCTTCTAAAATACAAAAATATTACATTATATTTATAATAGTATATGCTCTTCCTATTAACAGAAAAATATTTACAAAATGTTCAAATATACATGCACATATAAAAAAAAAATAACAAACAAACTAGAATTAACTATAAATTTTGTTGCTAATTTATCTGTCACTAAATTGCTTGTATTGAACAACAATGTTTTTAGTAATAAATTATTAATTAGGATAAGCTATAGAATTTGTGCATCACTTTTTTTCAATAGTAGTTGTATACCTTGAGAAAGATTCGCATCACATATCAACTGGTTTTAATATTGTATATCATTTAGGTATACAAAACGTAAATTGTATAACCCAAAGTTATACATCACACACAATTATCGTATATCGCAATATAATAATGCTCGAAGGGAGAATTTTATAAACGCATTCAGTCAGGTAAATTTATAAAATCACGTTTACCCGATTAGTTTAAATTAATATCACTCATGGCCTATTAACGGATCAGGATTTCTCTATTTTAAAATTGAAATTTCAGATTTTTAGTTAAGAATGAAAGGATCCTACTTATTCAATCGTACTGCCTCGGTAGTAGCACCTCGATCTCTGTTCAATTTTCTTTTTATTTTCACTCTTTAATCTAACAAAAATATTAGGTGTGATGAGCTAGATTGAGAAAATGCTGGTAGGGAGAATCAATCTCTAGCCTCCCCCTTTATATAATGCATGATGCACAAGTTCAGTCACTCTTACGAGTATCATAATGTAGTTAATCTCTACAAATTTACTCTTTCTTTTTCAGTTACCTGTCGTAAAAAATATAATATAGACTTTATATTTTAATTAATTCCAAAACTTGTTATCAAAAATTAGAGAAAAAGGAAATGAATGTGGTATTACATTTTTAAACGCTTAAATAATCTTATTAGGCAATCATTAACCAAATGCCAAATAATATTTAGATATACTCAAAGATAAACTGTGGCACACGATACTAAGGATTGAACTCCAGTTTAAAAATATTTCTTCTAAATTAATGTTGCAATTTCTGTTTCACTCTTATTTTTGTTATATATCCAGCTCCTATGTAATAATTTACAAATTACACATTAAATTTTACTAAACAAATCTCATGCAAATAGCTTAACTCATGTTGTCTCACATGCAAGAAATTTTAAATTTGAGACCTAAAATTTGTTTCTTATTATTAAAAAGTTGAATGAACATTCAATCATACATTTCAACCACTACATGAAATATATGTTAATTCCTATCTTTAAGAAATTCATTTTGGGTATTTATTATTAATTTAAAGAGTAAATAAATAGTAGCTTATTGCAATTTGAAGTAGGAAAATAAAAGAATTATGTCACCTAGGGTGCCTGTTTATACATTAAAAAAAACTAAGGAACAGGTCATCTTAATACATCTAAATTCTAATTAATGCAATCGACAAAGAAATTACATTTTTAAAAAAGAAAAATTCTTTTCGTCAGAAAATTTAGCCAGAATTTGATCAGAATGATGTCTTTTAAAAATATCAAATACTGATTTATTGTGGCTTGAATTCTGGTGGATCCAGATTGTCATCCGACCCGAAATGCCTGCGATATGGATCCTTATTAAATTCTTTGTATTTTATTTTCTTAATTGTGATTTATTGATCTGTTCAATTTTTACTATTCAGACCAAAATGAGTCAATGACATTGAGTAATATTTTTATTTGTTTTATGTGTCATGGTATGTTAATTAATGTTGTTTTTCCGCAGCATCCCAAATGTATTGGTGCTTCATATCATATATTAGAGGTGATAAAATCAATTAGCTTATAATTTTTTATTTTTTTAATGATGGAGTAAATTATTAATCCGTCTACTTAGCTCAAATTATGTTAGCTCATAAAAAATTGTGATAATATGTAGCTCAATTGATTCATAAGTAACAAAAGAAAAGTAGTTTATTAAGTACTAAAAAGTGATAAAAAAAATTCAAATAAAGCAAGAAAAAATTAGTAGAAATTAAGGGAAAAAAATTATTCGTATCGGGTATTCACATCAAGTCAATGTAATTTTCATTATTATGTAATTTTAATGAAATATAATGAACAATTATAAGTTTCAACACATGACATACACGTATTGACTTGGTGTAAACACCTTGTGTGGGTAAAGTTTAACCGAAATGGAGGGGTGAAGCAGCAAATTTAACTGGGATCAATAATCCAACTATTTATCAACTGAATCAAATTTAACATGCTCAAATTCAGTACAACTTATCTATATGACAACTCTACATATAACTTGAAAAATAAAAGAGAAATTAATTTTTACATATTTTGTAAATACAATATATTTAATTATACACTGAGTTATTTATCTAAGACTAAAATGATGTTTGAATTGGCTCAAAGTTGGACAAGTCAATTTTTGAATAAGTTTTTTGACTTCTGACAATATTTTTAATAAATATTAAAAATAACTTAAAATTAATTACCAGGTATTTATAAGATAAAGAATAATACAAAAATAAGTTAAAATAACTTAAAATAAGTCAAAAATAAAAAATAAACATCCCTTTAGTTTTTACTTTTTTGATTCAAAAACCATTTTAGTTTTTTTCTTTTTTATTTTATTTTAACTCAATCCAAACAGGATCTACAGATTAAATTCTCATTAAAAAAATCTGGACTCACTCGGTATATAATTACTTCCTCCATTTTAAAAAGGATGGTCTAAGTTGACTTGAAACGAAGTTTAAGAAAAGAAAGATGATTTTATAATTTTGTGGTTCTAAATCAAAGTTATGTTAAATATATCAAAATATTTTTTTAATCTTGTGATATTAAATATGTCACGTGAAAAGTTAAATTTAAAATATTACCAAAAAAGAAAATCATTTTGAAACGAATTAAGAAAAAATAGAATCATTCTTTTTAAAACGAAAGAGTAAAACATAGTATAGCATAGTAAAATTGGTATATTATAAAGCACGTGCCTGACAGCATACATGTGAGAAAATGGAGTGCTTGTCAGAAAGACAAAGGGTGGGGTCTCCAACCTCACACTACAGTGCTCTCGATTTTTTATATTTGAAAAATAAAATAGAAAAAGAGTTTTCCAATTACTCGTCATTTCACTGTTTGTTCTCCGTATATAAAAAGTTGAATAATAATATTTTAAATTTGAACAATTACTATTTACCTTTTCTACCTTTTGTTGGTTATTTTATTCTTTTTGAAATCAACATACTATTTTTCATATAAGGTCATAAATTGAATTTCTAATATTCGTAATTTTTTTTAAATGTAATATATTATTTTAAAAATATATATATATATTATTTAATAAATATAATATTTTCATTTTGAATTAATAATATTTTATTATTTTTGAAAAAATTGTCGCACCACTATAATTTAATTTTATTATTAATTTTCACAATAAAAAATGCACAATTTTAAATGGTTTACAATTGTTCAAATTATTCGTAATCCGCTTTCTCAAAAGAAGAAATATTTCGCGATGAAACAAGAATCGTTCCTAAGAGATGTTGAACGTACATTCGGAGCTTTGTAATCATGTTTTACAATTATTGTAGGACAATCACATTTTTGGAAAAAAGACTTATTATATTACACAACATGATAATCGAGGATGAACGTGATCTTAAAGCACCAATTCAAGATATTGTAGATGCTCCAACGGTAACGACAAACATGATAGTAAATGAAAATATTTGATTTGAACAATTTTTAGTTAGACAAAAAAATTAAGGACAAAAATATTCATTGTATACTCCGTAACACATTTATGGAAACAAACGTAATAATTGAATATTTATGTAATTATATTTTATTAATGATTTCACTTTTATTTGAATGGTCTATTAATTTAAATATTATATAATTTTTGCTTCCAATTTATGTTATTTAGGAATTTAGAATAAAATATAATTTGAAAAAGTAATATTTTATACCAAATGAAAATTATATAAATGCCTTTTACTCATGTATAAAAAAACCAATCATTTGGTAAACAATTTACTAAACATATACAACAGACAAATAACAGGTCTCCCCTTAATGTGCATATAAATAATCTTTAGATCTATATTAATTTATTATAATTAAAAAACTCAAGTCGAAAATAATTAGCAACAAATTCTCAAAATGCTAAATAATTTTTTAAACTTGACACAATTTGTAAGTTGGACATAATAGTGACCATATAGATTCTTTTATTTGGCAAAATTGTCTCTTAAACACACTGACATAACAATCTTTTGCACTTCACATGACAAGTTGTGTCTTTCACACTTCTACATTGAGTTTAATCTTTTGCACTTCACATGTCACAATCAATTTAGCTAAATCTTTTTTATTAAGAACAAAATAAAAGTTTAAACTTGTTGGTTCTTGTTGAGTTTTAAATTTTAATACTGGTTTCCAATGCATTTGGTTCTTGTTGCACCTTGCCACTGTCAACACTAATACTCTCTCCTGCCTTGTCATCTTCGACGCCTACTTCACCTGATGCCTCGTTACTAACTGCAGTCACTAAACCGCCTTCTCTTTGGATGAGTTCAGGGGACTCTCCAGAACTCTATTGTTTTGTATCTGCATAATACAATTGCATAACTTAAGAGAGAGTAGAGCTATCAATCGATATAGCCAATTAACTATAGCTAGGTAAGCTTGTCTTTAAAATCATGAGCCAGTTAAAGGTGAGTGAGTGTGCAACACAGCATACCTTTGCTCTATGGTTCAATGAGCTGGAGTTCAAAGCACAAAGGAATTCATCAACAGCCCTAACCCACCTGCACAAAGGAAGACATGATAACTACTTCTCATCATGGATATCATACTACTATATTAGTCGCCAGACACAATTCAATACAAAACTTGAAGGTGTACAAGCCATACATCTGAATGCTTACGACACACACATTATTCAGTTCTCTAATATCAGGTCCCCTGCAATCACAAAGTGTATCTCACAGAGAGCTCATTTCTTTTATGGATCCTTGGTTTTAGGCCATTTTCTCATGCTAAAAGAATTGAGATGACTGAATAATAGCGAGATGCAGTGATGATTAGTTCTAATAAGATGTAAAACAAATTAGAGTGCCAAGGCAAAAACCATATCTGTAATGAGGGGAACATATATTACCAGAGGCTTTTTGCGGTCATCCCTTCAAGATATCCCAAGTGTCCCCCGTGTTGTGTAGTAGCTAGTACGACATTTTTGTTTGCCCTGAAACAGAATCATGTTGTCATGCTATATATATTTACAGTAGCAGAACACACAGATTTGTATTTAAAGCAAAAAAGGTTATGATTCTCAGGCCTCAGAGCATACAGTGATGATATGAAGATGATTTTGAACTAATAAAAGAGACTTCACAATATAAGCAAGCCTCAACTTCCGTTAGGTGATAATGTGTTTTCATATAATAATTTGGTGTGTAAAAGGTTACTGGAAAACTGGAGTAAGTAAAAGAGATTTGGCTACTAGGTCAGGGGATGAAATATGTAGTAAGCCTAGTTAGTAACCATACAGTTACATCTTTTTCCATATCATCTTTCAACTGTACTGCTTCACATTGGTACCATATTAAGAAATTTGAAATGAAGCTAAAAGGAGAAACTTTGCAATGCAAGGATGACATACCGACATTCATCCCATGGAATTGTTTCCCTTGTACAGACTGGATCATCCAAGGCACTAATGCAGAGAAGGGGAACTCCCACTTTTCTTATATAACTGCTACAGCTAACTGTCCTGTAATAGGTATCAACAGTCTTGGGGAGAGGGGACAGAAATAAATGCTGATTAATTAATTAGGCATTGGACAGAAGTATTGAAAAAAGGTGGTTAGGTTATGTTACCTCAAAATTACCAAGAACACAAACAACATGTTTGTCATAATCTCTGATACAGCTTATCTGCAAGAGAAACAAAAAAAAAAAGCATCAGAATAAGCGATACACGAAAGAACTCCTAGAGTCTCCATAAATTGCCTTAGAGGGACACCCACAATAATAAGAACACCATATGTTTTATAGGGAACTCATATGCGAGTTCTAAATAGCTGGCCGCAGCATATGAATAGACCTAATATCATTTTTTTTATCAGTCAAATAGTCAAAATATTATAAATCCTCCTAACATTAGATTTGCTACGACGTGCTCCCCTTGGGCACGTGTTATATCTGCACCAGGGTTTAGATTTAAATGGAAAGGGTTCCATGAATGGAACCAGCGTGAGCGCCAAATGTATATAGATAGAAGATTCATATAAATAAAACTAGTTTGGAATTGAGGCTTAGTTGGTTGGTTGATTGATTTGAGTGATTGACAGAGAAGTTAAAGCTCTGACAGAGATCAGTAAGAGAAATAGATGACCTTAGAAATGCTGTCCCAATCTGTCAGACTCGGCAAAACACTCCGATGCCTGCAGAACTCAGATTTCAATACACAAAAGAATTAGGACACCTGAATTAAGGCCAACACAAAAAGAAAGTACAGTAGTTTTGACATAGAATTAGTTTAGGATTAATGTCATCACAGACAACAACGAAGCCATTACTTACAGCTCGGCGTAATCTTTTAATCCAATTCCTAAAATTCGGTCATAGGATCTCTGCACAAGCCTGCGCTTAATAAACCTATCACCAATCTGGAGAAAACAAAGAAGCCAAGACAGAGAAACGTTGTCACGAAAAATGAGCATAGGTCTTTGTGGTACAGAATCAACTTAAGATATAACTAGTTTGACTTTATTAAAATATGTTGCTGCCATCACTATCTTCATCTAGCATTTCCACTGAATTATTTCAGACTAAATAAACTCTTCCCGGATCATGATAATCCAACAGATCGTACCATCCAAAGCAACCCTTAACTTAAGAAATAAACAAAATGTATCTGAATCCAACTTAGCGGAAGATATACCAGATAAAGAATGACATGTATGAAACCAAAGAGTTGGCAATCCACCAAACCATAAAAAAGTCAAAGTATGCATATTAGTTTCAGTTACTAACCAAAAGGTCCCAAGGAGAACAGATTGAAGCCGCCCCAACAAGCGCAGTATTAACTCCTTCCTCACCAAGATATTTTACCTGGAAATCATTAATAGTCAATAAAATAATTCTTGGCTTCGTCCAGAACAGTTTCCATATTGCATATACATTTACTTAAAGCCTTTGAAATCGAATTATCAGAATATCAATTCATGTTTATGGTTTGTAACATATCAAACTTAAGCAAATGGACCAACTAGTAAGCTGAGAATAATCTTGTTTAGATGAAACTTTGCTACTAAATTTTATTATTTTTTCTAATGGTCAAAATTTGGACAATATACACTGGGGAATTACTATATAACTTTGAAAAACTGACAACTAAAGCATTATCATAAACAGTATAGACAGTTATCATATGCTTCTGTATATGAACCATACTGACAACAATAACTTCTGTTAAAATATTTAAGGTTAGAACCTACTATAATTCTCTTCCCTTATCTTTCAAATTTTAGCTTCAGTTTCCAGGTAACCATAAAGAAGATTATTTAGCACAGCAGTGATGCACAATTTTGTGATCATATTAGGAAAGCCAACAAAATATTCAACAACAAAGTAAGTAATTATGTACCAGAACATTAGAACCAATGCTAGTGCCAACAGCATATAAAGGAGCTTGAGGGTATTGGGCGTGGAGATGATCAATGACTTTGCGGATGTCCTCCGTGCATCCGGCATTGTAGAGGCGATCAGACTGCCATCAAGATATCATGAATATTTTACTTTTCATTGGTCAATATTATACATACTGTATATTGTTAACACAGTAAACATATTACTAGCAAAGTCATGCACCTTAGACTACTGCATAAAAAACAATACTAGACTTTCGCAAGTCTTATTCATATTACATTGAGAAATAATACTGGCATAGATTTCAAGAGGAGAAATAAGAAACTGCAGAGATGAGAGGCACCACATACATCAATAATTCTCAATTTCCTAAGGGGTAGGCTTCTAGGCTAAATTCAAAAAATGCAATCTACTAACAGAATCGTAAAGAATGGAAAAACAAAAAGACTGAATCTTTCAAGAATGTCGACTCTCCAGGGGACTATAGAGGACCACTGTATTTCCTAAGAGATGACTCAACTAAAAATTAAGCATCTTCCTTGAGCAAAGTATAAAATCCACCTAGAGGAAACTTCATTCATAAGTGTCACTTTGACCAAGGGAGCAAGTACAATACTTATTACTGATGATCCCATCTGAATACACAATTACTGTTGTGATATTCTATTTAACCCAAGTTATGAGATTTTAAGTATGTATCGGTTAATTTATTCCTTATGACCAATTACTTCAGCAGGATCTGCAAATATATTAATACACAGAATATCTGTATCTCAAGGTTGTTAACATGCAGTTGAGCACATATAAGATATACTTGGTGCATGAAGCTGGAAAATAAATTCTAAAATGTTGTGCAGCTATGCACCTAATCTTATGGTTTTCTGCTTGTGAAATAGTAATAAGGCAGTTTCAGATCAAAAACAAGCCGACGCAGCAGCAATACAAAATTAGAAAGTTCACAGCATTGCTCCTCTCGAAGGCAGTTCAACTGAAGAAAATATAGATCTTATTTTCTCTTATCAAAAGCAACAAAACTGGAAGAGATTAAATCCTTGCTTAAGGAAGGAGTACTCACAGTTATTGCCACTCCCCCAAGACCCCGATGATTGCTCACAACAACATTCCATCCAGATTTAACCATCTTGAAAGCAAGATGCTTGACGTACTGTTAAATTAAAGCAGAGTTAAAGCAAATACTTGACACCGAAAGCACATTTTATCAAGTAATTATATAATAGAGCTCAACCAATGCCAGTGTTCAGTGAAAATGATAAGAGACGACAAGAGAGGAAAAATGCTTACACTAGAGAAGGAAGAGGAAAAATAATTCAAGGAAACAAAGAACTATTTTAGCACAAAAAAGAATTCTCCACAGGAGAAAGAGACAAAAGCTAGCAGAAAACTCAATATTCAGAGGAGTACAAAAAGAGTGAAAGAAAGCTTACAGCAGAACCAGAATCGCTTGTTAAACCAGGAATCACCACAACGATGGGAGTTTTGTCATCACTCTGAACTCCATCAAAACCTTTGATGGATGGTTTTTTATCTATCAAATTATAAGGCAGAAGTTGGCATCAATTTACACCTCTAAATAGCATATATAAAGCAACAGAGGATAGTCAAGAACGACAACATTCATTTTGTTGTGCAAAAATACTGACTTGATCTGTTAAAAGCTTGTAACTTAAGATAGGTACTTGTTGAAGTAAATGCTTTTACAACTAGTGGCTTGCAGAATCAGCAGATATATATCATAATAACATCAAGTTCTATCAAAAGGCAATCAACAAAAAAATATCAAATCCACCCTTAAACATAACTTTCAGCAAACTAACAAGTAGATATTAGTCAATCAAATCATTTATTATATGATCTCATTATATCAGAATTAATTATTCGCTTTGTATCAATTTGTTTGTGTTACTTTCAAGTTGAGTAATCTGCTTAACTAATTCTTCATCACTGTGATGAACTACTAGAACTAGGTGGCAAGTTTTCTTAAATTTAAACCCTTTATAACTGGTTAGCTAACATAGTTGGGAAGTTCTCCAAGACGGAACAACACATCAACCATGCAACTCCATGAAGTCCTTCAATCTTGCAAAGAGATTACAAAAACTATCTATTATGATATATCTATTCCAGTTCTTTATTTGTTTATTTAGAGGTTTATAAGCTTTAAAATAAAAGGTTGATCTATCATATTATAAATGTACTTTACCATCCACATTCCGTAGCCAATCCAGAGCTATTGTCCCACCATCAGATGTTTTAAATATCTGTCTGGAGGCAAAGAATGCATCAGTGCACCAAAAATCAATTCTTCACTATGTAAAAGATATATAAGTATGAGAATATTCTCTCTTTTCTCAATTTCAAGCGAGTAAAATTAACATGTGAATCCGTACACAATTGTCACCTTTGATAATTGCAAGCAGGTACTCTTTCAAAGAACTGCAAAAAGATAGTCTGAAAATGAGGACTGCAAAGCCAGGGAGTAGAAGAAAACCTGCATTAAGCAATAGTTTACAAATCACCATCACATTTTCCCTAACTGATTAGATGTATATCAAGATTTCATTTTTACTTCATCCCCTTATTCAGTTTTTACCTGCCATGAAGAATTTTACACTTGGAAACAACTTCTTGATACAGGTTAGAGCAAGAATTAAAGGTCAAAGAGACAGATTGTCCCCTAAATCCATTGATTAATTCTTTTATGAAGTACATTTCCACAAAATTGTAGAGAAATACAATGAGTAGAAACAGAAATCCGAATAAATAATGAGAAATGGGTATCAAGAAAGCAGCTTTAAGCATGATAACATATGGAGATTCTGAGGTTAACCCAATGCAATCCATGGGAATCTCAAAAAGAAAGAAATCAAGAAAGAGTGATGGAGAAGAAAATTGTTGCTGCTAAATTTGATACAAAGGACAGTAGTTGAGCTACATCAAATTTATAAAAAAAAAAAAAAGCCGTCAGTCTTGACTAAACACTCTTGAGCCAATGTTCTCTTCTCCAATAATAATTGATAAAAATTTGTATGTCACTATCACCCTATATATTAACATATACTAGTGGTTATAGTATTCTTAAAATTGAATTTGGTATGATAATAAGACCGGGCAAATGCCTGACAATATAACTATTAATTATATAATCATTTGCTCATCAGAAAGATGGCTGGAGACTGAAATAAATATATATACTCCTATATAAAAGCAGAACATGTATAGGAAACAATACATTAAACAACTTGATAATTGTTCTGTTGATAAAATATCTTTAATTAATGTCTAAAAAATATATATATATTTTAGAATTTATCTAATTAATTCTGGTTGAGAGAAATAATTACAAATTTATTAGCCATAGCCCATAAATAAGGCAGCATTCATGTGCTATCTTTTTTGGTCAAAAATGGCTGTTGCCAAAGTTTAGAATTTTTTTGTGATAATTCATTGCCTTTATGGCTTTGATTAGTCTTCATTTCTTGCTTTTCAACTTTTGCATATTACTTAAATCACTTAATAATCTTTCTTTTTCTCCACATTTTTTCTTTGCTCGATTTTTCCATTCGAATTTTTAATTTTTATTAAAAGAGTTTGTTAAGTATAAAAATACATTTATATCGACTAAAATATCCTTCTAAAAATAATATCAAATTATGATTTTTTTTCGTAATTTTCAATAATTCCAACATAGTGCGAATATATAATTTATAGATCCAAACTAAATTATGCCTTAGCAAACTTAATCCAGAAATTGTTAGTCAATGTGCACGCGCATGACTTTTCCGTATGAACATGGAATTGCATAACAAATATTCGAGTCCGAAACCACAAAAAAAATTACAAAGTAAGTAAATAAAACAGGTTTGGAGATTAAAAAAATTATTTTATCCAATATTTTAATTTTTACTTATTATCATTATATTTTAATATAAAACAAAACTATTTTTTACTTTTCTTAAAGTATATAAGTTTTTCTTACGCTTTTATTTTACTAATTTAAAAAGAAAAAAAGTTCATATTTTTAATAATTTAACATTTAATTATGGTCAAATGGTGGTCAACGGCGGCATAATGGTGAAATGGGGTCATTGTTAACTGAATTGACCACCATGGTTCACTTCGCCACCATAACCACCGCCATCCACCATCATCTCCGGCGACAAATTCGAACTTTTGTGAACGCAAGGGTAAAATGGGTACGAGATCCATACCTGGATGCAGCAGTAGAGAAGGAGAAAAACCTCAAGTCATTACTTTCTCTCAAGAACTTAATCATCTCTCACCCATCAAAAGCTCCTCCTCTTCGCACCATTTCCCCTCTGAAACCCCAACTGAATCTTCCCACAACAGCCCTTAAATTCATTCAGAATTACCCTTTTGTTTTCAAAACCTTCAGGCCTCCGATACCCTTATCGACATTACACGTAAAGCTCACTCCAAATGTAGAATCGTTACATAATGATGAGACCCTTTTTCTTAATCTTTCACATTATCGAAAAGATTTAGCGCAAAGATTAGCGAAGTTATTGATGCTCACAAGAGCTAATAGACTTCCTTTCTTTGTTATCAACAGGTTTAAATTTGATTTGGGTTTGCCTCATGATTATTTGTTGAGTTTTTTACCTGAATTTCCTGAGTATTTTCAGATTTGTCAAATGGGTTTTAAGGGTGCTGATGGTCGTGAGATTTTCGGGTTGGAGTTGGTTAAATGGAGGATGGATTTAGCTGTTTCTGTAGTGGAGAAAGGGGCGAAAAGGGAGGATTTTGGGGGTGGGAAAAGAGTGCACATTAGGTATTCGATGAATTTACCAAGAGGATTTGATTTGCAGAAGAAGGTGAAAATTTGGGCTGAGGAGTGGCAGAATTTGCCATATATTTCACCTTATGAAGATGCATTTCACTTGGCTCCTAATACTGATCAAGCAGAGAAATGGACAGTAGGGGTGATTCATGAACTGTTGAGCTTACTTATATCGAAGAAGACGGAGAGGGAGAACATTTATTGCTTGGGAGATTATCTGGGATTCGGAATAAGGTTTAGAAAAGCTTTGGCGCATCATCCTGGTATATTTTACTTGTCGAATAAAATCAGGACGCATACTATAGTTTTGAGAGAGGCATTTAACAAGAACATATTGATCGAAAAACATCCATTGATGAGAATGAGGAATAAGTATATCAGTCTCATGACCAAAGTGTTGAGAAGGGGAATTCCAATCAATGCTGCAGCACTTAGGCACAGGAAGCGGCTGGCTTCTGTAAAAGCAGCCAACAGCAAGAGGATGAAACAAGTTAAAAGTATAGCGCCTAAAGAAGATTGATTGATAATGTGAGTGATAACTTCATGATCATGCATTATGTTATAAAGGCTTGTGTTTTGATGGATTTGTCTATCGGCGATTCACTAAATGTTGGTCGAAACTTGCAGGGATATAAGGGGAAAGCAAGGGAAGGAAACCTTAATATGCATAAGAAGCTGGCAACTGCTACTGAAGCTATCTTTACATTTGATAATTTAGCCTTATGCCGGGTACTATTTTCAAAATTGCCTTTTCTTTCGCGGTTGTTATTATGGTGTTGGCGATCTTCCTAGCCAAAAGGATGCGCGTTGGCAGGTCTATATCAAACAAGGTCCTAGCTATACATCACTTTACACACCTTTGTGATACTTGCTCCTCCTATCCGATCACTTCTGATCTTGTTTAGTATTGTATGGCAACACATCCATTGTAACATTTGGTACATAACATTCAACCTGGAATTTCGTTCCAACTAACAAGAATATGAAAATATTGTGTTCTAATGGGAAGAAGAAAAGTTACAACGGTTTGAAATTATGAAGTGTGAAACGAGGGGATTGCAACACTTCTTTGAGAAAAAAAATTACTATTTTCACTCTTTTTTTTTTTTTTTACAATGCAGAAATGAGAAAGAGGAGATAAATGAGTTGGAAAACTATTTATCTAGTTAAATTCATTCTTAAATAAACTTTGATACTCTTGTTTATAGTGTGATATTACTTTTTATAAATATTCTCTCATTGTTATTTTTCTATGTATATGATCTTTGTTTTTTTAATAATTCTCATTATATAATTGTTAAGGTGTGATAAACTGGAATACCTTGTTTCTAGTTTGAAATTAGTATATATATAAATATATATATATATATAACATGAAATATGTTTGTATTGTGTTTTGTTTTAGGGGCTCAAGAGAGGAAGGGAATAAGAATATATATAATGAACACATTAAGTAGCAATTTACTACCCCTTTATTCCTTCATTCCAAATGATATCATATTTTGACCCGTTAAGTTATTTGCCTATCAAGTCGGTACAAAGATTTAAATGTGTATCCAGGCATTGGAATATCTATCATAACTCAAGATTTTCCCTTTATATGTCTTCATTTTAAACATGCCTATCCTCTTATTAACTATAAGCTATTCAAAATGATGATGATTTTCGATACATTACATTGGTAACAGGACATGTCATAAAGATTCAAGAAAATTAAGCTTACTTTATTCATATATATAAACAATATTTTACATGTATCTCTGTTTTCTTTCACCAATTAAGAGATGGGGGAGTTAACAAACAAGTGATCATCTATCACTACTAGTATAAGTGTGCTTACTTATATATCTATACTAGTTTCTGGATACGAATGACTAAAATGCAATGAAAACATATAGTGTGTAAACAATATGCAATGAATAATATAATACAAAAATTATAAATAAATCTTTAATAATATAACCATAAAACACCAATGAGGGGCACATTTTGATGTTTCAAATTAATTCTTTTTAAGCAATCTACTATAACTTTTAAACTTTGGTTAATAGTTAGCAAACTTTTAATAAAGTCACAAATGTCTAATTTGAGCTCAAACAAGTATTAGACTTACGACTTCATAGAAAACTAAATTAAGATGTCTAATAGAGACGGAAAAAACACAGAAAAAATAGAGAAGGAAAAAAAATACAATGTATACATTCTTCATAAGACGTTGATCAATAATAATGTAGATTAAAAAATAAATACAAAATTAGTAAATAATATTTCGAGTTCTTATTGACTCTTTCTCCGATATCCTATCAAATTCAAGAGTCTTCTTCATGATATACGTCGGTAGCATAAACTATTTGAACATACATCAATTTGAAAATGTCTCAGTTTTTAAAAAGTAGCTTATCGATTATGAAATTGAAATCTAAATAAAAAATAATATTAAGAGAGAAGTAAACATAAATTGTAAAAAAACAAGATATCTAGCAAAATTATGGATGAATAATCATTAAAGCTACAAAAATCTCAATAAGAAGAATGAGTTATAACCATCAATTTTTTGTACGTGTCTCTACAATCCACATTAATAAAAGAAGTAGAATAAGATATTGTGATAATCTATGAGCTGATATAATATGAATAAGAAAAAATGATATTTTACATGGCAAAATACAATATACAAATATAAGATTCCAAATAAATTCAAGAGTTCATAAAACAGCAAACCAGTTGAAAAAATAGTCATCTAAAGTGATAATGATGAAAGTAGGATACAAAATATCACTATTAAAATCTTATACCTGAAAATCGCCGAAATAATCTCATCAAAAGGAGGTAATTGGTGAACAAAAATTATTCCTCCATTAGTTAGAGATTTATATAAAAGAAGCTTACGAGCCTCACCATTTAGTTTTTTTTTTAAAAAAAAATATTTATAGGAATTATAAATGGAGAACATAACTTTACCTCTACAATTGATATTAAGATAAGAAATTAAAGACTATTAATGTCATTAACTCATAACTGAGTATTATTAATAATTAAAATAGAAGATGAAAAGTTGAAGAATTTGTATGTTTAATGAAATAATCTTATACATGGGGAGATGGAGGGTTGCTCTTTTTACTAACCAATTTAATATAATTTAATTTAATCATAGTAATTATAGATAGAGAATAAAACATTAATCAAATTATTTCGACATTTAAAATCTCAAAAAAGAAAATATATGTATTATAGAAAATAGGTATTATTAAGTTAGACATTTTAATTAGGAATTAACCTAAGGAATTGCAAAAGTCTATCAACATTTTAATTAAAATGAAACAATTTAATATTCTAAATTAAATAGTTAAATGTTTTATAATATTTTAATTTATAATAAGGGTAAAATCGTAATTCAACTTTTAACTTTTTTTGTTCCCATTTATAATATATATGATATATGATATATAAGGTAAGTATTTCTTTATTCTGATCGTGATGGAATGGTAAGTATTTGTTCGAATTTTAGTTGGCACATAAGTAACCCTGCAACAAATTTTATTTGTGGTTTTGAAGTACTTAACTTGCCTTAGCAGCAGAAGCGCAGACCAATTATTCTTGCTTCGGAAAAGGGTCAAAATTGCCCCCCTAAATTGGTTGGGCTTTTTTGTTGACGGTTGTCGCTGCTAAAAGTCTAGTTCTATTATAGTGAGTTCTAGTTGGCAATTTTTAGGTGGAAGGATTAGTTCCACGTGGCTTGTCTCGTCAATAAAAATTTGAGATGTTAACTCTTGATGATATTTACAGTCTCTTAAGAAAGAATAAGGGCGTTTTTTTTATCTCAAAATATAACAAACAATACAAGTAATCTATATCACATAATTTAGAGGCAATTTTGATCTTTTTTCGCTCTTACTTTAATTTGAGCCTAAGCATTTCAATCGAATATAGAGATTATCGAGATAATAATTCATGAGTTTGCACGTTAAAAATACCTATATTATTTGCTATCACTCAATGCCTTTAAAAGGAGTCATTTGTTTTAGGCACCATTTTTTTTTACTAGTAATAAAATTATTATAAGTATCTTTTAACAAAAAAATTATATTGTGTCTTTCTTTTAGTTCATTTCAAATTATTAAAGAATAGTTCTTTCTTTTTGTCGATCTTTTCATTTAACTTTCACATAATATGTTTAAATCACAAGATTAAAAAAAATATTTTAATATATTTTTTCTATATATCTTTAATTTAAAATCATAAAAAACTAAAAAGAATTCATAAAAAAAGAAATAACTTTGAATTTTTAAAAAAATAAATTAAACCAATGCCACTAAATAACTTGAGCTATATATTTAAAAAAATTGACAAGTGACTATTGAATTTTTGTGGAAGTGAGTAGATTTGAATTATTATTGAACGCATTTTGCGGGTTAAGCTCAATCCGCACCGCTCCATTACCATCCCCTATTTGCTTCGCAAGAAATTCGTTAAATTCATATAAATTTTGTAACTTTGTATTTATACAAAATTATTTCTGAAGTGATACTAACAGATTCCATAGAACTCAATGCTTTAAAAACGAGTTCAATTTATATATAATTTTTATATAGTGTTTATACATATGTTGTCCATTAATGTATGTTGAGAGAAAAACGTGGACAAAGATTGAAGACTTATCCCTTTGACCTACAATTGTATATTCTATCTCAAGAATTAAATAACGCTATTTCCAAGTAGATAATATTAATTTCCTCCATCCAGAATTAATTGTCATGTTGCGTTTTTCGAAAGTCAATTTGATTAATTTTCAAAAGTAAATTATATCACATTAGTTCAATATTTTAAACAAAAAAAAAATAGATATACTAAAACTATATGAAAATTACTATAAATTACAATTTTTTGCATATTAATATGATGGAAAAGAACATCTTAAATATTAGTCAAAGTTTTTATAGTTTGACTCTAAAAATAGAAACCATGATAAACAATACCAGACGGAGGGAGTATTCATCTATCTATCTATCTCTATCTACTATCTCTCTCTATATATACTCTCTCCGTACGAAAATGTTTGTCATGTTGCGCTTATTGAAAGTCAATTTGACTAATTTTCAAAAGTAAATTAGATCGCACTAATTCGATATTTTAAACAAAAAAATTAAATATTCTAAAACTATATGAAAAGTACTATAAATTACAGTTTTTTGCATATTAATATGATGAAAAAAATGTATCTTAAAATGTTAGTCAAAGTTTTTATATTTGACTCCAAAAATAGAAACTATGACAAATAATATCGGATGGAGTATATTAGAGAAAAGTTATTTCATGTCTGAGAATTAAATAATTGAATACTTAACCCTTGACAGACTTTAACTAGCTAGCTAATCCATGCATGCATAATAGAGTAATGCTTTTAACTTGAGCTTTCTTTTTCAAAAGATGAAAACAAGACAAACAAGTAATCAAACGAGTCAAGGAAGTAATTATAAAATGTATGCACCAACTTTCAACTACTCTATCGTTTTATTAAATAAATACTTTCTCTGTTCCTAATTACTCGTTTACTTTTATATTAATACACTTATTAAAAAATAATGATTGAGATATTGAGTTTATCATTTTACCTCTATTAATTATAAAGTTGATAAATTAAAAATAATTAATTAATTTATTATAAAACTGAATAAATAAATATAAATATTCTACATGAAAAATCTCACATAATTTGTCAAATAGAGTGGATTACGACATGATAATATAAATCGACTTTATATGCCTAAATTTTGTGATAAAAGAAGTTTTTAAGTTTACCCTTCAACTTTTGATTAGCATTTATTTATATTATATATGTTCAAAGTTGGCAAACTTAAAGAGTTTTTTCAAAATGACAGAATTAATAATTTAGATCAAAAAGTCTAACGTAACATAAAATGGTTCAATATCAAAGGAACATCTTCACAAAATTTGACCTTTTCCTGATTAAATGTTTTGGTTTTACTACGTAAGTGTTGATTAAGTTACATTTCATGCTGTGAAGTCAATATAACAGGAAGCGTGTAACGTTGCCATTTACATATAGCTCAGACTTTGTATCTATTTTTTAATTTTAATGTCCTCGTATTGAAATGACACATATATAGTTTTTTTAATTCATTATAATTCGTAATTGCTATAATTTTTGTCACAGTCCACAATCTAACATTTGCTTTCATGTGATTGGACAAAACTTTACCATGTAATAGCGTGTAAATCAACAAAAAAATGTAAATTAAATTGTACATTAAATAAAGCCCTATACGACATGTTCCACTCAGAAAACATTAATGAAGAGTCAGTCTCAGATCATCCATGCAATCATCCGCATAACCGCATGGATAATCACTCTCTCAACCAATCGAGCCATCCGTTTGTTTATTTTTCATTCCCTAAAAAATAGGTGTTTTGGTTTTATCATGGGATCGATGGAGTAATATATGGTGACCACTTTAACCCTCAATTTTAGCTTTGACTCCATTGCTTTCACAAATTTATTTAATTTCTGACAAGCCAAAAAAAGAATTAAGAAAAACGTGCTATTTGAACTCTCAAGGGCTACAGCTAGCTGTGTACAGATCTAAAGAATATCTTATAGTAATTAAATATAAAAGTGAAGAGAGATATTATGTGTTCTTTGAGGGCCTGGCTTATGTTTGTTCTTAGCTGGAAAAATTAAATTCTCCTCGTATACAAGGCGGAGTCAAAATTAGAAGTTTATGATTTTGAGTTAATTTTATTTGAAGATTCACGTCTTAATACACATATATTTATTTAATTTTTTAATACAGAATATTTTTTAAAAAAACTAGTAAATTTATCCGAATTCACAAACTCTCGCCTAGTTCGGCCTCTGCAATACATTCCCACCTAACCCAATTGAAAGACCTCATTCCTGCCTCTATATATACATGTGTCTGCCCTCTTTAAGTCTTATGTAAAACTCCACACACACAACTAAAAAGGAATATTGAATTTCATACTTTATTAATTCCAACAAAATTAAGAATGGGTAAAGAGATAATGAGATCAGAATCATCAACCATGCCTATGTTGGCATTGAATCATGTTTCCTATATCTGCAAATCTGTTCCCAAATCTGTCAAATTTTATGAACAAGTCCTTGGCTTTAGTCTTATACAGAGGCCCTCTTCTTTCCAATTTGAAGGAGCTTGGTATATATATATATATATATATATAATATTCTCCCTCCCTCCTAATTATTTTAACTGTCAATTAATATATATGTTTTTAATAATTATAGGTTGTTCAACCATGGAATTGGAATCCATTTGTTAGGAAAAGAAGATGTGCAATCAAAAAGGGGAAAAATTAACCCAAAAGATAATCACATTTCATTTCAGTGTACAGATATGGATCTTATTATTCAGAGATTGAATGAAATGAATGTGGAATATGTAACTGCTACTGTTAAAGAAGGTGGAGTTAATGTAGATCAACTCTTTTTTCATGACCCAGATGGCAATATGATTGAAATTTGCAATTGCCAAAACATACCAATTATTCCACTTTCCTCTTGCCCAATCAAAAAGCTCTCTAATCTCCCAACATTTGACCAAAAAACAATGCCTAATTCTTTGTATGGTATGCACTTCTCTTCTTCTTTCTTCTACAGCGGCGGAATCATAATTTTTTCTATAATTAAACGTGTTAACCCAGTAATATTGTTCTAATATTACGTGTTTGAAAAAAATGCAGGGAAAGGTAGCAGCAGTAAGGAGAAATATTGCGGAGGAGAAATGGAATATGTAATGATGGAGAGCTTAGCCATGAATATCATAGACATTTCATTTTGAAATATATTAAATAAAGTATATTACTGTCTTGTAAAAAATGAGTCTCCTTTTTTCACCCACAAAGAAATACACAAATTTAATGTATAACCAAGTTTTCTTTTTCGAGGATATGAGAGGTTCTTTATTACTACTATTTATTTTTTGCAAACTGTATTACGTGTAATTTAAATAATAAAGTACATAACACGAATATTTACTACATTAAAAATGATCTTTGATAATTATAGCTTAATTATCGTTGAATATATATTTTTAGTGATAACTGATATTCTTTAAAAAAATTAAAATTAACTAATATCGATAAAGAATGTTTACTATTCTTTGTTAATGAATATAGAGATAAGTATTGAAAATGCCCCTAAAATTTGACGTGAATTATTATTCTAATTTTTCGACTATTCATAGTCTTAAAAACAATTTTTTTAGTTTTAATTAAATTAATTTAAAAATACTCCTGTTATTACATGTGCATCTATTCGTAGAATGTTCTACTGATGTTAATAGAAATTTTTCAAAAAAAAATTAATCCCTAGCTTCACTCTTCCATCCACTAAAACAAAAGAAAAAATCTTTTAATTTTTTTTTGGAGGTAAGAGGAGTCTGATAAAATTGAGGTATGGCGATATCTCTGTACTTCTCTCCTCTCACTTCAACAACCCCAAAACATTATTCAAGAATCCCCTTTTTATAAACCCATCACCACTTTAACAACCCCAAAGATTTTAATTCCCAATTTCAAGAAAATAAATTCTGAGAATCTCTGTGTGATTGAAGAAAAACCCAGATGGGTGTCCATTGCAGAAAGTGTTTATCCTGTTTATGTAACTGTTGGTGGGGTTATTGCCTGCTTAAAGCCCTCAAAAAATAACTGTTTGATTTTTATCTTGATATATTAAGAAAATAAAAGGCGACTTTTAATTTAATGATATAAAGAATGTATTAAAATTTGTTTTAATTTTATGGAGAATTGTCGAAAGAAAGGTTTACATAAGTGATTATCTATTATTTGGAATATGGATTTTTAAATATATTTTTAATTAATTAATTGTTGAACTTTTATATTTTGGTAAAAGTTTAGTTTTCATATACTTATATGTGTATCTTCTCCGCTATTTTTTCTATCTCATTTATTTTTTTTAAAAAATATATTTATATGATATTATTTAAAAGGAATTTCTGTCAATAATATTTAAATATTGAATATACAATTTAAATAATATGTGTTCCGCTTTTTTTTAAAAAAATATAAATTCACTTGTATTTTATTAGAGGTTTATTTCATTAAATTTTACCATATTAACTATGTTTTAAAATATCAAGTTTGACTATTAATATCTTATGCATTTATTTAGTGATAAAATAATATCAAAAAACAAGTATATTTTTTATCTGAAATATATAAAATTGGTCTAAAAATAGTACTAAAAAAATAGAAAATGAAACAAAATAGGAAAGAGAAAGAAAAATGGTTGAGGAAAAATGAAAATTATGGTTGATGTTGTAGGTAAAAATATTTTTTCAATTTTACGCTTGGATTTTTGATAGGATGATTTTAATAAATTTAATAATAAGAATAAAAATGAGATACTATGTTTAATTTATATTGTAATTTACTTTTCTTCAAAAACATGAAATACCATTAAAAAATTTAATTAATATAAAATAATGGGACTATAAAAAAGTATCCTCACACAAGTATAAGTTAGTATGCCTCAATTATAATAATTTTTTTCATAAATATGTATTTCATTTATTACTGAAGAATTTATGTCCATTTCTTTTTATATGAAAAGGTTCAAAGTTGATGATCATTGATCAAAAGATTGCAGTATTTAATTTTTTAAATGTTAAATCGAGCATAAATTTTTAAAATAAATTCTAAACAAAAGATTTAAAATTAAAAGAATTAAGTATACTTAATAAATAGATCACCTAAATACTACTCCTTTTAGTTACTGTAAAGTTCCATTCCAAGAATCAAGAATGGATCCCTACTGATTCAAGAAAGCTTGAAACTTTTCTTCTTCCAACTCAGCTATGGCGATATCTCTTTGCTTCTCTCCCCTCACTTCAACAACCCCAAAACACTATTCAAGAATCCCCCTTTATAAACCCATTACCACTTTAACAACCCCAAAGATTTTAAATCCCAATTTCAAGAAAGTAAAATGTGTTCCTGATCATCCTCAGAATCTTTCTGTGATTCAAGAAAAACCCAGATGGGCAAATTGGTTGTCAACTGCAGAAAGTCTTTATCCTGTTTATATAACTGTTGGTGGGGTTGTTGCTTGTTTAAAGCCCTCAACTTTTTCATGGTTTGTCAAGTGTAGTCCCACTTCATATAGTTTGACTCTTTGGTTTATAATGCTTGCTATGGGTCTTACATTGGAGATCAAAGAGTTAACTAACTTGTTATTGCAAAGGCCTCTTTCTGTGAGTACACTCAATTTTTTTTTAAAAAAAATTCACCCCTTTTCAGTGGTTTGATTTGTTTTAGATATATTAATATGCACTTAATGATGCTAATTGCTGACAGATTGTCGGTGTTCTCTAATCTTTCCATAAGAGATGTACGTAATCTTCCGTTGCCAACTTCATTAGCTCTTCTGGAAATTCAATTAATAGGACGGTCACATATGTGTTGTCCACTGCTAATGTGATTACCTTTTTCCCCTTATTTCGAACCTATGACTACAAATATGCAGCACTTGCATTTTGAAACATTCAATTGACAAAAAAAGAAATATAGATATATCTACAGAAAAGAAGCATAGATATATATACTTGGTCCCACATTTTAGCTACAAATATAATATTCGCATGCTATAACATTCAACCTAAGCTTTCAAAGAAAGAATGTATATGTGTCCACTTGGACCAAACATTTGGTTCAAGGACATGGTGACTGCTTGATTTCTTGATTTGATGAAAAGAGCAAGTACTTTGACTTTGTTTCTTATACTTTAGTAAGATATTATATTTGCATATAGGTAAACTCATATAGGCCAAAATCTTTGGTTTTCCTTCATCTTTCTAGATTCTGTTTGGTTGTGCTGCTCAATATACTATTATGCCAGCCTTGGGAATGATTCTCAGCAAAATCTTGGGTCTGCCTCCTTCAATTTCAGTTGGTCTGGTATTGCTTGCGTGTTGCCCTGGAGGTACAGCGTCTAACGTGGTAAGGTTACTTTCTTCCGTATTGTTCTTCTTAACGGTGTTAGTTAATCAGGTTTAATTTTAGATTGTAGATGTCCAATGCTTGCATTATATTTCAACAATGTGATGAACCATACTAGGTTTGTTTTTCTTGTGGTTTGTCCACTGAATTTTTGTTGAATTTCCTTTTGGTGTTTCTAGGATCCATGTCATATGTAATTTGTGGTCTTCATTGTCACACTTCAAGTTCAAATTGACAAGCCCATAAAGGAGAAAAAAACAGAAAGGCATGATGTTGCAAGTAGAAAATAGTTGTATGGGAAGCAATCCCTTATAAAGACTGTCCTCCTTTTCATTATTGAGGAATGCAAGTAATTTGGGTGAATCATACAATCACCATGCTTTATAGAAAGGTGTAATTCTCTCTTTCACCATGGCTTTTAGCAAGCATTCAAAGTTGGTTAATTCTGTGTATTTTTCCATCCGACTAGAAGTTCACTTCTGTTGCAATATTTCCTCTGCCAGTTTCTTTTTTCTGATTGGAACAAAAGTTTTGAATGAAATATCTGCTTTTATTGAATGCACTCTCTTGTATTTGGATATCAACTTCTTGATATGTGAATATATATGCCTTATAGCCAAAGCTCAATGCAAAGCCTCCTTTTTGCTTTCTAATTGATTTACAGGTAACCTTAATTGCACAAGGAGATGTCCCGTTATCAATAGTGATGACAGCCTGCACTACAGTTGGTGCAGTGGTTCTAACTCCCTTCTTGACAACGATTCTGGCTGGAACTTATGTTCCTGTGGATGCTGTTAAGCTTTCTATCAGCACGCTCCAGGTTTTGTCATTTCACTATTATGCGTAAATATAATGATATTTTGAGTTGATTCGTGTCTATATATGTTTACTGGTGTTGATAATTTTTTTTTTCTTTGTTGCTTCTTTTTCAGGTTGTGGTTGCTCCAATTCTCCTGGGTTCTTATATGCAGCAGAAATTTCCGAAAGCTGTAAAAAAAGTTACACCTTTTGCTCCCCTTCTTGCAGTCTTAGCTACATCTCTTGTTTCTGCCAGGTTTAATTGTTGCTCCTAAATCATTTTAGATAAATTGTTTCCTCAACTGCCCTTTCCTATTTCATTCCTTTCTCATACTATCTTCTTCTTCTTTTTTTCTGCCCAGTATATTCTCTGAAAATGTTGGTCATCTAAGATCTTCCATGGTTGGCATGTCATTATCTTCTGATTTGCCTCTAATCAGTCGTGCTCAGAATGTGCTAGCTAGCGAATTTGGACTCGTTGCGGTGTCTGTCGCATCGCTTCATTTTGCTGGTTTCTTTGTTGGGTAAGATTATCTTTGTTTCAATCTATTGGCCAGATTTAGCATCCATGTGATGATGTCATATGATGAATTCTTCGTCAGGTATCTTTCTGCGGCTTTGGCCGGTTTTAGCGAACCTCAAAGACGAGCTGTATCCATCGAGGTACATTCTTGATGGGAGTAAGACTTCCACACTTACTACTTTAGTAAATTATTGTCAAGCATGGAAAAGAATCAAAGACTTTTTCTTTGATCACTTCTCAATGGCACATATATCTAATAAATGAAACCAATATATTCCTGGATATGATTTCCACTTTTGTTAGTTCTAATTTCTCAAAACCAAAAATATTTTACTCAATGAAAAGGAAGATTGCCTCACTATTTCACTTCCCTCCACAACCTTATACAATTTCAACTGAATTCAGGAAAATGGTTTTGATAATTATCAATCCTTGCACGACAAATCTTACGAAATGTATTCCATCTTGAACCAAGTTGTTACTCACAGCCAAATGGAGCTTCTTCGCACGATATATGCAGCCAATGATGTTAAAGTTTCTGTACTTCCCTTGCAGGTGGGCATGCAAAATTCTGCCTTAGGAGTGGTTTTAGCGACCTCTCATTTCTCTTCACCAGCAGTTGCATTACCTGCTGCAACTTCAGCCATCATTATGAACATAATGGGTAGTTGCTTAGGTTTCTTTTGGAGATGTATTAACCCTACTCAACCAAAAAGTAGCCTTGAAGTGACTGATAAATCTTGAATATTCATGTTGAACCATTGTGTTCTTTTTCTTTCCATTTGTACACTCATGAATAAATTTTTGTTTTCATCATTCTCTGGGTTGACTTTTGAGACTCATCTAACGAAGGTCTGCAATCATAGAACTTTCATAAAGGGCCTAGAAATTCACATTTGAACTTCCGTAATCCACATATTCTCCCTAACTTTGCTTTTTATTTTGGCAACTGAATTCAGTTCTTCTCCTATCCTTGAAGATCAGTTTTTCAGGGAGGGAGAGGTTATCAGGAAAGTACCCGAAAGAAGGTGAAAGCATGTTTAAAAGGCAGTCTGCTGTACAAAACTCTCACCATATTTGAGGCCATTGTATCCAGCCTTACCTTGCATTTATGCAAGAGGTTGTTTCCATCACTTGAACCCCTATCCTCATGGTCAAATGGTGGATGGATGGTCTCCCGGAGAAGTGACGGCTATGTCTGATGCACAAAATTACTCAATTGAGTTGAGAGTGTATGTGAAGGTGCAGGTAGAGCTACCTTTAGTTATGATCCACTAGGTACATTATATCTAGCGAGCTTAATCCAATGATCAAAATTTCGTGCTTAGTCAAAGAAGAAGAATGCTAGAAATTTCAAAATGAGTGTGCATTTCTGGACAGCAGGTGGCAGAGGAGCAGCAAATGAGTTTGATTGGACTGAAATATTCGATTATATGCTCAAGAATCCAATCTCTTTCCGCACATATGCTTAGCAGGATTGTTTCAGGAAAATTGTTCGACAAATTGGACAATATTGGTGTCTGTACCAACCATGAACCAATGCACTTGACATGGAAACTGTGGTTGCAATTTGTCCGTAACCTGCAGTTTTCTCATGTCTTAACTATACACTCCGAGGTATCTTCTCTTCTGTTTCTGTCTCTCTTTTCAACCTTGTACAGGGGAAACAGGGGAGTTTCTTCAAGTCTTTATCAGGCATTTTTGTTCCTCCATTGCTGCTACTTCAACAGTCAGGCCATTTTCAGAGATATGTCTGGAGCACAGAGATATGGGATGTGATTTCAAGAGTTCTTCCAGAGGACAGAAATGGTAGTCGAATTATTTTGACTTCAAGGAATGGATGTGTAGCTATGCATGTTAACCCCGAAGTTCATGCTTACAAAATGATGCCATTGAGTTTATATGATAGTTGGAAGCTACTTCACAAGAAGTTATTTGGTGTAGAACAAAGTTGTCCTGCAGAATTGGAGGAAATAGGGAGGGCAATAGTTGGAAAATGTGAAGGACTGCCGTTATCTATATTGGTGGTTGCATGGCATCTCGAAAGTTCCCATGACGAAAGAAACTTGGGAAAATAGTAGCTAAAAATGTTAGTAGAGTTGTTACAAGTGATCCGGAAGGACGCATAGGATTACTTGCTATGGGTTACCACTACTTGCCTATTCACCTAAACCCTTGCTTCCTCCATATCGGAACATTTCCCGAGGGTAATGAGATTGATGCTTGGACATTGATCAGATGGGTTGCTGAGGGATTTCTAAAGAGTGACAGTTGAGAAGTCCTGAAGAAGTGGCTGAGGAATGCTTGGAGGATCTTGTCAGTAGAAATTTGATAATGGTTACGAGGAAGAAGGTAGATGGTCGGATCAAAAGTTGCAGTATGCATGAACTGTTACGGGATTTGAGTGTGAGAGATGCTGAAAAGGAAGAGCTTTTGAATATGATTACAAATAATGAAGTTCCTAATTTTTCAGCAGCAAATGAACAGAGTGCGCCGAACTTTAGTGTTCATACCTCCATTTCCTTGGAAAAGTTTATGAAGTCCTCACAAGTTGTACTTTCCTTGTACCTCTTCAAGGAACCAACAGGAAAAACTTCGGAATTCAAAGCTTTGAGAGTATTGGTCATTCCTAAGTCTTCCTTTATCTTTCGCCATCACATGACATTAGATTCAGCTATCCTGAGATACCTTGAAGTTACTAGTGACAGTGAGTTCACGGAATTCCTTGGATATATGCACAACCTTCAAACCTTTATATTTTATACCCGTAAAATATTAAAGGTTCTAACTTTGCCCAGAGAATTCTGGAATCTTAAGCAGTTGAGGCATCTCCGTGTTATGCATAACATTCATTTACCCAATCCTCAAGGCAATAACTCATCTGATGTTGATCTGCATCATCTACAGGAGGTTTCAAATCTCTGTATTGCTAGTTGTACAAAGGTGGTACTATCTTGCCTTGCGAATCTAAAGAAATTGAGGATCGATGATTTCAGAAGAGATATCGAATACAATGAGATAAAAACATCCTGGAGCTTACTCAGTCTTGTCTGCTTAAATAAACTTGAATCCCTTTACTTATGTTTTAGGATGTGTTCACTGTCGTCACGCCTGGCGAATTGTTGTTGTTTCCCAACATCTCTTAAGAGGTTGACCATGTTTGATCGTCACCTTCCGTGGGAAGATTTAGCAACTATTGCGAAGGTGCGCAATCTCGAAGTGCTCAAACTCAGGAACAATTCATTCTATGGTGACGTGTGGAAACTAAATGATGATGTTCAGTTCAAGCAGCTAAAGTTCCTGCTACTTGATAACGTATGCATGAAAAGGTGGGAGGCTAACAGTGATAACTTCCCAAATCTTCATTGCGTAGTGTTACAACTGATGTGTCACCTGGATAGAATCCCTCTGGAGTTTGCGGATATATGCACCTTGGAGTCAATTGAGTTATATTTCTCCTTGAATCTCTTGAAATCAGCAAGAGAAATTGAAAGAGGAAATTAATTCAATGGTGGTAAGTTTCACCGTTTGTGTAAAAATTACTCAAATTTTTGAAGTGCTATTTTTATAGTTATTTGTGGCTTCTCAAATGTATAGCCATGTTTCTCAAGATTAATTACTCAGATTACATTAGGCTCCCCCCTTCTTACACTATCATATATTCTGCTGCCTTGAAATGATTAGTTTTTCTGCGAAGAAATAGTTGATTTCGTCGCTAGTAACTGTTGAAAAGGAGGGATTTTTCTTTGTCTTTGCAGATTATTATGAATTGGTTAAAAAAACACGGTGGAAAGGCTTTTGCTTCCTTTAAGCAGGGTGAAAAAATTAGCCCATAAAAACATGGTCAGTTCAATTCACTCAATTTTAGTTTCGATAAATATTATTCCTGGTGCAACAAATCTGTTTCCAAATGATATATTGCATACAATGATGTTGAAATTTCTGTACACCACCCCTTGTAGGTGAGCATGCAAAATTCCACCCTGGGTGTGGTTTTAACGACCTCCCATTTCTCGTCCCCTGAAAAATATTTACATCATATGCTAAAGAACCCCATCTTTTATCCATATATATGCTTAGCAGGACTGTATCAGGGCACTTGTTCGACAAATTGGACAATATGGTGTCTGTATCAACCATGAATCAATGCATTTGAGATGGAAACTGTGGTGGCAATTTGTCAGCAATCTGCAGTTTTCTCCTGTCTTGAATCTTTCTAAACACACAGCGCATTCCGAGGTATCTTCTGTTCTATCTATTTCATCAACCTTGTACAGAAAACAGGGGAGTTTCTTCAAGTCTTGATCAGACATTTTTGTACTTGCTCCATTGCTGCTACTACTTTGAATAATCACACCATTTTCAGCAGCCTGTCTTATTAGAGACCTCCCTTCTATGCAGAAATGAAATATCAGGAGAACAATTATTCCTGAAGAAAAGAAAATCACAGATATTATAACACCCATTATGCAAAAAAAGAACAAAATTATTACTATTTATTTGCCAAACATAAGAACAAGAGATACAGCTTAGCAATGTTTCTTATTTATATTTATAGAGACAAGTTATGCTTACAACGTGGTTGCATGATTATTACTTAAAAACACCAAATTGTTTTAAAATATCATATTCTCTTTCTTTGTAAAACTTGAAGTTTACTTCTTTTGTTTGATCAAGGTATATATTATTGTCTTTTCTGGGAAGAGAATTGGACCTCATTATAATTAGAGTATATCCAAATATTTAATTATCTAAAGGGTTCTTGTGAGAAACGTTTTCAATTTCGAATTCATCGATATATATGCCTGCAGACCCATAATTGGTCATTTTTAGACGTTATTTCCAATCATCCATTATTTTAATTTTACACCAATACTTAACTAACTAAATCTATCCACCATGCACAGACAATTACACTATATAGTTTAGTTGTACACTGACCACATTCCAATTTAATTTGTTGAAGATTAAACAGTCCAAAAAAAAAAAAGTTTAGAATTTCATGTTCGATGAATAATTCTACAGATCAATTAGCTCATGATTTATTCAACAAATATGTACAAAAAGGCAACAATAGTATTGTTGTTCAAAGAAGGATGTCTAATCTAGAGTTGGCTATTTTACCACAACTCGGGTAAGTCAATATATCTACTTTAGTTTATATTTAATCAAAGGTAATTAAATATTATCGATGAGATCGCGGGTACTAATTGTGTTTGCATTTTAATTAATTCCTATGGTATTTCTCAAATATAGGCATGATGATACAAAGGATCCAGTTTCACAAAGGGTCACTTCTGAATCAGAACAGTTAACTATATTCTATGCTGGAATTGTACATGTTTATGACAATATTTCTGTTCAAAAGGTATCTACAAATATAAGAAATTGCAAAAATTGTGCGTTATTTTTTCTTATATTTGTTAGTTTTGGAAATTTTCCTGAGATAATATCTCAAACTACGCATTTTTTTCTCAGAAACTTGAGTGACTTTTTTGAATTAAAATTCAAAATTGAGCGAGTGACATTCTAAGAAATGAGTACATGACCGAGTGACTTTTGAGTTAAAATTTAAATTTGAGTGCCTTTTTGATAAAAGAGTGCATAGTTGAGTGACTATCTGAGTTATTATCTCAATTTTTCTTAATAGGCAGAGTCAATTATGAATCTGGCAAGTGAAAACTGTAACGCAAAGGAAATTAAACCAACTCAGAAGTCACAAGTTCCACATCATGTCTACAAGTTTCAAGCAGGTGATCACGCTCGTGGTTTGACTAATTTGAATTCACGCTGTGTTAGACATACTTCTCACATCTTTACGTTGATTGATTATATGATTTTTTTTTTGGTGGATTATGTTGTTTTCTACTGTAGAGTTGCCAATTGCAAGAAGGAAATCTCTCAAGAGATTCTTTGAGAAACGTCATAGCAGGTGAATTAATTACTAGCTTTTAAAATAATACATGTTCAATTAATACTCTTTAGTAATTAGTAATTGATCAGTTGTTGAATTTACAGGATTACTAGTAAACAACCATATGCCTCTCCTGAATGTGATCATGATCAAAGTGAAAATTGGAACGATACAAAGAAAATTAACATAACTCATGCGCAGGAATAATACGCACAAATCGAGAAATGGTTTAAAAAAAAAAGATCCAGAGTGGAAATTATAATTTGAAGGAAAAAGAAAAGTTGGTTTGGGCTAATTTGTGTTGATCCAAGTCCAGTCCCATTTTTCATAAAATCATGTGAAGTTCAAGTCTCAAGTCCATTTTCTTTATAATCCAGACCAGATCATTGCATGCGAATCTATTTTGCGTTGTTTTATTTTAAATATTGCCCCTCATTATAAATTAAAATAAAATTGTGGGCATAAATTTTATAAATTTTTGTCATAATATTTCATACTTTATATTTAAACATGACTTCAATTTCTAAAGAATTTGCTTATGCCCTACTAAGCATAAGCTCAATTGCTAAATGACAAAAACTAAAGAACACTCATTACGACGAAAGTAGATTTTAGCGGTAATAAATATACATCTTAACAAAAAATGTTGAAACATTCATCAACATTAGTCATTTGAATCCAATATCGTCATAGGCTTTAGTGGTATTTACAAAGAATGGTAATTACCGTTAAAAATAATTATTTAATGATAATTAAGTAATTGTTGTTAATTAATTACAGCTAAAGATTATTTTTGATGAAATAGCCATTTGATGGGTAAAAACGAGCAATTTTAATATATTTTTTAGATCTTTGTGTACTTGGTCAACTGATAAGTTTTCATAGCGTTGTTCTTTGAATTGTTTTATTCCTAACAAGTTTTACAAAGTTTCAATCAATTACCTAAACATAGAATAAAAGACACTCATTAATTACGTCAAGTAATTATCTTAGCTAAAACAGAGTTAATCTGATTAATGAAAATGACAATGAAGAGAAGAAAAGTGAAAAAAAATGAAACCTCACTTGCTAACAAAAAAAAAATATTACTTAAATTCAAACTAAATTTCTATTGAGAAATAGACTTGTATTATACTTTCACAAGAAGGAATAATTATAATATAATATACTACATTAAGTTGTGCGGTTTAATCACTATGTGATTGTGATTTTGTGACACAAATTTGAAAAAATCAAATATAATTTTTTTGATTAATATGCATCACCTTTGAATTAAAATTCACAAAACAAGACCATAGTTCAGTGTCGTTGTTGCGTACTGAAATTGTGTTGCCAAAGTGAAATACAAGTTTTATTTGATAAATATAATGTCCATTAGCTTATCCAAACAATATGACATATAATTAATTATCAAACTAATTCCACTCTCAGCACAGTATTGAAGTTCGATTAATTTTGATTTGCTACTTCAAAAAAAAAACATTATCAACGAAATTTTTATAATAATATGGTCTACACGAGGGAAGAAAAAATCACGGAATATATTCTTTGAAAAATGTATGAGTGGGTGTGTTACTTATTTTTATGTTCAGTAAATAAGTCGAAATTACTAACGTAAAAGCATTTCTATAGTATAGTAAAGATAAATATTATAAAAGGAAAGAACGGGGAGGTAAAGGGTGTGAACTGAGGATAAATTAAGATGTTAATAAACAAGCGTGAACAAAAATACAACTTATGAAATTTGTTTTTTTTAAAAGAATATATTTTCGATAAAGGTTTTTTCTTTTCTTTTACTTTATTTCTCTTGATTTCTTTTTAGGACCCGTTTAGCCATAAGATTTTCCAAATAATATTTGGAAAAATTTGGCAAAATAATGTTTGTCCATACAATTTGCTATTATTTGGCAAATATTTTTGGCAAATATCCCAAATTTTCAAATACTAGTTTTTTCTACTATTTGGGTCAAATCTCATTATTTGGGATCTTTTGAAAATTAAATTTTTACCCCAAATTTTTATCTTTTACAAAAATACCCTCCATAGTAGTTGTTTGCGTTGTATTACATATTTTTTTACGTGGAACACCAAAATAGTGATGAAATATTTACTGAATATTAAGTAATGATTTGATTGTTGATGAAAATGATAAAAATTTGGCTCAAGGTAACAAAGTGATGCATTTTGGATACTTCATGATGTATGTAGTGATGTTTGTTGCGCTCACTCCAAATTATCACATTGCTCTAGTATCATGGACACTATTTGTTATTGTCGTAACGAACATCCAAGTGACTTGTAATACAAACCTATAGTTAGTTTTGATAGTTCTAGAACTTATGGGTATAAATCATATTTTTCTAAAAAAGTGAAATATATTTTTCAAATCCTATGACCAAACACATGGTGAAATTTCACTCCAATTTTCATTAAAATAATATTTACCAAAAATATTTAGAAATCTATGATCAAACGCTTGCTTAATCTTTTGTTTAAACTCCAAATTTGAAGAAGATCCCAAAATATAGTGACATCCATATGTGACTTTACTTTACTTTACTACTACTATTAGAAATAAAATAATGTAAAATATAAAACACAAACTAAAGGTCCAAATTAAGATGAAGAGTTGAATTATTTTTCTGACAGTAAAAATAATGTAGGGTCATATATATATATATATATATATATATATATATATATATATATATATATATATATATATATATATATATATAAAAATATCACATGTTTGTGGGTCCAATGCTTAACACAAAAATGAGTTATGTGAATTGAGAAGTAAGAGTACTATTCATTTGATTGATCATTTCTGTGCTTATCAAAATAAAGATAACATTTTTCCTAAAAGTATTTTTATAAAAAAACTAATATATTTTACTCATATCAAATACTTCCAAGTACATGAAAATGACAAGTTATTGTTGCTTATTGATTTTTTTTTATTTTTTACTTCTTCTTACAAATTGAGTGGGCCCTCTCATTCAATATACTATTTTTATTTTTCTGTTTATTTAGTTCACAATTCCAAATTATTATAATTAATAATGATATTAAAATAGGTTGATCGATGTTTTAAATTATGATTCGTAGAGATAATTTGGTAAAGTGCAAAAAGCGACAGTCTAGATCTAAAAAAAATGTGTGAAGCATGATGAAGCATGTCCTTGTATAAGGAGGGATATCGATCATGATAAATTAAGACATATGAATATCTTTTTCGAGATCAATAAATTTGTTCATTTTAATGAATATATAATTATTGTGTATCAATCATTCCTATTTAATTAAAAGAAAAAGTGCCAAATAGATTTATAGATTAAGTGATTAGTGAATGCTTCTACATATAAGAAATTAGTAGTGGACTTTAGGTTGAATTTTGTTTTAGGCATAATACATAAATATGCCCTTTAACTTGGCTTCAAATCACATTTGTGTCATTCAATTTTAGGTGTGCATAAGTAGACCCTTAAATTTGTATAAAGTTGAACAAATAGATACACATGTCTTACATGTCATTTTTTGTTTTACGTGGTGTCCTACGTGTATTGTGTCATGTAGGACTCATGTGTTTATTTATTTAAAAGTTAGATAGTTAAAGTGTCTGTTTGTGTATTATGAAAGTTGGAGGTCAAAGTTAAAATTTAAAACCAAATTTAGGATCCAATATATGTATTATGTCTTTGTTTTAATTGTAACAACAAAATAGTATGAAAAATTGAATGTTCAATACCAATATGTATTGCTTCTTCTAATCTCTTCAAGCATAACAATAAATGTGTAAAGACAGACCTAATATATTAATATCGTCATGTTCTTCCCATATAAATAAATAAAATAAAATATATCATAAAGTCAATTATAACTTGTGCCCAATATATTAATTAGGCATGCCTTTAATATAACATAATATGTCACTTTTAATTAGGCCTTTGTCTTTACTTTTTGTTACAACTTGCAATTCATTACTTTTGTGTAAAAGACATTTACATATAAATATCCTCTAAAATATTGTCCTTGATTTTTATTTATAGGTTTATTTAGAATACATATATCAAGTTCGATTTACAAAAATATAACCCCTTTATCCATCTAAAAGTTAATAATTCCCTCCTAATTAAAATCATCGAAACACTATTTTTCCTTCCTAATTAGGTATTTCCTTATTATCTACCCACTTTAATATCTACTTAATAACAATTTTAGAAAATTTTAATTAGACATCAATAACCATAAAGGTCATGGAATCACTTAAATATGATTGATGACTTGTTGACCAAGAGCGTAGATATTTATTTTCACTTTTATTGAATACTCCTTCTGTCCAACGGTCCGCTATAGTAATTTCAATACTCGTTCAATTTATAAAATTAATGAATAATTTTATGCTTAGTTTCTAATTTGTCTTTATACTAATTATAGTGACTTTTTTGTTATATTTTTTTAAAATATTGTATTTAAAAAATAATTCTTCTTTTTATAATTTCTTAAAAATTGTATCAAGTCAATAAAATATTTACCTGATATAGTGTACTCATCTTTATTGCCATAATAAATACAACATTGACTCTTTGTCCACTAGCACTCAATACTCATAACATATCACGCACTTTCATCACTTATCTTTTCACACGTTTATTTGAATGAATTTATAACTTATAATTTCTAACATTAAAAGTTACAAATTATAATTTATTTTTATATTTTAACTTTAAACAAGTGTTAGAAGCACTTTTAATTTTTTACTCAAGCTATTTTAATCAATAAATATCTAAAATAAATTAATTTAAATAAGGTCTATGTCACATATTTATTTTTATATGTACTTATAGCGATACAATATGTGGTTAGTTTGATACAAATGAAAATATATTTTTTTAAATTTTTCATGATCAATTAGTTAATATTTTTTTTAAAGAAATCATAATATGGAAAAAATCTTTAATTGAGTTAGGTAAAATAAATTTTGATAAGTGAAATACGAATTAACTTCTCTTAGCCCCATCCCTACACAACCACCCATTCCGTATGAAAATTTTTATTTCGTATGAGGTACATCAAATCATATTGTATGAGGCATTATTTAATTAATAAATGGGATGAGACCCATCTACCAATTGACAAGTGAGATTTATTAAGTTTTTTTGACATTTTTTTTTGTTTTTCACTTATTTCAATATGTTTTTAGTTTTATTTGTTTAAAATATTTTCTTAATCAATCTAATTAGTTTACGTATTTTAATTTTTAATTTTTTGTTTTACACTTATTTCAATATATTTTTTATTTTTATTTTTTAACACGTTTTTTCTTAACTAGTCTAATTAGTTTATGTTCTTTTAGTTTTGCACTTATTTCAATATATTCTTTTATATTTTTAAAATATTTTTTTCTTAACTAATCCAATTAGATTATGCTTTTCTTTAATTATTTTTTGTTTTACACTTATTTCAATATATTTTTGTTTTCATTTAAAATGTCCTTAACTAATCTAATTAGTTTCTCTTTTTCTAATCTGTAGTGAATTTTGATTTGATTTTTTATGTTGTATAAGTTTTTATTTTACTATATTAATTTTTTTCTATTTTATGTTATTTATTCATATTTTAATAACTAGTTGTTTGTATTCAGTTTTTGTATATAAAATCAAGATATAAATAGTTTGTTTAATTTTAACAATTATTTTTTATCAAAAGTATAAATAAAAATTTGTAAAGTCAAAAAAAGTCTTTTAAGGAATAAATTAATAAAATTATTATTTTATTTATCATTTTCTAAGAAACCTGTAAGGAAAATAAATAAATAAAATATTTATTAAATTTTCACCTGACTTGAATTTCAGGAATGAAAAATATCATATAAATTAAAAGAATGATTACATATTTATATTAGTGTTATGAATATTTTCTAACTTATCATGAGTAAAATTATTAATATAAAAAAGCAAATTTAAAACAATGGTCGAAAGAGAAATCAAATAAAAAGTAAAAGAGAAGAAGGGAAAAACGTCATATAAGGAAGAACGGAAAAAAAAGTTTGGGCCATTTTTTTTTGAAATGGAACCCAGTTAACTACTTGTCAAAAAATAAATGAAAAAGTCATAAAATTCTTACCTATTACATAATATTTACGTTTAATTCTTAATATTTTCTTCGTTTAAAAAAAATGACTTTAAAATGAAGGGATTTAAAAAAGAATTGACTTTAAAATGGAGGGAGTAAAATATTTCTATCCCCCTATGGTTCTTACATCAACCCATTATGTTTGCTTACATAATATAGAAATAATATTTTTTATCTGCTTTTAGAACAGAACAATTTCAATAATATTTTTCATTTCAACTATAAAATTACATTTTTTTTATTTGTGTAGCATGTTCGAGTTCCACACAATTCCGCTATTTTTGAGTCCAGAAGATTCGAAATTAGAATTTGTTTTTCTGTTTTCACCGATAATTGTGGCGACATAATAATTGTAGTACAAAGTGAGCTGTCAAATAATTATTAATCAATCACGTGCTTGATGCGTCCCATTCTCCAAACGCAAGTTCCGTACTCTTTCAAAAAAAAAAAATACATATGAAAGCTCGAATAAAGATATAGCGCTTCTTAACTTGGCTCAAATGCAACTCCGTATTCGAGAAATTAAATTCAAAATTTTAATTAAAAATAAAAAATTACTTATTATTTTACTATGTTCCACGACTCATGTTTCACAAAGGTTATAAGTTAAGTGAAATATGTTCATATTTATTACATACATTCAAGTTTGGTTAATTTAAAGACAAAATATATAAATATGACTCTTTAATTGATATTAATTAATAATTATGACTTTTAATTTGATGTGCAGAAGTAGACACTTAAATTTGTACAATAATAAGTAAATGAACACATTCGTCCTACATGACACCCTACGTATTCTACATGACATATCATGTGTATTATGCCATATAAGACATTTGTGTCTACTTGTTCAATCAATTTAAATGTTTACTTGTGCATATTCAAAATTAAAAAGAATAATTATTTGTTGACGTCAAGTTAAGGGTTATGTTTATATATTATTGTCTAATTTAATTAAATAAAGCTCATTTTAAAATAATTCTATAATAATATTAAAATACGTAATGCGTTAAATTAATTAAAAGAATAAATATTTAGAACTAACGAATTATTTTATTAAAAACAAATTATCTGAAATTTGATAACTAAACAATAACTATCAAAACTATTAATTTTTATTCCACGCATCAAACTCCAAAATTCCTTCTTTTTTTTTTCTATTCCAAAACTGAGCCTAAATTCTTTTTTAATTCTCCCTCTAAAGCAAATCATTGTTTTATTTTTAGATATATATTTTTCCATTTAAATGCCAGCTCGATTGCAGCTAAGCTGATCCGTTCTTATAGCTTATTTTTAGTATGTTTATAAATTTAAACTTTATATGTATCCAAAATCTTTACAGTATTTTTAAAATCTTCTTACTCAATCAAGCACAACTATATTAATTAAAATTGAAATATTACTAATTCTACTTTCTACATTTAAAGGAAAATATTTACAGTGAAATTAATAAATAGAGTTGACATTTTTAGAACACATAGCATGGCTTGTATCATTTATTTTTTGACATGGGTAGCAACAATCATGCATTAACATAAATCTTAATTCTAGAGTACAATAATATTACATTATATTTATAATAATATATATGCTCTTCATCACCCCTCTCTACACATACTACTAATACATAATAATAATAATATTACAAAAAGGATTTTTTATGTTATATTTGGGTTGGTAAAAAAATAAATAAAAGAGCTAATAATGATGAGCAAAATTCACTTTTCTTTTTCTTCCACATGAATCACTCAAAAAGAAATGTCCATCATATCCAAAGCTAAATTTTCCATCATAAGAGATTCAACTTCTCCTGAACAATTCATCTTTGTATTTGTTTTTCCATTTCCTGCAATTACAAATTCGGTAAACAAACGAGAAGCGAGACGTATATATTTATTAGTTTGATGTAAACATGGTGGATGATGCGTACGTACCATAAAAGGAATCTGACATTGTTTGGTTGAAAGTTGGACTTGACATTTTTTTGAGTGGGCAAGAAGAAAGTGGAAGAACAGGTAAATTCTGACAATTGCAAATTTCAATCATATTGCCATCTGGGTCATGAAAAAAGAGTTGATCCACTGTAACTCCACCTTCTTTAACAGTAGCAGTTACATATTCAACATTCATATCATTCAATCTCTGAATAATAAGATCCATATCTGTGCACTGAAATGAAATGTGATTATCTTTTGGGTTAATTTTTCCCCTTTTTGATTGCACATCTTCTTTTCCTAACAAATGAATTCCAATTCCATGGTTGAATAACCTGGAAAAAAAAATTAATATTCAAATGTAAAAATTAATACTAACAAATTAGGGATTAGAATATGTGTGTGAGGATTTTACCAAGCACCATCAAAATCAAAGGAGGATGGACGTTTGATTAGTACGAAACCGAGGACTTGTTCATAAAATTGGGCAGATTTAGGAACAGATTTGCAGACATAAGAAACATGATTCAATGCTAACAGAGGCATTCTGTTTTCTTCATCATAAGAAGATGTTGTGGATGATGAATCTGATGATGCTGATGACCAGTTGAAGCTTGTTTCCTCAACTGATTCTGCTTTCACTATTTCTCTTCCCATTAAAAAAAACACTTGAGAAAATGTTACGATATAATCTTGTAATTAGCTTAAGCTATATGGAAAAATAATCAGTAAGACTAATTCTTTTATGTGTGGAACTTTCTGTTGCCAAAGCACAGATATTTATAACCAAAAAGAGTAGCTTAGGGGGTGTTTGGATTTTTTTGAAATAAGGGTGGGGTAGGGTAGGGGGGATAAGGAGGAATGGTACATATCAAAATCCTACATACATACACGTCAATACGTATAATCTTATCCACCACCAACAAACAGGTTTTACATTAATTTCTTAGTATCACCGTTTAATATTCTTTCTGCTCTTATTTACTAGTCCATTTTAACAAATAAAAAAAATATTTTTACTTAAATATATCCTTTGAGTGATTATTTATAAAAAATTAAAACTTTTAGAAGATCTTAAGTTTTTAATCATTCACTTCATAATTAACCAGAATGAATAAACAAAATCACCGTATAAATTACTTATTTTCTTAAAAGCACAACTCTCAAATAAATTTTATAATTCGCTTATTCAAATTTAATCAGAACTCAAAAATTAACTATCAAAACGCTAAATGGAAACACTTCTTAGTCTCACCAAATAGTACACATCACTATCTATGCGTCCCAGCAGTTTCACGTTTTGGTTGTCCGTATTCTTGAGTCTTGACGCTGCTGATTTTATTTGAACCACATTCACTCATTATAACTTCCTTACCTACCCAACCTTTAAACTTTTACGGTATTCTTTTTTATTTCATCTAGCACAATTTATTTAAACCTATATGACTAGATATAAAAAATAAATTTAAAACTAAATCACATGACTTTTCAGTACGTTTGGATAAATATAATCCCTTACTCGATTTCACTATTTATTTATTTTAAACTCCAATTAGAAGAAAGTTATACAGCTTTTTGATAGAAGGATGGATACACTTTAATAAGTTAAAACGAAATTTTTGAAAATATGATTGATGTAGTAGCAAAAGTGGTCACTAATTTAAGTACTTATCATTTCTCTGATTAAATTATAATTATTATGCTTCCTTGGTCCTCATATCAAATTGGACCTATCTTTTTGTGTTTCAATTAATTGTCAAAAGAAAAAAAAAATGGAAATATGAAAATTACCTTTTAAATCTGGTTGAATATTTAGGTGATCCATGATTACGATTAATTATTGAAGCGAATAGAATAAATATTATTTTAATATTTTTAGTCAGTGGTTTAACATATTTTGCCTTATTGAAAGAAATAATTTGTATTTATTAAATATCATTTTAATATTTTTTGTCAGTGTGTATGTTAGTTAATTAATTATACATCAAATACTAACTTAAATTTGTAAAAAGAGAAAAAATTAAAATTATTTTTTTGTTGTTAAGATCTATAGACTGTTCATGTATGTAAAAGAGTCAAAATAATTGAGGCCAAAACTGTAGAATCTAGGACAAACAAATACATGTGAAAAAACAGGTATACTCAACAAAAACAAAAATAATCTGAGAAGATGCCCTAAAAAAACATTTTAAGAAATTAAAATATTTTCATACGCTGCCTATTCTTATAATAGTTCCAAAGATTATTTTTTTAAAAAATGTGTCAAATACACTAGAGTCTACTATCTCAACAAATCTGTTTTTGTTTGTTACTGCTAACAACTATTATTACTTTTAAGTCTGATACGTTTGGATTTTTTTTTAAAAAAAAAGTTTAGATTTTAGTTATTTAGTATATTTTGATTTGGTGACTTTGGGATACGCAAAAATTGTTGTGATTAGGTGTTTTGGTTATTTTAGTGTTTCTACCTTCATTCCCACTTGTTAAACATGCTATTGAATAATCAAAACAGTCACTATATGATCACGTAATTCACTAATAATATTACAAAGTCGTCTAACCAATTATATATATATGGTAGCTCAAAATAGAGGTCGATTAAATAATCCTTCAAAATTTTTGAGTTTTAAAGTTTAATACTTTATGTATATTACATGAATTATTTAATTCAAAAACATAATCGTGCTATAAATGCCTTAATGGTACATGTAAAATCTCTCATTGTGAATTCTATTCTAGTTGTACATACGAGAGTGTTTCATACAATAAATACGAGTACGATTCTTTAATCTTCTCTTCAAATCTCCTTATTTAATTAAAAAAATTTCTAAAAAAAAGACACATGTGAACAAAATCTAATATTAGAAATATGGCAAAAATAAATGGTACTCCCTAAAAAATATATGGTCATAAAATTTATTATTATTATTATTATTTCTCATTTGGTGTCTCATACTTACATTGAAGATCAATTAATTTTATATTCATATCAGAATATTTCACATTGAAAAGTTAAATATTTACTATTATATACAATTTGATATCCAAAAAAATAAAAATATATCACCTCATATTAACGATGAATAAATATTTATGACTTCGTCAGTATTCTCGTTAGATATGCTTATAAGATTTGAGAAAGAAAGTGTGTGGTAGATCTGCAAATTAAAGTTTAAAATTAAAATGCCAGCTTGTCAAACCAAGCTTAGTCACGTCTGAACAAAAAAACAAAAGTTTTACCAAATTGAAAAAACATAAAATAAAAAAAATATAATAAGAAAAAAAAGAGCAAGTCTTTTCACTTATTTGACCTAATTTTTTTTAAAAAATCCAACATGCTAATTCCGCGTCAGTTAGAAATTTAAAAGACAAATCATTACAAAAAAGTTAAAAATTAAAGAAGAGGGTAGCACCTTTTGGGTACTATTCAAATATAAATATTTAAGAAATTTTATAAAAATTAATTAAGTAGGATGAGAATAACTATGAGTAGTTGACGACAAATTATGATTTTTTTTAAAATAAGAAAATATGTTAACATGCACAGCGCATTGATTTGATGCTAATTGCTATTTTAAGTAATTAATTAGTGGTCGAAGTTATAATTGGCAACCCAAACTAATGACTATTTCTATAGTGGAACTTTCACTATTTATAATTTATAGCTGACAATCTCTTAATTACTTACTATTTTTCTAATTTGTAAATAGAAAATTTATATTTGTTAAGTCAATAATCTATTAAACTATAAAACTAATTATAAGAAGTATAATTTAGACTTCTCGAAGAATTAATAAGTATTTTTTTTAATTAATTTTTATTTTGTTGTGGTGGGTGCTTATATTCATTTTGTTGTCGGCAACACGTTCTTACTACTTCAACATCAATCATTTATATACAGCAGGTTTTAGTACACTTATACATGTTCCTTTTTTTTTTTTTTTTACAAAATATCTAAAAATTAATTACTTCCTTTATTTTCAAATTACACGTAGAGTTATCAAATAGATAAGTTAGACTGAATTTAAACATGTTAAAATTGATTAAGTTGATAAATACTTGGATTATTGATTTCTTGGATCAAAATAGATTACAACACAGATCGCAATTTAACCCCTAGTTTCTATTAAGTTTTTCTTGTTTTATTTGTATTTTTATAATTTTTTAGTAATTTTCTTTTTTTAACTTCTGAATCAATTGAGCTACATATTATCATATTCTTTTATGAGCTAATAATTTAGTAGACGTATTAATAATTTACTCAATCATAAAAAAATATTACTATATTTTTATAAATTGATTTTATCACCAGCACATTTGGGATGTTGTGAAAAAACAGCATTAATTAATATACCATCATCACACATAAAATAAATAAAAAATAAAATACAAAGTATTTAATAAAGATCCATACGCAGACCATGTCGGGTCGGATGACAATCTGGATCCACCAGAATTCAAGCCACGAAAAATCAATAATTAATATTTTTAAAAATGGACGTTCTTTGTCAATTGCATTAATTATTGTAAAATTAAATGTATTAAGATGACCTGCTCCATAGTGTTTTTTTTTAATGTATAAACAAGTCACCCTACGTGACAGAATTCTTTTGTACGTTTTCCTACTACAAGTTGTAATAAGCTACTATTTATTTACTCTTTAAATTAATATATATAACCAAAAAAAATTCTTAAGGATCCAAATTAATATATATATATATATATATATATATATATATATATATATATATATATATATATATATATATATTTCATGTATGGGCTAAAATTATTGATGATTGAATATTCGTTGAACTTTTTAATAATAAGGAATTTCAAGTTTTAAATTTGAAAATCTTTTGCCTACAACGACAGGGTTGGACTCGTTGTATAAGACTTTTTTAGTAAAATTTAATGTGTAGTTTATAAACTATTACGAAGGATATGAATATATCATGTACACACACAACTGTAGATTTCATTGTGATGAAATAGAAACTTGCAACATTATTTAAGATTCTTCAAAGCAATAATTTTAAACTGGGATTCGATACTAAGAATCGTATGCCACAGTTTTTTCCGAGTATATCTAAATATTTAATGTTTGATAATGATTGATGTTTACAGATTCAATATTATTTGGCATTTGATTCATGATTGCCTTATAAAATTATTGAAGTGTTTAAAAATGTAATACTAAGATTCATTTCCTTTTTTCACTAACTTGAGAACAAGTTTTGGAATCAATTAACATACAAACTCTACATTACTTTTTCACAACAATCAAATGAAAAAAAAGAGGAGTTAGTTTGCAGAGATTAGCTTATACTCGTAAGTTTTAAGGGTGACTGAATTAGTACCGAGGGAATAATTTTTTTTATCCTTGATAAAAAATTTGAGATATTAATTTAAACTAATAGAGTCAATGTGAACGCCAAATAATTTTACACACGATGGCTTTTTACATGATTACCTAAACGAAGCAAATTGTTTACCTGCCTGTACGCGTTTATAAGCAATTTAGTGATAGATAAATTAGCAACGAAATTTATAGCTGATTCTAGTTTCGTTTGTTATTGTTTTTGCATGCTTTCAAGAATGTTTGGGTATTTTGTAAGTGTTTTAGTCACCATGAAATTCAGATTCGCGTCAGAAAATTCCACGAAGAATGTAGGGTGACTCTATATCTAAGGAGAATTGAATCAGAAACTTCTAATTAAGAATGAAAAACAATTTATTATTCCATTATCACTTTTATCGGTTATTATTTTCTATCTTTAATTTCATTTTTGTCACTTGTGTAATAGTGCATTTGCCCAATTATTTTGGTTGTGAATGCGATAGAGATCATTATAGTAGCAAGTAGGATCCTTTTAGATTTATATTATATATATATATATATATATATATATACTATTACCTACTTGGCCAGTACACTCACTCATTTCATTTGTTAAAAGTGGCTACACAATTGTAGGCCAAGCAATAATTATAATTATTTATAATCTTGATTCACATTAATAATTGTTTATATATCGTGTTAGCTATAATCAACCCCATTGGCTTAATCTCTCACATTATTTACTTAATTAACAAACGTGTTCATATGCCTTGATTTTGACTTGTACATTAATCCAGCAAGAAATAGCCCACTGATCTTTACCTACTAGTAGTATATCAATAATTATAATTATAATTTATAAAAGTTAAATTACTTTAAGAAACTATAATAGGAATATTTTAAAAAAAATTAAAGAGCCAATAAGAAGTGGTCCAATTGATGTTCCACAATTACGACTTTTTCGCTGTGCAATTTTCTCTAATCATGCTTTCGTGGGACATTTTCATTTTAATTTATGTGGTATAATAGTGACTTTTTTTTTAAAAAAAATAAAATTTTGGTCTAAATAAGTGTTAGAATATTTACATGACTAAAAACATCTTATTAAAGATAAAATACAAATTTCAAAGTCGAAGAGTTTTAGACTTTTCAATTAATTGATCTCGAATTGTTTAAAGTAATACGTTTTGGATTGTTATATTCTAAAGGAAATCAGTCTAAGATTTATACTATTTAATTGGTTTAGATAATAACACAATGTGCTTAAATTTTATTTAAAAGACCTAAATATTTATTTAGTCATTTTAAAAATTCATCTAATATATGATACATTCACCAACAAATAGTAAGATGTATGAATTTATACGGTTTAAAAAGCTTAAACTCATAAAATTTAAATCTTATATCCGGCTTTAGTTTTGACTTCACATGACCTATGCTGTATTTTCCTACATTTGATAAGTGGATATGCCTATTTGAAAAGTTGCTATAAATATATACAATATACGTTGAACAGACACTGACGTAAAATTAACACTGTTAAGGAGGTGTTTGGCCTTTTCACTTCCTTTTTAAAAATTAAAAAAATAAAATTAAAATTCCCCTAAACTATTTTATGACAAAATAATACAACTGATTGCTTCGAAGGGGCATCTTACTCAACTGAATAAACTCATATTTTTGTCGCTTTCATTTTCTTTTTTAATTACTAAAGATGTATGTTAAGTATTTATTTTCTTGTGAGTAGGCATGACATGGAGCTGATTATGAATCACATGATAATTATAGTCCTCAAAAAACAATACACTGTATTAAGCTGTAACACAATCTTTATATTATGAAAAAATATGAGTAATTAAAAAGAAATACTGCTACAAATATGATATTTAATTTCAAGAAATCATGCATGGTATATCTCAGATAATGTCTCTTCAATTAAATTTTTTTGTTAATGATTTGATTTCATAATGTACAATGTAAATTTTTCACTCTTTTCATTTTAGTTGAAGTATACGTTTTCTATTAAAAGATAATATTGTTTTCATTTGCAAAAAAAGAAAAAGAAAATTTACAAGTACCGGTTTTCTATTAAAATTTAGTCTAACTATTTAGTTTTTTTGTTATAAATATTATATCCTAGTCTATACACAACCTGCGACTTAACAAATTCATCATCAACGCATTTGCTTGAGATATTCAATCTTGAACCATGCGTGACAATTTCTAAAATCAACAACTTAAAAAACACGATTAATATATTAGTGTTACAAAAGGCAAAGGGAATTGACATTTCTTTAGACGGAATTCATAAAAGTTCAATACATGTGTGGGCTGAAACGCCTGATGATGCTTCTGGACCTACTCATAGACAACTATTTTTCCTATCCAAATCTCAATGCTGAACCTATATCACATTCAATTTCTAATTCTAATAGCAAAAATCATAATGGGGACTTTTGTAAGCTTCAGACAGCAAATAGGAGCATTCTGCATCCATACAATTGGAAAGATATAAGAAGCTCTTGAGCTAACACACTGAACTTCAAGTCAATTAGGAAGATCCTACGAATCTATTCCAAACTAATAATTGATTTTGATCAGAAAGCTAAAAGTAAGCATAGAGGAGTTCAAACAAGTAACCAATAGCCTCCATAAGCTTCGAATTATGAAAATATATATATATGTATGTAGAAAATGGATTGTGTGCCTAGCCCAACATTAAAAAAAAAAAAAACGCTCTTGGAGTTTATAAGGGGTACATATTATATTTTAGGTACAAGGGGATCATTAAGACATGCATATGGAAATAAGTATGTAGGTACAGAACTATAGTATCTGGCATACCTCTCTGGTGTATAACTTGACAGAAAAAATCACAAGCTCTAGAGAATTTCACAATGACAGGAGTCTGGAGCTCAAAGGAAATCAGCAAAAGTAAGGTGAGAGCAATGTCATGAGTAACTTCAAAATCCCTCGGGCATGAACGGTCAGTACATTCCCTGTCATGTTTTTCCACCAAATGGCAATCCGCAAGCAACACGGGACCTGGAAAGAAAACTATGAGCACCCACCAAACACTAAGAATCTGTCATACATGACTTTCTATATCAGGTTTGATATGCGAATGTAAACACTTTCTATAAAATTATTTTTGTCAATACTAATCGGCAAAGCACATTACCTACATATGTATAAAAGGGTATTTCATGAGTCATAACCAAACTTTGAAGACAAGGAAAGGTTGAAAAGACAATTCACCTCATCTAACATGGAGAACAAGCACATATCATAAGCTTAGTAAATAGTTTTACGTCCAAAAGAAAAGAAGCAACCTATTCGTTTCACAGACTCATCTCCAAGTATCCATCAGTAGGCTCAACAACATACTGGTCTGGGAATTCTCAAAGTCGCATCCTTGTATATAGTTTGTGTGAAGGATCTCTCGTCAAAATGCTGTGGACACTGAAACAACAAAGTTGATTACCAAACCTTCCATCACCTTCACAAATCAATTTTAAGTAGGATATGCAAAATTAATTAAACATACCAACACAAGTACTTAATTAATAAACTCTGATACTTGCAATACATGTAGACATTATGCATTTAGGTTATATATGGATGTTCATCCTTAGCAGCAGAGCAACTCTGTTATGTAAATAATGCAGGAATTATGTTCAAAGCCCTTTCTTTCTTCGGAAAACATTAAAGTAATCCCTTTGTAAGATCACTCAAGTCAAAACCACACAAATAAATATATTTGACCACTGAAATTCAAATATTGTGGCATAAATTAAATTGGGTTTGTTTACTATTTGTTTATATAATACTACTTAATGATATCAATATAATATATGACACTTATAAGCGAAATTTATCATACTACATAAGATTCTCATTTAGTATCAGTTAACAGAAAATTATAAGCTTATGAATGGAGAGTATGAACTATAATTATTTATGAGAGAATGAGTATTTCAGAAATTACTTTGGGTTTGAATATAAAGGAAGCTTGTGTGAATTCTCAATTAACGTGCATACTTAATTTGTACTAATAATAACTTTGCAATAACATAAACAACAAAATATAAAGCATGTACTAAAAAATAACAATTAATAACATAGGTATACACTAATGAATGTAAATAAGGAAAAAAAAATATTTCACTGGATGCATAGTATCCCCTTAAAAAAATTATTCTCTTCTAGTACTCCAGGTTTTAATAAATAGTTTCCCTCGTGATAGAACAATTTTATTCACCTATATATATTGATATAAAATAATGGTGTAAGTGAGCCACTGAACGGGAGCGAGTGCACAAATTTTTAATTGTGAAGAATAAGAAAAAGAAATTCAGAATTAGTGTTATTTTAAAATAAGAGGAAATCCTTCTATTTATAGACAACAAAGAGTAATGTAAACAAATATTTATAGTGTTTTATTGGAAAAGTCGCAACTCTTTGAAGAAGGTGCAACCCTTCAGAAAGATCACTGTCTTTCATAAAAAATCACAATTTTTCATAAAAAAATTACATTTTTTGTAAAAGTCACAACTTTTCATAAAAGTCGCAACTCTTCATATTTTATTCACACATTTTAAAATCCAATATGTACTTTAGAAATCAATTCAATGCTCTGACCTTCAATTTATATTGTACCACCCATAGACAAAAAATAATTACCTCAAAATCACTGAAGATAAAACAAAATTATCGAGAAACGGTAGACTAATGCATGTCTTTCAAAAAATTGCAACTCTTCATTTTTTATTCACATATTTAAAAGTTAACAACATATACTTCATATATCAATTCAAACCTCTAATAAATGACATTGACCTTCAATCTATATTGTATCATCCCTAGACAAAATAATGATTAACTCAAATCACCATAGGTAAAAATATCATTATTGAGAAACGTTACATTAATGCATGCAACAATACAAGTATATATAGGATTATGTTTGATCGAGTATTCCTATCTGGCGATAATTTTCTAAGTAAGGTCAAAATGGGGCTGATATTAATACATATGGGAGATTTGGTGGAGACTTAATTTGTAAAATGGTGTGACGGTTGTGCAAGTTTCAGAGAGGAGGAGAATGTTAATTTTGAAAATAAAAACTTTAAAGGGATTTCTGATTTGTGGTGGTGCTACGTAGGCGGGCATATAATTTTTATGCCAAACTACATGCTTTAACACACTCATAAGCCGTAAATGACACGCAAAATGTCATGTAGGTAAAAAGTGCTCAACTAGCATAGTTTTGAAGTCCTACAAGTGTTCAATAGGTACAAGTCTTAGAGCCTATTTGGATTGGCTTAAAAGTAGCTTTTAAGTCAAATATAAAAAGTCAAACTTAAATATTTTCAACTTTTAAGTCAAAAAATAAAAAGTAGGGAATAACTACTTTTTGCTTTAAATTTATTTTAAATTATTTCTAATCTTATCAAATATTTTCTAACTTATTTTAAGTCATTTTTTATATTTGTTAACACTTCCAAAAGTTTAAAACCGACGTAAAAGTAAATTTGATCAACTTTTAAGTCAATCCAAATACTCTTAATTGAAGTGTTTAGGTAAATTATGTAGACAACATTATATGGAAAGCATGGATTACTAAAATAACCCTAATTTTTTTTTTGCTGACAATAACACCCATTGAAAATAGAAAATTTGAAGAATTTAAAATTGCTTAATAATTTATACACTAAATCGACTATATTCATCTACTGTGCATCTAGCTATAGCTGAAATGTGTAAAAACCTGTTTTAGATTATTCCCCCCCCCCCACCCCCCCACCCCCCTCATTTACTTTCTTTCTTTATTGAATTCCATTAAAATTCTTACATAAAATTTAAATTACAATTCTCCTATTTAATTAATTATTTTTCTCCTATTTAAGATTCATCTTTACGAGAAAAAGGTACATTTACAAAAGAAAGGTTTTTGTTTGCCTTGAAAAGAAAAATTGAGATAGTTGATGCCCCATCTTGCCTAATATCTCTTATATATGTGAAAGAATTTTTTTTTTTAATCAATTACAACAATTTATGATTACTTTTATTATTGATCTATTTTTTTATGCAAGCAGAATACCATACCATACATGCAAAAATATTTTTTTTTTGCGAAAATATTTATATGCAAATTATTATTATAACAGACAAATAAATCTCAAATCTAATATAAAAAAATAAAAATATTGTATTGTTAATATCATCGAGTGACATATATGCGTATGTAATATAAAGTAACTATTACAAATAGTATTTCAACTATCTTATTGAACTCAAATGTCAAGTAATTAAAATATAATATTAATCTTCTCATCCTTGAACTAGCATTTTTGATATACTTTATCATGTTTCTTTTTCTAATATATCAATTGAAGTTGTATAAAATATTTTGATACTAATTAATATCAATATACGTGCACCGTACATACTCAAAACTAATTATTAAAAACAATTCTATAGAAATTGTGTATAATCATATCTCTAAATAACCAAAATCAAAACAGATATCCTCTGTCAAAAACACTAACACTATATGTATATAAGTTTGGACATTCGATCGATTTAATTTCATTTTGTAAATTTCGATTCGATTATTCAATTTTCAATTTGGCCAAATGTGCAATTAAACCAAACTGAAATAAGTTCGATCTGATTCAATTTGATTTTCACTCTAATCAAATTTAATTAACAATGATCTGTGGCATCTGAATAATTATAGCAAGTTGAAAAAAAAGCTATAGAAATGCACGAATTGAAAAAGATTAAAAAAACTGTAGACTTCAACATTACATGTATTTAACATTGTTAATTTCTCATATTTCTTTTGTATATTCTGATATGTGTAGGAACTCAACAAGTGCATAATCCCATCTCTAGCACAACTTTTTGTGAGCACAATAAACGCATAATCTCATATATTTATAAGCAATTTACATGTATTAACTTTTTCATTCCCTTATAACTAATTAAATATATGTTGTTACATACTTACGAGGTATGACAAATTGATCAACTTCCAAATACAGTGCACACCCCTCAATACTGACGAGTGGATACTCATCTTGTATTTAAAATTAAATATAACATAATTATTTTTTTTACATTAAGTTAAGACTTAAATTGTGATGAGTGGTGGCCAATGATCAGTGAGTACTTGAGAGACCACAAACGAGAATTCAAACTTGAGACGATATTAAAGATTTCTAAATTTTCAAATTGGAATTTGGATTTGACATGGGCTATTGAGCTAAAAGTTAATAACAGTGATTCAACTATGAGCGGCTAGCCATAGGTAAAGATATATATATATATATATGATATATCTAATTTTGGTTTTTTAATTAGCATCGAATCGAAAAACTGAAATTTTGACAATCAAAATCGAAACCAATCGAAATGATCGAAAAATCAAAATCAAAATTTAAAAATAATTGATTCGGTCAATTTTTTTTATTTTAACCATATTATGCCCAAGCCTATGTATACATGAACTTTAGGAATCGAAATTATGTTAATTTATTAAATCTATAATAAAAAAAATTATAAAGTTGTTTTTTTTTTTGGGCAACTTTCACATATAACAAACAAAAAATTCATATTTGTATGCTATAGCAAACTTTGCATAGTTACGCTCCGTAGCAAACATAAAACTATATAATTTGCTATACATATACAATTGTATAATTCGCTGGCCTAAATTGTATAATTCGCTTGCCTATTTCGCTGCAATTGTATAATTTGTTTTGCATACAGTTGAATCGAATTAAAATGTATGTATATTGCATAATTATAAGTGTATAGCAATAAGATATATGTTTTTCTCGCTTTATACAAAAACAGAAACACAATATATACACTTCTGTTGTATAAAGATAGAGAAAATTGTATTTCACTGCAATTGTATAATTCGCAATTGTATAATTCGTTGGCCTTTTTCTTTGCAATATTTGAAGTAAAATGTTTGTAAATTGTATAATTAAGTGTACAACACAAAGATATACATTTTTGCATGTGTATATACAATTTTCTCTCGTTTTATACAAAATAGAAACAGAATTATACACTTTTGTGTATAAAGAGAGAGAGGCGAGCGAGAAAGGAGAGTGGCGAGCGAGATTTTTGGGAGAGAGACGCTGACAAATTTTAGCTAATGTTTGCTATGGAGCACAATTAAATCAAACCCTAGCTATTTCATTTAATTTAGGTTATTAGTTTGCTATTATATACATTTTCCCTTTTTTTATTTCAATTTTGTCGGTTCTTTCAATTTACTCATTTTTTTTACAATTACACGATAAATAAAAGTGTACAAGCTCCGACAAAAATAAAACAATTTAATTACAGAGCAAATACTAACAAATTCAATACGTAAAAGTAATGCAATAATAATTAACTACACCAAATATATATATAGGTTTTATTTAAATTATATTTAACTTTATTTTATTTTTATTAGTATCAAACCATATCAAGAATTGTTGATTTTTCTTGTAAACATTAAATTAGTCACAATTTTTTTCAATTTGACTACTTGACGATTTGATTTGTATACCCCTACTTCCATATGTCAAAATTAATATTTTAATTGTTTTTTTTTAAAGATTAATATTCGATGAAGTTGCCCTCTCGATTATTGGATTGATATATATAAAAAGTTAAATTTTACTGTACATTTTACGTAAGTTTCTCTAGTTATAGCAACGGGAAATCCAACCTAAAGCATCTATGTTATATAATTTATAAAATGTGTACCAACACACAAGTAGTATACTTTAACTGTGTTTATAGATGGTCAAAAGTTACATTTACATTGAAAATGTGAGAATTTATTGTAGTTAAATTAGTCTTGGATCGAAAGCATCTTAATTAATACTACTGTATAATTGTGTATAAATATAATATATCGAGAAAAGATAATTATATTAAATATATAATGATTATACATCAAATATCTATATAATACATTTTTATCCTGTTCCTAATCATTAACATCACAAGGAAATGAATTAATGTCTTTGTACCAAGCACCAAAAGAAAAAAACTTTGTATATTTTCAAAATGAAAACATATTGTGATTTAATAGCTAAAAACGGACGATTAAAAATGCTTCTTTTTTTTTTTAATATAAGGCTCACATGTGCTGCCAGTTGAGTTAATATTTGTAATAATTTAACATCATCGCATCACCCATAAATTATAATCAATGACATTGGAATTTGCAAGAATAAGACAAATCATCTTTCAGAACATGTCAATTTATATCATTAATGTTTATCTACTCTGTCATGAATATAATATAAAGATAAATTATGATGAAAACACCAACTGTCCTAAACATGTTTAAAATAATATTGCTTTAATTTGCTGCAATTCAATTCTTATGTTTGTATGTACTTTTAGTACTAGTTGACAATATTATTCCTCTATAACCTGGCAAAATTTAACTCAAAAAATAACAGAGATTCCACCTTTTTAAGTTTCTTTTATTATCATTATCTATTATTAGTTTTATAAATTTTCAAAGTCTCTCATTTTCACGCATCAAATTAGTGTATCATGTATAAAATATAATGTATCTTACCTAACAATTAATATATCTCGTGCATCAAATTAATGTATCAGTGCTTTATATTATTATATCAGTTTGAAGTATTTAATTTCTTTTCTTTGCCCAATTTAACTTCCATGACCCATAGAAACATTATGTTAAAAACTTTATTATTAGCATATACACAATAATATGACTTTACAAAACATTAAACAAATGAATGAATTAGCAAATAACAACAATAATTGGCTTTGATTTCAGCGTTTATCAGGTGTAACAGGGAAGCCAATTCCATGTCTCCTAGTTGGAAAAACTACAAATAACAAACTACAAATTACCCCAATTCCAATAGGAACAACATCAAGTACCTGTTTTGTTTCATGATCTGGTGTAGGATAAAAGCAATTCACCACATTTTTATCTCTCAAAGCCACAGCAACAAATACAAGAACAGAGAGAATAGCGTGAACAAAATCAATAAAACCAACTCTATACCTGCTCAATTCACCAGGCACACCAGAAATCGAAGCTGCCTGATAATCGAAAATCCATAAACCTTTGAAAGTAGCTAATCCGTAGTAAATTTGCCCGTCTGGTGCTTTGAAACTATCGGTGAAACAAGCTAAAAAGCACGAAAATGCGAGTAGTGCAAGGAGGACTAATGTCAATGGACGAGATGCAGTGTCACACGATCCGTTGTTGGTGAAAATTGGGATTAGTAATTGGAATGCTAAGAGAGTTCCTGTTGGGAGTAGGTTGGCTAAATGTGCTGTGCTTTCTAAGGCACGTTGGGAAATTGATGGTCGCGGTATAGCTGGACGCTCTGCTTCATGATCGTTGTTGCTTGTTGGAAGTAATGGAATTTCTGATGCATCTGTGGATGTTTGTTTAGAGGAAGTTGATCTGGCTCGTAGAGACATGTCCATCTATCAGCACTAAAACAATCGAATATAAAGAGTCTTTGTTAAAACTTCAGGAATTCGAATACTAGAAAAAAAATTACGATGAAATTGAAGGAGGAGATGAGCATGAGCTAGGTAGGTATGATGATAATCTAAATGAAATTGATCATAATGGGAGTTTTATGCGTGTAAGGGAAAGAGGGATATACGTTTAGTTTGGTATTATATTGACCTAATAAAAAGTAGTAGTTACCTATATATTATACTATTGAGGAAACTTCTTGCTTGTCCAAAATGACTCTCATGTCTTCCTTCATGTGCTGGCAATACACGTTAATATTAGCTTTCAATATATGTTTGCTTCTAAGAATTGAATGATTCATTTTTCACATTTTAAAAAATAAAATATGATTCAATGTTTTAGACTAAAGTCAGAACAAACTAGTGGAAGGGAAGTTGGTGAGGTGTGACTTGGCACAACTTTTTTTTTTTTTTTGGTACCTTCTTGTGTTGTAGAAAATTGAAGATTAGTTATTTATTAGAACTTAGTTTTGATTGATTTTGTTAAGCAAGTTGAAGAACACTATTATGAAGAACACAGAAGATGAAGACCGCCAATAAGAAAAGTTGGTTTTCTCCACACTGCAAATGATTACACATTTATAAATTTGCCACATTTAGACACTCAACTAAACTACAAGAATTTATGTACATAAATATTCTCAAAAGTGCATTTGAAAAGAGACTTAAAAAATTTCAAAGCACAACATACCCATTATCTAGATTCTAGATCTTCATTCATTCAGTGTGTCTGTTCTTCCCTTTTATTGCAAGCACAATCAGTTCTCCCATCAACCAATTTTCGCGCTTCACGTCCATGCCTAACAATGGTTTCTGCAAGAGCAGAAGAAGCTTATTAAATCTGCTCTATGTGTAGACTAAAGACCTATTTTAGCACTAGGCATACAAGGATTGGTCAGTTCAAATTGGAATTGTCAAGTTATCATCCATAATGATCTATTCAAAACAACAAATTATTTTGATACAACAGCTAGTGGTTAAGAACTTCCTAAATTGTATCATATCAGCTGCATTTTGATTCCTTCTGGAACATAAGCCAGTTAGACTCGGTTGCATTGCATCGTCAAGCAATTTTTGCTAGACTCCAGTTATAAATTACAACACCTATTATGAGTTTACAAAGTTTAGCACAAACTAAAACCACAGAAAAACCTTTTTGTTGGTTAACATAATTCAACTTTTTGGCAGAGATAATTTTTCTCCCTTGCTCATTTGTACGAGGGATAACTAATTGCGAGATTAGTTTTTGGATGAACTTATCTCAAATTTGATTTACTTATCCCCGAATTGTAGTGTTATTTATATGGGATAACAATCATGGAATGACTAATCACATGATAATTAATCCGGGATAACTTGTACCCAAACCAAAGAGCCCTCGGAGACTATTAAAGATACTTTCTTTCCTTAATAGTCTAATTAAACTTAAAACTCCAATATAAGCCACCAGAAGAGATTAAGATTAACCCCCCCCCCCAAAAAAAAACTTGAGACAGTCATTTCGGAATGTAATTACACCATATAACACAAATCTCCTTCTAGTACTTAATGCCCAACAATATACTTAAAACATTCATTTGATACTATATAATTTGAAAAGATAAAACCTAATCATTTTGACCTAATCTTTCAAGTCCAGAACAAAGAATAAGCTCAGCGACTAAAGTTTCAGACTGATCAGATGCAGAGAGACTAACCTCAGATAGGCGACTTCAAAACCCCCCGAAAATTTGACAATGGAGCTTGAAAAGAATGGCAAAAAAAAATTTGGACCATTTCTCGATTTGTGCGTGTCATCCTTGCGCAGGGGCCATGCTAATCTTCTCTGTATCGTTCCAATTTTATCGGATGTCCCCGAAGGGACAAACTACACTGTTAGATTTCGCAATATAAACAGCATATAGCTTTTTTCTGTAAGCGATGAGGGAGAAATCTCTGGTTGAGTTGAGTCTTCATGCTAACACGGGCCTGGAATCGGTTTTGCGCTTTTTTCAATGAAGCCCAGTTGTGTGACGACTTAATTGTAATGGCCCGGCCTTCTTATTTTACTTGGTTGGGCCCAACTTCTTCGCTATTTACTCAACGTGAAAACTTACATAAATATACTATAAATTAAAAAGATTTATCATTTTAATAATAAACTTTTTTTTAACCAATTGATCACCGTTAATACATGTTTAATACACTTTTAATTCATATTACAAAAAATAATCTATTATTCACTTATAATTCAAGTTCTAATGATAGATAATATATTTATTGCACATTCTAACGTACTTATAATACAATGCATCAACTTCTTATCAAACAAGCATAATATATTTTTAAATACATATCTATTGCATACTTAATTCACTTCTAATACATGTTGCATATTTAACATAGTATTATTATAAATGATAATAAATAAAAAGTACCGCTAAAATTAGTAATTATCCATTAAAAGACACTCATCCAAGTAATTTTTCCAAATTGAAACTAACTGATAACAATCCTAGGTTACATATCGACAAGACCTCCTATTTCAGGATTTATCCATTTCACACCAACTAAAGAAAAACTTAATTATTGAGGTAGAGTAGTATAGAGACATAATGCAACTGAACTAAGAGAAAACTCGCAATACGAGAGTAAAAATCGTGTGGAGAAAAATTTATTCAAGTTAAATAGGATGAATATTGAGCGAAATATGTATATGTGTGTATTTTAAAGCATAAATTAGTTGTATGTGTACATAACTACATATGTGAAGGGATCAAATGTATGACTACAAATTACGTGGGAGATCAATTGTATGTGAATGTACATATTATACATATGACAATATTTGATAAAAGTAATATCATTTTCTAAGGATCAACAGAAGCCCTCCTAAATTGAGGCGGTGAATGAATAAGATTGGAGCGAAAAAATCACTTTATTGAGTTATATGAAAAATATTATTATTTATTGTTTAATTACTTTTTGAATACACAATAAAATAATAATAAATATGTACAGTGACAGTATAAATATATCTACACAACCAAGTAACTGATTGAGTAATTATATAAATTGGTTGATATCAATTTTTGATTCAGTAAGAAATGTAAATGATGTGTTGAAATTTATAAACATAATAAGTATTTATTACATCATATAATTTAAATTCAATTTTAAAAAATCACACCTCAAAACAATAACGAATAGTTACCAAGAAAGCAAAAAGAAAAAACCCGCAAAACAATATAACTTGCAAAAGGACCTCTTTAAAATTAAATCGAGTATCAAAAGCGTAATTTGCACAAAGCAAAATTTGAGGGGAGTTAAAGTGACATATTTATAAAAACGGTGGGTTAGTATTTTAACAATATTAAAAAATTACATTTATAAATAGTATTATCTCCAACGTGGAAGGGGAAGGCGAAAAGTGAAAACAAAAGAAAATAAGGGAAAAAAAAAGGGTTTTTTATGGGTCTTGGTTTCTTGTAATTCCGACAGAGTTTTTCCTTCCGAACCTTAAAACTTTCAAATATTTTTGGATATTTGAATTCAACCGCCAACGAATATCGAAGCAAAAGAAAATAGAGTGCAAGTTTTTCCCAACTGAAGGCTAAATTGCAGAAGAAAAGGTGAGATTCTTGGCCCAAAGTACCTTAAAGTGTTTGGTTCTTCTAGGTGATTTATGTTTTCTTTTATTAATGGGTGTTTTATCTTTGTTTTCTTGTTTTAGGTAAATGGGGTTCTGTTGGTTTGTCCAAGATTGTGTCTTTGAACTTCTTGAATCTTGATTCTTGATCCTTTGACAGATTTTGAGTTCGTTATTTTTTCTAATACTTTTGCTAATTGTCTTTTTGATTCTTGGGTTATATGTTGGTTTATCGATGTAGTTATTCTTTTGATGATATGTTGAGGGTTTAAATTAGATTGGTTTATTTCTTTTATGTTCTCTTATAAATCTTGGTTGTGGGTGAATTCTAGGGTTTGGTTTTGTTTCCTCTTATTGTTGGGTTTTGGAGAAGAGATTTAACATTGGAGTGACGCATTATAGTTCTGTGTTTTTTGAAGATTTACTTGTATCTTTAGTTAACTTCTCTTTATGGAAGACAAGCATAGAAAGAATGTATTGCAAATTCTATTCATTTTAATCAATTTTCTTATTTTGAGGTGTTGTAGATCATTGAAAAGTAAGCGTATATGACACATTAAGACATTGGTGCTTTATGCCCAAGTCAGGGCTCTTGAATTTGTTTTGTGATGGATTTCATTATGTAGCTCGCAGCTGAAGTGGATGTTCTTTAAATCTTTTCTAACTGGGGCGTGTTTATTGCGATTTCTGTAGGCTGATCAGTTCCGTGCTTGCAGTAGCGTTGTGCCAAAATATACAACTTAGCCGATCCTTTCACATCGTTCTAAGAGTATCAATTTTCAACTGACTAAAGGCTATAGCTCACCTGTATCTGTTTTTAAGGAAAGATGAAACGCCGTCGTGGAAGCAAAAAAGGTAAATCAAAGAAGCTTCGGACAACAGGTACAAGTGAGGGAGCATCTAATAATGGTAGCATGAATTCAGAAACTAGTTCTGGTACTGAAGATATCGACAATGATGGAGTTAACTCTGGCGTTGAGGCTGAGACACCATCCTCTACCGGAACTGCTCAACCGGAGAAACCTGTGATTGTTTATTCTGGTGTGCCAAGGGACAAACCTCCAGGTTTAGCAGTTTATGGACGTATGAAAGTAAAACTCAAAACAAAAAAAACACTAGACACTCAGCTCAATTCTTCAGAAGTAGCTACTCATAGTGATACTGATAAAAGTAGCCAGCAAGCTGGTCCAGAGAAACAGGTTGTCTCAAATGAGAAAATGGAAGACAGTGCAAACTCATTGCCTGAGGCTAATGTAACTACCCCAGGAATTGTGCTAAAAAAACCTGGAGGCATAAAGATCAAGTCTTCAAAGGGCTTTTCTTCAAGCATGAGCCCTTGTAGTAATGTTGAAATAGTGAAGGAAGAGAAGTCAAAAAAACAAGAGCCTGAGTTACTTCACCGTGATTTGAGATTAAACAAGCAAGAACTAGACACTGCTTTGGAGGTAAGCATGGCAAAGAACCTATTTATTCTGGCATGTTCACAAGATGTACATTTAAACAAACATATTCCATATGCCATGTGTGGCTGGTTATAGCTGTTGCCTGTTAGTTGGCAGGGAGGCTAAAGTTGAGCACAAGTACAATGGGAAGTTACCCCTCCATACTAACTATTTTAGCCCCTCCAAGATTGGGCGAATATGAAAATTTATGTACCTTTTACTTTCCTTTCACCCTTACCTTCACTGCAGTGATAGTAAATACTGAAAACATCAATGAACTTCTCTTTTGTTTTCCTCCTCCCCACCTCCCATCTGTTTCATGGACCAAACACAGTTTAAACATAGGTTACCATGCTAAGGGGATTCATAATCTTAAAAGACATCTTAACATTATCGCTTTTATACTGATTTATGTAATCTTGTTAATTAGGTTATAAGAAAAATTATGAAAATGGATGCTGCAGAGCCCTTCAATACTCCAGTCGATCCTATTGCTCTTGGAATTCCTGTAAGTAAATGATTTTTTTTCTTATATTTCTTTTATTCCATAATATGTAATGTCATCTAGAGTTGGCTTTGGAGGTTCAAATTCAACAATTAGGAATCTCATGTCCACTGTAGGAGGGTTTTGTTAAAGTAACAGAGAACCGTTGAAAATTTATTTGATTGACTAATACTATTGTAAATAGTTTTCATGTAGACTGAAAAAGTCCGTATCTTTTGGGGTCAACATCACTCCAACCTTCATTGAAACAAGTTGCTTGTGGCATTACTAAAGTTCAAAATATTACACCTCTAGTCCAATATCAGGAAACTGGTTTTACCTAGGAATATGAAGAAAACCCCTCTAAAGTGAATAGTGATGCACAGAAGTATGTAGAGATTGTAGTCTTGGTCTTCTGAATATTGTCACAAAATCTCTTGGATGCTTTTACCTAGTCCCTTTTCCCCTTCATCTAGTACATTAATAAATTCTTATTCAACTGGTGTGTGGAACAGGATTATTTTGATGTCATAACTACACCTATGGATTTCGGGACAATATGCAGTAATCTGGAAAGTGGTGGCAAATACATGAATTCCGAGGACGTCTATAAGGATGTGCAGTATATATGGGAAAACTGCTACAAGTATAATAATAAAGGTGATTATGTTATGGAGCTCATGAAGCGGGTGAAAAAGAATTTCGCGAAGTACTGGACAGCAGCTGGCTTATATACTGATCATCTGCAAAGTAAATCTCTCTTGTACCTAATATATTTTCATATCAGTATCACTCTGCTGAATTTGCTTATATGTTTTTCTTCCTTTTCTGCAAGTCTTTCAATTAGACTTTTTTCATCAATGTCGCATATTAACAGATGTACCTTGCTTCAGTCTTAAAATAGTTAATCAGCATTTAATACACGTCTTCTTACCTTATTAGGTGCCGAAAGCAGTCAAATTAAGGAGACTACACCTTCAAGTCATGGAAAGGAAGTTACAAAAAGTGGTTCTTTAACTCACAAACACAACAAAAGGCTTCAAGGGTATGTTGATCTATGTTCTGTTTATGTTTTTTCCTCATTGGCCATCACTTGTTTGCGGGGTCTAGATATGTTTTTATGATATAAATGTGGAAAAATTGGACACTTATTATCAGATAAGAATAACACGTTTCTTTAACCAGAAAAAGAACAAGAGAGTTACTCTAGTGGTAAAGACACTTGCACCTCCACTTCGAACCATAAGGTTGGTGTTCTAGCCACCAACAGAGCTAAGTGGGAAGGACCCTGCTGGGCTCCCGGAGAGGGAGCTTACCATATCAGTTAAGAAAGTTTTTTATACAACCAGAAAAAAAGTTTATAGAGATGAAAATCTTTATATGTTAATTTCTACATTTTTATTGATAAGGGTTGGAGATGGAAGATGATAAATCACTGATAATTATATCTTTAGTCTAAAACAGAAAATGGACATTTATACTCCTTTTCAAACTAGGCATGTTAATTGCGATATTGTGAAGTCTCAGGAGATGTCCGCCTTTATGAAGGAACTATGTGCTACAACTACTCTTATTCTGCTGCTTTTACCATCCCTACCAAATGGTATTCCTCTGATAATTGGCCGACTCTTTTTTCTTCCCATAGTTTTAGGCGGATCTTACATATCCAATGAAAGTACTTTCTTTTATTAATTTTTTTTTGGATGGTACATATCTTTTCCCTCTGTTGGGAAAATGCATTCTTCCTGCTGACACAATTAGTAAGGCATTCAGTGGTGGAGAGTCGATACTTATGGAATTGGCTAGGTGAGTGGGGAATGTTTTTCATAGAAGGACAAAGTCAAGGATGAGGTGAGCTGGCTAAGGGAGTTAAATGGCTGGTTATAAGTGCAAGAGAAAGGGATATCAGGGAAGGGTGATGCTCCATTGGGCATTGGCAGGACAGGACTTGGTGAACTAGATGCACAGAGCATGAGATATCTTGAAGGAGGTTCGCATAAGGAGGTCAATCTTCAGAGAGAAGCACTGATGGGAGGTCACTGCTAGGGCGTATGGAATGGGAGAGAACCAGATAATGGAATGAAAAATAAGAGAACTTAGCTTAATATCTGTAGTTAGCCTAGCTTCAATATCCCGATGAACCAGTGTTTTGGACGGCGAGAGGCGACAAAATGCGACTAGGGCCTGCCTCACCAACAAATACTATATTAATTACTATAGAATTAATTTTTTTTTTTAAAAAAAATAACAGACAGCACTGTTAAAGCAGTAGCATTCAGCAGCATTTTGCAGTGAACAAAGAAAACAGAGGAAAAAACAGAGCAGTGAAGAAAACACAGGAAAAAAAAAAGCAGTGAAGGCAGCAAGCAGTGAAGAGTGAAGACAGCAATCAGTTCAGAACTTCAGATTTCAGAATTTAAGATTCACTTCACAAGAAATTGAACAGAAGAAAAGAAGAAAAGAAGAGGAATGAAGAGAAGAAACGAAGAAAAGAAAAGGGGCCATACCTTTTGCGCGATTCGCTGAAGGAGAAGAAGAGATCGCGAGGTTGAGAGAAGAAACATGAGTCACGACTGACTGGAAATATGAAAAAAAACACCCTAATTTTGACTTGTATTATAAATTCAAGACCTTTTTAAAATTTTTAAAACAAATGTCGCCGCCATTAAGGTCGACATTACGTTGCCTCACGTCGCCTCTCATCGCCTAATTGATCTCGCCACGCCTCACTGAGAAATGGTGTTGCGTGGTCGCCTCGCCATAGCGCCTTTGGCGAATGGCGAGCACCATTAATAACACTGCGATGGACTCTTTCACCAAGGTTGAGATTCTCTTTTACATAGCTTAGGAGAGTTTGGAGTATTTAATTTTAGAACTAAATAAAGGATCTAAAAATTCTAAAAGCAGTCAAAGAAATAAATTTTATTTCATAAAAGTTGGAATTTGCTGATAATATATTTGCCTGATAATTTTTCAATGCCAAAGATAGCTGATACGGGCAGAGTTACCATTTATTTGTTGGCCTGGTAAAAATTAAAATTAAGAGATACAAATATTTGGCAAGTGTAAATGATGCAGAATCTTATATAGTGGTTTTTGACTCATTAGGTCACCAATTAGGAACTGTATCACACTTCTCTGCCTTACATTCTCTCTGTTTTAAAAAGTACTAAAACCTACTCACCCAGACTTTTCGATATGTTCCGGTATGTGCTATAAACTGGTGAAACTGGAAAAATTACAAAGAGGGTACTCTGGTACCAATTTACTGTTAATACTCACTCGAAGTGTAAATTTTTCCCTTGATTTTATTGGACTTTGTTCAGGCTCAAGAAGCACAAAGAAGGCTGCCTTTGTGCTATATGTGTGATGATACGGCGCAGGCAGGAGCGGGAGGAGATCACCCGGTCCTTGGATGACCAATGCGAGGCTAGTGATGATTATCCAGATGGCATGAAGCCTGAGGTACTTAAAACCTTTTTCTTTTACCTCTGATTTTATATATTTTTTTGTAAAATGCTTGGAATCTTTATAGTTGAGGGTTTAGATTAGGTAGTCGATTAGAATCTGTAGATAAAGAAGAGAACCTACTGTGGGCTCAAATTGTAACATTCACATTTTAGAACAGAGTGCAAGAATACATAATTACAGACAAAGAATCTTCTTAATTGATCCTAAATGATCTTATCTGATCCTAGACTATGCATAATATTTACAAAATTGTTAACACTCCATTCATGGTGGGACATACATATTGTATACTCTTTATTTATTACAATTGTTTTGGATACAGGATCTAGAAGTACTTTGTAATATCTACTCCCTCCATTACAATTTTTAGAAGTTTAAGGTAAAATTATTATTGAATATAAAAATGTGTCATTCTTTTCGGGATTAACTAAAAAAGAAGAGTGTTACATAAATTGGACAGAGGGAGTAATAACCAGTTAGTCGAAATTGACGAAGCTCGTCGAATATGTCCTAATTCGGTCTTTTGCCTAACAGTGTGTTTGTGTGCTTTGTTTTTCCCATTAAATACAGGATTTGAAGCCTCATGTAGTGCAACTTCTCTCTAATTAGTGATCAGTTCCTCTTTTCCTTTAATTTTTAATTGTTGAAGAAACTGCTTTAACCATATTAGCTCACAAGTAGCTGAGTACATGGCTCAAGACGCTGCATCTGTACCTGACGTGCTCAACTGCTCATCAGATTTACTTTTTGCTTTTCTAAGATATAAGATCTCTTGGATTGAAGATACTATATCCGCTAGTTTGCTTGGAGAACTTGCACAATCTGCATCAGAATTCCCACCAATATGTGAATTCCCCTGTCCTTATATAACAAACCTTGCTTGGAGAGAGCCCTTGATATTTCTTAGGAATCAGGTTAGTACATTTTAATGACTCTCACAAAGACCTTGAAGGAACCGATTATCCACTCATCAAATTAGATATTGAGTCGTGTAATTCTGAGATTGTAATAAAGCTTGCTTACAAGTGCCCGATGCTGGTTATGTGTCTATCAAAGGCTCTCTCCACCAATTAACATTAGAATCCATTGGAGTATCAATAGGTTTGTGCTTCTTTGTGACATGATTGCTTTCTGGATATCTTGCTGGTTAAGACTTGCTTTGATATACTCCCTTGCATCCCACATTAGTTGATCATTATACTAAAAATAGTTATCCCATGTTAGTCGTCCACTTTACTAAATCAAGAATGCATTAATTAAATTTTTTTTCTATATTAGCCTTGCAATTTTATTTTTTTTGAAAGTGATCATCACATTTATTTGTAAATTCCCAAGAAGTTTTCAAGGGGTGAATTAGTATTTATGATTTCTTTAGCATTGTGCAAATGAAAAGTGATCAACTAATATGGGATGGAGGGAGACATAAGAATCTTGGTTTAAATGGATCTCCGCATTAAATATTTGTTTAATGACTTGAGCATAGAGATGTTATTCTGTTTCCAATTTTTTTGTGACCATTCTGATAGTGTTGATACAATTTCCTTTCTAACTGTTGTTTCTCCATTTTCTTTCTGAAAAGGAAACTTCACCTGTAGAAAGTCGAGAATACACCTCATCAAATGTGGAGAATTCACCAGAGACAGATGTTGACACCATTATGCAAGAAAAAGGAGCAGAGAGAAAGTTGTCTGAAAATCAGGACGCTTTATGTGAGAAGCTAGGGGAAGAGATGAGGAGTGAAATGGGAATCCAAAGTAAAAGAACGGGGGTCACTTCTGAGCATTTGCAGTCAGGTTATACATCTTTAGATGAGCACAAAGCACATGATCAGAAGCAAAATGGGGAGCCAGGTCGAGAATTGCTGAATGACGGTGGAAAAGAAAATCTGCAGCATGGGAATGAAAATGCTGTAACTGGGCTGCAGAGGCCAAAGGTAAGCAATTGAAAGCAAATACTCTGCGATAAGTATTGTTTATACCTTTGTTTCCAGTATGAAAAGGCTTGTTCTAGTACCTGGTTCATCATATATCTGTTCATTCTTCAATACCTTATTATTCGTGAAATTGCATATTCCTACTTGAATGGCAGCCACTAATTTACAGCTATTGAAACAAACTGAAGAAACATATATGCTAAAATTGAAAATTTGCATGAATGAATTTCTGGAGTAGAAATCCATGTCAAGTGCATAACGCTATCTGAGCTACTGCCACTTGAACCAATCCAGTGAAATCTGAAACATTTTATTTTTCTGTTTGGAAAAAACTGAGCTGGAAATAATGTTTTTCATCCGTCTATTATACCAGGTTTTACAGTAAACAAAATTCAGTATCTTTCAACTTCCATTGTGTTGTAACTCTGTTTTGGGTGGTGAAATTTTGAGCAGGAATTGCAAGACAAGTACAAGAAGGCCAAGATGTGGGAGAACTTGCGTTATCTTGAAAATACAACAGCTATGGATTTATCTCGAGTTCTGTTTGCTGATGATCAAAGATCTGTCTGGAATGGACCACATTCACTGGTTAAGCGTGGGGGTTCCACCACTCGCAAGAGCTCCATTCGTTCAGCTATTTCCATGCTGATGAAGTAGGTTTTTTATTGACTGATGAATATGTGAATCCAAAGTTCTTTTTTTTTCGGTTGTGGAGGTGTACTGTAGGTCGAGTTGTATAATGTATGTTGAGGGTAATAAACTCTCCCATTAGATTGTAAACACAAGAATCAGGACTAGATTGTCTGGCATTTACTATTCAAGAACCCTCTTCAGTTGAGCGTTTGTAACCTTAATGGCTACTGCAATTATCTTTGTATCAAGGAGACAAATTTGAAATTGCCAAGCCATTTGCAGAACCAAAGGTAATTGAAATAACAACTAATATAGCATAACATCGGAAGCAAAGGTAAAATTAACAGGAAATAAGTGCATAAATGACACCAGCATGTTTGATTCATGTACATCCAGATTACATGAACTGTAACAATGAAAGTTGGTGTAGAACTACATCCTAGACTAGTATTGCCTTCTGTTTTCTCTCCAACCTAATACAACAAAATCAAGTTTTTTCTGGAAACAGACAAACAGGCATCTTGATTTGTTAAGGTATGGTGGTATCATCAACCTTCAAGAAACATCTCACGTGGAGAGTTGAAACTTAATATGACAACATAATCATCAGTTTTACAATCCACAATATGTTTCAATTCCCTATATCAGATGTTCCTGAAGGTTGACCATAACATAACGAATCAAAATATCTAATTGATACCAACTACTTGCATCCACCTCATTGCATTGCAAACAATGCTAGTTGTTAATAAGAAGCTGTTCAATTCGCTCGATCAAGAGATACGCTCAGAGAATATCAAACAAGTCTGCTAATAAATACTTCTTATTAGCTTTGATTATTCTCGGGAGGCAAATCATATTTGACATGTCCAAGATAAAGACCACAAGCAGGAGCCATCGGGGGTGCTGCAGCAATGGATTTTGCTTCAAGGATGCGTTTTACTGAAATGATGCATCAAAGAGCAATTAGTGACCAGAGACTAAAAATCCGCTATTATCTGCTGACATTAAACGTTTTGCATAAGAACATACCATCTGGATCTGTCAGATCACCAGCCCCAACTGACTTAAGGACTCCAACAAGCAGCCTAACCTGCGTGAGACTTATTTTTAGGAGTTGAATATGAAACTTATTTGTATAAAGATTGACAAATCGGATAAGATAATCAGTTAAAAAAGAGACACAAATTTGATGACATATTATTCCCATGTCTCAAGTCTTTCTGTAATTGTATCAAGATTACTCCACTTCTATTGTTTCAATTCAGAACAAAATATATACCTGCTCAAAAACTCATAACAAACATCAAAAAACAGAACCAGAAGCCAAAAATTTCTGAAACTCATCTCATGCAACACGATTAACTCGGCAAGGAGACCTAATGACATTATTCTGAAACATTTCAAAAATTTCAGAAATCTAGAATAAGAAAGAGTTTCACCTAAAAATAAAATTAATTAATCTGATATTGAAAGTTCTCCTTTCCCATGTCCATACTCTGTTTATCATTCCAATTTCCATACACCATTTATTATTCCAATTTTCATACTCCGTTTATTATTCGTTGGTATAGTTGTTGGATTTGGGGTATAATAAGACTAGATAAAGAACTTCTTTTCCCATGTCCAATTTTGACACACTATGTATTACTTATTCATTCGTATATTTATAGGTTGGGGTGGGGGGAGGGCAGCAATAAAAAACAGTTAAAAGGAAAGATAATAACATTCGGAAGAAACAAAACACCAACCTGATGGTAAAGAAAAGATCGTGCCCTTGCGGTTACCACGAAGCAACGGTGTCTTCTTCTAAGGCCAAATTCTTGACAAGCCTCACCGTTTGAACCTTCCAACTTTCCTTCATTGGTGTTAAAAGAGATTTGGGAGTGGTTGGTGTCTGAACCCAAGTATACAGTTGGATCCTCCATGACACTACTGCTCTTTAGTCTCTCTGAGATTGACGGAAAAAAAGGAGTTGAAACGACCTCAATAACATTAAGTTCATCCAGAGTTCTGATGGGTGAGTTGGCCTGTTAATGTTTGAAGTGTCAAGAGATAAACCTTAAATTTTAAGTTCATCCAAATTTCTATATAGGAAAATAGCAAGAGGGAAAATGAAGTAAAGTAATGAGAAGTAGTAAAATCTCAACCAATGGCAATAAAGAGTCGTGAAGTTGCTTCCTTTAACCTGAGCATAAGTGAAAATTTCCTACATATCCAATAAAACTATACCACATCCTCATCTTAATCTATGTCAGCACTTGGTTTTCATGTAATAGAAATGAATAGTTCAACAAGCTAACTTTCCAGTATACCTCCTCCACTCCAAATTCTTTTGATAATTAAAAAAATAAAAAGATGGAGAAGAAGAGGCATACTGGCCAGCTAACTTGTTGAGTTATTCATTACTCCAATTTCATTGTAAAAACGTTTAAGTTTTTTTTAATAACCTAGAAATCCCTGAGGGAAAAGTCAAGATATACGGTGAACAGATTGAAAGTAGAGAAGAAATATAGGGTATCATTTAGAGATTTTTTTTTTGGGAAAATCAGAATTAGATTTAAAAAAAAGCAGTATTGTGTGTCCAAGGATAGAAAAGCTGACCTGACAAGCAGCTGCTCTGAAAGAACTGAAGTCATGACGTCCAATAAGAATGTTACATGCTTTCTGGAAAATACACAAACAATATCGTTACATGAGATAATAATATTAAGCTTAAAAAATATATGTGCAGCTAGTCAACCTGCATGGCAAGAAGATCCAGATTCTCAGGCACATGCCAAGCCCGGTCCCTCTCAAAGCTAGATACTGGCTCCGGTCCAGATAACAATCGGTAGAAGTACCTAAAAAGAAGATTCCCAATGACCCGCACTCAGTCATTGATCTCATAAGCATGTGTCACACGGAAAGACGGGAAAACATAAATTTAGCATACACTAGTTCATATGTGAATTAAATATCGAGTGTGCAACACCTTATCCAAATAAACAGTTACTTTAAATATAACCACTGTTATCCTGTTAAACATCGACTCTCAGAATGGATTAGAGAACAATCAGGAGCAGTGACATACACGTAAATAACACCGTCCTAACCAGACAGAAGACTATTCCCTGCAGCTAACCTTTCTAATAGACATTGAAAAAATCAATTTTGAGAGATGGTGTGTTACTTGGATCACATATGCATGTACAGATTTAGTATTATTCTATGTGATCAAGAAGATATTGATGCCTACGTGCGTTCTTGAGCTTTGTATCTGGCATGAAAATCGTCTGGAACACACCGAACGTCAATAACCATTATATCACCCGCGTTCTTCTGCAATCAAACAATAATGAATAAAAATGGTCAGTACCTCCACAGATAGAAAAATATAATCAGCTTGATTAGCATTAGGTCACTTTGCCTCAATTTTATTCTTAATGTAATTTAGCAAACTTAAATACCAGCTTGAAATTTCATTCTTAATGTGATTTTAACAAACTGAAAATACCAGCTTGATTGGTATTGGGTTTTGTTGCAGGAAACACGAGGGGAATATAAAAGGAGAGAGAAATGACAGGTTTACTTTTGTTAAAGAATCAATGATTACTTCTAGAGTTCTAGTTGTTTGGTACAACTATTATCCTCTTCAACTGTAAACAGTTACTAGAAAATTCAATCTACAAGACTCATTCTAAGGAAATAGTGGAACTTAAAGATTGGAACTTTGATGAGCCTCCATATGCACATAAAAAGATGAAAAGATTCCAAATAAAAAGAAACAGAAATATACTTGGCAAATATCATGGGCAGATGGAAGATCAGCAAAGTTTAGAATCAAGACTTTGGAGGATTGTACAAAATTAAATATCAGGAATCAGAACTTGTTAGACAACTAAACCTGTAAAAAGTGGTTCACAGCTCTTTTTACCACCAGAGGTTCATGAGGAGGTAACTGCACGAGAAAAATACATGTGATAAGCGAGGTGACATAATAGGTTTAGAGGTAGAAACAACTTTAAAAGAAAATTATTTAGTATTGGAAGAAGTAGGCATGAATGGAATGGAAAAATTATAGAGGATTCACATACTGAAAACTAAAGACAATTGCAAGGAATAGATGAAAATTGGTCACTCAATCATGAATATAGAATATAATGAGAAGGAAATAACTCAACCTAACAGAAGCAGGATGATAACAAATTTCTCTGCATTACTCAAAAGATTGAAAATGCTTGTGCAGTGCAGATATTGTGAAACTTCCATAACAGACAGAAAAGTACCACATCACCAGGTTTCCTTTTGCTTATCCTTTCAACATCTACATGGCAAACATTTGATAAAGCATGTACTCCAGCATCCTAAGATAAACCAAAGTGAGCTGTAAGTGTGTTAATAATATTGAACATTTTAGTAACTTCTAAAGAGCTAAAAAGAAGACATAGATAACCAGCTTTCGCAGGATATAGACCCACAAAAACGGAAAGAAAACAACTAGTAGAAAGATGTTCTTTGAAAGTGACGATCATTTTTCCATTTTGAAGTCACACATTCCCACAGTGCATAATCCCGGAGTGTTAGGGTTACTGTTTGAAACTCGATTGGTAATTGCCCCGCCCCTCTACCCTCTACTCGATGCATGATACCAATTAGAGCAAAGATGATTTCCACCTCAATTATAACAAACTAGCAGTTACCATATCCTTTTTTGTCTACTTCCAAAATTCATCTTTTAGGCAAACAACAACATACCCAATGTATCCCACAAGTCGGGTTTGGGTTTCCCCTTCTTTTCCAAAAATCATTTTTCAGACCTTTGTTTATTATGCTCTTTTATAGGTTTCCCCTTCTTTTCCTTGATATTAATGTTTTCACCCTGATAATGAGAGGAACTGAATCTAGGAGGAGGGAGGGGGAAGAGAATAGATGAGAATGTGTAAGAACCTGCTTCGGTGTAACTAGTCCTCAAACAGCAAAAGGTAAATGGTACATAATGTTGTTAGAAATATAGAGGAAGTGTTAAAATCATATTTATTGATCTTCCATATTAAGTAGATTCTTTTTCTTTTTCTTAGTATAATCTCTTCTTTTCTAATTTGATAAGGACTTCCATATTAAGTACATTTAAACTCATTAAAGGTTGAATTTTGAAGATAAATCATAAATAAATCTGAGCTCCAGAGAATTCACATAACGTTTCTGAAGATAGACATGAAACAGGTTAGACAATTACATTTACTCACTCGTTTTAAGCATAGCTTATTACAACTAGAAAGTAACACTTACAGTTCGACTCGAGCAAAATACTGATACTGGCTGTCCAATGAACTTCTGGAAGGCTTCCTGCAAAATCAAAAAGAAAAAACAATGTAATTTGTCATCGCCATTTTTACACCAAACACTGAACTAAGTACCTTTGTGTAGCAGGTAGCTGATCAATCAACAGATAAGAAAACCTTTTCCTCCAACAACCAAAAGTATCACTCATTGACATATAAATGATAAATATACCTGAAGAACACCGACTACAGTTCTGCAATTAGGTTGTTGCTGAGCACCGGCGAAGCGAGTTCCTATGTACTCAATTGCTAGCAGGTACCGCTGTAGCCTAGGATTAGGATTCATTGTTCTAGTAACTGACTCTTTCTGCTCTTCTCCTTCAACAACGTCGTTGCCGCCGTCGTCGTTTACCTTGGGCAGTTTCGACGGCCGTTGGGGAGATTCCGGCCGTTGATCGAGCGAGTGTTTATTAGTCTCCGAGATCAACGGCTGTAATTGATCGTTTGACATTGCCGAGCTGTGTAGTTCTGAGCGTTAGAAATGCAACGAGGGTTTAAGGGAATTATGGCTGTGTACTTCTCCTTTTTTTAAAAAAAAAATTAAATATTTTGAGGGAAAAAATCAAATTAATATATTAATTCGATTCAATTTCTATGCAATATCAATTTGATAATGATTTCTTTAAACCAATAATTAATTTTTTTATCAATTTAATTGAATCAAATTTTCATTTCATATCATCAACATACACATACTTTATCATAACTCACGTTTTCATATTCAATTACTTTTTCCAGGAATTTTTCTATCTCTTAAAATTAAGATAAAATTTACATACACTTTACTTTCTTCAAACTCACCTATTAAATTACATTGAATATATATTATTATAATAAATAAATATAATTCATAGTTTGAAAAACAAAAGATCGAATACATAGTAAGTAACAAATAATGAGAAGATTTTATGGTAGGGGGGTGAGGGTGAAAAGATGATAGCACTAATCCAAACAGAATTAGCTAATCCCACTAGAAGGAAACTATAATCAACCAAAATCAATTAATCAGATGCTTATGGAGATTGATTATTTATAATGAAACTGATTTACTACAAAAAATATATATATATATATTATGCAGTTTTTTCTTTACTCATATGGCTCTTAATATTTACGTACTTATTTTTTTAAAAAAATTAGATCATTTAATAACCACGGAGATGCATAAATCTATTTACGCTGCTTTTGTAATTAATACGATTCATAACATTAATTGGTACCTTTTTTTTATTTAGGAAAATTATATACAAATATGGCAATTTTAGAATATTTTTTACTAAAAATATTTATGACGAAGTAAGGATCTAAGAAAATCAATTAATGGGATACTAAATTAAAGTTTTACATGTTCTTTCCTTTTAAAACTAATAGCATTAATTGATTTATTTAAACAAACCCCTTTTCTCCCTATTTATAAAAAGAAGTCACGTATTTATTTTTTTTGCTTGGTAAGTTGAAGTCATACTTTTGAGAAAACAAACTCAAAAAGGTACTTGTTTCTCTTCCAATAATAGTTTATTTATATGATTTGTTTTCATGGTTATATTATTGTTCTTGATTTCGAAGTTGTGTTCCTATATCAAAAGTTTTTTCGTAGAAATTGATAGCTTTAAATTTTTATTTTATTTTTTTTGAATATTTATTGTAGATCAAGAAGATGGGTCGTGCGAAATTGAAGATGGAATTAATAAGCAAGGAGAAATCAAGGAATGCAACGTTTAAGAAAAGGAAAGAAGGTTTATTGAAAAAGTTGTATGAATTCACTACACTTTGCAATGTGAATGGCCTTATGATAATGTATGGACCAAAACAAGGGAATGGATCAGAGTGTAGGCCTGAGATTTGGACAAATAGTAGTGGAAGTAGTAGTAGTACAAATAGTAAAAGCTTACAACAACAACAAGAAGAGATTGAGAATTTAATCGATGAGTATAAAAAGGAGAATAGTTTGCAATCTGGTAGTAGTAAAACCTTTGGATTGTCTGATTATTTCGTTGATCGAAACAAGAGGGTTGAGGAAGAGTTTATCAAGTTGAGAAAGATGAATATGGAGAAAAAATATCCATGTTGGCTAGAGTTTATGGATCAGTTATCTGAGTTTAAGTTGAGGGATTTTTTAACTTTGTTGGATGACAGAGTTGAAAATGTCAAGGCTAGGATTCATTTGCTTAAAGGGAATTTTAGTGGTTTGATGGGAGGAGAAATGATTGATTTGGGAGGAGGAAACCAATGGACTCATTACAATGACAATGTTATGGTCCAAGGAGGGGGGATGGAATATGGAGATTATAATCAATTGCAAGCTCCAATATATCATCAAGAAATGAGGATGGTGATGATGAATGAGAATGATTGGCCACAGTATAATAATGGTGCATCGTCGTCGTCCTCCGCGGGGAATGGGAGCAACAATATGATGTGTGCATTGATGAAATATGAAACTATGATGCCAAGTAATAATCACTTGGCATACTCACCCTATGTAGCTCCAACAATTCTGCAGCAAACTCCATGCATGATGATGCCACAGCATTCTTGGAGAGACAACGACAGAGATGACAAAGCTAAATTTTCACCTTATATGACCAAGTAATTTTTTGTTGGTTGCTTTATGAATTTGATCTTCCTTCAACTTTAGAAGTCGAGAATGGAGCCATTTCTTTTTATATACAGGATAATAGTATTTGTTTTAGTGTTTTGAAGTAGGGAGTATGTTTTTATTTCATATTTAGTGATGTCAGATCATCAAGAAATCCTTCCATCTTTAGTGAAAAATCAAGTTTGACTTGTTCTACTTTCATTAGCATTTGCTGTGGAAGTTTGCAGACAGAAATTGCTTCTTAAAATCTTCAATACAATTTGTTACGACTAATTTGCTTTTATCTAATGTAGGTTTATTATCAATAAAAAAAATGTGTTGGCAGAAAGACAACTTCATCAAACAACTTCCGACACACAATTACAGAACTCTTCACATACTTTTAAGATGTATACTTCAATAAAATTAGATGCAAAATTTCATAGTGACAAACTTGATTATGATAACACTAGAAGTTAATTCTGACTCTGATGCCAAATTGAAGTAGAGTAGACAGGGAGATGGGGGCAACTTTTTCTTTTAACATTATCAATACTGCAATAATCTAAAACAAAAGTAGAGATCTTTTGAAAGTAAACAAACATTGCAAAGTCAAAAGAAAAGAAACAGAACCCTTTAAAGATGAAGCAAAACTAATAGAGACTAGTAAGTAAATGCCATCCCAAAAGCCGGGCACAGCGGGACGAGTGTATGCCTATAAAGCTAATTAAACACAAAAAGAAGAAACAAGGACCCCTTTTGAAGCTTCAGGTCTACCTAGTCATAAAATGCCTCTTGGAGGCAACCTATGATTCAGACACTACTTTTGAATGGCCTTGAATTAATCGATAGGTTTTTGGTGAGAGAAACCAAAGGTGCAGTTGGATCAGTAGAGTTGGTCTTCAGCTCCTCCTCGAGTACCTTGTCTCCTCCTTTGAATTGCTTCTGCAACACAGGAAACATACGAATTTCATACAATGTGTCTGGTACAAAGTGTCCACAGTTTAAAGAGAAACATGAGGTATCTTATAGCTAAAATGCAGAGTGGCACTACTTGTTGAATATTTATAGAAATGCACAAGGAGTAGAAACTCACAAGAGAATCAGCTTTCTCGTATGCATCAGCTTGAATAACTGGTTTTGAACTCCTTTTAGCCTTGAGCACTTTCTCACGCTTCTCATAGAAATTGAAATCATCCAATATAGATGTCTTCTCTGAGTAATTCTTAAGTATGTTAAGCATTTCCAAACCTTCCTTCAATCCAATCTGGAATGACAGCATACTTGTTAGATCTCTAATTTTAAAATTAAGAATTGACACAGGCAGACTGAACTAAAAATTAAACATCTTCGACAAAAATAGCCAAAAATGGAGAAGCAAAAACTGAGATACACCTCCTGTGTATCTCTGCTATAGGTTACAGGTCTATTATCATTGTTTTCAAGGATGATGTGCCTGAACTGTGTATTTGGTACATCTTTAACTATGTGCCACTTCAGTGGGAAGAACCCACTCCACTTATCAAGCTGCCAAAAGTCCATGTTTCTGTTGAAGTCAACCTGCCCAACCATCTCAGCTACACCTAAAAACTGTCCACTTCCATTTACCTAAAAATTCAAGAGAAAAAAACTTAGATTTTTATGACCATCCTTTCAAAGACACGTCCATGCACACAAATGAAAAAAAACGTTCAGATGTAATCGAAGAATAAAAAACAGAAACATGATAACTTACAGAAAAGAAGAGGAACACTGGACAGCTTGAACCAGTTCCACTTGCTTTAGCCTCAGATTCAACAAAGGCAGTGTCCAATTTCTTGTTTCCATTTGGAGTACTTGACCACACATCATATTTGACACACTTGTGGATATCATCTTCACTGTATGACTTGATAATGTAAAATTTTGCATTGTCATACTGAGTCTTAAAATCCTCCTTGTTATACTTCTCCCTCTGAACAGCTGGCACAAGCTGATCCTCCTCAGCAGATGGTTTTGAAGGGACACTTCTACCGTTGGCACGGGGACCACGAGGTAACTCATTAGTTGCCTCAAACACACCATTTCTGGTGAAATTTCCCCGTGGTTTAGCTCTGTAGTTTCCATTCCACATTCTACTGTTTGTTTGACAGTTGATGGGATCATAAGGCATGAAAAAACCTTGATTCTGACTCGTGTATGATGGGTAGTCCCCAACCAGATGAAACCCCTTCATCAGGCCTCCAGACTGGACATCGGACTGAAACTGCAAAGACAGGGGTATAAAACTCGTCAAAAGAAAACAAGAGGAAGATATACACTTTCAAACACAAGGAAAAACATAGAAAATAAAAACTTAAAGAGACATTTTCCCTCTGAAAGGAATGAAAGAGACATTTCAGCATAGATTTTCCCATTCAACATTAGCAAAGAAAGCCATCATATAGTTAGTTAATCAGAGGAAATTTAAACAGACCTTGTTCACTGGATTAAAAGGCTGAGCTTGATGGAAAGACTTTGGAGGATTTGACATGGCAGTAGCTGGTCGACTCTTTGGGTTAAAGAGTACGGTCGAGTTTTTGCTTGAGAAAGAACTATTTGTTTTTGTGGAATTAAAACCATTCGACTTGACTGAACCATTTCGTCCAAAAGTTGATTTAACGTTCCCGGATTTTGGAGCAGCACTATTGGTGATATCAGCACAGTATGGCGAGCCCCATGTATAACATGGCATGGAATCTGAACCATATGAGACAGGTTGCTGGAGATATCCGGACGAAGGATAGGGCTGCTTCCCATCGCCTCCCACAAATCCAGCACTGTAAGGATTATAGCCAGGCATATAGTAGAGAAGGGAACCATTGTCTGATTGAACACCCTGACAATCACCAGATTGTGTTTAAGCTTATATAAGACAACAAAACAAATTAAGATGACACAACCCTTATTGAAGTAAAACCTACCGCATTAAAGTAAGCCTGCTCATCTAACTGATTATAAGTCCCATTATATCCTGCAAAAAGCAAATTCAAATTACACTATCATCCAACGGGTTATTATATTTAATTGCAAAAGGCAAACACATACAAGTCCACAGATCAAACTTCAATGGAGAGGAGTAAAGACCTGAAGATATAATAAAATAGTTAAGCATCAAAACTATATCAAACCTCTACCAGTAATGGTTCCATATACTTCTGCCGAACCCTCCTAGCAGCATTGAGAACTACCTAATTCACTACCCAGTAAAAAGAGCCCCAAAAAAAAACCACCAAAGCAGGGTTCAATTACTTGCTTCATATTTCTACTTCCATAAGCTTTTTCTATTCCAGTGTGTCAGTTCGATTTTCATTTCCATAAAAATTGCTACATTTCTCTTCTTTTTTGCACCTTATATTTACAATGAATAGAAGAAACATAACTTGAAATAATAAAATGTGCCACAATTCATAAACAAGCATCAAAGGATGCAGCAATCTCCACCTAGGAGTATTAATAAAATATGTACTTAAGATGTAGCTTATCATAAGTCAGCCCTAGTAGAATATAAAAACTTGGTTGATATGTGTTCTTCTGCATCTTTGATAACTCTGTGTATATGATACACAAAAACACACTACTCATAAAGTTAACAAGTTCCAACCAAGATTTTCCAATGCATTTATATAGGGAATAGAATCATGAAGTGGTCATAACTGGTCTGTGACCATTAAATAGGAGCAGGTCCGAAAATTAAAGGAACTATGACAAACCCAAGTCAGTATCTAACCTGGATAGTAGTAATCGCAATAGCTAGTAGGTGGATAATAAGCACCTTGCTCTGCAGCAGGTGGTTGATCATTTTCACACTTGATGCTGGTCACAGCTCCCAAAGAAGCCACCGAGTCAGCAGCTTTTCCATCTTTTTTTGAAACCTATACATATTGAGTTTACAAAAAAACAGATACGAAAAAAAATATAAAAATGTCTGAAGTACATAAAACGAAGTGATGAGCATGATTTATATGAACCAAACAAATGCAGAAGCACAGAGAACATTCGTAGCTCAAGACAAAGACTAAACAGTATTCTTCTAACCAAACAAATGCTTATGACAGAAAAGATTAGTGGGAAAAGAGAATTAGCTCGAGATATACGATACTACTCTCATTACTTCATCTAAAAATAAGAGAAGCACTTGATTAACTATTAACCATGTTCTCTATCCTCGACCTGGATAGTTCATACTTCAATATCTAGGGTCAAGTACTTGCGGGTGAGTTGAAGATGTGGTCCTTGTATAATCACCTCTATCCAACTCTTTCCCGCCTACCTCCCCTCTCCTTAGACATATGGGGAACCTACGTGCTATTTTCGCAAAAATTAGTCACAAAAAGCAAGCATTATTTTATTTTCCGGTATAGTAACATATTTATAAATTTAACACTCCCAACACAAATATATCATGTACAATAAGAGAGAAATGAATAGTAGCATACCAAATCCTTCTCAATCAGTTTGTTAGAGGGATCAGATTTCAGTCCCGGAGCAACAGCTTCAGCTTGAAAAAAGTTAAGTCATGACGAAATTGCAATAAGTATAATAAGACCGAGTTCAAGATTTGATAGAGCAATAAGTATAATAAGACCGAGCTCAAGACTTGATAAAACAACTAGTACCATCAAACAGAAGACTTTTTCGAAATAAAAATCCAGATTATACACAGGGTGGGCTAATTCAAGCATTAATAGTCTTCTTATAATCAAGTGGCATAATCTTATACACAGTATTCATTGGCTCATCGCACATCAGAAGCTAGCATAAGCACATAGACTAGGGCGATAAATGTTTGCAATGGTGCTATAAAGATTTAGCATGTTCCTTTGCAATTTCCATCTCCACATGAGGGCTTGAGGAGAGGCAGGGGATAAGATATCAAAGCTGTTTACTGAAACATCCTTTTATCTTAATCAGGGATAAAAGCTGTTTCCTGTAAAGACATTTGGTAGAGTTTGGATTTCATAGATTCATGTATGGAAACACTTCTTTGAGAATTCGAAAATTCATATATTATACCCAATCACCCCCCTAACATTCTGAAATATGCTCATCAGCAAGAAAATCATACTGTGGAGCAATCCAGTCATCAATGCCAAATAAAAGATTGAGACATCATTCGCATTTTAAAAACCATGTTCCAAAAATTTCAAACATGTAATAAAGCATCTAGAGAATCTACCAAAGGACCCACGAAAATTGCAGTCAAATATTAACAGGATACGTTTTTCTATAATCTTCTCACCAGCCATTATCAAGCTTCAAAAGCCAATTCCTGACCTGCAAACAGTTGACGGAATGCATAAGGTAAAAAGGAAACAGAAACTTTTGAGAACAAATAATCATAAGCAAATTCTTAATGATTTAAAAACATAATTGAGAGCTCCAAAATCATGACATTAAGGGGGAAAATCTACTAGAAAAGAAGAAAACAACCCGAACAACCACACAGACATGAATACCCTTCCAGGAGCTTTGAATTAAACACATGCCTTACAATCATATGTAGACAAAGACAGACAAGAAAAACATTCCAAGCCATTGACTTGTAGATAACAGAACATACCAAAAAAAAATTCAAAAACAAGAATTCATGCCTAGATACAAGGAAGTAAAAGATAGCCTGTAATGTAGAGAGAAAAAACTGGTTTCCCTCACTTTATTATCCTAATAATTGACCAACAAAAAAGGGTGGACCTAGTTTCAAATGATTATCCCATAAAACAAGGAAAAAGAGAATATAGCCCCTCAATCTATACTTGTGTTTCTGCTTCACAACAACGCAGAATAGCAGCAAACAAATAAAGGACAATAGATTCCCAATAAAATCACACCACATATAATGGTTATTTCCTGGAAAAACATCAAAGCAATAAAATAGACTAAACTAGGGTTGAAAATTAATCACCTAAAAAAAATAAACTGAAAACAACTCTACTGTGGGTTTTACAGGTATCCTTTGTCGTAAATGAAAAACTGAACACAACCCAAAAGCTTCACTTCATCATTCGTGCACATAGGAAAAGACACCACAAACTTTTTCATACTTATACATAAAGAAAATTACCAAAATCTCAATAAAAATAGAAACCCATCTCAAATTTCACCTAAAAAGCAAAACTAACAAAACCCCAATAAAGATAAAAAAAAAAACCTTTTGCAGTGAAACCCAGAAAAATCTTTCCAGGAAAAAAAGTTCAGATCTTTCTTTATCATGTTTTTATGTATGTCGCGTAAAAAAAAATCCAAAAACACCCTTTTCCCGCTCAAAATCACATGAAACTAAACACCCCAGATAAATCTTTCAACAAATAAACAAACGTTATAGATCTTTATATCAAACAAGAAAAAAATCAAGAAAACAAAGAAAAACTCACCTTATATAAGCAAATAAACAAAACCACCGATCCAGATAACCGGAAAACCGCTATGAAACAGAGAAGCGGTTTCCCTGTAGCGAAGGTTTTTGAGGGAAACGAAAGAGGAAGAATGTAAAGAGGACTGCGTGAGTGTATAATAGGAGGCGTGGAGTGAAAAGGAACTGTGACTAAACCCTTAATTTTAATCTAACGGCTTATATTCGTTTCTTGATTTGGTATCAACTCATCTGGACCGTTAATTTTATAGTCAATGACTGGTACTCAAGATTCTTTTGTGTTTTTTTTTTTTTTAAATTCATTTGAATTGTGGACGAGCACTATTTGGAAGAGTCCAGTTGTTTACTTTTTTTTTAATATTATTATTATGAAATAAAAAATATCTATGGATTTTTATTTGTATTATTGAAGGAGATATTTTAGAAAATTAAATTGGATTTTGGGATAATTTTAAATTGTTTGAATTAAAGAATTAGATAGAAAAAAATATAGAAGTCGTTGTAAATATTAGGTTTGATTGTTAGTGGTATATTGACATCTTTGTTTTTTCCCCTAAAATAAAAAATTGGATTTAATGAGAAAGGGAAAGTATGTGCATTAGAATGAAACACATGACATTTAATTTAAAATATTCTTCATTGTGCAATGCCATTTTTTGATAAATATCTATATATAGAAAGTAGTGTTTGTTTATATAATATAAAATAAAAGATCAAGTTTATTGAATTATAAAATAAAAATATACGGTGTAGTAAATGGAGTTACTTTAAATTTAATGGGGATTTTGATTTTGAGTCTCAATAAAAAATATTTCATTCTAAGCGATCTACTTGGTATGAATTTGAATTAGTCAGATATCAATAACAGAAAAATGTTCAAGAAATTTTTCTTATTTATATTTGACAAATTTGAAAAAATTATTATAAATAAGAAGATAAAAAAAGTGAAAATATGAAGAGAAAAAAAAAAGACCTCAAATATTCCAAGGAATACATATGAACAATCAATCATATTTTAAATTCATGTGTGGAATCTTCAATAATTATGGGATTAAAAGAATATAATGATACTCATATATATAACTAAGAAAACTCCAGGATAGTTGGATAGAGGTAACATTGCATGAAAACTCATTCACTTGAAGTTTGTATAGGAGTATAATAATATAAATAATATTTTTAATGTTTCAATTAATATTTGTTATCTTCATTTAATTATACAATAATTTATGATTTGGGCCTCGTTCAAGTGTTCAAGCGTTGGAGACTGGGCCTCAATATTGAACTACACAGTATTGGAATGCGAGGCCCAATAAATGTATACCCAAATCAGTTATGTCGTTCGGAATCTTTCATTTTAAACGAAAATCTGAATCAATTTCAGACATAAAAAGTTTGAAGATGAAAAAAATCATGTCTAGAGTTAAAATGTCCAAAATTTGAGAAATTTATTTGAACTTTGATAATTTATTCATTTCACTTGAAATATCATATTGAATCGAGAACCAATTCACCCGTAACAACATAACCAACAATAAACAATTAAACATTATTGAATCGAGAATCAATTCACCGGTAAAGGGAAGAATATATACCTGTATATAACCATATGATACAAAAAGCATTCAGAACCAACTTAATTGGGCCTGGCCTGCCTTTGCCAAGAACTTAAACACCCCCAACCCTAACAACTAATTAAAAGCAACTAATTAACCACTAATAATACATAATACTAATTATATTCCTACTTCTCTTTGTCATAAAACCCCTATCCTTAAATAAGCATAAAGAATAATACAAAGTTAACATTAAAACAACTTGCCAAGAGGACCATATTATATAAAAAATGAAAATTGGTTAGACCAAATTTTCTTTTCGAATCTTCGGACAAGTAATTTGGTCATTCTCAAGACTTTTTAGCTTTTGTAAAACAACTTTTGAAGACGAAGGTCGATGATATTCTGGTGATTGCCTTGGAAATTCGGACAACATTTGAATGACTTCCCTCATTGTTGGACGTTCTACGCTATTTTCTTGAATACATAGCATAGAAATAAAGAACAAATGCATTGCTTCATCTTGAGGCACACTAGTTAACCTTGGATCCACAATGTGTGTTACTTGTTCCCTTTTACAATTTGTCACTTTCTTGCTCCATTGTACTATGTCCACTCCGTCTCCAAACTCTCCCACCGGACGACGCCCGGTGATCAGCTCCAATAGAACCACACCAAAACTATATACATCGCTCTTTTCATCTACTCTCAATGTATATGCATATTCTGCAACAATTTGAAACAAAAAATATTCACACTGCTGCTTTTTCTTCTTTCTTTAATTGAAAAAGTTTACTACTTTAAAGAGTTTTTATACAATAAAATATATAAAATTGCGACTATATATTATAATACTCTACTCTATTTAGTTGATGCCTACAAGTTGATTATTTTTTTAAAGTGCATGTTGAGTTGGCAAGCACGATAATCGAGGGGCCCAATTATCTGTGTGTCAGTTTTTTGACCCACTTTAGCAGTGTGATCTTCTATTGGGCCCCCACTAAGAACTCTTTCTAGTGGCACAGAAATTAAGTGCTCTCTCGTAAAACGGGCCCATGATACGATTTACGATTACCCATAAAATTCCAACAAAGCCCTAAACTCTATATGCCCCCTTCAATCACGGGCCTCTTCATTTTAGCCCAAAATTTCAAACTAAAAAGAAAAAAAAAGTTGGATTTTATAACCGATTGATAAGACTAATTGTTGTTGTATGTACGACCAGGAAAAAATCACTTTGTCAGAGTAGTAATGTCTATATACCTAACTAAATTAACTAACTAACGTACATACATCTATGATTGTTACACAATAATTGTCCCCTCTACGCAGTACGCAGTGTGTATTTTATTTTTCGAGATTATTAATTTCGCTTATTATGAACGATAATGTGTGAGTAGAAGTTAAATAAGTAACGTACCAGGGGCAATGTAACCGTAGGAGCCAGCAACAGCAGACATGCATTCCGAGGCACCACCATCTACCAAGAATTTTGCTAGTCCAAAATCTGCAACATGAGCTTCGAAGTTTGAATTCAGCAAAATGTTGTTGGATTTGACGTCTCTATGAACAATTAATGGCGAGCAGTCGTGGTGAAGATAGCACAATCCTTTAGCAGCTTCTATCGCGATTTTGTACCTCAAATTCCAGCTAAGGAATCCGCCTTTTTTCCCATGTAACGCCTCTCCTAAACTACCATTTCTCATGTACTCATACACAAGGAGATTCGTTTCCTTGTTGGAACAAAATGCAACTAGTCTTACAATGTTTCTGTGTCGAATGTTGCCTAGTGTCCGTATCTCCGCCCTGAAACCATGATCATGGCTGTTGTTTCCAAAGCCAAGCAGTTTTTTCACTGCAATTTCAACTCCATTTGGCATTTTTCCATGGTAAACAATCCCCGCTCCTCCTCTGCCTATCACATTGCCATCTTTTACACATTCAAGAACATTAGCAACACTGAATTCAACCTTCTGAAATGCTGTCATTTTCCAAGAATCCGCGCCTGTTTTCTTGAAAGACTTGGCCTTTATGATAGCTGCAGCTGCAAAAACTAGTGAACAGATTAACAACCCGAGGGCGAAGATCAGCTTGAAATCTCCATGTGACTTTCCAGGTGGATCAGTGATTAGCGTGAAATTGCAAGGGTTGTTCAATAAAGAACCACAGAGTTGAGGATTGCCCGCGAAAGAAGTAGCATTGAAGTAAGCAAACTGGCCTGATTCTGGGAGCTTGCCTGACAAATCATTGAATGAGAAATCAGCAGTAGTGAGACTCCTCATGGTACCAATTGACTTTGGTATGGTCTCATTCAAGTGGTTTCTTGACAAGTTCAAGTAGTTCAAGATTCGGATTTCGGATACTCGAGGTGGAATTGAGCCAGAGAAGTTGTTCTGGCTCAAGTCTAGATAAGTCAAGTGGACACAGTTGCCTATTTCAGGGGGGATTTCACCAGAAAGAAAGTTATGACTGAGGTCAATTTTTAAAGCTTGTGTGAGTTGACCTATAGAAGTAGGAATAGGACCAGAGAATTGGTTCCCTCCAAGTGAAAGGATTTGAAGGGAAGAGAAGTTAGAAAGTGAAAATGGTAAAGAACCTGAAAGTTGATTGTTTGATAAATTCAACTGACCTAACTTTGCTGGCTTTGAAGAAGTGATACTATTTTCTGATAAGTTACCAGACAAATAGTTGTTATGCAGCTCAACTAAGTTTAGCTCAGGCATGTAAATGAATCCATTTGGGATACTACCATTCAAGTAGTTTTGTCCCAATCTCAGCCTAACAAGACTCAAACATGTGCCTAAATCTTCTGGTATTGAACCAAAGAGGAAATTCTTGAGTAAAATCAAGATTCTGAGTTGCTTAGAAGCACACAAGTGTTTAGGAATTGTACCAGTGAGCTTATTTGAAGACAAATCCAGCTCTTGCAGCTTCTCATTTTGGCCTAACTTCTGCGGGATTATACCGGTGAAGTTGTTCATCCAGAGACCAAGAACCTTCAGGTCAGGATAATCAGCGATGAAATCCGGTATAGAGCCATGTAATTTGTTCATGAACAGGTTGAAAAGACTTAGCTGCTGAAGGTTAATGAGCTCAAATGGGATTTCACCAGTAAGTGCATTGGCTGAAAGATCAAGATTGACTAAGCCAGTAAGGTTGCCTAGTTCCTTTGGTATTTGACCTGAAAGAAGATTTATATGTAGAAAAAGTGTGTTTAACAATTTCAAATTCCCTAATTCAGGAGGAATTGGACCATCTAATTCACAGTTAGAAATATCCATGTGAACAAGATTCTCCAACTTCCCAAATTCCTTAGGAATCCCACCTACAAAAACATTGAAATATCCCAAATAAATCTCTTTCAAGTTGGTAAGATTCCCCAATGCTCTAGGGATTCTTCCATGCAGGTCATTTCCAGCAAGTTGTAAGTACTCCAACCCAATCAAATCCCCATAACTCTCCGGTATTCGTCCGTAGAAATAATTGCCACCTAAGTCCAAATACTTGAGTTTCTCCAAGCTAACAACTCCAACAGGAAGAAAAGATGAGAAGTTGTTGTTGTAAGCATCAAGAACCTCCAAATTAGCCAAACTTGTGTAGTTCCAATCAAGACTCCCACTAAACATGTTGTTTGAAATGTTGAGTGACTTAAGACTCCTCATGTTCTCAATCTTGATTTCACCAGTGAAGTTGTTACCATCAATTGAAAGCTCAACAAGCTTATCTAACCTTGAAATAACAGGGGAAACAGAGCCATAAAGCTCCATATTGGACAAGTTTATCGATACAACTCGGTCTTGTAAGCATTTGATTCCCACCCAAGAACAAACTGAGCTAGGATTTGAAACATCCCATGAACTCAAAACAGAATTTGAGAAGTCAAATCCTTGTTTTAGACTCAACAAGGCATGAACATCAGTACTAATAGAAGAAAGGGAAGTGCCTACAAGAGTAAAGAGTGTGACAAGAATAAGTGGCAACATATTTTCTTGGAAGTTTTTTTCAAAGAAAGTGAATTTGTTTGGACTTGAAGAAGAAACAAAGTGAGTTATTATGAAACTTTGAGGCAATGTAAAAGGAGAAAAAAGTTAAAGGAATCTGAGAAACTTCAGGTATAGATAGATTTAAAGAATCAAACATCTTCAAAAGAAAGAAAGTAAGTCTTCAAGATCAAGGAAGAAGCTAAGCCTTCACTTTTCCTCTTTCTTTTTTTTTTCCTTTTATCTCTCAGTGAAGAACAACACATTACATAGAAGATCAAAGTTAGTTTTTAGCCTAAATTAAATGGTATTTTCTTTAACTATTAAGTGTATATATACATATAATGAATTATACTTATTTGAGCAAAGTAACAAAGAAAGAAAGAAAAAAAAAGCAGGTCCCTACTGACTTTAAAAAACAGCCGTTGGATGAAAAAACAGAAATTTAAAGTTGAGATTATGAGAAAAAAGTTGATACTATACTATTATCTTTCTCACACTCTACATTATTATTCAATATGACAAGAATACCCTTTAACTTTTAAGTGGAAAAGATACTTTAATTTAAGTGAGAGATGATGAAATTGCACTTTCAAATCATTCATGAAGGAATGGCTGAGTTGGTCTCAATTTTCTGATATGATGATGATAAGTATGGATAAAGAATTTTAGCCACCAACGAGAATTGTGATGGAGTGATAAGTACTCTTTTATTCTCAATCACAAGTCTCAGGTTCAAATCTAAGAGATATAAAATTATCTTTGTTAGAAAACATTTTATCCATAATGTGAAAATTTTTAATACGAATCCAAATTTAATCAAACTCTATCGAGCATTTCGGAAAAAAATAGCCTATGACAATAAAATAACTTAAAAGAAAGAGGGAAAAGGTGTGTATATGTAATCAATGCATGCCACTATTACATAGCAAATGTTGACCCAAAATTGATAATGATTAAGGACACATAATGGAGAATTATAGATTTAGTATGTGCTAGCTAACTAGGCCAGCTACTTATCTGATCATATGGAGAATATAATTTAGGCTGCACAGAAGAATTCTCATCTAAGAATTTTTTATACTACATATATCATGAATGTATATAGCTTGTTATAAAATTATGACCTATCTTATTATTAACAGTTGTTTATAGGAGATGTTTTACTCAGTCTGTGTATAAAAATAACTTTTTTTTTCTATATTATAAACACTCATATATATGGAAATACATGTTTCAAATTCTGTTACTTCAATTTCCTTTTATGTCATAATTGAGCACTAACAAAAATATCTACATCTAAGATCATAATGACACTTTTTAATTTATGCATTATAATTCCGATAAGTCAGTTTGCGAACATCTCACTTAATTTCAATATATATGTACTATATATCTTTCACTAGCCCAAAACCTATAGTGACATCACAAACCAAATGACGTTAACATGCCGATTCGACAAAACTCTATTTTTGTTTAAATTTTTTTTTATTAAAACTTAATAATTTTTTTAAAAAAATCTAGAATACATAAACTCAAATTTCTAGTTTCGCCTACGTGTCACAAACGTTACTTGCTTGCATAATATTTATGTTGTAAAGGGTGAACAAGTAAAGAAGTAGTGATGATCCTCTTTTCATATCTTTGGGACAAAAACTTTTTCTGCATGGGTTATTGTTCTGGCAATAGATGAAATAATAAACCTAAAAACTATACTAGAAAAACACAATTTATGTACTTGGTATAGAGTATCTTAAGCATAATAAAAAAAAAAGGAATTAATTAATTTTCAAAGTCCTAAAATTGTGATTCTTTTCTTACAGTACAGTTTCTTGAAGTTGGAGACATGTGCCTGCAACAAACACAGTAGTAAAAAGATGATGATTATTAATATATCATTACTATGTTTTGTGAGGAATGATCAATATATAATTATGTTGTATAGATAGGTTGCATGGAAGAAACAACCAGAGAAGCTTTTTCTATCTTTTATTGAATGGTAAGTTTGCTTCTTTTTTTTTCACGCGACTTTTAATATCGATAGTAAAGCTTGACTAAATTTAAATTTCGATTAAAAGTCACATACTCTTAACAAAGATAACTCTGTAACCACAAGGAATTCAAATTGACCGAGACCTGTTAATTAAAGAAAAATATGTACTTAACACTCAACCACGATCCCGATTGGCATAGTAAACTTGCTTTATTCTTGATTGCCCCTGCTAGATTAAAGAAAAAATTGGACCAATTTTCTATGTGAAAATGTGTGTATTATTTGAGCTTTATTAGAAGATGGAATAGTCCTAAAGAGAGGGCTGCAAAAGTAAAAGCAAGAGAGAGATCATATAAACATTTGCTTTTGATCTTCCACGTCAAAAGAAAAGTATAGTAACAAGAGAAAAGTAAAAGGGGGAAAATAAAAACAACTTGTTGATTTCCCTAATAGCTCTTTCACATAAAAAAGTGTGCTATTGTATTGTGTTTAACTTGTAACACATTCAAAGAAAAAATCATGGACCCAAATATGTATGGGAAACTGTGCTGTGGGCGCGGCAATATCTGTGTATATATGCAGTTCTAGTAGAGTCCCTTTTATTCTTTTGTTAGCCTACTATTCACGGTGAAGTCTGATTGATATCGATTTATATTAAATATTTTTTTTTAAAAGGTAAAATAGTACTTCACGCTAAATGTGATTCATTCATAGGATTAATACTTTGAGAGTTGAGACCTTTTCTTAGGATAAAGGAGTACTTCAACTTTTGATGATAGTTTCAATAGCCTGAAATGAAAATTACGAGAAATTTAAAACTCAAATCGCAAAATAGATAGAAAGGATAAAGACTAATTAATTCGAAATCATTTTTTTAAGATGAGTTCATCTTTTGATAAGTAGATTTGGTGGGATAATAAAATCAATATTCATGATATTAATAATGATAATCAACGAGTACAACTTTAGAACACACGCAAAAGTTTTTTTGAAAAATTAAAAATAGAAATGCCAAATAAAATCACTTTATTATCAATATATTAAAGTGTCTAAATCAGACGGACAATAAATTCAGCCTAAGAAAATTTAAGATATCACGTAAATTCACTCAGACACGATTGGTCATGTAAAGGAAAATGGAAGTGTCCTTAGCACATATATAGTACAAAATAGTGATTCCACTGATGTTTAAAACTCTCATGGCAAGGGTAGACTATTGTTAGGACAAGCTAAGGAGGAGTGCCCTTTTGAGGTGTCCCTGTCCATGAATTTGTTGTGCAGATCTACAATTTGTGAAGGGTCATTTTCATGTGCCTATTTTTATATTGGCCCTCTTATTAAAAACTAGCTAAAAGATACATTGTGTCACAATTGATTCAACAATATGATCATCTTATATTTACTTCAAAATCCAAAATAAAGTCCCACCTTTGCTAGCTTTTCTTTCTTTTTCCTTTCAATTTCAACGCCATAATCAATTCCTATATATATCTATATTACCATTGCAATATATAATTCAATTATCAAGGACTGACTAAAAGCATATGCAATGTTTCAAAGATTTGAAAGTTTACATATCTTTTGGTATTCAACATTCAATTCCAGTGATAGCAAGATAAGAAATAAGTTGTCTATGTATTATTTTTCGTATAACTTATACGACGTTTGATTGAAAATTTAATAATCTGTTGTTCAGTTGTTCTAGTACAAGTTATGATAGATATTATTTTATATATAATAAAAGATGAAATAATTAACCTCTACGTTTACAGTGAATATCATGATTAAGTCCAAATTATTATTATCGACTTACGATGACCGTGAGTAAAATTAAATGACGTTGGATAGTTACTAAAGAGGGACATATAATGTCTGTATATGATGGTGTAGACGTGACATATTTCCGAATTGTTTTTCTTAGAAGTATTCATTTGTTTTCACTTATTCTAGATCTCATCACACAAGATTCCAAATTCATCATGTGTATCCACCATCTCATAACATGATACATGTGGAGGCGAAATCAAAATTTAAAAATTACGAATTTTAAATTCTAAGATTAATACAAATTTAGAATCAAAGATACTGAATTCAAACACTTTAGTCCTGCCCCTCATGAGTATCTATCATCGGAGGAACTTACCGTATAAAGACTTGCTGTGTGTATTTTGATTTTTCTTAGTGAAAATTCGATGTTGCGTAGTCGTACATGGCTAGCTAACACAAGATGTCCCAAAATATTATATCAATTATTACATGTATCATTGTTTTGATCAGAGATTGTGACTTGGGAAAAATCAACTTGCATAGTGATAAGAAAAACTTTTTTCTCTTCTCAAATGAGTAATAAAAAGAAAATTTTAACTATTATTTGGACATATGTACATGTATTGTGTTTTTGGTCCCCCTCTGTACGTACGTAGCATGGCTAAAATATTGATATATAACTTCTGTGTTTGGTGTTTTTTAATTACCATCCAAAACCTAACAGACAAGTTAGTGCTACAATACCAATATTGTACAACAACAAATTTAACCCCTCAATTATGTATATGCATGCACCTACATTATAGTTTAATTTTTTTTTAAACCAAAATTAAGCTAGTTACAGATAATGCACAAACTATTGGATTATATTTTATACTTCAATTTAGTAGTTATTGGTTTTTCACACTCGGTGTCTGATATTCCATATTGATGTCGCATATGATAAATTAGATGACATGGACAGTTTTTGAACTGAATCGAGTTTAAAGTTTAGCCGTTAATGCAAATGTAATCATGTTTTAATCCAAAAATAAAATTTGGAAATCTCTCAAACTAAAACATGGGAATAACTCCAACACAAAATTTCATGAATAATTCATGCGTGGAATTCAAAATTTGTTCCTTTGATTCTCTTATATATTAGTGGTAAGGATCAATTTATATCGAAAATCGAGTATGGTTTAAAATTGTAGAAAAATAACTTTAAATGGAGCAAAAGATAAAAAGGAATATGAGAGAGAAATATGCTTTCTCAAAAGTGGAAAGATATTTAGTTTATAGATACTCAATTTAATCTTGGTTTTTTATCTTAAAAATAGCTAAGAGAAAAAGTTTTGTTATGGAAAAGGGAAAAGAATAAAAAGGCACCAGATTTAAAAACTTATCTCGCTCTATCAATAAGTATACATAAAAAATAAATTAAAGTTATAAAGTGTAACTATTTGACAAATATATAGAGAGAGGATCAAATTCTAATCATAATAATGTATCAAAATTTCAACAATTAACATATTGTCCAAGGAAGAACAAAACCACCATGATCATATATAATTAAGTTAATAACCTTAAAATCTTAGGATGAAATTAAAGGTAAATATATATTAATGATTATTGCCTTTTTGACTAAAAGAAGGTGTCCAATTGATGAGTAAAATAAAGATATATAATGACTCATCAGTCCAAAAGAGATGGCTTTGTGTCATTTTATCTTTTCCTTTGGAACATCTTTGGCTTTAGAGAAAATGGTGTTGTGAAGCTTTTTTTTTCTTCTTCTTTCTTTTCCATCAAAGTTAGGTTTGTTTTAATCAAAGAAAAAGAGACATCTTGTTTTGGGTCCTATTTGTTTTGCCTTTAGTAGTAGCAAATATTAAAAAAGGAAAATAATTTACTCTCTCAAAAAGAGAAATCTTATATAGAACTGAAAAATTATAGGCTAAATTAAATAAATCCAAAAATATTTTTATTATTATATATATAATACTATTATATTGTACAATTTAGTTATGTTAAGTCTGCATGATTCTTTTCGAAAAAAGGCCTTGACCCCATTAAAGAAATTTTTTTCTTTTTCTTTTTTTGCAAAAAATATAATTTTTTTTTTGAATATCACATATTACAATTTCCACCTCAAAAGCTCGAATGAAGTTCCATACTGTTAATCACTTAATTTTTTTTTTCTCAATACATTGTGCTGTGATAATTATTTTAAGATAAAAAAAGAAGAATCGCCACCTAACGTATTAAGATGTCAATTTCTAATTAAATTCATATGTACTCATCAAAGTCTTGTGAACTAAAATTTACACTTAATTCATTATCAAATGAAGATTTACAATCTGTCATCTCTTGTTCAATACTCACAATTTAAATTCTTCTAGTCTGCGTTACTCCAAACAATTGGTAAAAAATAGTAAATCAATTAAGCTACACGCTAAGTCGAGCACTAACATGCCATCACTTTAACATTTCCACATTGTTTTTGAATCACACACTAATTTCAAACACTATTAATATTATGTGATATATAATATTTACTTCGATAATAATTCATAAATTCTTTTTTATATTTATACACGCACGTATAACAACAACAAATTAATAAAGCTAAAAAGATCTTTAGTAATTTTTATAAATAAATTAACGATGTTGCGGATGACGATAGAGATTATCCTTATCAGTTTATCCAGTTAAGTAGTAGTGATTAGTGAATGCGACAATTAACATTAATTATTTTTAATAATTAGCAAAATAAATCAAAATAATGAATCAGGGATCCAATATCAATCATCGATAATCCAATTGAATTTTGTAGTGACGTGTGTTTGGTGCAATATATATTAATTAGTTATATATAATTTGATTGTGATGGACATAGTCAATGTCACAATTTATGGAATATTAGCATGCATATACAAATATTCAAAGAGTTGATGATAAATATATGAATGTCATTTTCAAGTGGTAAGCTACGAATTTCTTTTCTGATTTTGTGAATCTTCAATACTTTGTCTAAGGGTCCCAAATTACTACATATATCGATCCTTACACACACACACATATATATATATGCCACTTTTAACTATTCCTATAAAAGTTAAATCAAGTGATTAACAAATTGATTGTGCTCATCAAAATTGCTGATTTTTTTCTTTCATCATGCTTTCGTTGAGGTTATAGCATAAGACAAAAGAAAGGATTGTTCGGGCGGTGAAAATTCTCTAAATTTCGATCTTAAGATTGTATGAGTTTATATACTACTAGAAAATAAGGAATTAGCTATGATTAAAAATTTATAGCTAAACAACAAAATTCTTATATCTGTTTCATTTAGGAATAAATAATAATAAAATGTAAATTGTTATCATGTATACATACATAAGTAAGTTAGAGTGTGTTTGGTACGAAGAAAAACATTTTCTGGAAAATGTTTTCCAATTTTCTCATGTTTGGTTGGGACAAAAGTTTTGGAAAATATTTTCCAAATCAACTCATTTTCATCAAAATTAAAGAAAATGACTTCCCTTCAAAAATTAAGGAAAACATTTTTCAAAGCTCTCCTCCAATTTCAAATTACATTTTTTTTTTGGGAAAAACATCAATTTTAAAAAAAGTATTTTCAATTTCAAAATTTTATTTTTTTCACCCGATCTCTGACCACCGTCCCCCACCCAACACCACCCCTCCCCAAAAAATTAATTTTGCTTTTTAATAATATTTTCAACTCCAAAATTTTATTTTTAAGTTTCTACCTCTCCACCCCCCGAGCCAGCCCCCTCACCCCCACTCTCGTCCCCCAAAAAAATAATTTTGTTTTTTAAAAATACTATCAATTTCAAAATTTTATTTTTTCACTCCTACCCCCTCCCTCTGCCTCCCCCCCCCCCACCCACTACCCACCTATCACCACCACCAAAAAAGAATTGTTTTTTAAAAATATTTTCAATTTCATAAATTATTTTGTATTCTAATAAAAATAAAATATATTCCTCAAAAATATTTTTCATTTATAAATCAAACACTAAAAATCATTTCCGGAAAATATTTTCTACTCACCAACCAAACATGAGAAAATAAATCCAAAATCTACTTGTTTTTCAGGAAAACATTTTCTAAGAAAATATTTTTCTTCATACCAAACACACCCTATACTATAAAAATAAATTCATCTAGAAGAGTACAAGGAAAAAGGAATTGGTTAAACATCATCAATGTGTGAGAGATTGTCATGTATGTATATGGAAAACAAAAAGTTGTTGCTATTTAAATATGTGAAGTAAACATATATACTTCACATATTTAATTTCTACTTTAAAATTATATTGCAAAACATAACTCCAGGCTTGAAACAGTAAGCTACTCTCAACATGGAAATATATGTGTACACATTATAATTAACTATATATAATAAGCTGCTTAATATGGAAATATTCATTTTAGTTGAACTTCATTATATATGGGAAAAGTTTAACGAGGATATTTAAAATATAAGGTCATTAAAACGCGATGACGTTCATGAAGGCGACTAATTTCACATTGAACTCAAAGGATAAAATTAACGATCATCTTATAAAATGAGTTATGAATCAATTGTTGAGATACCATATGAATTAAATCTCAAAAATAATCTATACGAACACGATCATTATTATCTAATTTTCTATTTGAAGTGATGGACAAGCGTGCAAACCTTAAAGTCAGAAGCTTAGACTACATTTATGTGAACTTCATTATCATTATGATAATATAACTAGGCCCCAAGTTAACCACCGCCTCACATGTATACCATTCTTAATTATGACTAAATTTTGCAGAATATCTTTCATTTTTCTATAAAGATTATAACTTAATTTTATGGTATTATCGAATTGATTCGATATTATTAGTTAGTTAAGGTATACATAATTGTCAAAAGAGATGCTATATTTTTATCTTCATATGAAATTCAAAGATTTTTATTTGAAGGACTTAATTGAACTACTTTATTGAAAAATTATATTTAATTGTAATCAACTACGTACACGCGTGCGTTGCACACAAAACTTAAATATGCATGAAAAAAACAAGATTATTACTGTCTTAAAAGGACCACATTATTGGTAATTTTATATATGGCTACAAGACAAAGATTCATGTCTTTGATGAAAATCTCTTTAAGATTCTTGTCGTTATGTAAGCACTATCTCAATTTGCTACCCAGAATCGTATCACATAAACCTCTGCAAAATCTTTGTCCTATACAATTCCAATATTAATTCCATTTATCTTTACTTTATCCTCACAAACACATTTAATCCCACGATAAAATAATTATATTTTCTAGTTAAATATACATATTATTTTATATCAGAAATGTATGTTTTACGTATATCATATAATAATATGCATAAAAAATATATATTTACTAGTTATAATATTAATAAAAGGTACTTATATTACCTCCAAATTATTAAGACATGTGAAGAAATTAAAGAGTATAATTAGTAATAATCATTACTCGATGCAATAACATAAACATCAAGCCGCCAAGTGTCTATTTCATAGTACAATAATTAATTTAATGTTTGCTTCTAATTAATGACTCGAGATTCTGCTGTTTTGCTTTTCGAAACAACTTTAAATATTTTTTAGGAAAATAAAATAAGACTTTGTACTTATTCTTTATGTCCATTATAAATGTTCCATTTCAAGAACATTGTTTATTTCTTCACGTCATAAATAAAGAGAGAATATATTCTACTAGTAGGAAAAAAAAGTCATGAATATTGGCGATATTCTCACAAGTCACGTTATTACAATAATAATAATATACCTAGCTATCCTAGTTATTTTACAAATGAAATTTAAAAAGAATACGTTATTTTCAATAGTCATTAAATTCGAAAATATGAAAATAAAAGTATTATTATATTTTTTTAAAAAAATAACGATAACAAACGCAAATAAAATATAATAAATTGATGAGAATATATATTGTCCCCATTTGACATTATGGAAATTGACTTTGGTTTTTGTAGGGTTCATTAGACTCTGTCATTGGTGGAATTCCAACTCATGTTCAATTGTTTTTGTCTACTCTTTGTCTTTTACAAGTATCATTGCCACTCATATCCCCCATTCTCCACTTACCTCACACCCTCAATTTTTTTATATATCTTAAAAAAAATAATTTTGTCCCAAATTATATTGTACTATTGTTTTTACATAAAGATGATTGGGTTATTAATTTCTCACTCTAATTTTTATTTTTTATGGATTAAAAGAAATAGAATTCATAATAGCAATATTGTGCAGAATGAACATGTCTTATTTTCTGTACATCAATCAACTATATAATATGATAATTTGATTGAAAATCTTTTTATCGTCTTTAAAAAAGGGAAAAAATTATACAAGTATAAAGGGAATAGGAATATTGACTTTAAAACATTTTTTCATTCACAAAGCAAGGAATATATTCACTATTTCTTTAAATTGTTCAATTTTTTTTCTTTTTTCATCAAAGTTATAAGCAATACACCATAAAGGGGAAAAGAAGAAAATAAATATAGGGGAGGGGGTGGTTCTTTGAAAGTTTTATCAAGTGGAGAGAATAATATCAACAATTAAAGTACTCTTTTGTAATATTTCTTGGCTATTATTGCAAAGTGGATGACTCAAATTTATTTAGTCAATGCCACTTGTTTATCCTAAAATTTTTAATTTGCCATATGGTTTAAGATGCTAATTGCACATGCTTTATAATTATCTTAAATTACTTCTCCACTCATTCAAATAGGCATCTCTATGAAATAATAATCATAGCACGAGTATCTGGGTCTTCTATTGAGTAAAGAATGTAAATAATTATTAAGGAAGGTTTTTTCTTTTTAAATGTCATTATTTTAGCATCTACTTGGATCACTTGTCAATATTTAAAGGAATATTATATATAATAGCAAACTAATAATTTAAAATAAGTGGAGTAACTAGGGTTTGATTTAATTTTGCTTCATAGCAAACGTTTGCAAAAAATTATCAGACGCCTCTCTCCCAAATATCTCGCTCGCCACTCTCCTCCAATCTGTCGCTCGCTTCCTCACTGTTTTTACAAACACAAGTCTATAAAATTGTTTCTAATTGTATAAACAGAGAAAATTGTATAAATACATATATTTTTGTTCCCCTCTCTCCCCTCTTCCATATCTTGTTCGTCACTCTCCCAAATCTCGCTCGCCACCCTCGCCTTTCTCACATATACAAACGGAATCGAAATGTATAAATTGCGTTTATGTTTGTTTAAAGTGTGAGAAAATTGTATATACAAATGCAAGTACATATATTTTCGTTTTATTCACTTATAATTATACAAAAAAAAAATTTCCCTGCCCAGTTTCTTTTGCCTTTCTCTCTTTCTCATTTTATACAATTTTCAAATTGTATCTAATTTCTCTCTTTCTCGTTTTCTACAATTCGATTCAATTATATATTCATTGTCAAGTCTCTTTTGTCTTTCTCTCTTTCTCATTTTATACAAATTCAAATTGTATATAATCGTTCTATACACTTATAATAATTCAATTCGTTTTATACACTTCGTTTTTATACAGTTCTCTACCCAAGTGTCTTTCTCTTTCTTGTTTTATACACTTCGTTTTATACAATTTGCTTCAATTGTATATGTATAGCGAATTATACAGTTTCTATGTTTGCCATGGAGCGCAATTATGCAAACATTGCTATAGCATACCAATATGAATTTTTTATTTGCTATATGTGAAAGTTACCCTATTTTAAATATCTAATAAAATGTCAAAGTTTTAGCTTGTTATTCTCTTGTCAATATTTTCAATAATTGATAAAATGTCAAAGTTTTAGTTTGTTATTCTTTTTATTTATGTATTTTTTATTTGTTTGATTTGAACGAATACAATTATTTAATAACAAAAATGAGAAAATAATGGGAGCAAATATTTTTTTAAAAAGGAACATATCACTTAAATATCTTATAAATTACAATTTTAAAAATAATTGGTTGTGTTCATTTCAATACGTACAATATGTACATTTGTATTTCTTATGATTTTCATGTCTGGATTTGTATAATGACATTGTATTTTTTTATTAGTTTGTATTCATTCCAATAGATATACCGAATGAATTTTTAGTTAGTTATTTAAGAATTGTGTTTGTATCTATATACTTACGTAAGAACTTGTGTTCATTCAAAAAGGATACAACATTGGTTTGTGTATTTTTCAAATAACATATATTCTTTCTTTAAATTCCAACAAAATTTGTATTCCATCATAAAAACGTATGAATTTGAAATCATAGTAACAATTAAAATTTGATTTTAAAAAAAAATTGTATTTCATGACAAAAATATATTTTTTATATGTTATATATTTCAAAAAATATATATTATATTCATTTTCTAATTTATAAAGTATCTACTAAATAGTATTATAGATTATTTTTGTATTCCAAGCATCCAACATATAAAAGAAAATCAAACAATTCAATACTTATGAATGATTTATCTAAATATTGACATTAAAAAAAATACTTTTTGAATGATTTATTCAAATATTGACATTCAAAAAAGGCGCTTCAATTCTTTGAATCTAATTCAATACTTTTGAACAATTTATCCTAATATTGACACTTAAAAAATGACACTTCTTCACCTAATACTTCTTCCATTCAACATTCACATCCAACATACAAACATATGAAATACTTTTATATCTCAATACTTTGACAAAAATATGAATATCTTTTAAATAATTTCTAAGATTTCTTAAGAAATGGAGAATTTTAATTTTTAAAATGACAATTTAAGTTACTTGGGGATATGAAATAATAAAAGAAATCTTGATAAAGAGAGAAATAGAAATGATGTAATTTGGGTTAAAAAATTTGGAGAGCGAAAAGTGGATAATGAAGTCTTTTATTTTTTGTTTTTACCCATGAAAGAGTTAGAAAGTGTGCCCAGTGTGAGAAATAAAACAAATGTAAATGAATTATATTAAAATACACTTTATTTGCTAAAATATTGATTTGACATTTTTAATTATTATTTAAAAGTGTAGATATTTTTAATAATTATGTTACGCGATGATATTCTTTATGAGTTTGTATTATGTAAAATAGCCAATAAATGTATAAGTTTTTTATGAGTGTATATATATAATTGATGTATTAGTTTTTTATATTGCATTACATCTTGATAAATAAATGTGGTCTGTAAAATTTCCTTGTCAACTAGTCCATCTACCTATATCATTGATTTACTTTGTCAATTTTAAAATATTAATGTCACTCGTATAATATTTTATCTGTAGCGAAAATTAAGTAGTTGGTAAGAGCAAGATAATACTAAAAGTAAGACAAAAACAATTTTTGAAAACATTAAAATGTATTTGTAGATACGTTTAGCGGCGGGAGATAATCAAAATTATTATGAAGTTATTTTTAAATTTTAAATAAAATATGAATCATGAAAAAAAATAAAAATTAATTAAGAGAATTCATTTAAACATTTTTCTTAAATTAATAAAAGCTTAAGACAAGCTAACTTGATCATGTTACGATTTGATGCTAATTGTTACTGTTTTACAAAAATATATATAAATTAGTAAAAATACTAAAGACGAGAAAACTTCATTCTGTTAATTATGATGCTAATTGTTTATGTTTTCTTAATAGAATTAAATACGCAAAGACTAAAAAAAAGGGGGGAGACTAAAAATAGCGTTGAATTAAATTTTTTTAAAAAAACTTAGAATTATAGAAGAAAATTTATCAAGGAAAAAATTAATACAGATAATCATTTCAAATATACTTATTACTTAACCATTCATCCTCCATTATAATGATTCTAAAAATTTACTTAACTTTTTTCCTACACTTTAATTATAAGAAAATATTATTTATCGTTAATAATTATAAATATTCATATTATTTGTGAACAATTTTTTTATATTTACTTTATTCAGAAAAAATTCAAGAGTTTAATTATAAGTTTTTAGTAGATATATAAGTTTTTTTTTAATCTTAACATAAAACCTTTTATCATTCATCTATAATTGTTCATTTATTACTTATTTTATTATGCATTTTAACAATAATATATTATATTTATGTTAACTCTATATCACTAAAAATTATTTTACCGAACTAAAATCATGTATCACCCATTTTCTTTCAAAGAATCAATATACAGAGAACTTTATATCTTAATATATAAATATTGAATTACTTTTTTAAGTCTTCAAATTATAGGTAGCTTATTTATTACGAATAATTTTTCATATTTCAAAGTCTGTTTTTGAATTTATTACTATTTTAATTCTTTTGATATTTTTAAAAAAAATTAAAAGACTAAAAATCTCACTTTAATTTTTTAACAAAACATCAAAGTTAACCATATTTAATTTTGAGAACTCATTCAAATGGATAATGAAGTCATAAATTTTTAATTATATATTATAACTAACATAACATAATAGGTACTATTCAACCAAAAAAAAGTAGAGATATTTGACCATACAAGTATTTATTTTTTGAAAAAATTAATTTATGTATTGAGTTGAAATTACAAAGCTAAATGATAAAATTTATTAACTAATCTATTTGAATTTAAAAATTAAATAAAAATGAAAACTTTAAGACCGCGCATAGCGCGGTTAAGTTTACTAGTAATAAGATAAATCCTGATAAAGAGAGAAATAGAAATGATGTAATTTGGGTTAAAAAATTTGGAGAGCGAAAAGTGGATAATGAAGTCTTTTATTTTTTGTTTTTACCCGTGAAAGAGTTAGAAAGTGTGCCCAGTGTGAGAAATAAAACGAATGTAAATGAATTATATTAAAATACACTTTTTTTGCTAAAATATTGATTTGACATTTTTAATTATTATTTAAAAGTGTAGATATTTTTAATAATTATATTACGCGATGATATTCTTTAGGAGTTTGTATTATGTAAAATAGCCAATAAATGTATAAGTTATTTACGAGTGTGTATATATAATTGATGTATTAGTTTTTTATATTGCATTATATTTTGATAAATAAATGTGGTCTGTAAAATTTCCTTGTCAACTAGTCCATCTACCTATATCATTGATTTACTTTGCCAATTTTTAAATATTAATGTCACTCGTATAAGATTTAATCTGTAGCAAAAATTAAATATTTGGTAATAAATTGAACATCTGAATGTGTTGAGTTTCTCCATGTTTCGAGCCCTTCTTTGCTTGAAACTGTTTGAAACATAATCATAGAAAATAAAATATAATTTAAGGGGACAATTTTATACAAAAAAAATAAATAAATAAAACATACGACTTTACAATAACTCCATAAATATTTTGTTAATGCTTTAGCGAGCTGTTCGTATTTTGTTAAGTGATTTGGACAACACTGGGCTCATGTAGATCATGGTCTACGGGCCATTCACGTGATTTTTTGGGATAAAAAATGGGCTTATTTGGGCTTTTCCTAAATAAATATAGAAAAAATTACTTAAATACACTACTTTAATTATCTTAATAACCATTTATCCCAACTTATTTTAAAAATTTCAAAAATCCCTTATTCCTCCAATTTAAAAAAATATAAATGATACATCATGATTTTCCACCTTTTTTTCACCCAATTGGCAAGTTTAACTTTACCAAAAACTAAATCCTATTTTTAAGCTACCCACTTCCCCATTAACATCCCCAATTAAAATTTACCATATTAATTTTTATTCCTTTTCCTTTTTAATTCCCTACATTGTAGGTGTATAATTGTCTACTTTTAATTCCCTTATTCCACACGTTTACATTTGCAGGTTTATTTTGAATTCCAGTTCAAATTTCATCCATATCTATTTGATATTCTAGGACTCTCTTTCCATCTACCAAATTTTCTCCTTCAGTCTATTTCTTGCAGGAAAATTTTGAATTCCCTTCAAATTTTCATCCATATTTATTTGTTATTTTGTAGGACTATCTTTACATCTAAATAGATTTTCTCATTCATTCAATTCATCGTGTTAGTATACAAATATCATGGAAGAGTGTGGTAACTCCAAACGTGTGTATGATTCTGATGATGAGCTGTGGGCTGAGAATAGATCTAAGCGATTGCATGACCCATTGTTGATGAAGAACAACAATGATGAGCCAAAGAAGAAGACTGAAGAAATCAAGAAAAAAAGGCAAAGAAAAGTTACATCAACAGTGTCAAGACCCACACTTCCTAAAGTATGTGTTTAAAATTGATAATTTTGTTTTTTTGTTTATAATACCCTAAGTGTAAACTGTTGTATGCGTTTGTAAACTGTAATTAACAATGAAGATTGATACATTCAAATTAAAGTACAACCAACATGTTTCTGTACATTTTATAGTGTGTATCAGATTCATAATTTTTGTCAATAATTTTGAATTGTGTATCACTGAAAGCACACTGTCTGTAAAATTTTAAGATTCTTCAGTAAAATTTCGATTAGTAAAAGCATTATGTTGTTTTCAGTTTTAGGGTCTATAATATGGTAATAATTTTGTGGGTTGTTATTAGTAAAATAAAACTATGTGGTACAGTTGTGTGATGTATCAGATACACCATGTCTATTTACAATGTTGAGAAGTTCAGTTTATAAGATGTATCATATACATATTATGATTCCTATGTCTTATAATTTTAACTTTAATGTATCATATACATTCAATTAAAATTGAATATGATGGTTGTTATAGATTATAATAGGTGCTAGTTATAGAATGTATCATATACATCCTAAAACATTATGTGCTAGTTATAGAATGTATCATATACATCCTAAAAGCATTTTACAAATTTGTATTTCTTGTTTTATTGTAGGGACTGCGGGTTATACGTAGCTACATTTGCAGAGTTTTTGAGTGACCAACTTGTTATACCACCTGATACTGATGGACATCTTGCAAATTACCTACGCAATAGATATGCTGCATTGTTATGGAGATACGGCAGTGACAAGGTCAATGGTGGATACATAAGTGACAATGACGATCCACCAAAGCCTAAGAGTCAATTCACAACACCAACTGAAGATGACATTGTTAATATAGATTAGTAATTAGCTGGGACAGGATGAACAAGTTTATGTGTTGTTTTGTGTTGAAGACAATTATCTTTTGTGTTTTTCTAAAATATTATTGGTATTACAATATTTTATTAGTTATGAATGTTATATTTTTTCAAGTTATTGTTTTAGAAACAGTTGTTGCTTTACAAATTTTTTAGTGTTTCATTTTAAGTAATTTTGACAGCTAATTTACAAAATGAAGTATATTACACTTAAGTTCTAATGTGTATGATACATTATTACGTTTTTTTCACTTTATACAAATGATGTATATGATACATAAGTATAATATACACTTGAAAAAATATTGCAGTTATATATTTAACAACTTGAATTATATGAATGTATATGATACATCATATACATAAACAAACTTAACCCTGATTACTATTACAGTGAAACGCACCACTAGAATGTACTATATCAAAATTACAGTTCATAAGGCTGTACACACTAAACATGTCGTACACATTTGAACAAGTCAAGTTTTGGGACACTAGAATAACTCATGATTTGCCGAATAAACGAAAAATATAACATATTTTTCACTAAAATGAATGTATCTGATACATTACTTGTTACAAATAAGCTCAGCTTGAATTACTGTAAAACTGAAACCCAAACACTGTTGAATATAATATATCAAATTTATAACTCATAAGTATGTATACACGAATCATATAGTAAACAATTGAACAAATCAATATTTTGTACACTTGAATATCTCAAAATACAATATACACGGAACACATAACATCTTTTCAATAATATTCATGTATATGATACATCACATACACAAACAAACTCCTATATCATTACTGTTACATTGGAAACGCACCACTGTTGAATCTATTTATTTATAAAATTTGGAGTTTAAATTTGGCACATAATTAAACTGCAAAGCCATATATTTGAACATCAAATTAAGTTGTGTAACCAATACACTTTATTTAGTCAAAATTATAAAGAAAAAAATAGATAGAAGTACCATAAAACACTAATGTCTTATTCTTTCAATCCTCTTTCGGGAAGAAAGTACATGTTCTCCTGTTATGTCCTTCTTGTCCACACTGCCCACAACAATTATTGTTCACTGTTATTTTCTCATCCGCATTTTTCTTTCTTCGCTTTCTTGGTCGTCCAGCCAACCTTCTGTACCTAGGTGGCCGGACAATTTCATCTAAAACATGTTCTGGAATGTTCCAATCCTCCTTATCTGGCATTGGAACCATTACAACCTCGTACGTTTTTTCTAATGCATACGGCTTGTAGTAATCAGAGCAATATGGCTGCAAATTGGTAACATTCTTGTGCTTCAAAACTGCAATTGTGTGTGCGCAAGGTATCTCATCATGTTGAAACCTTCCACATGTGCAAGTTTTCCTCTCAATGCATACAATGTATCTTTTTCCGGCTTCATGAACTGTGAAAATATATTCCGATGATGGAACAACCTACAAATTTAAGAAGTTAGTGATACATTACGTAATATTCAATTTATATATCATTTTTAAAAAAAAAACAATTAACATTGAAAATTACTTTGTATCTTATAGATAAAACAGAAGGTCAATGAAATTGATAAATACCTTCATCTTTGAACTTTTAGATGCGTTTACAATCAATATCTCCTCAAATCTTCGGCCCAATGTGTCCTTTGTATATGACGCTATTTCTCTATTTTTATAGTTCCAACTACCAAATAAAAGTCTAGCTTCCTCCAAGAAGTCTATTATAGTTAACTTACGTGCATCGACAAGGCATCCATTGATACACTCAGCGATGTTCGAAGTCATCATTCTACCTCTGTTTATGGTTGAATGAACTCTTGACCACTTCTCATAACCAGCTTCTTCAAGGTAATCCTTCACCCTATGATCAACCTTCACAACCTTAGCCATTAATTTATCAAAATCTTCCTTTCTGTATGCTTTTGCCATTGAGTAAAATATATCATTTAGTGTTTTTTTACTCCTTTTGAAGCTTGAACATACATTCTTCCACAGATGCCATATGCACAATGAGGTACGTTTGGGTATACAATGCTTACACTCTTTATGATACTTTCATTTCTATCCGATACAATACACATGTTTTCACGCTCACCAAATGCATTTTTGAAATTTTCGAAGAACCATGTCCACGAACAGTCATTTTCAGTGTCTACAACACCATATGCCAATGGCAATATGCATCCTAATTACAAAGAAAAGCAATGCTATAAATATAACAACAAGATATACACTGTTTTTGAATTATGTATCAGATACAATATAAAGAAATATAAACAGAGAAAAACAAACAGATCATTGAGTAAGCATTGAAATACCTTTTCTTATCCGATCTTTTCACTCGAAAATTGAAGTTGTTCTTTATTTTATATTTAGCCATTACAGCAACGAGTGTATCTTTGTCCTTATACAACAACCCAGTCTTCACTTCAGTACTATTGGAATCAGTTATGTAATTCGTAGCATTTAATTCTGGAATATAATCAATGTCACAAATTCTAGACTCGACCAGAGCAAGAGCTTCAGTATCTCTTTCGGTACCTTCCACACATACGACTTCACCTGATGAACAATCAAAATTACGTATATCCCCAACAATTTTATCAGTTGTATCAATACAAAGCGGATACATGCCAATTCCAGTTGCATTCTTTTTCACTTCGAAATAAAGTTTCACACCCATGTCATTTTTGATTTTCAACGGACATGAGCTTCCCTCGACAATGTATCGTATTTCAATATCCTTTGTAACATTGTCGATCTCAAGCTCTGCTAAAATCAACGTTTTCAGATTCACAAACGAAATAGAATGGCCAACAACAATTCCATCAACTTTGTAACCTTCATAATTAATATCGCTTACCCAAATTCCAGAATGCCGCAGCAGAATTGAGATATTCATCTTCAAAACCTTTTTTTTTGAATTCTTAGTATGCAGATCAACCTTTACAAGAATATTTTTGAATTATGAAGCTAATCTGATTTAAAATTTGAATTTACTAATCAGTTACACAATCTGATGACCATTAATTACGTGATTTCAGTTAACAATAACAGGAATCACGTTAATTAATCCTAATTAATCGCAGCAGCCTTTTTTAATTATGATGTATCAGTTAATATGTATCCCGTGCCAGAGTGATGTATCCCTTGCCAGAGTGATGTATCCCTACTAATCCGTTACACAATCTGATGACCATTAATTACGTGATTTCAGTTAAGAATAACAGAAATCACGTTAATTAACCCTAATTAATCGCAGCAGCCTTTAACTTTGATGTATCAGTTCTTATGTATCCCGTGCCAGAGTGATGTATCCCGCTTCTTTGCTTTTTAAGGGATTTTTTGTAATTTCAATTCTTAAAGGGATAAATGGTTATTTTGTATTTATAATATGTGGTTCCTATAATTTATACATAAATATATAGGCCCTAATTTTCAGACCACCAACTCAATAACTGGGCCTGGCCCAATGTTTTATGAAAGTCGTCTTGTAAAATGGCCAGATCAATGCACCTTCTATTGAGGAACTACTCCTAAGCTAGCTCTACTTGAGAAATGAATAACTTAATCCTTTGCTTGCTACTATTTATGCTGAGCAAGAGCTTGGGCTATGTCAAGTCAAGCCGTTGCGCTCTAGCAGTTACTCTTCAGAGATATGGAACTCCAAGCCGATGGGCTATGTCAAGTTAAGCCGTTGCGCTCTAGCAGTTACTCTTCAGAGACATGGAACTCCAAGCCGATCAACAGGCCCTCCAAAAATTCATTCATAGCTAAAGATTTTCTTTACTCATATGGAATCATTGTTATTATGATTTTTTGAACGAATCTAAAGAAATAAATTCAAGTTAATCGTATTGACAATATTATTTTTTTTTCCCAGAAAAAACAAATAGCAATAAAAACTATACAAAATGACTTTACCTCTTTAAGAGTTCTCTCTTGGTGTTTTTCCACTTTATTTTCTTTATTTATACTTTTATAGCAACATATGCTGTATGTAATTTATATACACGATATATACAATGATATATACTAACATACAAGACATGTGATATATATATACACATTTCCTGCTCTAATGATAGAGGTTGTCAATGTCATTTCACAAACCAAATATATAGGACGTATTATATTCTATTAAAAGTAAAAATATGTCGACTCAAACATATTTTGGTTACGTATATACTAAAATGATGTCAAATTTAAGAATACCACATACAATCTCAATATGAGTTCACCATCTTCAAAGCCAATGGTCTCCTTCAAATTATGAGATCTATTTCTTTTTATCTAATGTATATATTATGTGTTAGTTTGATAAATTTATAATTTAAAAACCCCATTAATCATATATCAGAAATAGGTTTTCAAAACAACAAGATTGCATCAGTGTGATTTTAATTCTTGCAACACTAGTATACCAAAAATATCATAGTTTGAAAATATCTTTTCACATTTTAAATGTTACAATTCTTTAATTTGTGGTTATATTTTTCAATACTAAACTATTAAGTTTTATTCAAATGCCAAAATTTGTACTAGTATTTCAACTTAAAATAGGTTTTAAAAATCAAATGCAAAAAATTTGTACTAGTATTTAAATAAAAATATTTCACAAAATTAATGGGAACAAATTTTAAGCCCATTCAGCCACTCTCCATCATTTAGCGGCATACAACGGGGGTATATATGTCAAAAGACAGCAACTGGAAACCCTAATTCTATCCGCCCGTTACTATATAAAGTGTCATAGGGTTACAGTTCCCAGAAAGCTACCATTTGTATCCGGCGCCGATTCCGTCAGTTCTCTGAGGTAATATCGTTCAATTTCCGATCGGTTAATTTTGCAAAATATTCTCAATTATGTTTCCTTCTTAGCAAATTGATGAACTTCTGATTCTAGTCATCACATATAGAGTAGTAATGTGATTAGATACAGCTGATTAACAAATTTTGACAACTGTTCGGCATGTAATGTTTTATAACTGAAATTTGTTCATCTTGATCTAGATCTCATCCGTGTAGCTTTGATTTTTCATACTTTTTCAAGCACTTATTGGTAAACGTTTAGCATGTTTGTCTTTGTTGAATCCGGAATGGAATAGTTCTGACTGCTTTGGAATTGATTTAAATGTTCGTATAATCCTATAGCTGTAGTGCGGTTTTGAGGTTTGATTGATTGCTACACGTTTTCCAAATTTAAGTAATGTTTATCTCAAGGAGTTCTCGTTTTAATCTGATTGATGTAATATCGATTGCACTGAACTTTGAGTGATTTAGTTCTTATAAATCATTTTTTTCTCTTTAAATTATTTTTTTTCCGTGCTTTTCATGCTATATTACAAGTAAGAATGTTGGATTTGCACTAAATTATTAGGAGTGGTAGAAATGTATTCCCTATAACAACTTGAAAAGTAATCAAGGCTGGAGTCTCAGAAGGGCTCTTTCACCAGGACACCATTAATTTGGGTTTTTGGAATGAAAGACAGTTGAGTCCTGAGAATTGGCATGTTCTACTTGCCATAGGCCTTTGGTCAGGGAGCTTTTCTATTCATCTTCTAGAATTGGTGTTTGATCTGCATATCTTACTTGACTAGAGCAACACGATATATTTTTTTTCTCAATTTGTATATGTTATTTGGTCTAATATTTATGCTATTTTTTGAAACAAATTACTTCTATGTACTCTGTGCACTTTTTAAATAACCCTTGAAATATTTATACTTCTCTTTGTACTTCACTTGGTTTGATATTTAATTTACATTTTTTTAATTTTTTGTATTTCTACTTCAGTTCTTTTCTATGTTGCATTTTCTTTTTGTTGGTTTGATTGATATTCTATTTTTGTGTTAATTAGTTTATTATCGGTAGTGATTTTAAAGATGTTTGTAGATTTGTGTTTATTTTATTGAATTAGATTACAGACAGCCTGTCTATTGGTTTTCCGTATGGTAAATATCTCACTTCTTGTGGATATTTTGATTTTATTGAAACCACTTGCAATACTTTCTTCCATTTTCTTAGCTACAAGTTTGTACTCCCATATGTTGTCTCGTTTACTCTCCTTGAAGGTTGAGGCCACTTAGCCTTTTATTTTTTTAGCTATTACAGGTAGGAAAAATGTCGCATCGTAAGTTTGAGCACCCAAGACATGGTTCTTTGGGATTTCTTCCAAGGAAAAGAGCTGCGCGACACAGAGGAAAAGGTTTCAATTCAAATCCTTTTCTATTTTTGTTAGTATTGCATTATTGCTGTTGATAGCAGGTGTTACTTATTTTGGAGTTCAAATACGGTAGTGTGTTTTCCCACTTGATATTTGTCTTGAAGTTTTTGAGTTTTTTGAAGTGAAACTACTAACACCATTGAAATTCAACTTTTTTATTTATTTAACAATGGACCGCAACTTCAAAGCCTACCTACTATGTAATGGACAGAAATCTAAGAATGTGCTGTCTTTGGATTTATTCCACAACTTTAGTCTCTCTTGTTTTAGGGGTGACAGACATTTTTGAACCAACCAGTCTATTATCACCTTGAAGTTGGGTGTGGATGTAATGTTTAAAATATCTTGGTGAATCTAATCTTTTGATCTATTTTTGTTTATGCAGTGAAGGCTTTCCCCAAAGATGATCCAACGAAACCTTGCAGGTTGACAGCTTTCCTTGGATATAAAGCTGGCATGACCCATATTGTCAGAGAAGTTGAAAAACCAGGGTCAAGTAAGTATTGCTTACTACTTAGAAGATTCTGCTGTCAAATGCCAGTGCTGGCATTAGGGTTAAGAAAATTATGTGTCGTTAAAGATCTAGGTTTATACATGTTAGATGTTTCTTCACGCTACAAATCTTAAAGTTATATTGTGAATGTCTTGATAAGTAACTATGTTCGTATGTTGGGCTACTTGGAAAATGCCCATATTGAGCTTTGTTAACTGTTTCCTAGTAAGCAAATACAACATAGTTCTGTCATTTATGAGTTGCATTTGTGCAGAGCTCCATAAGAAAGAGACTTGTGAAGCTGTTACCATAATTGAGACACCTCCAATGATTGTTGTTGGTGTTGTCGGTTATGTGAAAACACCACGTGGACTTCGTTGCCTGAGCACTGTCTGGGCTCAGCATCTTAGTGAAGAAATCAAAAGGAGGTTCTACAAGAACTGGTGCATGTCCAAAAAGAAGGCCTTTGCCAAGTACTCAAAGAAGTATGAAACTGATGAAGGTAAGAAGGATATTAATGCACAGTTGGAGAAGATGAAGAAGTATTGTTCTGTGATCCGCGTTCTTGCCCATACTCAGGTATTTGCTCTTTTTGAATGTCATTATGTTTACCTTATTGTTCTCTTTAGAGAGATTAAGGATCCCTATAATTTTTTCTTTGCAGATTAGGAAAATGAAAGGTCTCAAGCAAAAGAAGGCACATCTTATGGAGATTCAGGTTAATGGTGGGGATGCTGCCCAGAAGGTTGATTATGCCTATGGCTTTTTTGAGAAACAGATTCCCGTTGATGCAATTTTCCAAAAGGATGAGATGATTGATATCATTGGTGTGACTAAAGGTAAGGGGTATGAGGGTGTTGTTACTCGTTGGGGCGTGACCCGGCTCCCACGTAAGACTCATCGTGGTCTTAGAAAGGTGGCTTGTATTGGTGCTTGGCATCCAGCTAGGGTGTCATTTACTGTTGCTAGGGCTGGGCAGAATGGTTATCACCATCGTACTGAGATGAACAAGAAAGTCTACAGGCTGGGCAAGGCTGGACAGGAGTCTCATTCTGCCATTACTGAGTTTGACAGGACTGAGAAGGAAATCACTCCAATCGGTGGATTCCCTCACTATGGTGTTGTGAAAGAGGACTTCCTGTTGATTAAGGGCTGCTGTGTTGGACCAAAGAAGCGTGTTGTGACTTTGAGGCAGTCGTTGTTGAACCAGACATCTAGGGTTGCAATGGAGGAGATCAAGCTCAAGTTCATTGACACATCATCCAAGTTTGGCCATGGACGCTTCCAGACTACACAGGAGAAGGCAAAATTCTATGGACGCATTAAAGCTTGAGAATTTGTCAAGATCATATCGGCTTTTTTTTTTGTCAGGAGATGAACTTCATTTATAAGTTGCTATGTCGTTTCTTATTTATTCTCAATACTGTGACAATTTTGTCAGATTAAAGTTGATGCTTGTTATTTCAATAAGCATTTTTTGGACGCACATCTTTTTTATGTCCCGTATCCTCCCCTTTTCATACTTGATATATGTTTTACTAGAGTCAGAAATGATATCTTTATCTTCACAGGGTAGAGCTTAGCATTTCCCGTGGGCATGATTGTGAATTATTTCCCTGAGTTCTCGTTATAAGAATGATTCTATGTTAATCCGTTTGGCTCCTCTTCTGTACCTAAATTGGTGTTGGTAAGCAATTACACTATTCTCTTTTGTGGATTCTAAGCTATTCGTGACATACAATGAACGATTTATAATCTGTCTTTTGACCAACATGTTTAATGATTTTCATATTTAAAGATACATGTAATCATATACCATTAAATTTGCTGATGTGTTGATGCTTAGTTTTTGTTCATAGAAAAATGGGATCATAGATAAAAGCTCAGGATAATACCATTAAATTTGCTGATGTGTTGATGCTTAGTTTTTGTTCATAGAAAAATGGGATCATACGTAAAAGCTCAAGATAATAAAGGCATCATTTCACATGGGAAGCAAGAACGTCAACATAAATATCATGAGAAAAGAGAAATGGAAGGAGAGTGGGATTTTATGCCCTATAAAGCAAACAAAGGAAACCTGCGATGTGGAAAAGAAGCAATTGATATGAATGATAACAACAACTTCCTCTTTACTAAGATGGTTTGGAGTCACTTTTTGTACGACTCAACTATTACATCAAATACTGCATCTCGCTATAACAATACACTGAATATCTCGATCCATCAAGACTCGAGCAAAGCTTTTATACACCTCAACTAATACCTGCTATATATAACACTCCTACCTTCTTTGCCACTTCAAGGTAAATTATACTACTTTGTAAGTGCCAAGTTTGTTTTATTGGAAAACTTGAGATTAAAAATTAGAGTGGGGGGTTGGGGGCACAAAGTGGAAAAACTGAGAGAGCAGACAATGTCTGAACATTGCTTTATTCTTCTAGACATGGGCCAACTGGAGCCCCCCAAAAATGTCTTTGTAGTAAAAATTTGTGCTCTTTCCTTGAGATGACCCCAATATAAATAAAGCAGAGGCATTATAATTTTAATACCAAAATGAAGAAAACATAATCTAATTTAGATTGTAAAATCCCCCCTCCTTTTTCTCTTTTTTGTGGGCTGTTTCTAAACACTCTGGAAAAGCAAAATAAAATAAAAATAAAAATAAAATTAAACAAAATGTTTCCTTCCCCTCACTTCCTATTATCATCTTTAGCTAGCGTTTGGCTATAGATATCCAAATATTCTAGGAAAATATTATTTGAGTGAAAAATTGATAAAATTTCACCATGTGTTTGGCCATAGAATTTGGAAATTATATTTCACCTTTTGAGAAAAATATAATTTATACCCATAAATTTTAAAAACTATCGAAACTAACTATAGATTTGTATTACAAGTCAATTGGATGTTCGTTACAACAATAACAAATAGTGTCCATGACACTAGAGCAATTTGGTAATTTGGAGTGAGTGCAACAAACATCATTCCATACATCGTGAAATATACAAAGCACGTGACCTTGTTACCTTGAGCCAATTTTTCATCATTATCATCAACAATCAAATCATTATATAATATTCAGTAAATATTTTATCACTATTTTGGTGTCCCACATAAAAATTTATGTAATACAATGCAAGCAACTACTTTAGAGGGTGTTTTTGTAAAAGATAAAAGTTTGGGGTAAAAATTTAATCTTCAAAAGATTTCAAATAATGAGATTTGGCCCAAATATTAAAAAAAACTTGTATTTGAGATATTTGCCAAATAATGACAAATTGTATGGACAAACATTATTTGCTAAATTTTTTCCAAATATTATTTGGGAAATCTTATAGCCAAATGGGCCCTTAGAAACCGTACCTACTTAACACGAAATTAGATTAGTCTGACTAATAAAAATGAGATACCATAAGTTTTAGCCTATTTTCTGAGTAATCGAATTAGTGATATCAGTGAGCATGACATATAGTACGATTGAACTTATTTAGTGAGAAATAGTCAAGGTTAATGAAAATGAGACACGTCACAATTAAACAAAAAAAAAAGAGAAAGAAGAACTTTCACATTTTTATTTTTTTCTCATTTCTGCTTCAAGTAAATTATCATATTTTAGACCATTCTCATAGAGAGCAGCCAGAATTGAAGTGGGGTGGATGGATATAAAGTTTCAACATAAAAGTGGATATTGTGCAAATAATTCAAGAAACTTAAGCTACTATTAGTGCTTCTGACAAAAAGCTTGTGGGGTTTAGTAGACAAAGATTTTAAGTAGGTAAAATTGAACAATAAATCAAAGAAAATGGTGTACCACCCGATATGATATGTGGTGGAGCGTATGAGACTGCTTCTTTCTTTAATTAGATATTTTGTATTCGAATATGAGATATGAAAATATTCTTAATAAGTAACTGCTTTTCTTTAATAGATTCTGTGCAGTGTGAATTTAGAATAGTCGAGCTCTAATATAATTAGTTAAGGTAATCAAGAAAAATGGTCTCAATCACTAACTTTTTTTTTCTGTCTTTTCTCCTTTTGGTTATAAAAAAAAAACTTTATTTTTCTTTCTTCAATTGAATCATGGCTCTTCTGGTATAGCATTAGCTGTAAGATTATCACAAATTCCACCAGCTGCAGCTTTTTTTTTTCTTTCTTTTTTAGAAAAATAAAAAAATAAAATTGTTTGGCAGTTTTTGCTTATCCTGACTATCTAGTGGGAAATCATTTTTTTTTGTTTGTATGTTTTTGCTAACTTTGAATAATGAAACCTTAAGTTTTTTTTTTTTTTTTTACCATCTATTTCTATGTAAACTTCGTAAAAAGAAACTCTAAATTTGACTATACAATATATTATTGATTAATAAAATTTATAGTTTTATGCCCTTTTATATATATTACCTTTTCTTCTTTTTCGATTCTTAATTTTTCAAAATTAATAAAGATCTCAGTCTATTACATCTCGTATTAAAGCACTTTCTAATCTACCGACCCTTGGAGCAAAGGGTTAGGCAGCTAGTATGAGTCCAATCGCGCGAGCTTTAGCCTCTTTGATAAATAGACAATCAGACATATCATTATTAATAAAAGAAAATAAAGTATCATGACATGTAAAATTATATTAATCGTATAAAATTGGAATTGAATTTAGCTTAAGAGAAAGCCATGAATTATGGTATCTTGAAAATGAATGCTTTTGCAAGCATCAAAGAGGGGTCACACTCTTTGCTTTAGGCTCTACAGACAAAGAGGGCCAACACTTTTTGAGTTCTTTAAGTTTGCTTCCCTAAATGTACAAACAAAGGTATAGTACTGATTAAGTTTGGCATCAAGATCATGTACAATAAACAACATAACCCAAAAGAAAACAAAAAGAGTTCAACTTTTGTGCACTGACTTTAGGTGTATGATTTTTTCTTATATTATTAGGTCTAACGTTACGTATAACACTATAGTTAAAATATATTGATTTTTTTTAACTTAATTCCAAAGAAAAGTCTAGTAACTAAGATTATCTTATAATTTTGTCTTTATATTTCTTTCCAACTAGGTATAAAGCTACCTAGTTTGAGCTGTGATTTTCAATAAAATTGGAGTCATATGTCTGTCTGTTTCTTTCTATCACATGAAACTATAGAATATACGAAGTCCTTAATCTTTCTCAGGATTAAATTCTCTTTCAAAAATTTATGTTTATTTATCACATTCTTATTTCCAAGTAGATAACATCACAGAGCAAGATTCAAGGTATTTTCTCCTCTATTTTTGCAGCTCATGATTTTTACCTGTATTATTTTAAGTGTGTTAAAAAAAATGGGAAACTGATATTGCTTGATGATGAAGTGAATATTGTGTGTGTTGATTTAAGGTTAAGGGTATGCATAGTTTTTATTAAGCTATACTTTTTTCTTGGAGATCATCATTTGTATAATAAATTAATAAAAACAAGAAAACATGATATTTCTCTTCACTTCAAAGCTAAAAAACACCACTTTTGCTACAATGAAGTTGTTTTCTTATGGCTTTATCATATAGAAGTAAAGTTCTAAATTCCCATGATAGATTTGTCAGCATTCTTTCGTCGTGTCGATTTTTCTAATGAGTCTTTTAGTCCTATTAGAGAACTTGTCCTTTTGTTTGTTGTTGTTTTGATAAAATATTGGACTGAGATAAGATTATATGGTCTGACATGGACAGTGAAGATTCATATAGTCGACCTCAACTTGGTTGATATTGATCAATGAAATACGTGGATACGAATATGAGTGAGGTTGGTTCAGAAAGATCAAATCCATGGAACAATATTCACACAAGTTCAGAACCTAGTCCTTCCCAAACACAAGTAAACAGAGAAGGACAATGGAAGAATTTCGGGACATCAATGGATGCTATTTCTTTTGGCTTTGTTGCTACAGCTATACTCATATCCATGTTTCTCATCATGGCCATATTTGAACATCTATTCAAACCTAGCCCTCCTTTCTCTTCGCCTCTAGGTAGTAGACACAGTTCCTTGGAGTTGGGGCCTATTCAGAAACGTGCAAGTTCAGAAACAGTAAGTGTGGAGCATTTTCTTTTTTTTTTGGTTCAAACATCATTCCCTCCACTTGATTTAATCTTAAAATGATCATCTTTTGTATGAACAGGTACCAACGCGATATTCATCGGATTATACAGTTATGATGCCAGGACAACAGTATCCTACCTTCATTGCTAAGCCAACTCCATTGGCTTGTCCAAGGGAAGGGGTTTATTGGCCTTCCCATGAACATAGTTTTCCCTTCTCTTAATGATTCTACAAGACTAATTATTGTATTATCATATTTATGAATCCTAATGTGACCATAAAAAAAGTTCAACAATTGCAGAATCTAGCACTCTCTTACCATATGCTCAGACCTGTAAAATTAGCTGTCGGGCGAAAACTGAAGTTTGGAACATTGGGAAGAAGGGACATTCATTGTTTTTGTGTGACATATTTGGTTTTTTTGCTTTGTATATTGACTGAGTTCCCCTCTTTCTGTATTGTCTTTTCCAATATGTGAGATGTGGGGATGATCTGGGAAGTTCAGTAGGTTGAGTTTTTAGTTTGTTGCTTTGAGGTAAGCTTATTTTACCATGTATTGTCTTTTGACTATTGAGCTTATGCACTTCTTTCTATTTCCAGCAGTTTTGTGTCACTTGATGCTAATTCTAGGAAACATGGCTAATGTTTTGTGCATAAATCTGAAATCAATCAAACAATTGTGACTTCCCTAATTGGTTAAACATCATAGTGAGCATAGGAAAGAGGTTCAAAGAGATTTTTTGGAGAAGTGAGAATTATATTACAATCAATATTGTCATGATTTACATTTAAGCGCAAACAAAATCAGAACAAAGATTAGAGACATCTCAAAGTAGAGAACAGTTGCTTCATCCCCTTTTTTGGCACTTCCGCCAGATTTTGTACAACAGGTGTTTCAACATCAAGAAAGCCAGCAACAAACTACACTGCAACTTCTCCCTGTAGCATTTGCATTGTTTTGAGTATGAATAAAAGAGAACCTCTTCTAAATTACTCTGATATTTCATCATCGGGTTGTATTACAGTTAGCAAGGAATATTTGACCCTCACAGAGATCCTTCCTTTCTCAACCATAAGCCTTGCACCTGAAACAACCCAATAACCAGGAGGTTCCTGTGGTCCTCGAGTCATCTCAGTAGTATCGACAAATTTCAAGAGCTTAGGGGCTTGCACAGGAACTGGAGGACCACCAGGGTAAATGGCAGAATTTATGTTCACATCATCTGGCCGAGGAGGTGGCTTCTGAACTGATGTAAAGTGCTGGCTAATGAGAGTTGATATCAGGCCAGATTTGCGAGCCAACCCAGGGGAACCATCCCACTCAGCGTGCTTTACCATAGTAGCTCCCATGACAGTCGAGAAACGGAGTCTCAGAAAGAGGACCTTTTTAAACCCATAATCCCCTAATTCCAATTGTGCTCCAGTAACTATGTTAAGGTCTTCATCAGATTCAACAGGTGCGGTGCAAACGTGAGAAAAGTTCTTCCATTGAACTTTTTCATAGTATTTGCGATCATATGATTCTCGGCGAAAGTTGCCTTTTGGATCATCTTCAAGTTGGAAGACTTTAGGAAGAGATGAAAGATGCTGTAAATGGACGGCTAAGCGGTTACTCCTTCTACCTTCAAGGTACAAACGAAGTCCAGTCACCGGCCTCTTGCCAACATCAACCTGCAAGAATATTATGAATCACATGGACGCCTGGAAAGAAGGTACTAAGCAGACTAATCAACAATTTTTTCCCCTCCTTTTTCTTCCTTTCCTGATCCCGAGCATTTGATACAAGACCAAAAGAAGCTAGTGGGAGCTTCCATCTCATGTTGCAAAGTGAACCCAATTAGAAGCTAAAAATGGAAGTAAATGGAAACAATCTTCCTAAAGATTGAAAACAGTTAGCTATGCACTCCGAGCTGCTCCTCACCCATAATAATTCACAAGCGCACACATTGTGATTTAGTTCTTGTCTCACATCCTCTGCTAAAAACATTATTTTAAGGGATCATGTGTACAAGTACAGCCAAATCCTTACAAAATCCAAAGATGGCATAGTTTGAAGTCAACCTATTTAACATAACCACAAATAGCATGACTTTTGTTTTATATTCCATGAATTGTTGCAAACTAATTGGAGATAATGATGAGAAATTCTTTGTTATTAGGAAAGAAGAGGGAGAAGAAATTTCATTTGGAAGATTGGAAAAGTATACCCCCAGTTAATTTGGAGTTAGAATTTGGATTGTCCACATTTAACATGGTGCTGCCAGTAGCATAATTAGATTTGTCTGAGAAGAGAAAACTTTATGGAAAAAGATAATAGCTGTTTAGTAAGAACTTCATAATAGATGGTTATCGGGTGAGGCGACAACCTCTCATGGGGCGAATTTACTTAAGTGATCAAGAGATGGAAGGAAAAGTAAATAGGATACACTTCAGAGAGGATGTAACTGATCCTTTTTGAAGGATAACTTTTTTAAAAAATGTATTACTTAACAAGGATGACAAGGGACCACATGGGATAGAAGCTTCCAAAAAGACATCTAGGGTTGAAAATTAATAAGGTTGAGGAGTATCTGACGAATACTATGATAGCTAGTAAGGTGAGACTGGAAGACCAGATGATATAGTGAGGGTCGAAACAGAACCCTTGACTGGGATCATATTACATGGAGTTAGTTGAGATGGGAAAAAAGGCGGCTTGGATTAAGATATGGAACACCACTCCCAAAGAAAAACATAGCTTTTCCCTTGAGGTGGTGTTATATGCAATGTTAATGACTTAAGGAAGATGACGGGATTGTTTTGAGTTGGTGCTGCTACACAAGGAGCAGAAGGAGAATATAAACCACCTTTTGCTCCATTGCAGGTCTTCTATAGAAAATTGAGGTGTTAAAATTAAGGGAGCTCACCGGAGTGGTGTTCACATAAAGCCTGGGACCCAGTAAACTGAACTGCAAAGACGGAAAACTTAAATGCCTTCTCTGTGGACCAAGCGGAAGATCACCGAATACTGGTGCCCATTGCCTTGGCAGCTGAAATTCCAAAAACTGGTGAAGCTCTTCAATTGGTGGTTTATCTGCATAAATAGACACACTTCCATATAAAGGTGAAGAATTAAGGACAGAATTTCCAGGTAATTACATAATAAAATATCCCATGCAATTAATACAGTGTAAAAAAAAATCTTGATAAAGGATAGCTGTTTGACAACATTTGAGTTGAAATTGGGGAAGGGGAAAGAATATTTAAAGTTGGAACTCAAAAGAAAAAAGTTGTGGAAGTTGAAGTTGTGGACATGAACTTCACTTGGAAAATAAGTTAACGAGAGTCGAAGATTTGTGGCTGAAAGTGAAAAAGGTTTTGCAAGGTTTAAAAAATACTCCAAAATCAGACAACACATTAATTTTTTGAGAAAATGCAAACATATTTGAATCAGCCATCATCTTTTAGACCCACAATTAGCCGGGCTCAGTAGGCACTTCCACTTCTTATTTTGATAAAATCATTAATATTTTAAGAAAATGTAAACGTAAAGGTGCAAAATACAGGAACTTAACAGGCCCTCCTCCAACTTATATTTTGCCCAAAACTACTAATTGTAAGAGGTTCAAAATTAGCATGAACTCAACAGGCCCTCCTCCATCCTATTGTTTGCCCATAATATATGTTGCTCAGACTCTTCAAAATTGACAATAGGTGCATGTCGGATCCTCCAAAACTAGTGTATTTTTGGAGGATCCAACACAGGTGCAGCGACATTTTTGGACAGTTTGAGCACCATAACTATTAAATGGAAATGTTACATTTAGCAATGTGCATTGTACATGGAAGCCTAAAACTTATATCACACACAGGATAGAAGCAAGAAAATAACAAATAATATGCTCTAACTTACAGCGTAAGTACAAATTTATAGCATGACTTAAAAATCCACTTCCTGAGATGCCATTCAACAGTGAAGTTATAGGAATGAAGGACATTGAGATCACATCAGGCTCCTGATCAACACTTTGTAACCACTGATTATGCATCAGGCCTCTGCTATCACTTCCACCTCTCCTCTTGCAAATACAAACAGTATCCTGCAATTTCAGTAGCCAATGGGCAAGTTGACAAACTTGTTTCAGAACTCTAAAGTGCACAAAATTTTACAGACCTGATGAAAATTCTATACCACCTACCTCCTTATGTGCATATGAACCTGATATATTGGGATCGGCAAACCTCAGTCGGTGCTCCCTGATTTCAAACTGAGGCAACATTATCAAATCAGAGACAGAGACAATAGATTCATAATAATTGTGACGTAATACATAATAATATGTCATGATTTTTTTCTCTATTAATCTAATGGTTATGACAAAAGACGTTACTTAGAACTTGACAATAAGGATTTCAACTAATATCCAATTGTAAGACAAATGAGCTACAGAGTAAATCCATCTGCAGATATTGATTGACATTGTCTATGCGGCCATAGAAGATCTTACAAGCCTTTCTGATTCAGCAAATATTGCAGAGATTTTTAAAATAACATTTCAAGGAGAGAGAAAGGACTTTACAAAATAACCGAGAATAAGGTTGGAAATTATGACCATTCAAGCAATAGCAATGACTGATGACACATAAAGACCCTAAATTGTTTGGGTCAGAATCACTTCCGAGTCATAAAGGTACAAGAGAAATAGAAAAACATAAACTTCACATTATCTTGTTTCTGAATCCAAAAGGATTGATACATCCATCAATCTGGCCTTCACAATCCCTTTCTTAAAATAGAAAATGTAATTAGTGCACAGGCTCCAAAAGCTTCACGTAAGAACATAACTCATGTTTTTGTGAGTGTTTGTCATAGTTATGGAAATTGGAGGGTCAGATGATATCCTTTACCTTCTCATTCTGATGTGTCTGCTGCGATTCTACTCCCCCTTGTTCATTTGCACCTGAAAACCTCTTATCTGCCATTGTCTTCAAACGTTTTTGCACGTCAGCGGGCAGAAGCGATGAGGAGTGCTGTTGTTTCATATATATTACATCTTTTCCCCCCATCTTTATACCAACAATGACATGAGTACCAAATTTTTCAATAAACCTGGAGAATGAACATAATGTCAGAACTAGTATGACAAAGTCTAATAGACTAGAACTTTCCAGTAAACAATGTGTGGCTTGTAATTGACCAGTTTATAAGTAAATTGAAGGTGGATACCAGATAGTCTCCTAATAAGCAGTTGCTTTAAAGCCCAGAACTCAAGTTTGTAACTTGGAGAGCTCTAAGATTCTGATCAACTAAAATGCCTCGCGTAAATAAAAAGGAATATGCAAAAACTCAAAATACATTGACGTACAATCATTATTTGAGGTATCAAGCAGTTGCATCAAAGCCCTCTTACTCAATTTGTAACTTGGAGAGCTCTATGGTTCTGATCAACTAGAATGCCTCAAGTAAATAAAAAAGACTTCACATAAAACTTGAAGGACGTTGACATACAGTTACTATTTGAGGTGTCATTAACTGTTTACTTTCCTTTCTCTTCTCTCATATAAAAAGGGAACAAAATGGTCAAAAAGTTGATTAGACAGTAAGGGTAGTAAAAGCGAGAGCCACATAGAGTATGGATCTAAGGTTGTTTTTAAAATTGGACCTCCTTCAGACAATGAAGACTATCTTGAAATACGAAGGAAAAAAATGTCAATGTTTAAGAGTTCCAAATACGCAACAAATATTACCTTGCTAATGCTGCAGGATCCCATGTTGATGGAACTTCCTTTTTAACATAATCACACAGCACCATTTGAGATTTTTCTAGAGCAACAGAGTACAACGTGATGAACACACCATCAAAAGCAAGGGTTTTAGTGTATGCAGCATCCTTCTGCCAAGAACCAGAAAACTCGAACATAGTATTGAAGAGCCCCGAAGGAATTTTACCATTCACGGATACTTCCTGATTGAACTGCTCTGACATCTGCAGGTAAAAAAGTTAACTCTTAGATTGACACAGAAACACGATGGGAAAATTTGCAGAGAATTGCTACTCTGACCAACTTAATAATCAACAGCAAAGTTGAGATTACAAGTAAATGCACAAAGGTGAATAATATTCTCATATATGTTTTCTGCTATCTCTTCATAGTGATTAAGGAACAAAAACCGAATAACATGGAGATAGTATCATTCTTCCTAGTTCGTATGGTAAGAAATTTTACATTAATATATTTTTAAGAGTTAATATAGAAAACAGTTGGCATCATAAAATACAGATAAAAGAACACCATCCACGCGCTACGGCAACCAGAAAAGATTCTAACCTCTCCATATTAAAGCAAATAACATTAGCAAAATGATATCACTATATATGTAGCAACATAAGACCCAATGACCAAAGACAAGTAGAAACAGAGATACCTGCTGGAAAGAAAGAACATCAGAGCCAAACCGTGTGTGTTCTCCTTTATCACATTTGATAGATTTTGACACATTAGGTATTGAAATTCCACCAGGAAGCACAACCTCCCCACTCTCATTTTCATCAATTTCAATTAAACGACTATTATCTGGATGACCTTTACAATACTTGAGCCTCAAATCCAATGATATATCATATCCACATCCTATAGACTGAATCGCAACCTTAGCTGCTTCAGCAGCAGATAACTTCAACGCCATTTGTCACAACATCCTTCTACTATCAAAAACCGACTTCAAGTTACAGAAATGTTCAACCTATAAATGAACCGTGTAAAAGAAAAAGCCCCTGCGTGTTCCTAGACTGGTCAAAATACAGCTGTAACTAACTGAAAGTTTCGGAACTTGAAGTATCAATCTAGAAATTTGAAAAATTATATCGAGGATACTCGTTTTGCACCAAATCAACCACACACTGAAACCCTAGAATCACGCAAGTACTCGAAAAACCTCCGTCATGAATCGGCGAGCATTTCAGTCTAGTACGGACTCGAAACCCTAGCAGAGGTGTGTATCGAAATGGAGAGTTGGAGATCCGAAGATTTGGTATTTGACTTTGAAGCAAAGCTCAGATCTAGAGAAGAGCTTTGAAGACGACGGCGATGAATTTTCAGAAGACGATTTTGAGGTTAATGCGCTTGATATGGAAACTCTGTATTTTAATGTTCTTTTAACTCTTTTTAGGATTTTTGCTTTTTGTATGATAATGGAGATTTTAACAGTGACAGGAGTTGAGTGACCACGTCAACGGAGTTGACTAACATTTTTTGCGGTCTAAATACAGCCAATCACCGAAAGAAACGTGTCTGGACTGGTACTCTTCCCAACAAAAGAGGGAAATTTATTTTTGCATATACGGCAAAATGTTTACACTAAGAATTACGACGAGTGTTTATGGTTCGGTTACGACGAGTGTTTATGGTTCGATTTGGATTAGTTATTTAATTAAAATTAAATTAAATTAATTAATTTTTTAAATTTTAAAAATTAAATGAAAAAGTAATTGGTTTTTTTGGTTCTTTCGATTTAAAAGTAATAAATTTTTTGGAAGAGGGCCTAAAATTCATTCAAAGTATTGAAAATGGTATAAAATTATTCTTCATCTACTTATTGGATCCAAAATATTCTTGTCATCCACCTTTTGGTTCAAAATTGACTACTTATTTAATAATTTTAAATTTAAATTATCTAAATATTTTTTAAATATTTGGCACTAAACTATTTGTTATAATTTAACTTATTGGTATAATTTATAAATCAATTCACTACCCACCCATTACTAATTATACCCCTCCAAATTAATAAGGTCGTCACATTAGTAATCCAACAACAGAAAAGTTAATGTCAATTGAGTGTTTTTAAAAATTTGAGGTGAAAAATATCATATATTCAAGTTTCTAAATAAAAATTATCGATAAACTTAAAAGTCGGACTATTTTCATCTTAATTATTCTTACTTCTCAATTATGTGATGTTACTTGATAGATAATTTTTTTTCAAAATAATATATTAAAAGTTTTAAAACAAATAATAAATATTTATAAAATTATATTTTAAAAAAAGTGTATGAATTAATTTGGGATGTATTACTTCTTTGCCTTTAATCATAAACTTCTAACTCAATCTTGAAAAAAAATCCTATTGAAAGTGTACTCTTAAATAAGTGGCTCAACCTAAATTTAATTGGGGCTTCTATTCGGACTCGAATAATTTTAAATGTCACTTTCAGAAATCTATAATTTCATTGTGTTTTAGTAGTGTTTATGTCGATTTTGATATTATAATTGAATTATTAATTGGCAGGGTTTAGTTAGTAATGAGTGCGTAGTAGGTTGATTTATAAATTATATTAATAAATTAAATTATAACCAATAGTTGAAGCGAAGTATTTGAAAAATATTTAAGGAGTTTAATTTTAAAACAATTAAATAAGTGGTCAATTTTGAACACAAATATGGATGACAGGGGTATTTTAGAGCCAATAGACATATGAGAAGGACATTTTAGATCCAATAGGTGGATGAAGGGTAATTTTGCATCATTTTCAATACTTCAAGAGTATTAAGAATATAAGTGTCTCAATCAATACACAAACACATAATATATGAACAATTCACATGAAAGCAAATGTCGGTTCAATTAAGCAATACTAAAGTTATAATTATACGAAGAAGGTGATTAAATTAAGAGAAAGTGTGACTATTTTATAATATGAGGTCACTAGGTAAATAGTTCTCCCTTTGTCCCTTTTTACTTGTCTACTTTTGAATTGACACACATATTAAGAAAATAATTAATGACGTGGTGAATTTATCATTTTATCCCTATTAATTATGAAATGGATGAAAAGTTCTACATTTTTCAAAGTAATTAGTCATTTAATTGAGGGTATGATAGGTAAAAAAATTGTTCTTTCTTGATTTGTCAATATTGACAAGTAATTAGGAACAACTATAAAAGGAAAAATAGACAAGTAAAAAGAAACGGAAGGAGTACTAGCATAATGAATTTTAATGAATTTGGACTTGGACTTAGGATTGTAATAGTTTGACTAAAGTGTTGAACGAGAAAATGGTAGAATTAAAGACTTAAGTTAATTAAAATTTAGCAAAAATATTATTTTATGAATAACATATAAATAAGGGAAAATACCCAAGTACCCCCTCAACCTATGCCCGAAATCCCAGAGACACACTTATACTACACTAAGGTCCTATTACCCCCCTGAACTTATTTTATATGTAATTTTCTACCCCTTTTTAGCCTACGTGGCACTAGTTCGGAAAAAAAAGTCAACCATCGTTGGGCTCACAAGATAGTGCCACGCAAGCTAAAAGGGGGTAAAAAAATATTAATAAAATAAGTTCAGGGGTAATAGGACCTTAGTATAGTATAAGTGTGTCTCTGAGATTTCGGGCATAGGTTGAGCGGGTACTTGGACATTATCCCTATAAATATTTATAAAATTTATATATCTAATTTATCGATTTGGTTATTTTATTGTAAAAAGATAATATCAATTTTCAAAATTTAATACCAAACAAAATCAAATATTAATTTTTGTAATCAGTTTGATTCGTATTGCGGTTCAATTAGATTTTTTAACCACAATTATGAATAACCCTAGTGACCATAACTTCATAATTATTGGAGACGCTAAAAATTATCGTAAATAATACTCCCTTAACTCGTTCAATTTTATTTTGACACTAATAACTATTTGAAGTCTAGTATTGAAGTTAGGAGCGTGCTAGCTAAATGAATTTTACTATAAGTACTATTTATTTTTTCTTTCTCTCTTTGCTATAATTTCATTTGAATTGCTCACCGAATAATTAATACTCAATCACTCACATCTCTGTTAATTCAATGATTTTACTAAAGTCTAGTAGCACATTCCTAAACTTATGACTACGACATTAAAGAAATGAAAGCTATCTTGTTGAATGAATTTCTTAAAAGAATCAGTTTTGGAGTGAGAAAATAAAATACGAAAGAAGTCGTGAAAAATATATATCTTTGGGAAATAACTTTGACGAGAAGATTAAAGAAAGCATTAGGGCATTCCCTTAAAAGAAGAAAGAAGATAATTAAATGATATCGCTCATATGAGTAATGTTAGTTATTTTAATATTGAAAATTAATATTTAATATTAATAATAAATTAATTTTTTATTTTTTTAAAAAGAGAAAATACATTATAATCCCATTCAACTATGATATTTTTTTAAAAAAAAGATATCGAAACTTTGAAAAGATCCTAATACCCATTTAATTCCTCCGTTTAAAAAAGAATAACCTCTTTTCATTATCATTCTGTTTAAGAAAGAATGATCCCTTTCATTTTTAATAACAATTTTTCATGTGGCATATTTAAGGCCAAAAGATTAAAGGACAATTTTGTACATTTGACATAACTTTAATTTAGGACCACGTGATTAAAAGTTATTTTATTTTCTTAAACTCTATATCAATTCAAACTAGATTATTCTTTGTAAAACGAAGGGGAGTAATTTTATTCAAGGTGGATTTATTATTCCCTTATGATCCTATGTGGCACATGGAGTATACTTTACTCGCCACTAGCAAGTGAGACGAGTAAAAAAAAGTATTGTTATTTATTTTAACATTTATTTAATTAAAAATTCTGTTTTTTCACTTTATCTGTTTTACGTTTTTTTTTAAAAAAAAAAAAAATTAATCATTTTTTGTCTACTTCTATCCAGAAGAGTTCTCTGACTCATTTTTAGCTGAGGGATTTCAAATTAATGAGATTATAGACAAAAAAAAAGATGAAAGCGGAGTGAGATTGCAAAGGAAGATCGAAAAGGATTAGTGAGAGAAACATCGAAGATTTGATGACGAAGGAGGGAAAATCGTCGGGGGCATGTTCAAACCCAGTAAAAAATACCCTATGTGAATACGATAAATGTTGATTTTGAGCAAACATTAAATGCAAATTACACAAATGGTTGAACGATCGAAGAAGAACAACCGGAGATTTGTTAGTATTTTTTATTTTTGATTTGCTAGAGAAAATGATTAGATGATGTTAAAGTGTGTGGGTGGTGGGTATGGTAGAGAGTTGCTGGTGGCGTGAAGAAACATACCGACACAGTTGAACATTGAAGAAGAGGAATAGAGATTTCAATTTTTTTAGAAAACATGTAGAATAAAAATAACATATATGAAAATAAAAATATTTATATAAAAAATAAAATAATTGACACGTGCGTTTATTCACTTCCCTTGTTAAACATGGGGGTTGACCCAAAAAGAGAACACTTTTACCATTTTTAAATTGTTCTAGGGGTTACTAGTGTTGACCTCGTAATCGAATGTTTTAATAATGACAATGCATATACTAACTAGTCACTTGATGAAAGAAAGGAACGAGATACATCACAAAGCACAAGCTCTCATAATTAAGAAATTTAGATGATTGCGGGAATCAAGTTAATTATGAGCAAATCTAGTTAAGAGAGGAAAGTGAATATTTGATCAATCAGATCAAATTTCGCAGTTTGTAAGAATTAAAGAAAGACATACAAGGAAAAACCTCTCAAGTAAATCAAGAAGGACAAGCGATTAAATCAAGGGACAATTAAAGAGGAAATATTGAGTCAGCAGTCAAAAATCACAATTGAGAGAAATCAAATCAAGAGATAAAAATCAAGCCAAAATTCAAAATCATCCCACAAGAAAAAAATTGATTTGTCATGCACATATCGGATATAGATATGAATCAGCAAATCAATTATGAATGAATCAAAGATAAGATCAATGATCATTCATTCAAACACCCTAGGATTTTTGATAAGAGCACATCCTATATAAACCTTCTCGATCATTGGTGTGAGGTACGCAACTTCAATTGAACTTATTTGTAATCTTCTTCCAGCTTTGATAAATTTTTGTACACAAGAGTGAACAATTGTAAAAGAAAAAGAGAAGGAAAGATTCTGAGGATAGGTTATACAAGTAGAGGTAGTGTCCACAATAGAAATTCTGATTTGCATATCAGACAAGCTTCGAAGACTACACATTCTTTATAACCAAGTTTGCTCGAGCTCTTAAAGAAACCCTTAAAATCCAAGGAGATTGGACTAGGCACCATATCAGTATAAACTTTTCATGTTCATTTAATTTCAACATATTACTCTGTTTTATATTGTTGAACTGACTTGCAGGTGAATCGACTACTCCTCACAGGAAGTTGCTGGACGAATTTTTAATTCACTCTCCTCCATCTTGACTTTCAACTTGGACCTTTATAAAGTTTGAGTATTTTTTTTAAAAAAAATTATTATAGTTGATTGAAATAATGATATATTTTATCTTTTTAAAAATAAGCAAATAAATCAAATAATTAATTTTAATATATCAAACTAGTAAAAGTCTACAAAGATGATAATTATCATCCTGTGTCCCAATAAAAGAACAGAAAATTATCATACAAGAGAAAAAGGAAAAAGTACATACTCCTATTTACATTGAAGTTCTTATCACAAATTATAGTTGATCATACAACATTTCCAATTAAAATATACACAGACATTTAGAACTATCTGCAAATGATAATAATCATGATATAAATATATTGGATTAACATTTTTTTAAAGTAAGAAGTCTCTTAAAATTATTCTTATACTATTATTTTGTTGATATATTTAATGAATAAATTAAGTAATGAGAAATTAGTCCAATATATTTATATGATTATTATTAATGTAATTGAAGGCCTAAAATAAAATTTTAACTGAGACCCATAAAATTGAGTACATATTTATTTTAAAATTATTTTCTGATTGTTTAGATGCATATTATTACTTTAACTATTTTATAGATGATTTTTGAGTACTTCTAAATTTTTTTAAAATTAGTTTTAGATAAAATTTTATTAATTCAATGCTGAAAAATATCCTTTTATTCAAGCAATCCTTATATGAATTGTTAACATAATTCTATATGTAATAAATTGATAAATTTTAAGCAAGAATAAGAGTTAAAACCATACAATTTGACTTTGATAACTTGATATACCTAACTTTGATTGAAAATTTAAGTTAAAAAAATGTGATTCACATTGTTCAACACTGTTCGACTAATGATATAAATTTTTGATAGAGTATTACTTAAACTTATCAAAGATTTAAAGAAAAAAGAGTGAATTTTTTTTAAAAAATAAATAATGTGAATGTTAGCAATGAAATGTGATAAGACAAAAAAACGTTTTCTTCCAAAATTAGGGGCCTAAGACATGTGCCTTAAATTTTATAAGCAAGAGCCGCCCATGAACGTCGCCTAACTATTTAATCAAAGTTCACACTTGAAATGACATGGTACCGTCGATACATGCGAACTAGTTATATTGTTTACTGGCATTTTCAAGACATTTGAACAAAATAAAATTAGAAAAATATGATGAGCAATGACATTTACTAGATATTTTGTTAGGAAACATATCAAAGCTGATAAAAAAAAATATAATTCATGTCACATTTTAATCATATTACAAGGCTAAATATGAAATAATAAACTAAACATTGGAAGTTATATAATAACGTAAAAAATACTTATAAAGGAGATTATATGTAATATATATATATTTATATATATATTATTGATTTGATTTTGATTTTTTTTTTATAAGAACAAATCGAATTAAGAATAGTTAAAAAAATTTGCAACGTTAAAACTTAAATCAATCAAACTATATCATAAATTTATTTTTAATTTATCAATTCAATTAAACTTGACAATTTGACTTTTGAACCACTAATTTTGAGTTTTAACATTACGAAATAATACGTCCTAAGGAAAAACTACTACAATAATAAATGTAAATTTGCAAAATTAGAAAAAGTTTTCGAACTTGCTTCAATTTTAATTAAAAGGGAGCCGGAAGAAAAACAAGTAGTGTCGTCGCACCGTAAGATCTTGAACTCCCGGGTCATATATAAGTTCGTGGAGCGCCTATATTCTCTTCACCATCTCATTACTCTGTAAGCATTCTTCAATCTTCAATCTTCAGTAAGGTAACTGCCGATTTCTCTGTATACTTCTTCTCACTATTTGATCTTTCGCCAGCTTCTTACTTCTGATCTTCATCGTTAGATCTAGGGATTTGTTACTGTCCGATCTGATTTTTCAATCATTCATCTCTCAAATCTGTACGAAGATCCGATCATTTTGCGTAGATTTCACCCTTTTATGTTGTAATTTTGGTGAATTTGTACAGTGTATGTCGTGTTTTATTGTTTCTAAATTTTATCGCATTGCCGATGTCTATGAAGCAAATGATGTTTTAATTTTGTATACACTCATCTATCTAACAATCTGTACAAAGATCCGAGAAATTTGCGTGGATTTCACCGTTTTATGTGTAATTTTAGTGAATTTGTACAGTGTATGTCATTTTTCGTTGTTTCTAAAATTTTATCGCATTGTTGAAGTAAATGATGTTTTAATCTATCTGTCTGTTGTTTGGAATTTTTTTGATGTTTCTTACTGTTTTGAGTTTGCATTCATAATCCAGGTGGTATACGATCTATTGCCCAGGATCTGATACAACAAAATCTACTAAGCAACAAAGATGGTAATACTTCAGCTGATAAATTTGTATCGATATAGTTGTGTAGATTTGAATGATATGTCATTTTTTAAAAATAAAGCTAGAGATTATTAGCTAAGGAGAACACTGCAATGATAACTATACTCCGTATATGCTGTGCAGGTTGTTCTAGCGGCTTCCATAATTTCTAAATCTGGCAAAGGTATGTCACATTCTACATATGTTTTTGGAATTATCTGGTTTGTGGAGACTAGTGCAATGTTAGTTGATGATTTTTGGCAGAATTCTACTGAAGTCAGAGAATGTACAAGCAAAAATTGCTACTCCATCCTTTACACTTTATATGTTTGATTGGAAATGAAGTTTAAGAATAGCATACTTACAATGGCAAAATGGGATAAGATTAAAGAGTTCATGGATATAAAGAACTGTTCTCTTCATTATTATTATTATTATTTTTTTGTGGAAGAATGTTGTTGGAGTGTAAAGCTCGAAATAACATTTGACATTAAAGAAGTTGCCGTTTCATTCACATTAATATGCAAGACTTATCTGGTCAAATTTAAAAATTACAGTAAAAGGCAGAGGAAATAGTTCCATTAAGTTATAGCTAGAGGCACAAAAATAACCTCTAAGAATGTGATTTTGGACATGTAAAATCCAAGCTTGCAACAAAGAATAGGCTGAACAATTGGCAGTGAAGTACTTTATAAAGGAGTTGGAATGTCTCAAGTTAATCATCATTTGATTAAGGAGAGTTTTTCAACATCTCTTTTGTTTAACTAGTATTAGTTGCAAAGATGCTGAAGTGTTCACGTTGGTATCATTGTGTTTGATTATTTGTAATGGTTGACACTTGTATTCCAAGTAATATATTTGTCATCATAAACAACTGTTGGTTCATGCAAAATTACATTTTTGGCTTGTTACTTCTTCTTATGATGCTTTTCGGTGTGTTGCTAGTGTATGTAGTGGTTGTCGTAATAATTGGTGGATTAAAAACATTTCATTCCAAGAAAAGTGCAGAAAAGAATTATTACGCCTTGGACTGCTTTTAGGAATTAGTAATGTTTACTCCTACTTAATTAGTTTGGATGTTATAAGACTATCTCGTTAAAAGAAATGTGAGAGGTTTCCGCCCATCAAAGAAAGAAAAAAACAATGTTGACAGGCTTCCTGTGGTATTCTTTTTTTTTTAACAGAGGAAGAAAGACAAGGGAAGAGAAAATATGAGTATTTGTGCTGCCACTGCTATGTCCTTCTTTGTAGTAGTATAGATGTGACTAATAAATATAAAATAATATTTTCCTAGAAGGAGAATGGAAGGGAATGAAAGTTATGTAGAAGAAAGCAATAAAACATGAAACGCAAACTTAAACTAGAAAGTAAATGGCAGAAAAGAGACAATGTCAACATTCTAAAAATGAGAATATAACTGTAACTGTTTGTCTTTTCTGGCTGCTGTGTTTGAGCGTAGTGGTACAATAATGACAAAGCTGGGAAAGGGTCAATTTGTTGTAACCACAAAAGGTCCTATTTCCTCAGTTTGGCTTTTCACATAACTGTGATGTTTCCATCATCTAATTCCATAGGTCTAGGTCAGAATTTTATTCTTTCTTATATTTTCATTTGAAAGGTGTAAGAGCTTCTGTCAACTATGATAACCCTCTTGTGGGGTATCAGTAATCCCATGATTCTGTTTTGTTAGTTCATTTGATTTTCTGCTCTTACAGAAGAAGCTTCTTTTGTTTGTTTGTGTTAGGACTTAGGATGTGTTACTCAACCATATCTTGCATGTTGATGTTCAATATTCTTTTATTCATGTAATAGGATAGATTTGCCACCGACAAATATTGACCATGTCATCTCATTGTCTTCTGCAGCTCTTGTCTCGAGGCAATTTGTTGATATGTCTCGTATAAGAATTGAAGGATATCTTGCAGCTTTTCCCAAATTGGTTGGTATAGGAAAGCAGCATACATATATTGAGACTGAAAATGTGCGATATGTTTATCAGCCGATAGAATCTCTGTACTTGCTCCTTGTGACCAACAAACAGAGCAACATTCTTGAAGATTTGGAGACACTGAGGCTGCTGTCTAAACTAGTATCCTTTCTCTTCCTCTGATACTGGAGTTATATTATCCTTTCTTCTCAGCATTAGATTGTCTTTATCCGTCTTTGTTCATAGAATATTACTGCTTTTTAATTTCTGTAACCTGCAAAATGTAACTCCAAGTTCAATCCAAATAAATCTAAATAAGCAAGTTTCATATTCATGCTACAAGAGATTTTTCTGTAAATGGAGAAGTTTGGAAAATTCCTTGACCATTATTAGGTGCCTGAATATTCTTATTCACTAGATGAGGAAGGAATTGGCAGGACGGCTTTTGAGCTTATTTTTGCATTTGATGAAGTGATCTCTCTTGGGCACAAGGAAAATGTTACAGTTACACAAGTCAAGCAGTACTGTGAAATGGAGAGTCACGAGGAGAGATTACACAAGTTAGTCTTACAGAACAAGATAAATGAAACTAAGGATGTCATGAAGCGTAAAGCCAGTGAAATTGACAAAAGCAAGGTAGTTCAGGAGGCGCATGTCAGCTATGCTAAATGTTAAATTTATTATCTTATTTCATGTCTTGGGTCTATTTGATTGTACCGTTAACATAATTTTCTACACATTTACTGCAGATTGAGAGGAATAGAGGTGACAAAGGAGGTTTCATGTCACTGCAATCCATGAGTTCTGGAAGAATTGATACTGGCTTTGGCAGCGACTCAGGCATATCCAACATAGGAGGCAATGGTTCTGGTGGATTTGCTCTACCCCCTGATGTGGACACATTTTCCACCAAATCCAAGGGTTTGTTTCTGAATCACCCTGCAATGTGACGTGTCTTTGGATCGTTGCTAGATCTCTGTAGAGGGGGTGCATCAACCCTTTTTTCATGTTTGCTCGTGCACTTCTTTTACATGTCTTTAAGCTGCAGACACACCCTTCTGATGTTATAGGTACATATACTGTGTAAAGAAGCAGCACACAATTTTGATAGGAAGGAAAAATCCACCTTTTAAAAAAAACTGAGTTGGGTATATAGTGGTGACCCAAAAGAATATAGTATGAAAAAGATATGCTGTTGTAGGTGATTAAGAAGAATGAAAATGAAGGAGAAGGAGGACACTCAACTTTCTTCCAAATGTTCCCCTTGCAGAACGGAAGGTTTTGATAAATATGACACACTCGAGAAAACTATCTAGAATTCCTACGAAACCCTCGCCTTTAGTCTCTTAAGGAAGAAGGGAAAACGGAACCTCCTTTTGTTTGTCTTCTTCCTTTAGTTGTGATAGTTGTATATTTCCGACTTGCTGTGTTTGTGACAACTTATTGAGGTGATCTTTCTTGATATCTGAAAAGTTTGCATCTAGATGGGGTTACTGTATCTTGGTTGTGAAGCACATTCCTGTTTATCCTTTTGAAATACCAAATTTGCAGGTTCTCTTGGAGAACCATAGAGAACTTTTTGGAAACCAATTATGAAGATGTATCTTATAACAATTTTGTGTACAGGTCGTCCAGCTGCATCTGCTACTGCTCCACCGAAAGGTCTTGGTATGCAACTGGGTAAAACACAGAAGACCAACCAATTTCTGGAATCCCTAAAAGCTGAGGGTGAGGTAATTGTCGAGGATGTGAGGCCAAGCGTTGGTCAGGCCAAACCAGCTGCTGCTCCACTAACTGATCCCGTCACGTTGACTGTTGAAGAGAAGATAAATGTAACACTAAAGCGTGATGGTGGTCTCAGCAATTTTGTCGTCCAGGGTACTTTGTCTCTCCAAATTCTGAACCAAGAAGATGCTTTTATCCAAGTGCAGGTACTCTCTCTCTCTCTCTCTCTCTCTCTCTTCAAGTATGCTTAGGCTCCTCTGAAAAGTTCATTGTGAAAACTTCCGTCAATGTCCAATGTCAACAAATTTAGTTATATTCCCTTTCTATGCCAAAAAATAAAATGAAAAATAAAATGATGCAGTGTGCATGTAGATTTCCTTGGTGTAGTGTAGTGTATCATTTATGTCATCTGCAGCCAAACACCGTTTCCAGCTCTACTCATTTGATTGCATTTGATATGCGACTGGCAATCATTTGAAATTTTGAAAAGGGTAAAGAGGAACCTAAATATTTTTTTCTGCATTTACTTGCAATACATGACTTCTTCTCTAAGAAAATTTGTAAAACATTTCCAATATGCACTCTTTACAATATAGCTGAAGACTCACTTGGCCCCTTTCCGTCTGAAATTGTACAAACTGGACTGTCTAGCTCTGCATTTGGAAGTCTATCTGACTTTTAGAAGGCATTCATATTTGCTTTGCTTGTGAATTTTGTGATATTGTAGTTTACTGCTCATTCCATACTATATATTCAGATTGAAACCAGTGGTAATCCAGCAATCCTCTTCAAAGCACACCCAAACATGAACAAGGAGTTGTTTGCAAATGAAAATATTCTTGGCCTTAAAGATCCCAATAGGTCATTTCCCACAGGGCAAGGTGGTGATGGTGTTAGTCTTTTGAGGTGGAGAATGCAAAGCACAGATGAGTCAATTTTGCCTTTGACAAGTAAGCTTCATGAATTTCAGTTAACACTTTTCTAAATCTCAGTGCTGTCTTCTGTGTTTAATTAATGTTATTATTCATCATTGATTTCAAATATTTTGTCTCAGTTAACTGCTGGCCTTCAGTTTCTGGAAGTGAAACCTATGTGAATATCGAGTATGAAACCCCCGCGCAGATTGATTTACAAAATGTTGTAATTTCTGTACCCCTTCCAGCTCTCAGGGAGGCTCCAAATGTACAACAGATTGATGGAGAGTGGAGGTGATTTTTTAACTTAAAACTCAAGCTTTTGTTCTTCTGCTATGTTTAAGCAATCATCCTTTTATCAGAGATCTATTCTCACTGGATTTTAAAACTGAAACTTACACTAATCTTCTTAAGAAATGGCTTTGCACCGAAGACCATGGTACTTTTAAGATGCTAATTTGTTTATTGCTTTTAAAAATGCCCATTTTGCATAACTAGTTTGCATTCACTGTGGTCAGTGCGAAGCAGCTGCTTCATGTTTATTATTTGATGTGGTTGCATATCGATAGGATTTTTGTAGAATCATTGGCTTGGAAAGTTCACACATGATGTGGTTCTTCAAAGGGAGGGATGAATGTCACACAGTTATTCCTTCAAAAGCTAGCTTCAATTCTGTTTGCTTTCCTTGAAGAAGAAATATGAACTCCTATATTCATTTTGGTTGCACCTCGTAAGAACTATCAAATAAGATTGTTTAGTAGCATGTCTGTAGTGCTTAAGCGAAATTCAGTGGAGAGAAACTGACATGAAAAGGTAAAAAATGGTAGTGGGGCCACTGGCTGTAGTTTAGCTATATTGTTCTATTTGTGTGGTATGATAATATTGAGGAAAATGGTAAGTCAGTTAAAATGCAGTGCAGAATGGTATAATTTTTCATCCCTTTATTCATAGACCTTATTGACAGACCTAATTGTAGTTGGTATAATCTTAAGTACTTTTCTGAGGCATAGATGATTGACTGACCTTATTGACTGGGAACTTGAATGGAACTGCTGGATTTGTGCAGTACAGATTATCATATGTTCTGGTAGATTTTAATATTTTTCACTCTCCAATTGCAGGTACGATTCCAGAAATTCTGTTTTGGAGTGGTCTGTTCTTCTCATTGACAATTCGAACCGCAGGTTAGCTAATGTTAAAAGTTTGTTCAATTGAAGTACACAGCTCTTAAGGTTGTTTGTCTTTCAGTCTTTCTAATGTGAAAGTTTGCGTACTTTGCAGTGGATCACTAGAGTTTGTTGTTCCAGCTGCTGATCCATCAGCATTCTTTCCAATTTCTGCACAGTTTACTTCTTCGAGAACCTTCAGTGATGTGAAGGTTTGCTCCTAATCTTCCATGTGATATTGCTCAGTCATTTTGGTGTTTATGTGGTGTAGTTCTAATTCCTCCCCACTCTATGCTGACCATTAGCAGTTAGTGTCTGGAGATTATCTGATGCTCTTGCTACATGTTTGTTGCTATTTTTGATTTATTTGCATGCAATCATTATATCTGATCTGCTATTATACTTGTTCATTTAGCGTGAGTAACTTCTTCTTGTGGTTGTTATGGTTTACTCTCTTGCAACCTTAACTGTTCAAACGATGTCGATGGAATTTGCTGTGTTGTGATTCTATGCAGTTGATCTTGTCCATATAAAATTTAGAAGCAATTGTTTTGGTGGATGATGATATTATAGCCTCCTAATTTTTTCTCAGATTACTAGGAAAGAAGTATTATTGCAGTAAAGAAATCAATATTGAATATCAAAAAGGCTCTGAGAATAAAAAAAAACTTGTCTCGTTTCTCCTAGATTCGCTTCACTGTCTGCTGATACTTTTGTAACACGAATTGGTTTAAAATTTTCAGGTTGTCAACGTGCTGCCTCTAAAAGGTGGGGCCACTCCCAAGCATTCTCAAAGAACACTGCTGGCCACGGAGAGTTACCAGGTTGTGTGACCACAAGGACATTATAAAATTGTGCCGTTACAGCAAACATTATAGGGCTTGTTTTATTTCATTTTTGTTCAGACTTTTGTTTGCCCTTTTCCTTGTTATCCTTTCCCAAAGTTCTTTCATGTACGGAGATGGAATAACTTTGTTAGGTTGAACTTAGAAAGTCTTGTGCATTTATAGCGTACGCCGATCAACTTACTTTTGCGCAATTGAATTGAACCAAAATTTGAAGCTTCACTGTTTTCTTTATTTGTTCTATTATTTCTTATTCGTTTTTTCTCACGCCTCGTTGGTCATTGAAAATGTTCTTTGTTTACTACTAACCTTAAGTAGAACAACTTGCTAGGATACCATCAGCAGAGACACTTCTTCTATTTACATATTTAATTAAGTCTGAAGTTGTTGCTATCGACTATCTGAAGCTGTTAAATCTAGAGAATGCTTCGGATAATTCAAAACCAATTGTTTGAAGAAGTTTCCTTTTGTTGGAGAAAAAAAACGTCTTTACTTTATTTTTGAGGGTAAATCAAGAATGTGTACCAAGGGTACTCTTTAACTAAATGAACTCATTCCTATAGAATTAACTTTGGGCTAATGATAAGTCGATCTTTTTCTTTTCAATTAGGGAGCAATGTATATAAAATAGAATTATCTTTAATAAAGGAATAAAAAATTTACGAAGACTTTATCTTATCTTTCAAGTGTCAGCCTCAACCATGTGTCTTCATCGTACACGCACCAATAGAAGTGATACAAACCGACATGCATAAATTATTGAATTTACATAGTAAGTAATATACTTTCCATTTCTATTAAAAAAAAATCTCTATCATCTTAAATTTTACATCTCTTAAATAAATATAAATTAATTTATTTTAATTATTAAATTGATTAATAATTATAAATAATTTTCTTATGTTGATCAAATTAACACTTGTCAAAATTAATAAATATTTATTTTCAATAAATAAAAACTAACAATATGCATCAGTCAACTATTTAAAAATAGAAAGTGAAACTAGAAGTGGGAGACAGCTAGTGTGAAATGATGATTTTGACTCCTCCCATTATGGGCAATAGCTTTGGTTCGCCCGCCCTATACTCGAATCCCCTCTCACAGAAACAACTGGCTCCGCGTTGATGTTCATTTATAGGATCCTCACATTCATTACCCTCTCTTTTTCATCATACGTATATTATCTAATTTTAGTTAAATTTTCTATTCTAAAATAATTAAGAATATTTTAATAAATTTATAAATTATAATACAATATAATTCAATCAAACCAACTAATAAAATGTCCTGTAAATTACAAGTCTAGTCAAACATTGTATCTACCATACAATATAATAGAGTACTGTACAATACATTACATTATAAAGCAACAACAGAAAACAATGATCCTAATCGAGTGTAAAAATACTACCAGTCATTAGTAATTAATCATTCATAAACATTGAAAAAATAACAACTAAAAAGAAATACAAAAGTGCCAAAGGCCGGATCTACTCTCGAAATAATGGTGCAGGCCAACATGTCGTCTCTCAGCCAAACTAGGTATTTTACATATACATTTATTTTTTTAAAAAAAATTGATCTAATATTATTTATTGGCACACATACTGTAAAAAGATCTGAACGATAATACACTTAATTGAATGTTGATATAAACCACTGAATGCATTTTTTTTTCTTTAGCAATGTACCCAAGTTCTTGAAATCTAATGTACTATTCAAACAGTAATAAACAGATAAACGTATGGAGTAACATTGTATAAGATCTTCATGAAGCACGCCAAGTGGTGTATGGTAATATTTTCACGTGTTAAATTATTTAAATTTGAGGTAAGTATTGAATAGTTTTGCCTAACCAGCATACATGTGCAGACCTGTAAAAAAAACCAATGGTAAAAGTAAAATGTATTTTACACATCAGTTACTTCATTCACTAATATCCAAACTCCAAAGTGTATAACTAAATCCCTGTTTTCTTAGTCAATAATTGACAAATTATATCGTAGCTGGATACAGATTCCAATATTTCTGGTTCATGTTAGAATATACCTTCAAATTTTATTGATTCTACTTACTTTTAAACACATATACATGATTCGAGTCAAGTACATGCATATCTACCTGTATTACTTTAATCTTTAGATGCTGACATAATAATATGTTATCACTTTTATGTGTAGGGTGAATCTATCTCAGCTTACCTTCCAATCAACTTCATTTTTTTTTTGTCCTGACCATGCTTTTCAACTCTTAAAACCTATCTCTACCTCATTTCCACATCATATTTATACACACATTTTCTTGGATAGCTTCTAGTCAAAAGAGAAAATGGATGGGTACACCAAGATCAATGGAACCAACAAATCAAGATCCAACAATTTCTCAGATCTCCACCACAAGAAAACCAATGAGAATCTTAGCCCAAATCACACTGTTTTTCATGATGTCATAGATCTTGAATCCATGCCCAAAAGCCAACAAAGCAAGAAACAAGAACCCCATGATGAGAATGAGAATGAGAAAGAGAATCAAGATGCCATTGCCAATGAAGAAAATATGAAGGGCAGCAACAACAATCCTAATGCTGTGAAGTTGAGCAGGGCTTGCTCTGTTTCATCAGCAGCTTCAGCAAACAGGTTCAGACTAGAAAGACAAGGGAGCAAGAATACAACTACATCACCATTTGAATCAGTGAAAAGAGCTTTCTCAATGGGAAGATCTTCATCAGTTTCTGAGAAGTATTGCAGGATTCATGATCAGGGATTCACCGTTTCGTCTCCGATATTGGATGATGTTGCTGAAGCTCACGAGGATAGTAGGGAGAAGAAGAAAAAGAAAAATGGAAGTGGCAGAATCCTAAAAGCCTGTAAGCGCCTTTTTGGAATCTGAAAGTCACCATTAAAATGAATCATTTCATTCTTTTTCTTTTAAAAGTAAACTTAATCCAGTACTTCTGCTTTTTCAACGTCAAAAGAGTTCTTTAGTAACTGGGGCTACACAATGAAGAACATATGGAGTATTATTATATTGTTCATTACCCCCTAGTCCCCACACTCACCATTTTGGCCTAGCTCATGAGTGGAGAGAATTCAAGATTTAAAGTCCACAATTTCAAGACAGATGTGAACTAATATATATTTATAGTTTTATTTTCTTTTGCATATACATATATAGTTTGAGTCGGACGGTGTGAGTTCAGTTCAATTCACTCTAAATCTCCCTCTGAATTCACTGTCTTAAGAAGAGAAGTTTGTATGTGTATTGTACTCAAGGGAGACACTCCTACTTGTATCTTGAGAATGTTAAATCTTTGGCATTTTATCTTTTCTCTTTTGTGAACTTCTTCTTTTGTTAAATCTTATGTAGTATAATAATAAGCACAAAAAGTGGGGTTTTATAATCTTAGAAGTTATAAGTGCAAGTTGAGTTTTGAGTTAAATTTGGTATTCAACAACATTTCCAGTGTAATCCCACAAGTGAGGTTAGTAGAATGTAAGCATACCTTACCCCCCTACATTTGGTTGTCATATAATTAAGTTTAAATTTTTAGTGTTCTATTATATTTTAGATGCTTAATCCCTAATTATCTAACTGTCGAAGTCAAATTCACATGTTTGACTATGAAGAAGCTTATTTAGATCCAAATCTAGGCATAAACTAATGACTTTTCAATTCAAAGCCTTGCCAGTAGTTATAATAGTGACATAACAATTGTCTGGGAAAGTGAGGTGAACTTTTGAGGGAACATGGGTCCAAAAAAACAAAAGAAAAAGCAAATAAAAGTCTAGATAACAAAATAAGGAAAATGAGTTTAAAATAAGTATAATTATCAACAAGCATGTGGACATCAGACAATGAAGACAAAAATGGAAGTACCAAGACTTCACAATTGGTTTCACACAGGATCAATTATGAGGCCATAAACTATTAAGCACAAAACAATATAATAACACAATCCTTGTGTCACAAATATCAAAATCAGACACTGAGCAGGTTTCTTAATTGTTCAAAAATGATCAAGCAGTGGAGAAGGACAACTCAACCCAAGACTCTTTTTATATAAGATCTTTTCTACTCTTCACTCTCCAAAAATGATGACGCACCAGCATCCGATCCTCCAAAAAATGCACTGCTTTTGAAGGATCCGACACGCACCCAACGAGTCCAATTCAACATAGCATGTCAATACTGAATTTAATGATCCCTTTGAAACATTGTTATCTAATTGAGTCTTTACCTTTTTCCCATCCTAGATGTAATACAAATATACCAATTTTGACAAATCATTCTAAACAATAACTATACGATAATCGAAGTACAAGAAACAACAAAGTAGTAAAAGAAATCAGATGACAATCTAGTGCGAACAAGTCATTTAAGTTAAAATACTACAACTATTTACAAAGGAACACAAAATCATATATCTCTCATAATCAAGATAGTAAACTAGAATCAACACAAGATAGAGGAAATAGTTTCACACACACACTTACAAATTTGAGTAGAAGAAAACGATAACTGGTATATTTTACTTACATATTTACTTGTGTCCACTCTTCTAGTACCAAGCACTTAAGACCCTCCCAACTTCAAAAGAAATATATGCATCAAGGCAAGCATAACATATCTGTTCACGGCTAAGCCAGCGCTCATCCCAATCACTGGTTGTCACACTCTTGGGCTTCTCAATCTCTATTCCCGCAATTTTCCTCCCCAAATGTTTGAGCCCCGAATTAAGAAGCTTCTTCTTGTTCAGTTCCTCAGCCGCCCACTCCCGGAGATCAACAATGTCCGATACTTCAAGATTATAGTCCTCCCACAGCTTGTCCACGTCACTACGAATACCAACTCCAACGAATGTGTAGTCGTCGTTGTTCAGGAAGTGTCGGAGTCGGCGGGGGATGTGTCTGGAGTGGAGAACTTGGTAGATGAGGCAGGATTTTCCGACACAGAGCTGGATAGTGGCGACGGGGTTTCGGTCGGCGACGGGATTGGATTTTGGGCGCCACTCGATGTCAAGCCCTACAATCAAACGGTGAAGACGGGATCTGTTTTGGGTTTCGATTTTTCTGATCCATGAGGCGACGGAACAAGGATCAACGGTGACACTAGTTTCGATTTCAGTGTCGTCCAGAATGACATTGTAGATTCTGTGGTTACAATTGCAGGTCAATTTATACTCGATTAACTGCACATCCATGGCGTTCAAAGGCAAGAACCGAATCTCTCTACTCTTGCTGTGAATTTTGAAGCAAGAAATACAATTAAATCAAGTGGCTTGTGAAGTTTGCAAAACTCCGAAAATCAATCAAAGATGTAAGAGTGGAGGTGCCACTAAAATTAAAGCACTAACTTTAAAGTGTATAAAGTTAAAAAGAATTTTGATCAGTCAGCTAATTTGTTCTATTTATATTACGGAAAATGATCAAAATTGTTATAGATCAAATAGATCATTTATATCTTTTGTTAATAACAATTTCATATAATCACTCAACTATGCGTTCGTTCTTTTTCAGAAAGTCAGGTAACTTTCAATTTTAATTCAATTTCATGTTGTCTTAGGATGGTGATTGTTTCATTTTTTATGTCATTTGTTTAGCATTTTGTCTTGTTTTTTTAATTTATTTTTTATCAGCTTTTTTTTTTTTAAATCGCTTTATAATGTTTTTTTTGAGCTACTGGTATATGAAATATTTTTCCTATCTAGTACAATTTATTATAAATTATTTTTCTTAAATTTTAATTATAAAATTATATTAAATATATTATTATTATTTTTATTCAAAGACGTAAAAATGCCATCCCGGCTTGATACTATTACCCAAAAATTATGTACATGTTAAGTTGACAAATACACCATACTAATCGGCATCCTAATGGGTCCAAATAATCAACGTACCCTATTTTTCAACTTAGTATTTGCTTTACTATGACTTGATAATGATTAGCTAATATTATACTTATTAAATTATGTAACTATATTAGAAATTACATAATTTGATTTAAACACATGACACAAATTCACGTAATATATGTGTTTTCCATTATTTTAGTTTCATCCAAACACATCCTCCGTGTTAGTAACGTAACATAAAGTATCTTATCCTTTTTGATTGTTATTCCAAAATAGGTGCCTTACAATTCTCTTTAACATTATTATAAAATACCATAATATTACTCAACGAATGTAGAGCAACTCAATTAAATTATCAACCTTTAATTTCCTGAATACAAGGAAACATTTAAAAATCCATTTTTATCCCCCTCAAAAATCGAATCAAAATGAAAGAATCCTCAGAATAATACGAAATACCATAAAAAAATTCACAAATTAATAGCCTATATACCAGAAAGTCCCTTCTTTTTTTCCTGCTATTCTCACTATTGTTAGAACCAGACAATCAAATCTGTGGCAAAAAATAAATAAATAAAATTTATACGTATTATTATAAATATTCAAATACATGAATGTTCTTGTCTTTGTTTATCTCAATTCTTGAAACATAGTTATATTCTTAAATTATTCTAAATTCTTCCCTTTGTGTATATTAATTTTTTATTTTCTATTGTTGGGTTTTTAGCATTTGTTTTTATAATAATGCCAATAGTGGAGGAACCTGTTTTATGTGGTTCACCACTAGGGTCCAGCCCAACCTCCCCTAAGAGTAGGATTAAATTTCTTTGTAGCCAGGGAGGAAAAATTCTTCCTCAACCAGCTGATGGCCACCTCAAGTATGTCGGTGGCGAGACACGTGTTATCTCCGTTCCTCGAGACATTAAACTTTCAGGTAAAAATATGTTTTATGCATTGAACAGTACGATTTTATATGAATATATATATATATGTGTGTGTGTGGGGAATTGAAAAGACGATGTTTCACCTTGATGCAGAATTGATGAAGAAGCTAACTCCTCAAATTGAAGGTGATATGGTTCTGAAATATCAACTAGTACACGAGGAGCTTGATGCATTGATCTCGGTTAAAACAGAGGAGGATCTACGCCATATGTTGGATGAATATGATCGTTGTGAGAGTGCAGGGATCCCGAGACTACGTGCATTTCTGTTCCCAGCAAAGCCTGTTGTGGTGGATCACCACACAACGCCACCAGAACCTTTAGAACAACGATACATCGATGCGATTAATGGTATAGTACGTGCAAGGGAAGCAGGGATTAGGATACAGCAACCACCACAACCAGCTCTAAGCATAAGTCAAGCCTCTTTTGGGTTTTCCTCTGCTTGTTCTTCACCAAGATCTCCTGACAGTTGCACTACTGATGGTGTTAATCATGAGTCACTGCTGCAAAGTATTTTTCAAAATAGAAGTCAATTGCACAAAGTGCAGAGTTCCCCTAGCTTTTACAATGTCAGTAACCAGCAGCAGCATGGGTTACATCAAAACTTGCAACAACAACATCACTATTACAACCATAGACAACAACAACACTACAATGGTTATCATTTAAACAAACATAGTCATGGTCCTGGTGATCCAATCAAAGGGCCAGACAGGTTGTTTTCTGTTAGGTCGGTTGGCCGAGCGGAAGGGTTAAGGTATCACATGGATCCTAACCAACATTACTATCAGTCACCCTCTTATAGGCACAGCCGTGGTGGTGGATGTTGTATAAAATGTATGCATTTTGATGACTATGAAAGGAGAAATGGAAGTATATCGCCATGCAGTTACTCTATAGAAATAGGAAATGGAAATGGTTGTGCTTCTCCAGGAGGTTATTCTGTGGAAAGAAGAACCAGTAGTCTTTCTCCCAGTCCCATTCCATTAAGCCCTCGCTTCTCAAATATGGCTGGTTCAGCGGATACATAAAAACTCTTTAAGAGATCATCACACACACACACACGCCCCAACCTATTTGGTACACGTTATTGTACAGTAAATAATTATATTTCATTATATCATTTATCTTTATCATATCATATTAGAAGGGATGTACATTCGTCTTTTGAATTTTACCATGGGCTTTGTATAATAAAAAAAATACTGATATTCTGATGGAACATCATTTTGTACTTGCAAGGCCGGAATTCTTCTGCTAGGATTTGTCCATTAATGATAGCATCAACATCAGGTGTGAGATTGAAAAGATAAAATAGGTACTGAGAAATAAGTACAAATTCATTCACTCCAATAACAGCAAGTAATCCAAGAACACAAGGACTACCTATAGAATTGTGGAAAAGTAGGGTGAGAGAACCAGAAAGGTCAGTTTCTCTAACCTTAAGGTTTGAACCACTAACATTTTTCTAAAAATATTCATGGGTAGACAGACAGACACTGTTTCATTTTGCAATCAAGAATAACTCCACCTACCTCAACACTTCTAACCTCTAGTTCCCCTGTATGAATTATCTTTTTAGCGTACCCCATTCCACCAGAAATTGTCCCCCAAAATCGTAATTGTGCACAAAGTTAAATCCCTTATACACAACCTAAGCAAGAGTATAAAAGCTGAAAATTAAATATAGCCTCAAAATTGCTCTTCTATGCTCACTTGCTGTCGGTGAAATCAGCATCAATTACGTCATTTCCATCAGGTCCCTTCCCAGATGATGATTCTGAAGGTCCATCAGCACCGCCAGGTGCTGGACCAGCACCTGGTGCAGCACCAGGCTGGTTGTAGAGTGACTGACCAAGCTGCATTACTTCTTGGTTAAGGGCAGCCATAGCATCCTTCATGGTCTGAGTTGACCCTCCTGAGATTGCTTCTTTAAGCTCTCCAAGTTTAGCCTCAACCTTTTCTTTCACTGGCCCTGGTACTTTGTCTCCAAGTTCCTTCAACTGCTTCTCTGTCTGGTAGACAACAGAATCGGCCTGGTTCTTTGTGTCTATGGCGTCTCTCTTCTCTTTGTCTTCCTGGGCAAATCTTTCAGCTTCTTTAACCATTCTCTCGACCTGTTTCCATGCAACCAGAAATCCCATCACATATGAGCAGCAAGGGGAGCTAAAATGGAATGACACGCAAAACATATTGCTCCATATACAACCAACGGCAATAAAAGCCAATAATAGAAGGAAATTTTTTTAAAAAGGCAAATTCCAGCAACTTATAAACACAAAACTTGTTGACCAAGCTAGAATTGTTAAAGGAGACAGTCCCTAGTAGAATTGGAAGTCAAAATCATACCTCATCACCAGGCAATGTGCTGGCACCTGTAATGGTGATGTCTTGCTTCTTCCCAGTACCCTTGTCAATAGCAGTCACGGAAAGAATACCATTGGCATCAATGTCAAATTTCACTTCAATTTGTGGAACCCCTCTTGGGGCAGGAGGAATTCCATCAAGCCGGAAGCTACCTAAAGATTTGTTGTCCCTAACAAATTCTCGCTCTCCTTGGAGGACATTAATTTCTACACTTGTCTGACCATCAGCAGCGGTAGAGAACACTTCTGATTTGGAGGTAGGCAATGTTGTATTTCTTGGAATGATCTTTGTCATCACACCACCAAGTGTTTCCAAACCAATGGACAATGGTGTGACATCTAAAAGGACAATATCGCTGACATCTCCGGCCAAAACTCCAGCCTAGAATAATGAAGAAATTGAAATGTGCACCAACATACACTAATCAAGACCAGAATACAAGAACCAGGAACAAACAAAGGTCTTACCTGCACTGCAGCACCAAGAGCAACGACTTCATCGGGATTAACTGTAACATTGGGGTCCTTTCCAGTCAATTTCTTAACAAGTTCCTGAACAGCTGGGATACGTGTAGAACCACCAACAAGGATGACCTCATCAATATCGCTGAAGGAGAGCTTGGCATCTCTCAAGGAATTCTGAACAGGAGTTTTAAGCCTAATTGCAGAACAAGCGCAAAAAAGCTGACATCAAATCCTCTAATCTTGTAAAAGCCAGCAACTTAACCATTAAAGTTTATAAGCTATAAAAGGAAGTGTGTTATATTGCTGTTACCTGTCAAGCAGATCTGAGCATAGTTCTTCAAATTTCCCACGTGTGATAGTGGTCTCAATGTGTTTAGGACCATCAGCAGTAGCCGTAATGAATGGTAAACTACAACAGAAAATGTAATTTCAAAATCAACGGACTACACCCCCAAAGGGCAAAGAAGAAAAATAAAGCTTGAAAACGTCATAAATACCTGATGTTAGTCTGGGTCAGCGATGACAGTTCCATCTTAGCTTTCTCAGCAGTCTCAGTCAGACGTTGAAGAGCTTGTTTGTCCTTTAGAAGATCAATACCTTCATCTCTTTTGAAACTTGCAGCAAGCCAATCAACAATCCTCTGCATGAGTGGAATACTTCAAAATTACTTCGAGCAGGTACTAGTGATTTAGAGGTAAATTGCTCAATCAAGTGACAAATACATTTTCGTTTAGGGGACAGAAAATAAACCTTGTCAAAATCATCACCACCAAGATGGGTGTCACCAGAAGTTGACAACACCTCAAAGACACCGTCACCAACCTCAAGAACTGCAAGAAAAAAATTTGTTACAATTGCCACAAGCATGAGTTCACAGAGACATGGATAAAGTCAAGTCATTAAGTCATGATGTTAAAAGACATCCTATAGTAGAATTCCCCACACTATATAGGAAAGCTACAGTAGCAAAAACCCAGCACAGAGGTCGTATAATATAAGAAACAACAGTTAAGAGTTACCAGCTATAAGCCCATTCCTAAGAATCTTTCAACCACAGCTCAAGCTCAAAAAGTTATGGGATAACCAGCAGTAAAGAGCAGCTACTAGCTCAAACCTTTAATTTTAGTTTCTATAAAGTACCCCTACAAACTTGTTTTTAACCTATCCCCTTCTCCAATGAATTATGGCTGAACGTACAGCATGATTGTTGGAAACTCAAAGTATGAAAAACACCAAACTGGTCGCAACAACATAGCCACGCACGAAAAGCAGGGAACGGTCTCAAGACACAACAGAGCTAACACCCAGGAGGGAACCATAGTGCAATTATTACCTGATACATCAAAAGTACCACCTCCAAGATCAAAAACCAAAATTGTTTCGTTACTTTTCTTTTCAAAACCATAAGCCAAGGAGGCAGCAGTGGGTTCATTAATTATCCGAAGAACTTCTAATCCAGCAATGCGACCTGCATCCTTAGTTGCTGTCCTCTGAGAATCATTGAAGTATGCAGGAACCGTGACAACAGCCTTGGAAACCTTGTCATTCAAAAATTTGGATGCATCATCCACCAACTTCCTCAGGACCTAAACCAGAAAATAAAATCATTAGTAAGTCAACAGAACCATGGAAGCAAACTCAGGTCAGCTCACTTGACTATGGAACCAAAAAATAAAAATCCAAGAAATAAGTATCAGGCAGTATGCTCAAGTCTCTATATGCCCTCTTTTCTAATCAACTTTGCAATAGTGTCACATAACTAATGCTTTATTGAACAGCAAAATCATATTGTTCACACTAACTACAGCAAAAGGCATATAAATTAATGAACTTCAAGATCTCAAATTGCAAAGACAGTTAGTTACACTGCCGGTGTTCTTGCCGTGGAGTAAAAGACTGTCTAAAAAAATGTACACCTCCTCCTTCCGGCATATGGAGGAATATTTTCCTGGACTTGAAGTGAATGTTACATTAAACTGTGGACTATGTTGTCTCATAGGAAAAATAATGTTCTTTTACAATCCCCGACTCCTATTACATATCTCTTACTTCAATCAATACTTAGATATTTCGAGGTAATCAATATTTAGATATTGTTGCCTTATGTTGAGCGCTATCCTAATACTTTTTCCTACACCCTGCAATATCATCTGCTATCAACTCTTCTACCTATTCCATACCAAAAGCACCCTAGATGTCCAGACTTGCTCAAGGACCACAGTTTCTTTGTCAGAATGTTCAGAAACACCAGCTGCAATCTCATTCTAAGCATACAATTAATACTAGTCTAGACATGCAAGACAAATCTTAAGCGTGTTTATGAAGCAGAATACAAGATTGCTAATACCTGAGCTGAAATTTCTTCAGCAGCGAATGATTTGCCAATGGCAGGGCAATCAAGCTTGACATTTCCATTCTCATCTCTGATGACATTGTAGGACACCTGCTTCGACTCCTCATCCACCTCATTCATCTTCCTTCCAATGAATCTCTTCACTGAAAAGAAGGTATTCTCCGGGTTCACCACAGCCTGACGCTTAGCAATTTGACCAACAAGCCTATCCCCACTCTTAGTATAAGCGACCACTGAAGGAGTTGTCCTCTGTCCTTCAGCATTCGTCACTATGGTAGGCTTCCCTCCTTCCATAGCAGCCACAGCAGAATTAGTAGTCCCCAAGTCAATTCCCACCACCTTCTCCGCCACCACACGCATCGGTGCATAACCACCGTTATTCCCCCGGCTCTTCTTCTGCTTCAATCCAAAAGCTAGGGTTCTATTGTTCAGTTTCTGGCCCAAAAACACAGACTTTAAAGGTTTTCTAGTGGAAGAAGATGAATTAGCGAAATATGTAGCTCCAAGAGCATGAATTTGAGCAGTTGAAGACGCCATAGCAAACCCCAAATAACCCTAAAGAGAAAGAAGAATTGAGAATTTGGGGATTAGAGGAAAAGGCGAGTTAGGAGAAAGAGGAGTTGAAAGCAAAGTGTAGAAGAAGAGAAGATAAGGAGGAGGGTGAGGGTTAGGTGAGTACACGTGGACGGTTCTAGAATCATCTTTTTGGCTTTGCACGTTTGTGATTGAAATTAAAGCTTCTGATTGGTTCATTTAATATTGGGCCCGCTCCTCAGGCCCAATGGACTTATATAGGCCGGTAATCACAAACTTTTCTCTTAATATACCAATACCCATTTTATTGCCTCAAACAGTAATTTTTTCAAAAAATAAAAATAAAAATTGAATTAATAAAGTATTTAATAATCAATTATACTTCCCCATATATTAAGGACTATATAACTAACACTCTAACAAGATATTGATTCCTCGATTTCCTCCTAATCAGTTTCTTCTGTGATCAAGTTCTATATTTAAGGAAATAATAATGTTAAATAATTGGTTAGGAATATTTTGTCGGGTCAAATAAAATGGTATTTTTTTTTCTCGAATAAGCAACTTGCGTAGTTAAAATTACTAAATACCATTAGACATACATTGTCACATTGCCAAGAACTTACAAAATGTAACTTCAAAGGCAAGGAGAGAACGAACTTAGGCCACTACTCTAATGTATTTTCACACAACAAATTGCTTTTGTTGAAGATATGGATAAGATACAACATATAGGATGCTCCTAATCAGAGTATTTCATTTAAACTGCAGGGGGAACAAGAAGAAAAAAATAACGATACAACAGCTTTCATTAGGCAATATAGAATCAATCACCTTGTTAGAAAGTTCTACAGTCAATTCAAGACTTTCTATCTATTCCTGGACCTTTTCCTCACACCTAGTGTTACGTGGTTTCTCAAAGAGCCATGCCATGCTTCAGTCTCTTCGTAAACATCATGCCAAAGCTGATAGCCATGTCGTGCTGCAGTCCCAATGGAACGGATGATTGTAGGAGCTCACCTTAAGAATATTGTTTTTGAGGCAGTGCTCTCCAACCAATATCCCGTCTATAAAAACCACAGGCCCAATTAATTTGTTCAACGGCTTGATAAGCTCTATCCCGAGCCTCTTCAAGATCCTTTCCTTTTGCTGTGACTCCAAGAACACGTCCCCCAGTAGCAATGAAATTTCCATCTGCATCAAAAGCAGTTCCAGCATGGAATACTTTGACTGAAGGAGCAACTTGCTCTGCTTCCTCAAGCTTATGGATGATTGTTCCTTTCTGGTAGTTGCCAGGATAGCCATTACTTGCCATTACAACCACCATGGCTGATCCAGGGGACCAGTCCAAAGACATCCCATGTAGCTTCCCATGGCAAGCTGCCAGCAAAATTTCGACCAAATCAGACTCTAACCGGACCATCAATACCTGCAAAGGATAAGAAAAAGACTTCAAAACTGTTTTATGAGATATAGTAATTACACTGAGCACAATTATATCCCACTCCTGTATCCATTACATGTTTCATCAAGTACCATGTAAAACCTACAGAAAAAAAAGTATCCAGAAAAATTTGCCAACTATAACCAAATAGTATTGACAAGCATCAAACTTCTACTCTTTCTGTGATGAACATAGCCCTTCCCTACAATTCTGCCTTCCCAAATACACAACGCACAGGACAAACATATAGGATGAACTAACTTAATTACTGTTGCTTTAACAAAGAAAGTATGCAAACCTAAGTTAAACACAAAGTCATCTGTAAATTCGGAATCACCTATCTCACTATACAGTAATTGATTTCCATCGTAGTATACATTTTACAAAAATGTTACCCACTCTTTGGGATAGTAATTGCCCAAAAAAGGCTCAACCAAATGTTCACTTGAATGCCTATTCAACTACTCAAATTGCACCGCAGATGCAACTAAATAGGAAATAGAGGGTCCATAGCAAGCTAAATCTATAATTTAATACTGTCTTGGAAAAAGTTATGGATTGAGGAAGTATAATAGCTTCCACACTCCGATAAAATGTTATGAAGGCATGAAGCTACACTCAAGGAGTGGTGTTCTAATGTGACAATTGTAACTTGTCATCCAAGATAAGAATCCCAAAACCAAAAGACTGTTGAGTATGTATAACAGATCAGATATTTCTAAGTTCATAACTGAAGTGAGAGCACCCGCTTACTTAGTAATAACAACTCTAGTTATCCACCTCTTGGAACAAAAATGATCTTGAACCAATTTAACAATATTCTTCACACGTAGGACATGATGGTAATAAATCTCTTTCACAAAAAAAGGAAAAAAAAAGAGTACATGTTACTTTGGAAAGCACCTAGCTTTCTATTGCTTCTGAAAGACTAAAACCTTGTGCACATAGCAACTATGTTGCTCGGACTCTCCAAAAACGCCAATGGGTGCGTGTCAGATTCGCCAAAAGTAGTGTATTTTTGAAGAATCCGAGACGGGTGCGGCATCAAAAGTGAAGAGTCCGCGCAACTAAGCATAGCAAATGCCAAATCATGTAATAGAAAAGCAGTATGTTTCACATAACAAATTCAACATATACCAAAGTGAAGAACCAAAAAGTCTGATGCTTTCCTATGTGTAATATGAAACTAGGATCAATGGTACTAACACAAATTGCAATTAGAACATAAAAAGTTTGATTGCACCTGGCAAGTCAAATCCAACTAACCTGACATTCTGGATCTCCAAAGCGTACATTGTACTCAATTAACTTCGGCAAACCAGATTTCTTCTCGATCATGAGCCCAGCATACAGAACCCCAACAAACTTGCAGCCTTCTTCGGCCATTCCCTTCACTGTAGGGAAAATGATAGACTCCATGACCATTGATTGCAGTTCCTTTGTCAAGACAGGAGCTGGAGAATATGCCCCCATCCCACCAGTATTTGGTCCTGTATCTCCATCTCCAACTCGTTTGTGGTCTTGAGCAGATTCCAGAGGTATGGCATGCTCACCATCTACTAGAGCAAAAAATGATGCTTCCTCTCCTTCCAAATATTCCTCTACAATGACTCGAGAGCCAGCAGAACCAAAAACATTGTCTACAAGCATAGAATCAACAGCCTCATATGCTTGCTCTAATGTCATGGCAACAATCACTCCTTTACCAGCAGCCAATCCATCCGCTTTAACAACAATTGGGGCACCTTCCTGTTTGATGTACTCTTTTGCAGCGGATGGGTCTGTAAATGCTTGATACTGCAGATATTCCACCATAGATAAAGTCAAGATATGAAGTGAACCAAAACAAGAAAAACAAGTAAATATAGATGGAACTAGAAGTACGCACAGACCTTTGCAGTTGGAATTCCATATTTATCACATAAGCTCTTCATGAAGTTCTTAGAACCTTCTAAAGCAGCTGCTTCTGATGAGGGGCCAAAGGTAGGAATTCCTTCCTTGACAAGGTCATTAGCAAGGCCTGCAACAAGCGGAGCCTCTGGTCCAACCACAACCAGTCCAACTCCCCATTTACGACAGAAAGCAATCACAGCTGAACTATCTAAAACATCAAGGTCTGATATACAAGTCGCATCACCTGAGCTGGAAATTCCAGCATTACCCGGTGCACAGAAAATAGCGTCACAAGAAGGGGATCGCCTCAAAGCATGACAAAGCGCATGCTCTCTCCCACCTCCTCCAATTACCAAGACAACCACACTTTCCTCTATAATAACAATTAGAAAGGAATCAATAAATAATGCTAAGGAACTTGTACAATATCTATCGCAGAGCAACAGCTACTGTATCTGTATGTGCCAGATAAATATAAACACCAAAAGACAATACTTAGTATTGAAAAAGACGAAAAGAAAGGGTCTTCCGGCATTACAAGGCAATTCCAAGCTATTGAATAACAACTCAAAATTCATTCTCTACTCTTAAGGGGAAGTGAAAATCAATATCTAATAAAAGAAGCAGGTATTAACATATCCCTTCAGTGAGAGGTAATAGAATCACATTCGAATAGGCAAAATTCCCAAGACATTTTTTAGCCAACCAAATGACAAAAACTGAGGGGAAGCAATCAAAACACCGAATTTCTCAGTTTTTCCGATTCTTACAAACACATAGAAAGACAAAATGGGTGCTGTAGTTCTTACTGGGGTTGCTATTATCCACTGGAAGGCTGTTGAAAACGGCGAAAGATTTTTGTGTATCAAAACGAAGGCAAGAACTCCGACGAACTCGAAGACTGAAACAACCCCAATTGCTGGAACTGAAGTTGGAACAACGTTGTTCTTTAGCCGAGAACAGCTTTACTGGATGATTTTGGGAATTGCTTACAAACTTCAAAGCAGAAGCAGCTCCTATATTGAGTGACATACATGCCATTTTTTCTTTACCAATTCACCTCCTTCCTTTCACTTCTCAAAACCAAAAAAAAAGTTGAAGAACAATAGCTATGCGATGAAGAAGACAGAGTGTTTTAGGTTTTAGTGATGTTTTAACAAAGAGAGAGACTAATTACTTTTTAATATTTCTGTTGGGGTTTTAGCACTAATTAGCCCTTTTCCGTTAAGTGACGGCGAATCAAATGACTTTAACGCAAATCTTTGAGAAAACTTTAGTTAATTGTTTTTTGGTAAACGTTTGACAATCTTGTTTCATTTTATTTCTTTTTGAATGTTCAAATTTTCATAGATAGAATTATGATCTTCTTTTTAAATTCATTTCAATTTATGTAATTTTGATTGATATCATCAATTTTAACTAATTTTATTTTGATTTATCTAAATTCTATTAATTTGTCAAATTTAATTGCACAATTTACATTTCATTTTTAATTGTAATTTTTATCGATCGAATTTATACTCGAAGAAGTTCAACGTCTTTTTACGGTGAGGCCTGCGGGACACTCGTAGAATATTACTACATGAAAAATAATTACTAATATATAAAAGAGTCTAGGAAGCAGTTGTTCGTCAACATGGTTGCTTCGTAGACAAGGGTAATTTGGTAAGTTACTCCCTAATCTGCTTTTACTCTGCTGTGATTGTTTATACAGTTTGTTTTAAGAGTTGTGCGTTTAATGTTTTGTTTTCTCTAATTCCTTTTGTGTCCTTTTGTTGATAATGCAGTATTTTTAAAGTTTATTTGTCCCTTCTTTTGTATCTTTTTACAACAAAACCATTGCTATCTATTGGTAAATATAGTGAAATTTGAGCCTTTTTCATTACTAAAAGGCATAAAAATGCTAATGTTCCCATCAGTAATATTTAGAATTCATTTGTAATTATTTTAGGCTTTCTTTATTATTGTGTTTGAGATCATGCAGATAAAATTAACTAATAAAATTTAATATTTCATTACATTAATAAGGCTAAAATTTAAATGATTATATGATTCTTTATAGGGCAACTTTCACATATAGCAAACAAAAAATTTATATTTGTATGCTATTACAAACTCTGCATAATTGCGGTTCATAGCAAACATAAAACTGTATAATTTGCTATACATATACAATTGTATAATTCGCTGGCCTATTTCGCTGCAATTGTATAATTTGTATTGCATACAGTTGAATCAAATTAAAATGTATTTATATTGCATAATTATAAGTGTATAGCAAGAAGATATATGTTTTTCTCCCTTTATACAAAAATAGAAACACAATATATACACTTCTGTTGTATAAAGCTAGAGAAAATTGTATTTCACCGCAATTGTATAATTCGCAATTGTATAATTCGCTGGCCTTTTTCTCTGCAATATTTGAAGTAAAATGTTTGTAAATTGTATAATTAAGTTATAACACGAAGATATACATTTTTGCATGTGTATATACAATTTTCTCTCGCTTTATACAAAACAGAAACAGAATTATACACTTCTGTGTATAAAGCGAGAGGCGAGCGAGAATGGAGAGTGGCAAGCGAGATTTTTGGGGGAGAGACGCTGACAAATTTTAGCTAATGTTTGCTATGGAGAACAATTAAATCAAACCCTAGCTATTCCATTTAATTTAGGTTATTAGTTTGCTATTACATACAATTTTCCCTTCTTTATATACTCAAAATTTTATTAATGTCATATAAATTAGAATAGAAAAATAATATTTATTATTTAGATTTCATATAAATAGTATTATAAATTATTATAATTATTGAATTCAAAAATTGAAAAATTATATAAAAATAATACTCTCTAAATTCTATTGTACCACATAATTAGGATAAAAGAATTTCATTTGTGTCACATTAATTTGACCATTAATTCTGTACTTTCTTCCTTTTAATTCTTTCTTACTTTTCTTTTTTATCCGGCTATATATTTGAAACTTACAATAATAATACTTTAAATCACAATAATTAATAAGTTAAAATATTTAAAAGTCAAAAAAAAAAATATTCTCAAAAAATATATGAGTGACTCATAAAATGGGTTAGAGGAAATGACATATATTATTTGACAATGACGTAAAAAGTATTATAAATTATAACAATTAAAAACTTAAAATTTTAAAAGACTAACAAAAATTGGTTGACTCTCAATATTATATCAATACCACATAAATTGGGACATGAGAAATAACAAAAAATTATTTAAAAATTAATAAAAGGCACTACAAATTACAAAAATTAACACTTTAAAATATTTAAAAGACATAAAAACAATATATTTTTTTTATCTATGTCGCATAAATTGGGAAAACGAAATAGTATATATTACTTCAAAATCGCTTAAAAAAATTATAAATCACAATAATTAATAACTTGAAATATTTTTAAAAAATTATATAAAATTTTGAACAACTTTTCACGTTTCATTTGTGTGACATAAATTAAAATAAAAATAATATAAATTGGACCCTTGCTCACAGGGATCCCGTACTACAGGCAACAAACACTTCGTCAACATGCTTGCTTGTAGCTGGCGGTAGTTTGTTAACTTAAAGTTTCTCTTTAAAAAAAAATTATCTTCTATCATTATATAATATATTAAAAATTATGTAAAAAAATATCATAAATCATAATAACTATAGCTTCAAAATATTTGAAAATATATAAAAATATTTTGTTATTCTCTCAAAATTTCGTCTATACCACATAAATTGAGATAAAGAGAGAAAAATATCATACAAAACACATAAAATATTATAACTCACAATAATTAATAATTTAAATATAAAAAAAATTATAAAAAAATTAATTGACTTAACTTTTGAAATTTCATTTGTATCACATAAATCAACACAAAGTAAGTAATATATATTATGTGAAAATTACGTAAAAATATTATAAACCACAATAATTAGCGAAAAGTGTAATATATATTGGGTCCATGCTGACACGGGATCCGTATCTAGTATATTTATACATGTGAAAAGATTATTTGCCTTGAGATGCTTTGAAGACGACACAAAATAGAAACAAAAAGTGCAAATGCCCCCTATAAATCTATGTTTTGATTATTATTTTTTAACAAAAAATTAAGAATAGGGGAAGGGGATCGAATTATCGAACTCTCACAAAACAATGAAAAGAAATTGCTATCCCAGCGTCAAACGTCTTCTTGCTTTCTTATAGCATCAAGAATGCAAATAGTACAAAAGATAATAAGTACAAAAGTGAATCTGTGAGCTCTATTCTTATAGGGATCTAACAAAGTCCAAAGAGGTGCCAACCAATTAACGACTATAAGCAAGGAGTATGAAGAAACCACAATGTGGATAAGCCGATAAAGATATTGAAGCAACTGAACAGACAATTGACAATGCCAAGAGTACCTACAACTTCACATGTCACGACTCAAGAGCAAAAAGGTATATACATCCATGCTCATGGTATAAGACCTTTGAAGCCCGTTACTCTTGGCCACATAAGATTAGCTCTTCAAAATGTAATACCAATAGTCAATTGAAGATGCCATTATCAAAACCAACATTAATCCAATTTGCGGAGATCAGCTCTTTCGATTCCAGTAAATAACATGGGCGTATGTGATCATGTTTCACTGAACAACACATGCAAGGAAATACCAAAGACACATAGCTAGTATTATTCTTTTTTATCTGAAAATCAGCTATTAATGCCCATGAATTAAAGAAAAACTGAAATGATTATATATATAAACCCTCAGCTTTTCGTCATCCAAACCTAAATCTCACTGTGTTTTCGCAAGTATACAAAATGTGCTTTGACATATATGCACGGTATTCATACCAGCTATTGGAAAAAATTACAAGATGCTCTCTCACGTATGTGGAACGGCAAGTCTAACATCGTTGTGAACTTGATCTACAGCCACATTTAGCAAGCACTCACAGATGAGGTGCAAACACTTGTATCATATTGTACTTAGGGACAGTGGCAGAACACAAAATAGTCACTAGGGTCGCAAAGCCATGAATAAATTCTGCCTTCGAGCATGTTCTGGAACAAGGCGCTGGAGAGTTACAGTAGGAATTCCAGTGAGCTCTACAAAGGTGCATACCACAATAATGAGGATACATACATCAAAAGAGCTAGAGAAAAATTTAGGGTCAACAAATTGAGAAATTGAATATTCAGACATTTCTAAGATATTGCCACACAAGTGGCAAATGTTGAATGCTATATGGCTTAATCACTAGTAGCAAATATGAAATTCAAAAATAAACACCAATTGAGTTGAAGAAAATAACCAGGTATCATTTTGGAGATTGAAGGTATATTAGTAGGGACTAGAGACTTCCATTTTTCATCTGTTTCTTCACACTTTTTCGATAAAACTCTAAATCTACTTGATTGTGGTTCAATCAAACATAGACACTGAACAGTCACATGATCAGGCAAAGATTAAAATACAACACTAATATGACAAAAAAATAAAAATGTTTCATATCAGTCAAAAATTGAAAAAATATACCAATAGTTAATTAGTCTATTATTATGAAAATGCTATATGTGAAATATTAATATCAAAACATATCAATGGTGTCATATCACAATACTAATAACTAATACCATCACATGCTATGAGGAGCTTGTTGTCTAGATATCGCAAGGTTGTGGGATTATCTACTTAGACATTCACTAGGTTCCATTAGGGTCATCTATCTAGTATCGACAAACAAATCATCTAGTGTTTCTTCTTCTCCTATTCTAATTTTTCCTTTGTTTTGAGATTTTCTTTGTCTAAACAACTTAAATCTTTTTATCTGAGACTATGATTATTAACTCAGAACTAAGAACCATGCTGGAGCAGAAACAGCTCAACCAACCAACATATGATCTGCCCATGTGGTATCGAGTTATGCTTCTGTTTTTTTTTCTTTTTTTGATAAACAAAGTTGTGGTTAAACTTCCTTCATAATTAGAGAACATCATCATAATTAACAACTACAGCTAAATAAATTAGTTGAAGGCATATATGTACAATTCAGCCCTATTCAGGTAGCCCCTCTTCTCTTTCATCTCTTTTCTTTCTCTTATGTGGTGGCAGTTGAGATCAGGTTTATTCAGTTCAAAGCCTCAGTCTGAAACCAGTCGTATCTAATGTAATAAATCACCCACATAATATGCTTATAATGAGGTGGTCGGTCTGGAGGGAGAGAAATGGAAGGTGTTTTGAAGACAAAATCAGATCAGTCCACGATGTGAAACGAAATTGTTTGAAGGCTTTTATTTTTTTGGTGTAAACAAAACTGTATAGAGGAAATACAGGAGTTAGTAGAATTTCTAGGAGCTTTGTAAAGCTAGAGTCTACTTGCTTTGTAACTTGTTTCTGATGGTGGCCAGCATTCGCAAATGCTGAATAATACAACATTACTAATCCTTTAATTTAAAAAAAAAGAAAAAACATTATTGGTGTACGTTACCTTGGGGCTTGAAATTGTAAAGTGGTGGAAGAGGACGACCATTGGGAAGACGAGTATTAGGATCCCTCAATTCATCAAAGAATGGATGAATACAGGCCTCTAACTGCACGATCAAAGCAGAAATCAATAGGCAACTACAGCCAAACCTTAAGACGATGAGATTGAATTAATTTAGAATGAATGTAGACTTACAGCAGTGCATCTCAAATAAGGTGAATACTGGAAAAATCGACAAATCAGGTCAACTGCTTCTGGAGGCAATCGCTTCTGAAAAACCTGCAAGATGCATCATGAGATATAGTTAGACTTGTATAAAGGAAATAACTTACGGAAGGGAAACGACGACTGAGAAATATGAACTCTCTGTATATGACGGAAAACAATCAGGAAAAAAGCACAATTTATCAGAATATATGGCATAAAAGAAAATAAATGAGAATGATCCCATTCACTGGACTAGTTGATAGCAAAAGTTTCTAGGTGCATCACACGAAATGCTTCTTAACTCAAGTACTACAGCTGGCAATGACATGGTGTTTATACTTTTTTTAACCAATATGACACGGTGTACATTCTGAGGCACAAAGGCTCTTCCAGGCTTGAAAGCATCTCAAACAGCCTCGAATAGAAGTATTTATATATGTAAGACATGATGAAATTAAGGCTCATTGTAAAACTCTTCTAAGAATATTTCCAATTTGGTATTCTTCTCTGTTTGTCCAGACTTAAATTTCTACTCACATTTTGTTCTGTATAATTTGGATCTTACAATGTCTTACCATCAGACACATGTGAACCACTGGGAAGAATGTTAATGTCTTAGATGGTATACTATGATTTTCAAGCATCATATTAGGGAGGAGCACCAATATACCACCACCCTATCATATATTCTGGATCCAAGCGCAAGATGTTTATCTTTTGCCAACAGGCTCCGATTTTTGACAGAGACTGCTCTCATTCTTAATTCCTGATTTCCAGGGTCCCATCTTTCCACACCATGGAAGGGGGTGAGTAAAAAAGTCACCCACCAGTCCTACTTTTTTTCTCCAAAGAGCCAGTTCTCCACTAGCTTTTAGAAATTTCTAAATGTCATTTACTATCGTAGTCAGCAAGAGAGAGGGGCACGCTTGAAGAATTTTATACCACCGACTCTTGCCTATAGATCATCAGCCCAGATTCAATAAAGCAATAAAATGAGGCAAATACAACCTAAAGGGAAATTAAGTTATCAGATTTATTTAGACATACACTTCCACCCATACTTATGTTTTTAATATATCTTGCTCCTTTTTTTGGGCGCAAGTACTTTATCCACCTTTGAACTTTTAAGTTGTAAAGCAGAAAGAAGCAACTTCCAAACCTGTCCTTTACCAACTTAAAGTAATTAACATCTGTACTTCTAATGTCATCCTTCATAACTGATGTCAGGAAAAAATGAATCAAATCAAGTAGCCAGTATTTTCTAGTTACCTAAATCTGACTTTCAGTACAGGGAAGAATAAAATAAAAGCTACGATCATAACCCATTTTCATCAAAAAGTCGAAGTGATGGAATGACGAAGAGCACATAAGCATGATTTAATGAGCACCAATAATCAACATTTATATATTGAATTTCAGCTTTACGTTACACAGCATACCTTATGCCATGGGTGTGGCTTTATCTGTGGAAATTTAAACTCAGTGTAGTTTGGATTCATACATTTTATCTCCTCTCTAGTAGGTGTCCCCAAAACCTGCATAAAATTTGAAGTAGAATAGGAAAGTTGACTTATTATTGAGGAAGATGGTCCATAGCAAATACTGACAAAAGTAGGCTGACAGATAACAATCCATCTTTTTCTGTCAACATGTATAGATACATTACAACCAAAAGTCCTCAAAAACTTAGTCTCAAGGTATATACAAAGAGGACTCAACCCCCCACCACCCCACTCCAATTCTCTTCCGGGTGGAGCATAAAAACACTTTAAAGTGTATGACAGCACCAGAGACATGAATTAATGTGTTCATCAACAAGAACCCCTAAAACTGGTTGGGCCTTTCAAAAGTAAAAAAAGTGGATGAGAGAAACTTCATTGACTCAAGGAGAGATATCTAGTATCGAACAAAATATATTTTAATTGGTACAAATAGAACAAAAGATATCCAATATAGGTCAAAACGAACGAGTGCAAGTTGCACAAACTTCAACAAATGCAGGATCTAATATTTTTGCTTTCTCTGATTTGTTGCCCATTGAACTAAGAAAGTTGAATATTTTTCATATAACATTAGGTATTAACATCACATAGATAATTTGTCTATGATCATACTGTTTGAACTTTTAAGCCATAATGTTTAAGTCTAATTTTTTTTTACAATTGGATGTTCCCGAAAGGAGACATTTTCTCTTGTTTACTGAGGCAACAAAGGTCCAACTGAATTGTAAAGGTAAGAAAATCAGCAAAGTATCTTTTGAGAAGATAATATCAATAATAGAAAATTTTCTAAAATTCACCTTTATAATCTCTACTAATTGATCAACCCCACTCTCTCCAGGAAACAATGGCTGTTAAACAGAATTGTTAGAAGTATTAGAATAAAGAATACAACATATGATTAAGAATAGCACAAAAATAGTAAGACAGGAACTTACCTGTCCAAGAAGTAACTCAGCCATCACACAACCTGTAGACCAAATATCAATAGCTGTTGTGTATTCGGTGGCACCAAATATGAGTTCAGGGGCACGATAATATCTCGAACAGATATATGACACATTGGGTTCACCTTTCACCTAAACAGTGGTTAAAGAATTCGGTTGGAAAACTGTAGCAAGTGCAATTCTTAAATTCAAAGTGGTCTTTGCAGAGAAAAATTACCAAAACTTTTGCACTTCCAAAATCACAAAGCTTCAGCTGATGTGTGTGTGGATTTACCTAAGTATTAAACAGTAATTCAGTTTAGTGAGAAAAAATCACGGTGATAATCAGAAGACACCATCAATATAGCAGTGCCATAACACTTCCCAAAAATAAGCTGATATCATCATGGATTCTGCCATAAGATTATAGTATTGCATCTCTCTTTCTAAAAGGTGTAAATGATATCCTCTTAGACAGTTCAACTTAAAAAGATTTGTCTTCTTATCTGCTAGATACTAAGTTACTTGGACTCTAGAGTCTACTCAGTGGCTTGTCTAACAAATAATAGCATGTTAAAGAACTTTTCAATGCCCTTTACCACTTCACTCGTAATGACCTTAAGAGTTTATCCAAAATTGGAGTATTTTACCGGGAATAACATATCATTATACACACATCATAAGACCCTAAATATACAATTTGTAAGCATTTATACAAAACGGTCAGATGTTCCTCTTTTCAATTCATTTCCTACTTTTTGCTGTAGAGTTTAACTCTTCATTAAATAGGACAATCTGTGATTCTTTATTGCTTTCTGTGTGAGAGTTTTTAATGAAGAATCGCGTTTTCTATGAGATAAAGTATGGAATTTTTTTCACTCAGTTAACCTTAAAATATACAATACAGAAACATATCAAAGTCTATTATGCAAACAAAAAGGTACAGTTGATCCAGCTAGATTATTAAGCTACAAATTAGCACGTGCACAAAAAGTGTTCAGCTTATCATACTCATCCAGAAAAGAAAAGAAAAACACACCAACTCATCTAATACGATTAGAGGACCTTTTATCCAGAAAGAATAACCAAAGAATGAGGTCCAGAACAAGAAAAAGTAAAAATTAACAAAGTATATAGTCAAAAGAGCAGAAATTCACTATCATAAAAGAAACACCTAACCAGCAAATTCTGAGGCTTAATATCACGGTGACAGATGCCAATACAGTTATGAATATAAGCCAGTGCTCTGCATATCTGAGACAAACAACGGAAAAACCTGTTGTAAGTGAGACATTACATGGCCTCAAATCAATAACTGGTCCAGCATTAAAAGTTTGAAACTTCTGCAAGTAAATAATGGTATTTTCTAATAGAATAATTCAAGATATTTTAAGCTAGAGTATAATTAAAAGTTTAAAACCACCAGAAAATGCCACATGCCTGATAGGTATAGAGTTTGACATATATCAATGGCATCCTCTGGTTCATTCTGCTGTATTGTCTCGCAATACGATTGACAGATTCTGGAACAAATTCAAGGACAAGGTTGAGGTATACTTCCTCCTTGTCTGTAGTTGAGAAGAAAGAGTGTTTAAGAGCAACAATATTAGGATGATCCAACATTTGCATAATCTGCAGTTCTCTGTTCTTGTAACGTTTATCTTGAAGAACCTTCTTAATTGCCACAATCTCTCCAGTCTCTCTACATTTCGCCTGTGACAATAGAAAATTTATATCACAATAATATAGAACACTGTAAAGAAAAACAGAAGTAGATAATCCAATAATAATTGACACACACGCTCATATATCTACATACTTAAAGATACAAAGATAGCAGAAATTATAGCAGTTCTTACTTGGAAAACCACACCAAAAGAACCAGTTCCAACCACATGTTCTGCTATGTAACTTACATTCTGTGAATCCAAATAAAAATAGTCATTTTTCATCCCAAACACATGATAAGTAATACTTCTCATAACTAATTAGAACCTGCTTAGGTTGACCATTTCGACCACCAATACTGGTTCTAATAACATGCCCTGTTTCTGCACCCACACCATCAATTATATCTGGTTCACTGTCCTGCATGATATTACACCAAAAGATAGGAAGAATGATGTTTTCAGATAAATGATCATCGAAGCTGTAAGGCTCCAATAAGCTGAGCGGGAGAAGTATTCTTGAGAGACACAAATTTAACATATATGTATACCAGAGCACTATAAGCAAAAACAAAAAAGAAGCAAATTTACTTGTTGAATCTAACAATGAAGGGAAGAAAGCAAGAAAAATTCAGTTATAGAATGAATAAGTCATACAGTGATAACAATAGAGAACTCCTTAGGAATATTAACTTAAGGCCATAATTATCATTAAGATGTGTGTACTTACAGTTACCATGTTAATAACTAATCATGCTTCTATGGCATCGAACAGGAAAAATCTTTGTAATATATCTTCGTTGATAGGTTCATAGGGTGGGAGAGATATGGATTTGCAAGGATTCAACACTAAGTCAAGGTTTTCAACTTTCATATGACTCGTTATCAAGTTCATTTGAATGAATACAACATAGAGGTTGATATGAACTGATTTAAGTAAGAAATTCAAATCCTGTCTATGTCCAAGAAGGGGCGGGGTATTTAAGCCAGCGGATTTGAATTACATAGGACCAATATGTCTATCGAAGGACCCTAGAGTGGATACTGAAGCATTAGCAACGAACTCCAGGAAACACGTAACATGGTATGTTCAGCTTATCAGAAAAACTAGTAATTGCTGTAACTAAGACCACAAGTGATAAGGTTAACTATGCAACATTGACTAATTGGTATAGTGAAAATTTAGAAGCTCACCCCATCATCATCATGGTCCGCCCTGTCTCTCAACCTCATCTCAAACATCTCTCTTCCCAACCAGTCAACTGAACTAGATGAACTCTTGAATCCATTCGCACTTCTAGAACTGCCTGCTCCTCCGTGGCCAAGGCCAGTGGACGCCATAAATGAACCTTGCAGAAGTCACAGACACTAATCTCTGCACCTCTCTGCATAATTCCTTCTGGTGCAGCCCTCCATTCCGTGGATGTTCCTGTCTATCTAGTTTGATGACAAGGTCCTTAACTCAGTATAGTTGAAGAGAAATTCTGACTATAATTAAGCAAAATCAGATAGTTGGTATGAGATAAACAAAAATGCTGCAAATAGGAAGCGAAACACAGTAATAAAAATATTGATTCATTGAGCATTAACCAAATTGAGAAGACCAGATAAAAGGGAAATGTACAAAACCAGCCAATAAATGCCACATTTACTGCATGGCATTTATATTCCAGATTTACTTGGGAGTGGGGGGGTCGGAATGAACCATCAATCAGGGTGCTGAATGAAAGAGTCAAAGAACCTCATTATGTTAGTCTTAAATATAGAGTGCTTATGGTTCTTATCGCTGTATGCCAGGTTCTATAAGTTCAAACATCAAGAAACGAACCAGTTTCTTCGGCCACACCTCAATGGCACTTGTAAACACATAAGTACAAGGAAGTTTATTCTACTAGGCGCGACAGAGTACTCAACCAAGCATTTAGCTCGATAGATTACTCCTACACCAGATAGTTCTCAGGCACAAGATTGTCAACATGCCCCAAGGAGAAGGTACACTCAAATTGAATATCTTGTGGCACCACATCTTTAGGCAAAGGGCAGGTTTAGCTATAGCCCAGTCAATTGTTGACAAAGAAAAACCGAAAAACCGAGTACACACCATGTCCAATGAACCATCTGACTAAGTTCTCATGAAGTCAACACATACGTTTCACAGCTAGGGACTTAGGCAAAGATTCAACAGGTTAGTACCTAAGAGAAAGGGCAAAATACGATCAAATATTCCTGATAAATAACAAATTTCTGTTTTGCATAGAAATTCGATTGAGAAGACAATGCAAATATGGAAGTCAAACATCAGCAGAAACACAAGTACTTCTCATTTTATTATAAAAGAACTATATATCAATCAATCACTACACCTCAAAGCCAAACTAAGTCATGTGGTTATCATTATTTTTTCCATTTAATTCAAGTCCAGGTATTCACTATATAACCAGATATACTTCGGCCGAAAGTAAAATAAACAGATCTATATCCAATATGAATAGTCCTTTATTAGATGAAATGAGAGTGAAGAAAGCATTTTAGCATAAGTGACCGCAATTGCCCAATTATTTTAGCAAAAACAGCTCTCTCGTAACATACTTAACCCTTCCTAATCAATGCGGAACCTCTCTGACCACTATTCATTAACTCACCATGACAAACTGAGCTGCTCAAAATATGAACCTTTCTTATTTGATATATTGCTTAAGAATATGAACATAGATTTCAAACTTCCATCTTCACGACTAATTTCTCTCCAATAGATTGCAGTTTACACTAGATCAACTCCTTCATACACACAGTGATGATAAAACGTGAAATTACACAAGATTTTCAACGCATAATCCGACGAATTACAAGTAACGGAAAGAAAATTAAGTATAAATCCGCGTCCGTTACGAAACGATCGTCTAAGAGCAAAAACCATATATTGTAATAACAAAAACTAACCTCGATGAATACAAAGCAGTATCGAAGCATTTCTTCTTCAACGATTCCAGCAAATAGAGATTTTCAATCAATTTACACCACAAAATGCATATTCAAATTGTAGAAATTGAATAGAAAAAGTCAGTTGAAGAGTCAGATCAAACGCAGACGAGTTAATTTTTGAATAATTTCTTCTGGTTTCGTCGTTTGGTTCTTTCTAAAATGCGAGAAGTGTGAAGAGAGAGAGAGAGAGTGTGTTTTAGAGAGTGACAGTCTTCTCTGACAAGTGTAATGAGTATAAGATGACCCTTTTTCTTCGAACGTTATCTCTCATAAGAGAGATATTATGCTGCTTTCACACCCACTAATGGTGGTTCCAATCACCCAATCAATTTATTCTTTTTCTTATTTCTCATTAAAAAATGATAAATATATCATCGAACTATCGTAAACTATATACAGTCATACTTTAGAGATATTGTGCTCCTACCGTCTAAAAACTAGAATATATATACCCTTCAGTCTAATATAAGACTAAACAGGACACGTGACGCTATCTTATCCATCCATTCAATGTTGTCGGTGAATAAAATTATGACACGTGTATGTCCGCTAACATAAAGAATATATATGCTCTAGATTTTTAACGATAGAGACACTAATGTCCCTAAAATATGACGAGAGGCAATTGCATACTATTTACAATAGTTTGGAATATATTTGTCTTTTATCCCTTATTATACCCAAAGGTTTAATTGAAACTTTAAAAGAACAAAAAATACTAAAATTGGGTTGAAAATAGTTGTATTTGCACATATATTTTGCTTGGAAAATGAAAAAAAAATTATAAGCGAAAGTGATATTTCTCTAAAATTAATCTAGGTTCGTTTTCGAAACTTGATAAGTCATAATACACGAGATTTAAATTCAAACACCTATTGAGCAAAAGCAAAGACCTTAGTAATAGTTTATTTGGTATTTGAGATGTTTGAAATGTGATAATTGACAAGGAATTACTTGAATGGCAAACACCTCTTTATGTTTTCATCGAAGTTTCTTAGTTTGAGTCATAAAGAAACAAATGGATAAGATGGAGAGGTGTTTTGAAAAAAGTTAAGAGATGTAAATTTTTAAATCTCTACACGATAAATTCAATTTTGAAAGTAAATTTCTACGTATTTAAAATAAATTAAAGGAGAATAAATAGTAATTTTTATTTTACAGTTGTGAGATTAAACTTAATGAAGAATCCATAATTCAAATCATTAGATGTAATCTCATTCTTTTGTAGGATTGAGCATTATCATACCTTGAACAGATAGGTCCAATAATGCTTCAAAAGTCATTTTCTTTCCCTTTCACCTCCCCCTCCAATTAAAAAAATCCAAATATTTGTCAATTCTTATTAAAGTAAGTTTTCATTAAAATTACTCCATTGATTTTATTTAATAACCAGAGTTCTTATGAAACTTTTGTTATTATCATAGTCAAAAGTATTTACTAGAAGAAAAAAATAAAATAAATGATAATTCAGTGTATCAAGCATTTCATATTCACGTAGTGTTCAAAAAATTTATAACTTTAAAAGTTATGATATAAATAATTTATCCTAATACAAATATAAGCGTTTAATTTCACGACTCAAATTTATGATTAAACATTCAAAAGAGAATTGTAATTTTAAAAAGTTCTGATATAAATCACATGTGAATACAAACATGAATATTTAATTCCACAACTTAAATATATAACTGATGAAGCCCCATGTCACAGTCATACATCCAAGGTTGGAATTGAGAATTAATGTAAAATGGATATCCATAAATGCTAATAGAAGCAACCAAGGAAAACCAAACAATCATATAACTCCAAAGGGGTGATCCAAGTTTTCTTTTTATATAAAAAGTTGTTTTAACTTTGAATAAATGAAATGATTCCATGTATTATTTTATTAAAACATGATTCATATAAAATCAAAGTCAAAATACATTTCTAACTTACCTTTAAATATCTTCTTCACTAATTAATACAAACGGACTGTTTATTCCCTTAATGTTAACAAACGAAAAGAGCGTATATACTTGAAATCAAAATTTTTAACTAAAAATAAAAAAATATTTATTACTTCATTAGGGGCGAAAAAGTTATTTCTTAAAAGAAATGTTAAGATCCCAAAGTCTAAAGTTGAAACTTGGAAGTATCAATTACAATTTTTATTTTATTTTTAATATTTAGAGGCAAACAGATAAGGGTGTGAAGCAAGTGGTTTTATAAGTTTTAGAATAATAAAAATGATGCAGACATTTATATTCTTTGTTGGTGGCCAAATGAAAATGTTGTTAATTATTTAAACCACGTGACCCCACTTAATCGTTGGATTAAGACAGGACCTCTCACGTGATAAAGACACGTGTCATCATTTTGGTCCCATAGTTTGCATTATCGACAACCTATAGCGATAAACGATAAATATAACTTGCAAGAAGCAAGTTAGGTGTATTAATTTGTCAAATTAAATAATTCAAAATAAAACAATTCATATTACTTGTTCAGTTTAGTGAATTAAAATTTTTTAATTCTATCTTTATAATTAAATAACTACATATAGTAGTAGAATTATAGTAACAAATCTAACTAGCGTTTGATCATAAATTTTTAAATATTCTTGACAAATATTATTCGAAATTTTACCATGTATTTGATCATAGTATTTGGAAAATATATTTCAATTTTATAGAAAAATATGGTTTATACACATAAATTTTGAAAATATCAAAACTAATCATTGATTTGTATTACAAGTCAATTAGATCTTTGTTACAACAATAACAAATAGTGTCCATGACAATAGAGCAATGTGGTAATTTGCAGTGAGTGCAACAAGCATCATTTCATACATCGTGAAGTAAACAAAACACATGACTTTATTATTTTGAGCCGATTCTTCATCATTTTCATCAATAATCATATTATCATTTCACATTCACCGAATATTTATCACTACTTTGAAATTAACGTAAAAAATTATGTAATACAACGGAAGCAATAACTATAGAGAGTATTTTTGTAAAAAAGATAAAAGTTCGGGTTAAACTTTCTACTTTTTAAAAATCCCAAATAATAAGATTTGATCCAAATATTAGAAAAAATTAATATTTAAAAATTTGAGATATTTGCTAAAAATATTTGCCAAGTAATAGCAAAGTGTATGAACAAACACTATTTATCAAATTTTCTCTCAAATATTATTTGAGAAATCTATGGCCAAGCGATCTCTTAAAGTTTCTCAAAATACCATTATAATGGCAGTTTAGTAAAATAAATATATAATTAAAATTTTATTAAGGAATGTATCCAATCGAACAGGGGCAAGTAATATAAAATAAAAGAAGTATTCCTTCCCTCCACTTTTTATTTGTCTACTATGCTAAAATATCTATTTAAAATATAAAAAATAATTTATCACTTAATTTCTAATTTAATCTTATCAATTATTTTTTATTTTTTATTCGTATATTCATTATATACTTAATTTACTAGTTCGGGCTATTATAAATAATAAAAAATTCTTATTTTCTTCGTATATTTATAAGATAAGTAAAAATTATAATTTTAAAAAATATTTATATACATTTTAAATAAATATTGGAGTACGAAATATTGGACTAATTCTATGATGCAGAGGGGGGAAACAAAAGATAAAAAAGTAAACATGGACCATCCCACATTGTTGACTTTTTAAATATATTTTTTTTGGGGAGTACTATTCTTTCTCTACTTTCAAAAAAGTAAAGCCACCATAGTCCACATACCTAGGGTACTAGCACAGTAAATGAGTTTTAGTTATTTCTCGAGGTTTCATTATTAGTTTGCTGCTTACAAAACAGTAGTGATAGCAATTATAATTACGGAAAAAGGCTTAAAAATCTTTAAAGTATTGAAAATTGTATAAAATTATCTTCCATTCACCTATTGGCTCCAAAATACCCTTCCCATCCACCTATTGGGTCCAAAATACCCTTTTTCATCCACCTTTTGGTTCAAAATTGATCACTTATTTAACGGTTTTATATTTAAACTATTTAAATATTTTTTAAAGAACGTGGTGCTCAACTATATGTTATAATTTAACTTATTAGTATAATTTATAAATCAATCCACTACCCACCCCATTAATAATTAAATCCCTCTAAATTAATGAACCCGTCACATTATTAATGCAAACTACTGCCAATTGAGTGTTTTTAAAAATTATAGAAATAAATTATCATACATTCAACTGGCTAAATAAAAATCACCAATAAACTTAAAAGTCTGACTATGTTTATCTTAATTATTCTTACGTCTCAATTATGTAATGTTACTTTATAGATAACTTTTTTTCAAAATAATATATTAAAGTTTTAAAACAAATCATAAATATTTATAAAATTATATTTAAAAAAGGTGAATGAATCAATCGGTATGCATTACTTCTTTACCTTTTAATCATAAATTTCTAATTCTATTTTGAAAGAAAGCGTCCTCCTAAATAAGCGGCTCAACCTAAATTTAATTGGGGCTCCGATTCGGACTCGAATAATTTTGAATGTCATTTTCAGAAATCTATAATTTCATCGTGTTTTAGTAGTGTGTATGACAATTTGTCAATTTTGATATTATAATTGGATTATTAATTGGGTGAGGTTTAGTTAGTAATGAGTGTGTTATGGTTTTGTTTATAAATTATATTAATAAATTATAATTATAATTAATAATTGAACGTCAAGTATTTTAAAAAATATTTAAAGAGTTTAATTTTAAAACAATTAAAAAAGTGATCAATTTTGAACACAAATGTGGATGACAAGGGTATTTTGGAGCCAATAGGTGGGTGGGAAGGATAGTTTGGAGCCAATAGGTGGATGGAAGGTAATGCATTTGATTAGAAAGATTGCGATAGAAAATGATATTAAGAAAGCACGAGTTTGAATATTTCTTCTTGAAGGGTCAGTATACAATTCTAATTTGGAATTTTTCGTACAATAATTTAGTGATTCCTCTAAATCATCTTTACCCTACATGTGGTTGAACATTTTCATTTTAGAAAAATAATTTCTCTCATATAAAATATTATACTTTTGAATACATGCATAATTATAATGTGAATGTGAATAGAAAAAGGTTGAGTGTATATATAAACTTTTATGCGCGTAATTTCTTTCAACCAAAAAAAAAAAAACATAACATAGACTGGTCCCTTTTAAATGAAGGACCACCTAGGAGGGACTAGATAACATGTCAATTGACCTGTAACTTCTTTTTTTTGTGTAATCATTGGTATTAGGAATTATTGGCCTATTAATTAAAAGAGGACTTCATTTAGATGATCAATCAACTAATCACACCCCTTGATGGGGTCCTATGCCTATTCCCTTGCTAAGAAATAATAGCCAATTTATGTGAAAGAAAGAAAAGCAGTGGTCCAAGCTAAGATGCATGCGGCCAAAGAAGAAGCTTTTCAACAACCATCAAAACTAAAAAAGTGAAGGCAAAAAAAAGCATATACCAAATCTTATGGCCTACTAGAGGGTGGTGATCCTAAATCCTTCACTTTTCCATCTTTTTCAAGTTCTGAGCACACACCAAAAGATCATTCAACAATAAGTGCTCTACAATTCAAGGAAAAAGCAAAACTTGAGAAATTTACCTTAAAATCAATTGGAGAATATAACCCTAGTGGTTAACATGTAGCCATTGAGGCAGCAAATGTTTTAAGCTAGTCGAAGGGTGGCGACTCACAAGGGGAGTGTAGACCAGAGCAAGAGGGAGCCAAGCCAAAGTGTATCAAGCACATCTTTTTTTCTCTTTTGCATCTTCACTGGGTGTAGCAAGTTGCATTTTTTTTAACAAAAAAATAAGGTGCTTTTTTCACCAGGAGACGAAACAAACAAGAGGAAAGTACCCCAGAAAAGTACAACAAAAATTAATCTACAACCGTATACACATAAACTGAACCAACTCTTTTTAGACAGACAGATCAAGATGCTCTTTCATTTCAGCAAACACACTTTACACAAGCATACCCCAAAATCCAGACCAAAAAAAAACAAGTGAATCCATCTGTTCAATGCCTTGGCAATACCACCTGCTTAGACGCGACTATAATAAGCCTCCACAAAGATGGCAGAGCATACTCCAAGCTTTCCTTCTTTGACAATCTTCAATCAGTCAAGATTAGAACTAACATGGTGTAATCAGCATATGTGTAGGATTAATGGGCGCACTCTTCACACAATTCCACATTTGTATTTACAGTTTTAACAAAGGAAATCTTCCATCTATAGAACTATATTATTTGATAATGAGCCGATCACAGGAACAAGGATACCCACAGCTCCGACAAAAAGATCCCATAAGGTACACCAGCTGAAAATTGTGGTGTATATATGTCACTGACACGACTTTCTTCCTTCTTGCTCCTACTCCAACCATCTTAGATTTAGTAAGTTCAATGCTACTTTAGCAGTATATACCAGTTTTTAGATCACCCTGGCAAGTCAAAAATTCCATCAAGGCCTTCAAATCCTTATCTTTGCTCCATCAACTTTGCTCATACATGATGTGTCAACAAAGAGAGCTCCAGCCACTAGACATGCACCTTATATGGTAAAAACCAAGTATTTCGCTGCAGAAAAAAACAGATTACACAGTTGAAGACTCCACACAGAGAGAAGAGTTCCATAAGTTAATTTCTTAATTAAAACTTTCACATGGATGTTTTTTAAAATACCCCGAGTTCATTGCCCTTCTTAACGCCATTAAAAAAATGAATAGTAATCACTCAAGAGTCCACAGTGCTCTGAATCGATTAGCCTACTAGATTGCGCACGCACTCACACAAAAGATATAGGCCAGACTTTTAGGCAAAACCAAAATACGTAGATAATAAAGTATATCCTTGTGACACCACAACATTCAAATGACTGCTGTGGCAATACACAACACTTTGATGCCAATCAGTTATTTCTGTTAAGCAATTTTTGGATGCATATTTTCATCTATCAAGCATTCTTGTGCAACATCAAGAAAATGAAAATCAAACTTCTTGAAGAGAGAAACGAACAGCCAATTTAAAACTTACCGTTAGAGAAATAACTAAGTACCAGAACTTGACTTTTGGACCCACACTTGTTTCTGCATTAAAATCATATAACCCACATGTGAGCAAATCAGTAAATACACAAAAGGAAAACACAACTGCATACACTAAATTATGGAACATTGTAAAACAAAAGGCATACCTCATGGGTATTATAGCTAGAAGGACCTCCCCTTCTTAAGGGCTTTCCTTCCCCTACTGAAATTCCATCGTCCCTCATACCACGACGACCACCATGTTTATAAGTACCTAGATCCATCGAATAATGCAAAAGTGATCAAACAGGTCCCACTGATGAAAAGAGGGAAAAGACTATTGAGCATATCATTCACATATAGCAAAGAATCACAAAATTCCATGAACCATAAACAAAACTAACCATTATCAAAAGAAGAATGAGAATTACGTCCACTTCCCATGGGTCTGAACTCCGCAACACGAGCATTTACCAGACCATGTTTGGTTTCACCTGGACTTCCTAAAGAAAAAGAAAAAAAATAGAAAGGTTTCTCCAAAAGAAAAAATCAGGGAATAGAAAACTTAGCGAACTCTAATCCTTAACAAACATGATTACGTGTCAATTTTAATAAAGAGTTTTTTTAGAGGATAGTAACACTCTTAATTAAGGGATTTAAGAAATGACAAATGTACTCTTACCTATCCTGATACAAATGAGAGATGAGAGAATAAAAAGCAGAAAAGTCCTCTTTCAACCAAGATCTACCATCTGGCGGGAAGGTCAAAACAAACTAAACATGACTGATACTACTGAACAAACCTTCAACAAAATCTGGCACTTCGGAAGATTGAGAGGCAGATGAAGATAAAGATTCATCACTAGCATGTAAACTATCAGAACGACGAAGAGGAGTCCAAACACCACGATCCGGCCTATCCCTGATCCTAGTGCGTTTTTCCTGTTTCTCAGTGTGGACAACATGCAAATCAGCTCCAAGAACCCTATCTTCATTAGCTCCATTAGTTTCTCTCTGAAACAACTGGACACTTGGTGGCCTAGGAGGCTTTTTGTCCTTATCCACCCTGTGTTTTTCTTGTTGGGATGCAGATGGGGCCTGATTTTGACGAGCATCCTTGAGAAGAATACTTCTAATGATTCTTCCACTTGCCTCACGACGCTGGTTCTGTTTCAGAGCAGATGAAATTATTGTAACAATAAGTGCAACATTGTCCTGAATCGATGAACCACTAGAAACCTATGTACGAAAGAGAAGTCTGGCAAGCATAAAGTTTTTTTTGATAAAGGCAACTTTATAATCACATCAAACTCATCAGTAAAACCTGATGACGTGGGATTTACAGCACTTGGGGGGTAACTTCAAAAGCCAAAACTAGGCAAAAACTTTATAATTGAGCTAAAAAATCCACTACACCAAAAATACAGCAGACTCGAGCTCTGGCATGTATGAAGTTCCAGACATATAAACTAAAAATAATCTCCCAGGATACAGTTTTCAAGAAGAATAAATCAATATTATTGATTAAGACCGAGTTGGTGTTAAATATATTTAAGTGGTGGATACAAATTATCGTTACGCATCAAATGAAATAAGCCAACTATCTACACAAGGGACTCCCCTCTACATCAGAAAACAGATGAAATGACAGAACTTTGTGACTGCTCAATAGACAATATAATATTAGCACAAAGTAGGAAGACACAGGTGTTTTTTTTGGGGGGGAGGAGGGGGTCAAGGCCGCCCTTTCTTTGTCAAGGTAAGCAAGATTATTCTGTCACATGCATTACAACCTTAAATTATCATACAATCGTGTCGAACGGCAAACAAGTTTTTTATTTACCAAAAACAGCCTTACAGAGTATAAATCACCTAAAAGGGTTTGATGGACCAATTTATATGCACAAAAATGTTTCCACTGATCCTGATAACATCTGTCTGAAGTTTGGAGTCAAGAATATGAGGGATGATCTGGACTGGTTAACTAAAAGAGATTAGCAACAATGATCTTCACCTATATGTCTCTCACTTCCAGAGATTATGAAAGGTGCACAGGAGCTAATTTCATTTTCAGCATGGCACCCCACCCCTTTCCCCCAAAAAGGAATTATAACCAAACATATATTAGCTTGTAACCAAAAAACTAATGTCTGAGATGGTAAAGCTTACATTAGGATTTTCTTTTTCCTTTTCCTTCAAGAGCAGGATTTTCTTCTTCCCAACATCGGCAGCTCCACCTAAAACAAATATAGAGGATCTTAGACAATTATAAACAACGTACAAAAATAAATGTCACGAATGGGAAGGAAAGGAGGTCAACAATCTAAAATTTTGAACACTCAAAAAGTAAGGCACAATAAAAAGTTCTTCGATCAAAAGCTAGAAGCCACTAAATTAGACAATCTTCAGAGCCAGATCTAGTATAATAGATAAAAAAAATAGACCCTGATAGTACACATCTAAATTTGGTAACTCAATTAAATGAACAACTACCCATCCCCCTTAGACAGTTTTTAGAGCACATGCTGATCGATCAATATCATTAAAAAAAAAAATTGAAACTGCTAAATGTGTGAATATTCAATCAACATCATAAATTAAAATGTAAAAGATTGTTATCGTTCATAAGCTTAATAACAATAAAGATAAAGAATATAACACAACAAGAAAAAAAATCCAAATGAGGGAGGATCATTTCAGGTTTCAAGTCATCACTCAACACAGGCAACTGTTATTAGAGAATCATATTATGTTGTAGCTTCTCTACTTTTTGGTATGTTACTTGTGAATGGGAGGTTATAGCATTATTAATAAAATTAAGCCAAGGACATAGATTGACACATAAAGTTGACAGAAACTATCAGATAGACAACTTAACTTTGCAAATGACCAAATAGACACCTTTTCTTGGAAAAAGTGTCTCGGAAACCCATTAATCCATTAGATCTTTCATGTGAGAAATACAATCGCCAATGACACATCAAATGACATATGAAAAATTGACAGGGTCATTAAGTAAAAGTCACCTCATTAGAAAGAAAAATGGTTAGGATCAGCCCTCACCCCCATTTTATTTTTAAAAATTTAAGCCTTTCCATATTAGTAAACAATAAATACACCTTCAGAACACTTGGAATCCGACCACCTCCCAGGACCCCTTTCCTCTTGTGCCATCTTCCACGTTAGTTCATTTTTCATAACAAACAAACTCAAAATAGTACCATTGTTAAGTCTAACTTCGAGGCATTCACCATTTGAGGGTCATCAGAAGATCTGACAGCAAGACTTTGTGGAAGTTCAGATTGAGATTTTTGAGCTCTACTATGAGAAAATATGTTATCATACTGTCAGCAACCAACTTTCTTTCTGGCAGATGACAACTTTGAGGCCATAGTCCCATTTTGAAGCCACCAAGTCAATCTGCCTGCTTTCCTTCCATATTAGTAAACAATAAATACACCTTCAGAACACTTGGAATCCGACCACCTCCCAGGACCCCTTTCCTCTTGTGCCATCTTCCACGTTAGTTCATTTTTCATAACAAACAAACTCAAAATAGTACCATTGTTAAGTCTAACTTCGAGGCATTCACCATTTGAGGGTCATCAGAAGATCTGACAGCAAGACTTTGTGGAAGTTCAGATTGAGATTTTTGAGCTCTACTATGAGAAAATATGTTATCATACTGTCAGCAACCAACTTTCTTTCTGGCAGATGACAACTTTGAGGCCATAGTCCCATTTTGAAGCCACCAAGTCAATCTGCCTGCTTTCCTTGCAACGGAGTACGGACTTCACTCTCATTTAGACATTGCGCCTCATTTTATTTCATTTTTATAAGGAGATTGCCTCAATTTACTTTGTTGTCTCACTTGTTAGTTGTTACCATACATTGATGGAAATTACTGATAGAGCCCCCATCATAAACCCAAAAGGTTGCAACGGACAAAAGATATGTAACAGTAGTACCTTGTGACTTCATAATGAGAAAGGAGAAAAGTCCAGGAAGTGGCAGGTAGAAGTCTAATTTCTAACTGTTGGCTAAACAAAATTACTTACTAGTTACTGGCACTAGGTATCAATAGTTCATGTTATGCTTTATGGAGAGAGAACGATGTATGGATTTCAAATGTTCTTTTCAGTTTTATGCAAATATTTGTTCTTTGCCTCATATAGTTAATGGAAAACTGGAAGAGCGTGCGAAGGGTGAAAATGTGGGGCCCATACAATCTTTTATAAAATAGATTTTGAAGGACTTTCAGACGCTCAAATTTGAACATAAACATGCATTTTGTCATGTCAGTGTGAGATTACGAGATAATTTTGCCAAGAATAGGGGTGCACCTAAACACTGACATAGTTAAGGTGTCTATTTGACAGTAAGTGCCAACTTTCAAGTGTCTATCTACTTATTACCTAACCCAAAAAATGCAGCAGAAAGATGTAGATTAAGAACTCTCACCCCCTTATCACCTACCGACCTTCCATTTTCCTCTCGTTGTTTCCTAGAGCAGCCTTCTTGGGTTCTTTCCAGTTTCCCTAAAACCACTTTCTCTCACCACATTAATGGAGTTGATATTCTCTTTTACTCATCAAAACATAGACCAGCAAAAAAGCTTCCTTACTTTCAATCTAAATTCTGTGAGACATGTCAAGTGGACAGAAGATCATTGTCTCATTTACACTAGTCATCCCTCTAGAATGGAATTCTTTATTTCTTTTTTGTTACAAAAGTACCATCTGCAGATGAATTTCAAGAATATCATCAGATTTTAATATAACAAGCTCCAATGTTTAAATACACCGCGAAAACACGGTAAATTCATTCCAGCCTTCAACAAATTAAGATTTTCTTTTCCATTTGAACCATCCTAAACATATCGCTCAATTTCCTTAATAAAGAATAAAAGTATCATCTAGCATAATTTTATCTTGGACCAAGTTCTACCTAATAAAAGTATCATCTAGCATGATTTTATCTTGGACCAAGTTCTACCTAATAAAAGCACTTCTTAGTCTGCTCAGGATTAAGGAATGTTGTATCTTCAAGAACACATGAATGAACCTTTTTTTCTTTTTTATTTGTGTGATAGGTCAAAACATATGCAGCCAACATGAGAGTGCTGTTGAAACCCCCCATCATTTATTGCCTAACAAAAGCGAAGGTAGAAGTCCACATTAAGTAACTGAAAATGCACCATTACAAAGAGAATCTACCTGGCCTTAATAACTTCCATCCACTTTTTTGGGGGGGACTTGTAACACATTTTATAAACAACAGTAACAAACTCTTTAGAGTTTGCTCTGGTCAAAAGGCATTCAACAGAATTTTTGTTACAACTTACAAGAAAGGTTATGTGACCGATGATACTCCCACCAGACTATACTCCCCTCCCCCCCCAGAATGAATGAATAAAAAGGAACAAGTATTGCTAACTGGTGTAAGTGTCAAGAAAGTTACAGCTTGCTGTTTGAACTGTTAGCAGGCCCTGGTAATGTTATGGAAAACGAAAGGCCTATGTAAAGTTGCATGTGTGATTGGATTGCCTTGTATGAAAAATTTGTCAATTCAATATAACTTGGATTCTTTTAGATAAGGTAAAATAATGTTAATATAACTTGATCAAAAGCGGAATAACAAGGCAGGTGTTTTATTGTGAAGGGAGATGACAAACCCCAATATTTTCCTTTTGCATCACCGTAGCCAATATAACTTGATCAAAAGAGGAATGACATTAGGTCAGTATTGTATTACGAAAGGATCTGACAAACCCCAATCCTCTCCTTCATCACCCTATAGCAACTAAGATTTGAAGTATGTTCATAAATCTTTTGATGCCCATCAAGTGATGATACCAAAGAAACTGAGATTGACAATACAAAGCTGGAACGGGAGAAAAGTCGTGAATATCCAAAGTATTTGAAAGTCACACACAGTATGTATTGAGAGAAAGGAACAGAGCTGTTGAAATTTTGAAATTGCAAGGGCCTACACATAGCTTATAACCACATGTTTAGAGCTGCTGTCTTTTTTGGTGTAATGTTATTGTCAATTAAGAAGATGCTATGATGCAAATTTTTAGTTCTTGTACTATTATGTAAATCTAGTGCTCGCACTGTAGAGGTACAATTAATATATTTTTACTTTGTCATTCTCAAAAAAGTCCAAAACCATGTCAATATGATTACGATTTATGATTGTTTCTTGCTTAAAGAAGAACATGTAAGAAAAATGGAAGACCCTAGAGTGCCAGAAGGCTCTCCATGAAGGTTCGGTGGAAGGGAAACGTAGACAGCCTTACCTACCCATTGGAAAGGTTGGCTCCAAAATTAGAAACCCGGTCGCCAGTAGAAACGCAAGCGCTTCTCTGTTACTCCAAGGCTTGCCCTCATGGGATGATAATAGACACACAAGCATGCAAACATGTGATTACAACTGACAACTTAAGTGTAGGCATACCAGTTTCCTCTTCAACTGCATTAGCCACAGATCCAGGAGCAGAGGTACCAGACTTCTCAGCACGCTGCTGATCATCACGTTTTGGAGCTAGAATATATGTTTTGTCTTTGCCACTCCCAGCCTTAGAACTATCTCGAAGAACATACTGTACACGATCAGACAGTTCCATAAGCGACTAGAAAAGAGAAGTGACACTAACCACATCCATCAAAAGAAATATCCCCAGAGTAAAAGTTACTGTCCAGATCGTAGTTAAAAATATAAAAACAGACATGCATACATATATATTAATACTATACCAAGAATAATTCAATCAAAAGAATATCTCCAACCAATTATCAGAGGTAAGGAAAATCAACAGTGAAAAGCTGATACAGAAGTCAAATCAGGATATTACTGTTTTCACAAGCACATAGATCACAGATGATGTGACCGAGAGAAGATCAAACACAGAATGATTGCATGAACGGTATCTCACTTTCGAAAGAGAGTCTCAACTATAGATAGATAAATAAATAGATCTATAACCAGGAGTACCAATTGTACAAACGTTGGATTGTAACATGACACCCTTACCATGGTAGTGGAAGCCCGTCTCTTTTCAGAGCTTCGTTTAGACGCACTTGAGCTAGGACTTCCTGCGGATGTGCCACTCGCTCTTCTGGTTGGTCTTCCATTAGCTATAGATTTCTGTCAATGACCAGGGATAAAACTTAGTACTAATCTTTTAAACTTGGAGAAAGATGCTCCAAATCATGAGAAATACATCATTTTTGTTAAACACAAAACTGAGAGTATACTATAATCCTGAGAAGTGTGGCCAATGTAAAAGATGGTTAATGGAAAAGCTCATTGCCAACAGATTCAGTCTGCTCGTAAAAATCCTGGAACTATTTTTTTTTTGGGTGGTGGTGGTGGTGTGTGTGCGGGGGGGGGGGGAGGTGAATGTACTAAGAGGGAGGGAAGGGGTACGAGAGAGAAAGAAACCTCAATTGAAAATCGAACAAGTTAAAGTATCATAAAACGAAATCACCTACCCGAGCTCCACTCTTGGCGGCTCTTTTCTGACGTATGTAATCCATCAAAGGAGTAACTATAGGAGCATCCTTTGCAGAACCTAAAAACCAAAGAAGCAGTCAAACTTAAGTCCAGAGAACATGCAATCCACCTTCATAGTTTGCTATCCTGCATCTCTCATTAATAGATTAAGTCTCAGTTTGATGCAGGAGGATAGCGTATGCATTCGATAAAAATTCAAACTAACCCGCGCGTTCAGCTTCCTTTCTTTCCAACTGTATTTCTGCACTCGGAAGATTCTCAATAGGTTTTGAGATAAATTCAAGGAACTCCAGATATTCAGGATCTACAAGGGCATCAACTTAACCATGAGTGAGGACTAGAAAAGATAGCAGTAGGTCAGATGCAATCAGCGCATTGATTTAGTACCTTTCAAGATGGTTCCTTCACGGCCATCCTTCTTGGACCAGTGTTGTGGAACACGCTGTGAAGGAGCATACTCAACAATAGTTTTGAACTGAGTGCCTAGTACAGACATACACTAGGGTAAGAAACATATCAATATAATTGCAAAACTAAGAACTGTCAGGACCCAGATAAAGCAAGGGCTCAAACTTTTCTTGTTACAATTAACAGGATAAGAACTTTAAGCCTGTAGCAAGATGTCCGGGTGGATTTAAAACAATTTTAAACATCATATGGAAGGGAGAATACAGATTTAGGCCAAATTTCTTTACCTTTCTCGTTTACAAAAACGTGTCCATCAAAGAACTCCGCAAACTCGATAACATCTTCTGGCCTCTTAAATTCAATATAGGCTCTTGAATAAGTTTGATGCTTCTGACTGCAGGAGAAAAATTGAGGTAAAGGAAACTATGAGGGACACTAAACTTGAAAAACAAAGTACACTTTTGGCAACCTAAAGCATATTAAGTTCATGTTGTGTAAAGAGCTGGGAAAATAAAAATTTTAGAATGGAACACAGTTAAATAATCTTACCAACAGAGTAAATAATAAAGAAAAATTACAATGGGCATAAGGATAAAATAAAATCCATCAAGGACATTGATCCAACTGAAACTTCAGTGAATGGAAAACTAGGATAAGCATCTACATAATAATATACGTACTATCATTCTTAAAAAAAGGTGTGTACTGTGTACACAGTTAAACACGCGTGAGTAAATGTAAATAGGAAGTACCAACAAATGGAGATAAAGTATCCCCTGACAATGTTTTCTATGATGTCTAAGCATGCATCGATGTGGATAAGAAGTTATAGGATTATAGCAATCCAAAAGATCACCTGGATATAAGAAAGCAAAAAAAAGGTGTCTTTTTAAAATTTTATTTTTGTGTGTGTATTTGGGTGGGGAGGGGGGGGGATAAATAGACTAATAAAGGGTCTTTTGGACCAAACTTGACAAAGATAAGAACTAAAATACTCACACAAAAGGATGTTACATTACACCAAAAGCAGTTTTTGGCAACCCATTTGCCCAAGTGGCAGTATAATCTAGTTCAACATTCTCTTCACAACAGCACCTCATCAATTTTAATTTGTAATCAAAACAATAGAGGTGAGATCATCCTTCATTGATAAACATTCCACCCCCCATTTCAAGCAAATTTGAGGAAGGCATACCGTTCCAGAAGAAAAAGAGATGGAAAGGAAAAAACACAGATAAGTGACTTCAAAATCTGCTTTCCAAAAGTGTGAACCCCTCTTACGGTGGCAATCTAGTCAGCATTTTCTTCCAAACAGCACCACAGCAGTTAGTATTTCTGACTAAAGTCTAACAAGTAAAGGCAGTAAAGATAATCTCCCTAATTTGCAAAATAATTCAACTCCGTATAGATTCTGAAAATAGATAGACCATCCAACAAAAAATCTCCAACTAGCAAGGACTACGGTAAATGAGGTGAGCTAGGACAAAAACGTAAATTCCGGTAAGTTTTCTAGAAAAGACGATAAATTTGATGAATTAATTTCCAGATAACCTGTATCAACGCATATCCGGATAAAACAAAATAAGAAAAGAACAGACTGGACAAACTACAATGCTTTAAATTAGATTCAGAGCTATCACTGGCAAACACTCTCATACAGGTGGCAATCTAGTTCACAGTTTTCTTCAATATGCAGCACACCCGGTCATTGCTCTAACAAAAATACCTATACAAGTTAAGGAAATAAACGCTATCACCTTATCTGAATAAACTGCTCAATTCGTATTTGTACTAATTATGCAAAAAGTTTTACCATCCAAAAGAGATCTCCAAATAATGAGAGACATTAAAGAAGGGAAAATAAGGATAAAATCATAGGTACAGGTGAATCAATCCAGAAGACCCAGAAAAGAAAAAAATATAAAAAATCCAGAAGACCCCAGTCTCTCACCAAGGAAAACAAGCTACGAAAGAATGATAGCACAATACAGACAACTACACCAACAACGATCTCATTTGCAACCATGCCCTTTACATGCAAACAAAAGGGAGGGAATATTTATTGCAGCGCTGCTTTCTTTTCTTTAAGGGGTATTTCAACTCCTTAAGCGTGACCACTTTTTAACAGGATATCTGGTATTTGTGCAACCAAATCTACCAAAAACATACCTGTCTCTCCAATCAACAACAAATAACAATCAATCAGTGACACTACTGACAATCTGAAACCTAAACGAACACATACAATATAAAGAAATACTTACAAAGCTTGCCTACATAACATGATTTCTTGCATCTTGGTGTAAATAAATATTTGGTTGGTGCTGTGTTTTTTCAATAATATCCAATTCTATCCATTCAAGAAATAAAAATCTTCAAAAAAAATTCGGAAGTTCACAACCTATCAAAATCAACATGAAGTTAAGACTCCTGATAGAATCTTTGATTTTCTTTACTTTCTTTCTTTCTTTATATCCTTTGTTGGATGGGGTTATTATTGCCTATACAATCTTAATCAGGAGCCAGGAACCATATTACCTAAACACACAAAATTTTCATGAAAAATCAAGAACTCGGAAATCAAGAATCCAGATATAATCTTTGATTTCTTTCTTTCTTTTTCCATAATCGGTTATAATTAACTACACAATCAATCAGTCCCAGTAAGTAAAATTTGTATTTAAAAAAAACGCCAAAATTAGTTTGAAAACCAAGAACTCAAAACCCTAACCTGGACTTGCCGGGTAGAAAACAGAACCAGTTGTATCGACCAGCGAATCGGGAATCAACTTGGTCAAGAAGCATGGACTGAGAAATTGTCGGCGGCAAGTGCCGCAGCACTACTTTTGATCGATCTAACGGCCCCTTCATGCGAATACTTTTTCCTTTGATCTTTTACACCAAGAAAAAGAAAATAAAGAAAATTAGAAATCACAAATTCACATCTCCCCTTAGAGCTTCCACAACATCGATTGACGAAATTCACAATTGTTTTGCCCTAATTTTTCCAATTTCATTGCGAATGTTCATGCATGAGAAAACCAGAGAGAGAAGAACGAATTATAGAGAGAGTGCCGAAAGGGGAATTTACTTATATAGAGATACGAATACGGATACTCGACGCAGTGCTGTCAAAAGCCTTTTTTTTTTTCTTTTTCTTCGACTCCTCCTCCTCTCCGTCGTTTGAGAATCGAAATATAATATATATATATATATTATCATCCAATCTATCAAAATATATAAAATATATAGACCTATTTCAGAATCTCATATTTGAATAAATTAAAAATGATAATTTATATATATATATCATAATAGTTATAATAGGATTAAGAATATACGTATGTTTAACAGTTTATAAAATGTGTTTTTGTTACTCGATCTAAAGTAACTATATCTACTAGGTCTCGTTCACATACAAAATACACAAACACATAGAGTTGGAACTATATTATTCTCATAATCAAGATAAGTTATATATAATCTTGTGCTTCAATTATCTTGATGACATTTCCAATTTTCTTCAAGATTGTGAACAAAAAAAAATTGTACTAGGAAGAACGGATGATTTAATCCTTTACGCATAACCTAAAACTATATATACTATATAATCTTCCATATTAAGTAAACAAACATATGATTTACTGAAACTGAATAAAATTATTCTATAGTAAATATTATATCTAAATATATAATTAATAATATATATATATATCAATACAATATTGGTTGATAATAAAAAAATAATTAAAATCAATAAATTAAAAATAGACCAAAAATGCCTAAAGTAAAAAAAAATAATCGTCTTACTCATGAACTTTATATTAATTCAAAAAAGCCAATTCAACCTTATTAATTAAGCATTGGTAAAAATAATAATAATTTTGCCATTATGTACAAGTGAATTATTTGTATGTTCTTTATCAAGTTCAACAATTATTCATGTTAGTTGACATGCAATTTTAAATATGTATAATAAATATATAAGCAATAGTCATTTTTAATTGTGTGTGTATAAATAAATTTGATATATTGACATTTCTTATAAATATAAAATAAAGTGTAAATGCAATAATGAAAAAAAAATAAACATTATGATGAGGGTATTTTTATTATTATTTACTTTTATATGTGACGATGGTTCATGTTAATGGTAGAAAAATATCAAAAAATAAATTATAAAAAAATAAAAAAAATTGATGAATTTTAACTACAAATAAGACATACATGCGTCTTATAAGTATGGACATATATGTGCAATTAACTCAAATTTCTTACTTTCTCATAAATAATTCAAGTTATTTGGAGCTTTTATAATATTTTTATGAATATAGTTCATTTAGCTGAATTGTTGTATAACCAATACAATTTTGTATTATCAAAAGAAAATTTTAATTATTGGAGACTTAATAAAAAGATTTTGTCAAACAGACATAATTATCATATTTAAAATTACTGAACACATTAACGAATATGATTCAACACATCAACAATATTATACATTATTTTTTCTTATTATATAAATACAATTTTAAGATATACTGCACATAGATTTTTCTTGTTTCTTTTGAAGTGCATAAATTTACTTTTTATGTAGGAGTCATGGGTCATCTATTTGGGTCGAGTCATACGGTGAATTTTTTTTTAAAAAAAGTTGTTCTTACAAAAATATATATATAATTGCTTTTTTGTTTTATTTTTTGTTGCATGATTTCTATTACAAAATTCTTTTTGATAGCTATAAATAAAATACACTTTTAATGGATGTATAAAAGATATTTCAATGATATTAAGAAGAAGAAGAAAAAAAAAAGGTTAATTGTTAGAAGAATAAAAAAATTTAAATTGGGTAAGATTAGAAACATGTGTCCATTCAGTCAATACGTAAATGCAAACAAATCAAACCAAACTATTTTAAAATAACTTTTTTTTTTAGAAAAGTTTCTTAAAAAAAAAAAGATAATTTGTGTTTGACTAATTTATTTGAAATTTGTATTTGTGTTTGATTAATTTTTTTTAAAAATATTTTTAACAGTCAAATTATAAAAAAAAAGACAACTAAAATGCACTAATATTATAAAAAAATTAATATTTTTTAAAAATTAAATTTTACATGGGTGGTTTTTTTTCTAATCTTGTAAAATGTTGTTGTTATCTTTTTTTTAGTTCTACAAAATAATACGTAAAATAATATATAAAAATAAATAAATTTTTAAATGAAATTCAACAAAACTTATGAAATATGCTAATTAATTAAGAAGAATATATTGATAAATATGTACATATGAAAAAGAATATCTTAATTTTAAGAAAAAAAAAACTTTTAGTTTCTTTTCGACAACAGAAAATGCTTTTGCTTCCATTTAAAGATGTTTTTACCGATTTGTCAATACTTATTTTTTTGGAAAACTTTCACATAGTGAGACTGGGGGAGAGAGGCGACAGAGAGGGAAAAAAAGTGGGAAAAAGGTGAATTTTATATACAGATTGGTTAGATAATTGTATATTATACATATGTATTTGTACATATAGAAAGAGAGATTAGGAGAGGGAGGAGAGAGGCGAGCGACAATGGGAGAGGGGGAGAGAGGCGAGCGATATCGAGAGAGGGGGGAGAGAGGCGAGCGAGAGAGGGCAGAGAATGGGAGAGAGGTGAATTGTATATATATAATTGTATATAGCTGTATATTATACATATACATTTGTATAAATGGCAAGCGAGATTGGGAGAGGGAGGAGAGAGGCGAGCAAGATTGAGAGAGAGAGGAGAGAGTCGAGCAGGAGAGGGAAGAGAGGTGAATTGTATATGTATATAGGTTAAAAAATTGTATATTATACATATTTAATTGTATATCCTGACGAATTATACATTACAAACATAACTAATTATACAAACTCGAAGTCAACCCACGTAATTAATGTATAATGTTAGTCGCGAGTGGTAATTATAGCAAACTATAGCTATAATGAGTAATTAAATAGTATAAATTTACATAGCCTTATAATTTTTCCTTTTTTTTAACAATTTTTTTTAAATTACTATAAATATATTTATCATTTATTCTAAATTCAAAAAGAACATCATTGTAAGTGATACTCGACAGCAAAGAAGAAAATGACATAAAGGGATTAAGGTGGGAATAAATTCGATTTATTGTTTTTCTTCTTCTAATTATGTGTTTTTTTGTCACAAAACTTGTTAGAAAAGAATAAAAAAATAGACAACTTAAGATCCACAAAAAGTTTTTTTTTTTTGGTTTAAACAGTGAAAAGGAAAATAAGAAATAACGTATTTTAGTTAAAAATCTGTTACACGTGTCCTTTTTTTATACCAAAAAAATACTAATTCATTTAATACCCTGGTGCACAGAAGTTTTTCTATTTGTGGGAATTTTCTTTATACATAATATATAATCAAAGAAATATTTATACGTATTTGATAAAATTATTTTCAATTAAAGAATTGAATTCTTGCTATTAGTATAATTTATTATAAAGCTCTTTAAATTATTCGTTACTCGTTATTTCTCAGAGTCTTGGGACTCTTCAATCATCAGAAAGTAGCAGTTCTCTATCCTTTCCAATGGAAATGTCTCGCTATAGTGAGATATTATCAGCTTTGGATCGAATATTAGAAAAGAAAACTTCACAGATTCGATCAAGTTGCTATAAAATGTCAATAACAAATTTTTACTTAATCAGTGAAGGATAAAGGGAAACAAAACTTAATGACTTCGATAACGATCGGTGGAGATTTCCGCACGGCATCAAACTAAATTTCAAAAATATTGGTTCAATTCAATTAAAAAATATATATATTTTTGCACAATGACCAAATCAATGATACTTTTCTCGAACTAATAAAAAAAAGTCCTTTTTCTAATTTAGATAGAGACACTATGTGAATGGAGGAAAACTATGTATGGGTGCAATCCTCTAGAGAGTTTCAATAGGTTAAAAAATTTATATCGCTAATTTTTTTCTATTGCAATTTTTTAACGAATAATTTTCTAGTGTAATTAGCTCAAAGAAAGATGGATTTCAAGAGATAGAATTATTCGGTCATGCAATACTTATTGAATACAAAGAAGAAAATGCATTTCGACCCAGTCGTAGTTCTCAATCATTTCGTGGCACCGAGCGTAGCTGAACCATCTACAATGGGGGGAGCTAATGCACAGGGAAGAAGCTTAGATAAAAGAATACGAAGTGAAAAACCCGCAATACGAGAGCAAAAACCTTCTGTGTGTAAGAAGAAAAGCTTAATCGAGTTAGATAGGATGTAGATCGAGCGCAATAAGTTACAGGAGTGATTATTTCGCTTTGGAAGGAACACCTATCAACCACCAACAAGGAGTCGCTTTGATTACGCAGTTTAGATTCTTACTTATTTGGAAACTAGATTTGCTGCCCCTACAGACTCTTCTTTCGAAGAATCTGATTCGCTAACATTGGTATACTGAATTTGCGGCATGGCATAGAATAAAACATCAATGGGTCTTCCTTGCCAACCTTCGCTTCTAGAAGGAAGTAAGTAGAAGCTGACCCTCAAGCTGAGAAAAGGCGGAGAATTTTGGAATTCAAGAAAAGAAAGGCATTGCCCAATACATTTATTCTATACAATAGGAAATCCTAGGAATGTGCTGTAGTTAAACATTTCGGTCAAGTTCATTAGTTTCAAATTAATTTAAATGTATCATTAATTAAATGCTTACTATTAATTGGATATTATAAATTTTTTATGTATAGATAAAAAGAACAAATATATGTGATGGTGAAAAAAGGTCTTACTCCATTGGCACACCCTTTTGTGAGTAGCAGCCATTAGTATTTATAGGGAGTTTTCCCACTGAGCAGTCCCTTTCTTCCCCCCACAACAACAACTCAAGGTCCAATAAGGGGGGAAGCAGACTGAAGTCTCTCTTCCCCACCTTCCCCTTTTTGCCTTGCAATCAACAGCTGTTCACAGTAAGACCCCCTTTTGTATCTTTGTATGTATGTATCGCAGACATTATCAAAAGTTTGTTTCTTGACTAAAGATTTTATTGTAGAATTGGTTTCTTAGATGAATTTGGAGAATAGAATACCCCCTGGGAGTTACTTCCAGTACTCTCCAACTGGAATCCATGGTCCACTTCATAGGTCATCTTCTCTTACAGATCGTGAAAGGTTAAATCTTGATTCTTGTTTGAGTAATTATATTATTGTTTTCAATCAGCTTTCGTTAGTTACTGCTTTCTTGGAATGTTGGGTCTGGATCTGTTTTGTTGGGTTTTGTGGTTTCTTGGTTGTCTTCTTCTGTTAATTGTCTCTATAGGCATCTTGAGTCAATAAAACCTTGATAATATCGTCTATATGATTGTTGGATATTGGTTTCTAAGTTGTTCTTACATGTGGTGACACTTTAGGATCCTTTTCTGTGGTACAAGATCCAAGATTTCAAGGCACCCACAATTATTTTAATAATTGGTTCAAATTTTATGTGAATATATAGTTGTAATTTACTTAAAGACGAAAGCAGTGGTTGTGCCTGCATCTACTATCTTCAACACGCATCAGGGCTTAACCAGGTGGATCCAAATATATTACTGTGCCACTTTCCCTATACTCTATTAGACTCTAGGCTTGGTTGATCACTTGACTCAGGTTCCTTTTGCTGTTGAATCAAGGTTTTCTTGGTTGTGTCATGAAAATCGGGTTGAGTAGTTGAGTTTTCTCAATTGAATAGGATATTCTGATTATAACTACTCTTTATTTGATTTAAGTTTATTCAAGTTCTCGTTTACCAAGGAAAATTTCTCGGTGTTTAGCCGATTTTCTCAGTAACCTCATGTACAAGGTCAATAATGTTTGTCATAAGACTGTTCTATGTTTAACCACGAGTTAAGTCCATATTTGCTGCCTGATTAGCATCTACATTGGACTCTAGTTCAAGCGGTCAATTTTTATAAATAACTGAAATAGAGTATACCCTATTACCATTACTTTCTTTGTCAACTCTAGATACATCTCTCCTTATTAATATGTGATTTGGCTGGTTGCGAAATGACAGATATTTGGCAGAGTTATTGGGGGAGAGGCAAAAATTGGGGCCATTCATGCAGATACTTCCTATATGCAATAGACTTCTAAACCAAGGTAGTAAATTGTAACCATGAGAACTTTTTATAATAGTTCTGGGTATCTCTATGTTGGAGCAGAAGATTCTTTCTTCTGTTGAAAGCTTTTTAAATGTTTTATCCCAACAAACTGTTTAATTGTTTGATGACGATAGCCTGATTGGTTAATTTAAAATAAAAGATGTAAATGATTGCATAGTTCAAACACCAGTCGTGGGCGGGCTTGGGCTTATCCTGTGTACGAAGTGCTTCTGGCTGGTGCAGGTGAGTGGGCGATTGGGCATATACTGTTCGCAATATTCCCATAGCGTTTCTGCAAAGAGATAGTTTCCACCTTTGAACATATATCTACAAGTTACGGGAGGAGAATACCGTTGCGCCAAAGCTTGCTCTCATAGTCAGAACACTCTTGGAAAATTTGACGTGTTGCTACACAAGATTCCAAGTGAGTAGAGGGTCTTAAGAGTTATTATTTCTTTTTTCCGTAACACCACATCCCGACCAACCAGCATGAAGAAGAAATATATATAACCCCAAAAAGTTTAAGTAAGAGTCTCTTTATACCTTTCTTCAGCCTCACATAGATATAAGTTTAACTTCCATCAATTGCATGTTCGGCTGCTACACATCATATTCAATGTTCCTTTTTTGTACACACGTGCTTGACAGCCCACGTGTAGAAGGATTTGCTTTCGAAGCATATTAAGGTTTAATAATATAACGACATAGATTGCATTCTTTCGTGCTTTTTGATCTCCCAAATGTAAAGAACAAATAATTCAAGTACTTTGGAGTTGAATAATTTGATGAAAAAGATGGAAACATTTGTTGTTTCTGCAATGGTTTTTTTTGGTCAACAACCAATAATTACAAAATAAATGGCGAAGAAAGTTCTCCTGATATGCCTAAATTGTTGACCTTAATGGTAGAATTATTAATAGATGTCAGTGTTTTGGGAAGCGAGAAGCGGAAAAAAGCGACGAGGGCTTGCTTCACAGAAGTGAGAAGCGTGAAGCGAAACGCGCACTTTTTTAAAAAAAAGCAACATTTAGTATGAAAATAAAAAAATATTAAATAACTAAATAAAGGTAATATAGTCTTAGATTGAAAGAAATTACATAGGCAAAAATACTCATAAGTCATAACATATAAAGCAAAAAAATCAAAAACATAACTAAATCACAAAGATTCAAACTCCTATTCTTCAACAAGGCTGCTAGACTAATCACAAAATTAAAAACAACAACAAAAGAATTGAAAAAAAAACACAAAAGAGGCAGCAGTTAGTAATTAGAAACAGAGCAGGCAACAGAGATGAAGAAAAGAAGAGAAGAAGAAAAAACTAGAGTAGTCGAAACTCAGAGAGATGAAGAGATGAAGCACAGGCGAAGATTGTATATTTTAGGAGATAAGAAACTCATAGAGATGAACTAATAAACATTAGCTAAAAAAGAGATGAACAAAAAGTTACCTGCAGTCGCGGTCGAGGTTGAAGAGAGAGGCAGCCTCAGTCGAGATCGTCAGGAGAGAAAGAAGGGAAAGAAGTATTGTGAAAGAAGAGAGGTTGAAGAGAGAGGCAGCCTCAGTCGAGATCGTCAGGAGAGAAAGAAGGGAAAGAAGTATTGTGAAAGAAGAGCCGCGAGGAGAGAAAGAAGGGAAAGAGTCGTGAAAGAAGAGTCGTGAGGAGAGAGAAGGTTATATTTCAGATTATTTTTTTAAAAAAAAAACCTATTTTTTTTAAAACCCTAATTGTCGCTTTTTTTTTTTTTTTTATAAAAAGCACGCTTTATTGCGCTTTTGCCTTAGGGTCGCTTCTCGCTTCTTCATCTGAAGCGAGAGCTTTTTTCAGATCGCCTCGCCTCAAGATAAAAAAGCGCACAAGGGCCGCCTCGCTTTGAAGCGCACTTTAAGCTCGCTTTTCACAACACTGGTAGATGTTATTTTGTTAAGTTTAGGATCTTTCATTGTCTTGATCAGACTGTCTTATGCAACTACTCTGATGTGTTTTCTTTAAAATGTTTAAATATCAGCAAACGTAAGACTGACCCACGGATTTATTTTGTGGTCTAAATACATGAGTTTTCTCCTCAAGTTAAAGGCAAATCACTTGAGCTTTCTTTTTGCTGGATGTCCGTTATCTTACCCTGTTGCACATGATGCCTTATTGGATGTCCAATCATTCTGACTGCATCATAGCCAGAAATCAGTCATTAATGGAAAATTTTTAGCGTCATGATTCTTTAGTGATAAAATGAAGGCGATAAAGTGCAAGTTGGAGGTTTTGTAAGCCTATGATTGGGCCATGGGGGTGGAATCTTAATAGGCTAGGAATGATTTACTTATCAAGAGGGAAAAAAAAACCAAGGACTGATTTGTATTAATTTGGGGTTTTTGATTTGTATTGAAACAAAACTAATAAGCTTGATTTATTGGTGCTACAAATAATGCTTTACAAAGAGGAAGAAGATTGAGACATAAATAAAGAATATATTGTTCTGGGAGTCCTTTGTAATCTCCAGGTACACTGCTTTAAGTTAAATATTTATTAATATCATGCACTAAATTAGCTAGAAAAGCTTAACCAAGGAGAGTGTCCAAATATATTGGATTCAAAGAATCCGTCAATTTTTTGCTACTTTTCTTTTTTCCTATTGTCTAGAGGTTTAAAGGGCAACTTTTTTTGGTTGACTTCTGACATCGGGAGGATTCTAAAATCTAAACTAAGATGTGAACACTAATATCTAATTAACTAAAGAATCAGTAAGTGGAATAGGAAAGAATTATTTACCAAATGCTAAGTTGCCAAACAGAAGTCTCTAAGTAGCTTTCCTGGATGCAACATTAATAAGTGTAAATTCAAATCTACAAATCATAGAATTTGATTGAAAGCCTGACCTGGACAAGTGTCTGATTTCCACTTTCTTCCACTTTTCTTCAGCATCATTATATAGTCCTGGAATAATGGACTTTTTGCATCAATACAAAGTTTGATGTTGAGTTTGACCCTGTAGCTTAATATTTTGCTCTCTAAGTTGTGTGTTTGACAGTGGATGAAGCTAGGGATTGGGACAGTAGTTCTAAGGAAAATGATTCATTTGTGTTCTCTATGCATGCTATTTTTCAAACTTCAAATATGGTATTACTATATGTTCAAAAGGGATGAAGGTGAATTTGGTTAAAAATGAAGCTAAAATGATGTCTATGGATATCTTGGTAAATCCACTACTGACGATCTTCGCTGAAATCTTGTGAAAGGTAAATTGAGGGAAGCATCCAATTAAGTGACTGAATAAGGTTTTGGATTTCTTACTTCTGCAGAAATCATGCGAACAACAGCTTTGTTGTCAAATCAGTTCGTGGATCAGGAGAGGATGGGACAAGAGAGTCCACATAGATCAGTCAGTCAACATATGAATGGAGGTCAGATAAATAAGGGGGCATGGAGTGCAATGCAAACTGAGGTATGATAAGCTTCTATACTTAATGGAGGTTACCTTAGGTATGTATGGCTGTTATGGGTCATACTTTGGAATGTAATTATGGCACGACCGTTGTGCGTAATGTGGTCATACTCTTCCAGACTTGTTCTTATCACGTAATGAGTATGCTAGAGTCATTAGTATAACATTGTTGATTTCAGTTAATTGATTTTTCCTGATTCTCAAACTATCTAAGTAGCAAAGTAGTACAGAAGTCTTACAGTGTTAGACAACAAGCCCCAAGCTCTGATGGAAAAATAATCAAAATACATCAAGAGATCTGCATTACCTATCTAACATAGCCTATGGATAATTGTTGAGTAAGCCAGCCTACTATTCAACCTAAGGAATAGAGAGCCCCTGGAAAGGATTGCTTGAACAGCCATCCTCACTTACACATCACGTCTTCTTCTCTTCTGGGGAAATGACGCCATGTTTCTCTCCTGCAGCACCAATTATAGACGGCATGCTAAATCCTGATCTGTATAGGATAGCTTGCACTGACTTGCCACTAGCATGTCTAAAGCCCACGTCACTTCTTCATGCCACTCCAGAGATACCCTTAGAATCCCAGCCATGAGAGCAGCCTATCCCAAACGGCAGCTGCGTACTGGCACTTGAAGAACAAACTGTCCAGGCTCTCATCAGTGTTGGTGCAAAGAAGGCAGGAAATAGCAGGTAGAATACTCCATTTGGCTAACCTATATCTAGGTAAAAGTGTTCCCCAAAAAGCCATCTTGGTACCCTAACTTAATCCCCTTCACTAGTGTAGTGTCCCCCCTCAGCTTATAATGGGCAGTTTGTGTGCTGATTTTAGTCATAGCAACAACATCCTGCTCCTCATAGCCAGCTGCTTCCAGAGTTCTTTTGGCATTGAGGATCTTTTTGATCATCCATGAGGCTTGCTTATCATGCACATGCCATGTACTGTGTCACCTATAATGAAGTAGGTATGGACCCATTGGATCCATAACCTGCCTTTTTCAAACACAGATTCCAGGAAGTGCTTACAAATGGTAGCTCTATTCCATACAATCATGTCTAAGAAACCAAGACCACCCACTGTCTTTGGGGATACATAACTTTTCCGAAGCAATCAAAGCCTTTTTGCGGTCTCAGCAACCCCAGCCCACAGGAATCCTTACACAAGGACTCTGCTACGTGGATCATTTTCTTCGGCAGAATAAAAACTTGTGACCAAGGGTTTTGGACAGACAACAAGACAGATTTGATTAATTGTAACCTACCAGCATATGATAGGAATCTAGAGGCCAAGGCTTAGTCTTGTCTATCATCTTATCTATAAGGGGCTTTACTGAGTCAATGAGGTTTTCTTTTAGGTGAGGCCATGAGGAGTATACTTTGGTACTTGAAAGGAAGAGCACCTTTGTGAATCCCAGAAGCTGTAGTATAGCTGCTTGGTCAGCCACATTAACACCTCCAAAATAAATGCTCTCTTCTCAGTCCACAAGACCAGAAGCACTAGAGAAGGCATTAAAAATGTCACATAGAGACAGACTTAAGGTCAACCCTGCAAAAAAGCAACAAGTCATCTGCAAACCCAAGGTGAGTAATGCACAATTTCTCACACTAGGGATGAAAATTAAAACCAGGTTGCTTCTTCAAGGTTTTGAGTTGCCTATTCAAGTATTCCATGGGTAGTACAAAAAGGAATTGGGACAAGGGGTCTCCTTGCCTTAGACCCTTCTTGGCACGGGAAGGGGTGCCATTAATGAGTGTAAATTGTGAAACTGTGTGACACAGGTCATAATCCAGCTTATGGAACTGTGTGGGAAAGCTCAAACCCTTGAGAACCTGTTGTGGGGAGGTCCTGTCAATGGATTCATAAGCTTTCTTCATGCCAAGCTTTAGCATACACCTAGGTGAGATCTTTTTCCTCCCTTACTATTTAATGAGCTCATGGCTCATAATAATGTTATCAGTAATTACGCTACCACTCTACCAGGGATAAATTGCATCCACCAATCTATCCATCACCTTCTGCATCCTGTGGGTCAGTATTTTTGAGATAAGTTTGTATAAGATATTACAACATGATAATGGCCTGTACTCGGTGATCTTAGTTGGGTTATGCGCCTTGGGAATCAGTGTTACTGTTCCCAAGACTGCATCAGTGACCTCCTCTCGAATACCCCCCCCCCCCCTCTTCCTTTTTGAAAGCATTGTAGCCATCACAACCAGGAGCTTTTGAGACCTCATCCCTTGTTTGGACAAAACGATTCCCACAGCTTCATTGGTCTTTTGCTGGCTTGGCAAAATCTAAACTGCACTAGCCGAAGCTATCTTTCTTGAGCTTGCCGAGCTACTAGGTCCACCCACCTTAACAGGCATATTAGATAAAATGCTTCTGTATGTAGATGCACGTCAGGGGGATTCACTTTCTTAAGCTCAGGAAATATTGTGCTCAATTTGTTGTTTCAATTATCTATTTGGCTTGAGCGGTAGAATACTATGCTTGTTCGCAAACGTTAGAAACAAATGTAAGTACAGCAGGTGGATTTTTCATGCATCATTATCGATAGTAGTAGCTTTGTGGAGGATAATATTGCCAACTCTGTGCGGAGTTTCAGCAATCAAATTTACTGTTTGACCTGTGTTTTTATCCTTATATGCCATCCAATAAAATTCTCAGATGTTTTTATGGACTTCTTGCTCTTCCTAGAAATGTAATCTATCCCAGTGTTATCAAAGGCGCGCTTAAGCCCTAAAGCAAGTCTCAAAATGTGTTGAGCGCTTCGCCTCACTTTATGTGCTCTTTAGTGTCGTCATCAAGGTTCTAAGGCCAGTGAGCCTCTAATGAAGAATTTGAGGTTAAATAATTGATATTTTACTTTATCATAATTTTTTTTTTCAATTTCTTTGGTCATATATATGTCATATATGTTTATAGTTATTAGTGTTGGACTAAACATATATATTTTATTCTTTTCTCCCTTTGCGCCTTTTTTTGTTAAAGCCCATGCTTTATCTGCGCTTAAAGCACCCATACCTTGGAGCTTTTTTGCGCTTTTCGCCTTTGATAACACCGAATTCTATCCTTGCCACATGGTTTACTTTAATGAAAACATAACCCCCGTTTTTTTTCCTTACACTTGTTGCTTCCTTGTCAAAGCACAAAACATAACCTAGTAAGCCATAAATAGAAAGAAAAAAAAAGCTTAGCACTTTTTGTGGTGTTAGCCTTAGTCAGGTATTATAGGAGTTGTTACTCCTATTCCGCATTACAGATATTGTATGTAGGTTTTGATAATATATTCGCTGAGTCCATCTTAATAGTTAATACCTTGAAGGAGTTTGAATAACTGCTTGCAGACATTGCTACTGGATGATTTACCACTTGATGTTTTTTTACTTACTACAGGAAAATAGACTTCTCCAGAAAATAGCACCATTTCAACCTTCACCTCTGGATTGGCATGTTGTGCCGGGAACTGCAACCACTCCTGTTGTGAAGAGAGTCATAAGACTGGATGTTCCTGTGGAGAATTTCCCAAATGTATGTGAACGTTATTAGGGTGGTGTTTCATGTTGCTCTTTTTCTTTCTAAATTTTGGAACAGATCTTGACCAAATAAAAAACATGCAGTATAATTTTGTCGGTCGAATTTTGGGACCACGTGGGAATTCCCTAAAGAGGGTTGAAGCCATTACAGAGTGCAGAGTCTACATCAGAGGACAAGGTTCAGTCAAGGACTCGATCAAGGTAAGCCCTTTTTTTCTTCTCACTCAATATTTGTTGTAAGAGCAAAGCTTGAATAAACTTAAGATCTACTATGGCTTGCTTCATGAGGGCATAGTATGCCTCTATAAGAGAAGTGTTCTCTGTCACACACGCACATACATCCTTTGCTTTTGTCTGAAAATGACTGCTCTGAAGTGCTTTGTCAAAACTATGCTTAATACTCGTAGTGGATTTTTTGAGTCTCGGACAAACTGACCTGGTACATCTGTTGGTGGAGGTAGCAAGTAGCTAAAAGATTAATTGAGATTCACACAAGCTGGCCTAGGAACCATTGTTATACAAGCAAAAAACAGTAAAAACATATCCAATTTAGTGGTCTAAATTAGTTGTTGTGGATGTTATATTTTGACTTCAAATTTATGAGCAAGGGTTGCAACTGATGCCACATTCATCTCTTTATCTTTTCTAGAGCCATTATCTGATGATGGGTTTGCATCCATCTTTCCAAACGACTAGCTGATAAAATCTTTATGGGTGGAATGTGTATTGTTCAGTCTCCCTGTCTTAAAATCATTCTACTCTACTGGTGTGAAGTTTAGTGCCTGAAATGTGCAATTGATTATTTAGATAAGTGCTGAAAATATCAAATGCCATAGTCATCTCTCTTCTGTTTTTATCTGAAGAGGTGGTCAACCTTGACCAATCAAATTCTGCTAACAATTACAAGAGGCTAATTGCTAAGCTGCAGAGAAAAGCAAGCAGTAACATAAATAAAAAATTTATGCACCCATAGGTGTAGCTTGGTGGTCAATGAAACTGGAGTGGACCATGGGAGACCAGGGTTCAAATTCCAGCTGAGGCAAACAGTACTAGGTGATTTCTGTCCCATCTATCAAGTGTTGGTGGATAGAGTCACATAGTACTTGTGTTGTTAGGAGGTACTAAGTATCCTGTGGGTAAGTCTAGGTGCACATAAGTTGGGCCAGACTTTAGGGGGTTGTCTAACAGGTACGAGGGTCAGTTGAGGTGTCAAAATGAAGTAATGCCAACTTTAGGGGGTTGTCATGTATTTGTCTGCCTGGTAGATGAAATTGACTTCAAATATGGCATTCTCATGTTGCTATAGCAGACATGGCTTGAATCTATAATATTCAAGTGAACTCCATGTGTTGATTGAAACTAAAGCCTGATACATGCCATCTTTGGTCTTCTTTTCACTCGTAAATAAATTTCAGGGAGGCAATTTTTTATGTGCCTCATAGTTCTCTGCTAGCCAACCATGTGCTTTCTGTAGCGTTTAAGCCTAACCAAGGAAGTACTGTTGCTTTTTATCAGTTGCAGAAATTCTGGCTGAAAGATATCTTCTCCATATGTCTATGAAGAGTTCCATTGTTTTTTTTCCTTGTATGATCAAACCACCTAGCAGACATCATTCTCATTTTTAGAAAGAATAATTGTTTTAATGTCCTGAATCATTTTATTGTTTAAATTATAAGTTAGTTTTAAATTGCTTTTTGCATTTTTCCCCCCTCCTGTAGGAAGAGAAATTGAAAGATAAACCTGGGTATGAGCATCTCAAAGAGCCACTACATCTCCTGGTGGAGGCTGAATTTCCGGAAGACATCATTGACGCGCGCATTGATCATGCAGTGTCGATCCTAGAGAACTTGTTAAAGCCTGTGGTACGAGTTAAAAGGATATAGCTGCGATTTGCCATCATTTGCTTCCATCTTTTATCTAGCCCTTTGACTCTTTTCTCCCTCGTTTTTCCTGTATCAGGATGAATCTGTGGATGTTTATAAGAAGCAACAACTAAGAGAATTGGCCATGCTAAATGGCACACTAAGGGAAGAAAGCCCAAGCATGAGTCCGCGAATGAGCCCTAGCATGTCTCCATTTAGTAATACAGGAATGAAACGAGCAAAGACGGGAAGATGACAAGTAATTGCTGAAATGCTGTTTGTCTAGTGATCGACACAGATGATAGCTTATCTGCGCGATTAGGAAGACTTCCCAAGTTTGCTTCTGGTACAGAATGCAGGAATCTTCAAACAGATTCTTTAGATATAGGCGTAATGTTTTTTTTCCCTTTTTCTGTAACCATCTCTCCTAGAGGTATTGACCTTTAGTCTTAATCTAGGTTTAGTGGTCAATGTGATAAATCAATCAGAATAATCTGTTTCTTATTCGAAACTTGTGAGATTCATGTATTATTTTAATTATTGCAGGTCAAACTGCATCAACTTCTGAATAAATATATTGAGAAGAACAGAAGTTTGACAAGATATGCTGAATATTTTGCTTTAAATTATACCAATACTTCAGTTCCTTGCTTTAGGGTCACTGATGTTAGTTCTAACTCTAACCTGAAGTCTTGTTTGTTCAATGGCTTGTCATTTCATGTTGTGAAAAATAGTAAAATTTTCATTGATGAAGTGTGACTTCTTATTTAGAGGATACAACATCTAACACACAAAGAACAAAAATATATTAAGGCCTAGTGATACATCAGAGGGTACAAAATCAAATTTGCACAACTTGAAGTACAGTCTAGCTCATTTGAGCTTTGATTAAAATTATTCCTCAATTTTTAGAGCAATCTAACAAGCTGCAAACACCTACTAACAACTATTACAGAGTGAAATTGTGACAGATGAATTACAATCCTCATTTGGGAGGGTGACGTTTGGCAATATCTGTTATCCATTGATCGCTGTACCCAAAGAACAGAATGCATGATAGTTTTGTTTCTGCTAACACTGATACATATTTCTACAAATTGTGAAATGAAGATTTCTCTTCATTTATGTCAATATTCTGGAATCAATCCAACTCATTGTCATCATTGAATCAAGAATCTGGGTTTAAGTTACTACTTACATCTGCACACAACGAGATGATATCAGGTAAATAGTAATTGAAAGCAAAAGTGAGATGCAAAAAGCGGACAAGACTGATCTATCCAAATAGTTGACAGCCTTTGCATATAATATCACATTTTCAGCAGATACTGGATACCAAAAAAAAACATATAGGCATTCAAAAAAGAAATAGAAAAAGATACTTGTTCATCAGCATGACCACACAAACTGACACTCAAGAGCCTAAACAGTAACATGATAATATAACAGCCAAATTACAAAAGATTAAAGAAACTACGCAGAATAGAGCACGTGCACATCAAACAATTGTCCAGTCCTTCCCCTGGGGAATCACCTCTAGGAGTCGAGACCAAATCAAAGCATACAGGAACTATGTTACTGATAAAGCATAATAACAGGGCATATATAAGCTCATGCTTATAAAATCTGATACAGGAACAGGCTGACACTCGAGCCTAAATAGTAACATGATAATATAACAGCCAAATTACAAAAGACTAAAAGAAACTACGTAGAATATACCATGTGCACATCAAACAATTGTCCAGGCCCTCCTGGGGAATCACCCTTAGGAGTCAAGACCAAATCAAAGTATACAGACAGGTATGTTACTTATAAAGCATAATAACAGGGCACATATAAGCCCATGCTAATAAAATTTGATACAAGAACAGGCCTTAACATTTGTAACGAAAACTATTAGAGCATATATGCCAGTCGTTAAATTTACAGAGCACACATAAGCTAATAACTTATAAAATCTGATTAGTTCCACATTCCAATATTTTTTGCCAATAGACAAGACAACCTCAACACAGAATAACTGAAAATCAGGGTGAAAGAATTTAGCAAAGGAGAAACATAAGATTCTGTTGCAGTTATATTTGGCAAGAGAAAGCAAGCCATATATCACTCATCTTGATACAATTTTGAGATTAGCTGAAGGGAACTACTTTACTGATAAAGCATAGCAACAACAAAGACTAGATAGCTTGATTGCCTGCAACTTGGTACAAAAAGGAAATAAAAGAAGACTGTACAAAAAGATAAAAGCATCCTACAGATATGCTGAACAAAGTTGTATGAAAAAAATGACTAAAGACTACCCTTATAGCATATCTATACAGTAATAAACATTAGGAAGGTGAACAATGAGTAATATTTGCTCCTTCCTTCCCATTTTTTATACGACAGTTTGGCAAAGCAAGTTGGTTGAAAGAGTTACTTTGCTCAGGTATGACATCAGTAATGCCAGACAAAAGCATTTCTCATATCATGCTGAAGTTTTTGTATAAGATTACTTACAGAGACAGCCGAACTACACAGTTTACAGTTTAAGCTAAAAATTTTACATGCAGTTGATCAGAGTTAGTATTTTTGAACATTTTGAGACACTCAAAAGAACCCGAACGTCTTCTTAAATGGTAAAAGGGGTATGTGCTAACAACATTATGCTCATTCACCAAACATAAATTCCAAAATTCCATGTAAAAGCTAGGAATAGAAAGCAGAGCAACATTTCCAAGAGAGTACAACAAGGAGCCTCACCTCAGTACATTGGTCGTTAACATTTGACACAAATTTAATCCCGAAGACCCAGCTCAAGCTCAAGCTCATCATCTTCTTCAAACAACTTTAGCAGACGAGCATACTGCTCTTCACGCTTCTTCTTTTGCCAAAACTTGAAAAGGAAAAATGATAGAAGCACTACTGCCACAAGGGCAACACATACAATGAGTACAATTGACCCAGTGTTACTGCTGGATGCAGCATGACTATCAACTTTTGTTCCATTTCTGGGATTTAAAGAATCGTCTGAAAAGCCTGAAAGTAAATAATACACATATAAACAATCAAACTGACAAAACCGAAACAAATTCAAGTACAAGAATGCTTTTCATAAAAATGTAACCATAAACAGGTTTGATGGGATATTTTTCCTGGGTATCTTTGAACAAGGACAAAAGAACATAAAATGGCAGCAACACCTATGGGGAGCTAGATTATTATAGCATACTGATTCCATGTCAAGGAAGGACAAATTGTGGAACCCCTAGTTGAGCTCAAATCTTTTCCACAACAACACTGACTCTCCTTTTTATGTCCCAGAAACATAGAAGATGGTGCCAGATGGTATGATATGGTGAAGAGAACGCAAATGATGAATATTAGACATATAGGATTGGATACTAAATTCACGAGAAGCAAACAATCGAACTGGGAGCAGTCAAGAGTCAAGGTAAGGGATGGACAAATACAAGTGTCTAAGCCTTACCGGGGCTTACTCAAATAATGGAACCATGTCATGCCCGTAATAACATTCATAAAAGAAAGAAAAAACCAATATAGGAACTTCAACTAAGAAAGAAGAAGAATAAGAAGAATTGCTTAAGTAAGGTAGTCGCTTCTATGACATCTTCTATTACTTCATCAAAAATAAATAAATAATGGAACCATGTCGGGGCAGTCATTACTAGTGGACTGAATGCACAAGACAGTGGTCTCTTTCTACAACGCCCAGCTGGGACACTTTGATTAAAATTATGGTCTGCTGGCTAGTCAGAAAGCTTATCCTGCAGTAATCTCTCATGTAAATCGGTATGGCTAGTTGATCATACTCATTTTCCTTGTAAATTTTGCAACTTCAACAACGTACTGGGAAGTGCTTCAGACTTTTCCTTTCCGCATTGGTGAGTGCTTAGGTGACATTGTCAGCATATTGGGCAAATGGATTGGACCAATCCTCAAAGTTCCATTGATTGAGAAGAAAGAAGGTCATGATTAGCTCTAGGCAGAAAAACATAGCATATTGTTTTCACCTACTAGCAATCATTTACCAAAAGCGAAATTATTAACATGATATTTTCATCACCTTTTCAGTTATTTTTGTCATTCCTCAATTTCTCCTCCATTGTCTACAAATTTGAGGTCTGCCAGCTGGATCAACTTAACAACTATCTCCTTTAAAACATAGTTTTCTCATTTTCCCATTTAAGAGCTATAAGGGTATATTCCAAATTGGTCAATATTTGCATGCAGTTCTACCCAAAATAGTAAAGTATACTGCATACCCTTGGCAACTCAGAAATGGTAGAGATATAGCAAACACAAGGAGAAGCCTATCTAGTTGGACACTCAACTACCCACTAACCTACCACCCTAAACTGCCTCCTCAGGAAGCTGGAGATGCGATATGTCTTGTCTAATCACCTTTTCCCCAATACTTCTTTGACCTACCTCTACCTCTCATGAAGCTCACCACAGAAAACCTTCTCAGCCCCCCTCTTTGGAGCATCTGCATCTCTCCTCTTCCCATGTCAAAACCATAGTAACTCATTTCACCACCACCAACAACAACAACAAAAAGAAAAAGAACCTGAAGCTGTAATTTAGTTGTTGTAACATCAAGACAAGATCAGCTTCATTTTCTTGAATTTGTCACAAGACTCCCTTTTTCTCAAACCCAGACAGAATACTGACAATTAGAAACTGACAACCTTTTCACATACAACCGTTGCCCCAAAATACGACAGTAAAAAGCAAGAGTAAATTAGAAATTCATCTTAGCTTCCTATATACGCAATCTTTATTCTTTTTATGCTTTATTACAATTTTTTTTTGCACATTTTCTTGAAAAAAATAAAGAGGGTAAATGATATCAAATTGAATCAAGATCGTTAATTGACACTCTTATTTCCGAATTCCAAACTCATCATTCTTTCTTAAACAGAAAGGATCTATTAGGAACATTCACCAGTATGAAATAACCAATTAAAACCATCATACAACTAAAATAGAATCGGAAAAAAAAGGGAAAATCAAGATCTGGGTGATTGCATGCAAACCTGTGATGAATTGATGAAAAAACGAAAGGAAGAAGAGAAGAAAGGGAATGGATCTCCCATTAGAGACCCCTTTCATCTCCCTGTTTTGCTTTTTTTCTCTATACTTTCTCTTTTTCTCCGTAGCTATCAAAACACCTTTTCTTTGTCTAATGGTCTTTTTCTCTTCTGTTTTCTTCTTTCTTCTATCTTTCTGTTATCTACTTTTCTCCTTTTTCTTTGTACACAATATATTTACCGTTTGGACATAAATACTACTCTTTTAAGGAATTGCAAATTAAATATTTATTTTATTAAATTATATATTATTACAACTTAATATATTAGATCAATTTCATAAATCGTGTGTTTAGGAAGGATAAATAGTTTACATAGAGCAACGACTCAAAATTTTTTAAACCGAAACATAAAACTATAAAACTAGAAAAGAAAGAAAAAAAATAACAATATGTTAAATAAGTATAAGCAACAAATATCACTACATGTGGAGGAAAAAGAAAACACGTGAAACATAACATAGTAATAAAAGTACGATACGATAAGATAATCTTCTAACATTCTAATCAGTTAAAATTGTGTCATATTTTTCTGATCAACTCCTCTAATTCTTTGTCGAACTATCTTTACCTTTTCCTAACCCTTGCTAAAATCAACCTCTCACACTCCCCCACCTCATTGACACGTACATCTTCACACTTTCTCTTCATATGTTTAAACTATATCAATCTCACTTTTCTTATTATATCGATCATGAAAACTATTTCCATCTAGTTACGTATAACTTTGTTCTTAAGGATATTGCTTCTAATTGCCCACACATCTTCATCTTATAAACATAACTATTTTTGATTCATTAACACTTTGCCTTATATAATATTTCCTTCATTTCAAATTAATTGGGTTGAGACATTTTTTATTTTCATGAATTTAATTGTTTAACTTTAAGATCACTTTTAGAATAGTTTTTTAATTTTACGATTTATAATTTAGTATTGAAATTAATTATTAATTAATATTTACTTATTTTAATCATAATTTGACAATAATTAACAATGATAAAAATGAAAAATTATACCTAATTTATGTCTTAATTTTTTATTTTTTTTTAAAAAAAGATGTGAAACACCTCAATAATTCAATTAATTTAAATTGAAGAACGTAGTCGCAAAATTGATCTAACCATTACTTTGTTAACTTACTAAGCCTTTAAAAATTCATATATTTATATAAAAGACAACTTTAGGCCCGCCTATGTGGCACTACAAGCTAGAATTTCCTTTTAAATTTATTTATTTTCAAAACTAGTCTTCCCATTTCATGAAAAGTTGTTACTTTCATGAAGAGTTGCGATTTTTATAAAATAATGTGACTTCTATGAAAGGTCGTGACATTTCCGAAGGATTGTAACTTTTATGAATGGTTGTACCCTTTCCATGTAACTTTTTCAAAAAGTTGTAACCTTTTCAATTAGACACAATAAATATTTGTTCACACTATTAATTGATTTCTATAAATAGAGGAAATTCATCTCATTTTAAACAATGATAATTCTGAACATCTTCTTTTTCTACATAATTAAATATTATTTTTATTTCAGTACACTACTGAATGAAATCGTTCTATCCTGAGAGAATCTATTTCTTTAATTCTCGGGTGATAGAGGGAAATAATTTCCTTAAAGGGGACACTTGACATTCAATGGGCTCGATTTTTTCCTTTCTGTTTTATTATTTTATTGTTAGAGATCCTGATATGTTTGTTTTATAGTTGTTTATGTTTCTTCAAAGTTATTGGTATAAGTATTTGTTGATACAAATTAAATATCACATGTTAATTGAGTACGCACACCAGTTTTTCCAAATAAAATTGTAGTTTCAAATTGAACTTCATCACCCCGGTATGTTGATTTTAAAAAACACCCAAACAAACTTAATAGTTTTATGTAATATTTTGCCAATCAAGTGTATATAATAAGTTGAATTATTGTCCTATATGATACATTTTTCCTTTAATTTTTCATTTTAATAATTAATTATAATACATTTAAATGAAGTAATTTAAAATGATACATGCAAAGAAAACAATATTACTGAACTTTTTACACGTTGAATTAGAATATTCGTTCATTTTTTTCGATCTTTTAAAATATATTTATCCCTTCACCAATGATTATTTATTTATTAGAAAATTTAATATTTTTGATTGATGTTCATTTGTTTTTCCATAAATATCATATAGTAACATTTCTTGAAAGTAAAAAAAATGAATTATAAAATCGAATTTAACATAATTGATTGAAAGATAAATGATAAGACGTTATAATTATCACGTTTCTTTACATTATTAATGTTTGTTACTACGTAACCTTGTATGTAAGATAATATAATATTTTAATTTTAAGTAGCCGATATGTTTTAAATATTATTTTTTAAATTTTGTGATATTCTTACTAGTAAAAGAATAATAACAGTGTTCCAATAATTAAGATATTTTCGACTTAATGTAATTAAACTGGATAAAATAAGGCAAAAATCTTATAAATGTGAGAAAAGGAGTAGCTGCAGGCCTGCAGCATAAATTTGGTATGCATGTCAACCGACTCGGTAACAATGGCGTGGTGGAGAACTGATAAAGGAGGGCCAATGATGGTACTTTCGGATTTGAGAAGTGCTTTTAACTCTGTCTCCGACGGAATGCCACCGTCACCCGCACTCTCCGTCAGGCAAATGGAATTCTTTTTTCAGGTAATCTTATTGATAATTTTGCAATGTTCTAGAACATAGAAGTGCTTGATTGTTCTCTTCTCTTTTTTCATAAATTTACGGCCAATTTTTACAACAATCTCATTGATCCCCGAAGTTACGGGTTAAATTCTCAAATGGCTGGCTGCTCAGTACCATTGGAGAAATTAATTCTACGATTAGGGCAAAATTGGTGCATTCATAATTCATTTGATTCCTTAAGACCAGATTAGGTAGAATACAAACATGCTAACTGCACTATTCTAATCTTGACGTTTACCAATAACTCACTATCGCAATGTAGGCTCTGCGTGTTTATGGGTTTTGACACCTTTGGAGCACATGATCAGGTGCAAATTGCCTATTTTTTTTGGGGCAAAGTAAGTTATTTTAAATCATTGATCACATATTCATTTGCAAGTTGCCCTATTATTATATGCAAATTTCCTAGCTTTCAGATGAAGCAAGTCATTTTTATACATTGACCAAACAATTTTTATTTCATTGTTCTTTCTTTTATAAATTCATAATCATGTAAAACACGCAATAGCTTCTTTGGTCAATGCTAGCTACCCCATATAATTACAAAGTGGAATATAGTTTTAGTTGTCAAGTTGTTTAGAACATTTAATAAGATTATTCCTAAAATTATTTTGTTATCAGCAAAGACATTCATACAGTTAGTAGCTGACATATTTTTCTATAAATTTGGAGGTTATTCTGACTTTGCCTAGCACACAAAGTAAGAGAAGAGAGAGACTTTGAAGATGGAAGCAAACTCTAACTCTGCTGTGCCCCTCTGTACTCCTTACAAACTGGGGAGATTCAAACTCACTCATAGGTCAGTATATACACGTCACGTCATTTTTATCAGTTACCTTTGATTTTTACCTTCATATTGTTATCGAGCCTAGAAGAATTAGCTCTTTAAACGTAATAACTGTTGTATATTTAGACTCTTATAACTCTTGAATATTGCAGAATAGTTTTTCCAGCACTTACGAGGAACAGATCACAAAATAATACTCCACAGCCACATTTAACTGAATACTATTCTCAAAGAGCTACTAATGGAGGGCTTATCATTTCTGAAGCAGCTGCTGCATCTGATATTTCTAAGGAGTACGTAGATTACCCCTCTCTTCCTCCTCCCCTAGCTCAAAATAAGATAGTTTTCATGTATTTCTCTATTATATGAAATCGAGCAAAGCATGTTCAATTCTGGTTTGAGTACAAAAATACAACTCCACTTACATGTGGGATATCTAACTTCACTTGTGATTGATGCCCAGACATTAGTATTCTGATAGAAAATGAATAATTAAGCTCAATTACTAATAATCAAATCCTCAAGAACTATACATGATGTTTTCCACTGCTCTCCCTTATTGTCGTTTTTTCCCTATTCATAACTACTCTGATTTTGCTGCACTTGAGCTGAGGGTCCTTCAAAAACAACCTCCCTACTTCATGAGGTAGGGCTAAGGTATACTTACGCTCAACCCTTGCCAAACTCTACTTGTGAAATTTCACTGATATGTTGTTGTTATCAAGAATAAAACATGAGATAGATACAAGTTTTTTCCATGTAAAACTCTTGATTTTTTTTTAAGTTTTACTAATAATTTGCACATTTTCTTAAAGGTGCCCTAACTTGCCTGGAATATGGAATGAGGAGCAAGTGGAAGCATGGAAACCAGTAGTGAATGGTGTTCATGAGAAAGGAGGCGTCTTCTTTTGTCAAATTTGGCATTCAGGCCGCTTATCTGTCCCGACTGTTAGTGCATTATTTTTCTCGATCGGCATTGGCTGGTCCACAAGTAAGAATGACCTAGTTTGACTTGACTCGGAGTTTAAGAAAATAAAGAAGACTTTTGAATCTTGCGGTGTCCTAAATTAAAGTTTTGTCGAACGTAAAAAATTGTGCTTTAATCTTGTGGCCTTAAACATGCCACGTGGAAAACTAAAACTAAAATGTTACCAAACAAAAGAAAGAGATCATTCCTTTTGAACCAGACTAAAAAGGAAAGGAGATCATTCTTTTTTTAACGGAGGGAATAGTAGTTTCTGCTGCATCTGTCAATTATATGCTGTTTCTGTCTTCTTTTTCACATGCAGGACCTGATGATAAAGTGTATGCGAAACCAACACCTCTTCCTCTGGAGTCTGATAAAATTCCTTGCATTGTAAATGATTTCAGGATTGCAGCCCGTAACGCGATTAAAGCTGGTAACTTATATCAATCCCCATTAAATAACTGATGAACTTCAATATTTACCAATAACAAGATTGACGATGGAATCCAAAAATTATAATGAAGATTTAGAAGTATTCATTTACTCAATGACATACCTATAGTTCATTTTCCAAGCATTTGATAACTTAACTAGTTTCACGTGATATATATGAAGGATTTGATGGAATTGAGATCAACGCTTCAAGTGGCGGCTACCTGATTGATGAATTCATGAATGATCAAGTCCATGGTTGGACTGATGAATATGATGAAAGTATTAAGGACCGTTGTCGTCTTGCCCTGGAAATTGTAGAAGCAGTGGCAAATGAAATTGGAGCTGATAAAATTGGTATAAAATTATCTCCTTTTGATGGCAAAAAGGACTCAAATTCAGAAGCACTAGCAACTTACATGGCAAATGAACTAAGCAAGCTTGGCGTTCTCTATCTTCATGTGATGGAGCCCAGAGAAACAGTTAATAGAAGTCTTCTTCCCATTAGGAAGGCTTTTAAGGGGACACTTATTGCTTCTGGTGGTTATGGTAAATCTGATGGAGAGAAAGCCATCGACGAGAATTATGCAGATTTGATCTCATTTGGACGTATGTTCTTGGCTAATCCAGATTTACCAAAGCGTTTTGAGGTTAATGCTCCACTTAACAAGTATAATAGGAGCACTTTCTACACCAATGATCCAATTATTGGCTACACTGATTATCCATTTCTTGAAGTTGCTTCCTAATTATTCACATGTATATCTCGCAGGAGTTGTGTCTACTCTAATTAAATGCAATTAATAAATGATCATGTTGGTGTTGTGTCTATGATGAGAACTCTGTTGTATTATAAAATAAGTTCACATGGTTATGTAAAGAATCATGTAGAGTTGTGTGTACATTTGATGAAAACACTGTATGGTTGGTTTGCTTGTGTTGAAATTGAAGGTTTATTTGTAAGTTCGCCCTTCAAGAGTTCAATTGTTCCTTTCTCATTTAGCACTACATACATGATCTTAAAAGAACAAATTGAAGTCAAGGGACTATCACAAATAATCTCTTGCAGTTCTGCATAAATTTCATTTTTTTCGGACCCCACTTAATCTATCAGAATCAATCTCTCTACTCTACAATGATAGAACTAGGGTCTAGGTACCTCTCAATTCTCATTCTTTCCATATTTCACTTATCGTATTAGACGATTTGTTGATATTGACTTGTTCTGAAGAACAAGTACGAACTCTTTTAATTTTATCCATGTGGTCAAGTTTCAATATTCGTTGTTGTAGACAACACTGAGGAAACAAAATGCTTCCATGAGAGCCTTTAACATTACTTGCAAAGCCAAGCAAGAATCTCATGATATTAAAAAGGGGAGCAGAATTGTATCTGTGTGTATTTCATTAAACTTATACATTTTAATTTTATATTCCAACATTTTAAAATAAAAAGTCTTAACTCATAATATGATTAGTTTTGTTGGAGCAAAAGATTGCATCACATAAAAAAGATCAAAAATTTATTTTCTATCAATGTCAATTCAATCGACCTCTTCATACTAAATTTATCTAATAAAATTTATAATTTCTACATGATTATAAGATATTTGACAAGATCAAATTTATTTTTTACGCACCAAAAATAAACATATTAAAGAAAGGGAAAATTGTATATAATAGCAAACTAATAACCTAAAATAAATGGAGTAGCTAGGGTTTGATTTTATTGTGCTCCATAGCAAACGTTAGCCAAAGTTTGTCAGGCGCCTCTCTCCCAAAAATCTCGCTCGCCACTCTCCCATTCTCGCTCGCCACTCTCCCTCTGCTCGCCTCTCTCGCTTTATACACAGAAGTGTATAAATTCTGTTTCTGTTTCGTATAATGCGAGAGAAAATTGTATATACACATGCAAAAACATATATCTTCCTGTTATACACTTAATTATACAATTTACAAACGTTTTACTTCAATTCAATTGTAAACAAATGCAAATTTTATACAAATATTACAATTGCAAATTATACAATTGCAGTGAAATATAATTTTCTCTAGATTTATACAACAGAAGTTTATATATTGTGTTTATGTTTTTGTATAAAGCGAGAGAAAAACATATATCTTCTTGCTATACACTTATGATTATGCAATATACATACATTTTAATTCTATTCAGTTATATGCAAAGCAAATTTTATAAAAAAAAATTGCAGAGAAATAGGCAGCGAATTATATAATTGTGCATTATACAATTGTAGTGAAATATGATAGCGAATTATATAATTGCAGCGAAATAGGCCAGCGAATTATACAATTGTATATGTATAGCGAATTATACAATTTTATGTTTACTATAGAGCGCAATTATGCAAACTTTGGTATGACATACGAATATAAATTTTTTATTTGCTATATATAAAAGTTGTCCTTAAAGAAATGCGGTTCGAAGAATTGGAAATTTAAAAATGCGCAAATTTTGGAGGTCAAAATTTGAAAAGCACACGATCTTTGAAATCTCACACTGCTTCAAGGGCAAATTCGTAACTGAACACCGAGAATTTGGGGGTATTTGCGTCATAAAAAAATTCTCTGTTTCTCTCACGCTTCATTGTCATCCTCATCAACGATCGTTAATCATTCACAGAGAGAGAGATCCGAATCCGAAGGCGTTTTAGAGTATTTGAGTAAATCTGAATCGGCAGAAGGAGCGATTCAACAGGGCGAGGAAATGGCGAGAAGAGCGGAAGAGGAGTACGATTACTTGTTTAAGGTTGTATTAATCGGCGATTCAGGAGTCGGAAAATCCAACTTGCTTTCCCGATTCACCAGAAATGAGTTTCTCTTAGAGTCCAAATCCACTATCGGCGTTGAATTCGCCACTCGTACACTCCAGGTCCCTTTTTCACTCCTCATCCTTTGTTTTTGTTCGTTTCCTCAAGCGCGCGTTTTTGAATAATGCAGTTGTGTATACCCGACGTTTGCATTAACTGAAAAATTGATGTATTAAGTGCTAATACTCGATACGTGTCTCCTGTAAGCAATTCAATTGTACCATAAGAGTTATGTGCTTCTTTGTTGAGTTTAATGGGAGAGTGCTAAGTATTATTTATTGTTGTGATCGCGTTGATTTTGTATTTATGGGCATGTTGATATGTTAGGTTCAGTAACATTAATAGATGCCTTGTTTCCAAAATTGACTTCCTTGCTTGGTGGCATGGAGTTAGGGTTTGGATGGGATGTAGATGTATTATATTACCTTGTGATTAGACTTACATGACTTTTCTAGATCTATGAAACCCTTGCAGTGCTTGGTTTTTAATTTGCAGTGTGTAAGAGTTATGCATTGTGATGGTATGAAATACATAAAATGAAGTGCAGATAAAATTAGCTTTTTTATTTTCATTTAAAATGGAGTGAGTAGAAAAGAAATGGCATTATATATTCTATGGTCGCTTTGCTTTGCTGCTAGTAAAACCCAAACATCCTTGCTTCTACTTTTCACTTCTTTTCTGTTGGCCATTCACTCCATTTGTATTTTTTTTCCATATATGGTGAAGTTATTAGAAGTTACTTGAATACAAACAGTAGCTGTGTTCTTCCCTGGATTTATTTGGTATTAGTATCCCTTCCTCTCCTTGTATGATTAATCTTCTCTAAAAAAACTTATGTATGTCTATATTAATTAATTCAAACCTTCTATAAGCAGGATATATTGATATGGTTACCAGTCCATGTTAGGAAAAACTCAGAGCCATTCCTTTATTGGAAGTAAGTGTTAGTAAAGGGAAGAAGAAGAGAGCATCTTTACAGCTGAAATGAAATGCATACCTTGTATTTGTCCATTGTTATCAAAACTGTGAATGATTTCATTGTCTTGAAAATCCTCAATTAATTTGAGTGAGAAACACATTCCTCATCTGTGATTGGTCGTATCTTGGTGGACTGTATAAGAGCCTTGTTAGTAAAAATGACATGAAGGATTGAAAGAGGTAAAGGAGACATGATGTGTAATCTGGCTAGAAGTACTTCTAGTTGGACTTCTCACTTAGCAAAAATGATTCTTATCAAACTGTGTGTTTGTTCTTAAGGACGGACTACCCTTATTTCCTTCTCTTACCCAACCATTTGTGTAACAAAATGACTCTAGAAGCTAGATGTTGTAATTGCTTAAAAACCATATCCTGATCTATCAGAAATAACATCTCTACCTCACCTCTGGGCGCTGAGGTAGAGGTAAGGTCTGAATACTCTACCCTCTCCATCCCCCTCTTTGTGGTACTACATTGGGTATGTTGTTGTTTATCTAAGGGAGCTTCTACTGTAACGAAAGCTCTCATATTTTGTAGATCTTTGATACAGAAATATATAATGCCAGACAATGAAAGAAAAAAGCTTTTATGGTTAAAGCAAATGTTGTTGCATGATCATTTGCTTGTGTTTTGATCTAGCTGTTTATTACAAGTTTTAAACTCTAGGAAACCTAATGTGATAATGCCTCCATTACCTGTTAAATGTTACTCTTGAATCAAATGAAGAGGTCCATTCTACTATTAATCGAAGTCTGGAAGGACCTAGTTGTCTTCATTCTGAGCAACTGGTTTTCCAAATAGGGAGTAACAGGGCATCTTCCAGGTTCACTGAGGTCAAACACGACTCTGGAAGACCAGTCCATTGCATTCTATCTTTAAGAGATGCCATGAGTCTAGTCCTTTGTGATAATTCAACAAAGATTCACCACGCTGTACTCCATTGAATAACACCTCTGTTCTTGTTGCTATTGGTACTGCTACAATTTTTGGTAATTGTAGAATTTATGTTGTATTAAAATTCTTGTTGCTCAATTTTGATGTGCCTAGGTTGAGGGAAGGACCGTCAAGGCTCAGATTTGGGACACAGCTGGACAGGAGAGATACAGAGCCATTACAAGTGCTTACTATAGGGGTGCTCTTGGAGCTCTTCTGGTATATGATGTGACAAAACCCACTACCTTTGAGAATGTTAGTCGGTGGTTGAAGGAACTGAGGGACCATGCAGATTCAAACATTGTGATTATGCTCATTGGAAACAAAACCGATCTGAAGCACCTCAGAGCAGTTGCTACTGAGGATGCTCAAAGCTTTGCTGAAAAAGAGGGCCTTTCTTTCATTGAAACGTCTGCATTGGAGGCAACAAATGTAGAGAAGTCTTTCCAGACAATTCTTTCAGAAATCTATCGGATAATCAGTAAGAAGCCACTTTCTTCAGAGGAGCCAGCAAATGCTAACATCAAAGAAGGAAAGACTCTTGTTGTTGGGGCAGAGGAGCCTGCTCCCAAGAAGGCATGTTGCTCTGCATAGTAATGGTCATTAGTTTTTTAAGCCTCTAAATTGTTCCTTTTGTTAGTGGTAATTACTACTGTTTCTTTCTCTTTTTTCTCTTCTATATTTTTGGTTTATGATATACCTATTTTCATCATTAGGAATGTTCATGTGCAATACATGTTAAAATCTTGCTATACCATGCCTCATTAAGAATGAGATCAATTATTTCAAATGACATATCAGCAATTATTTCCCTTCGTTTTAATTTGGTCTGTCTTAGAAATAAAAAAAGTACTCTGAATCTTATGGTCTTCTAAGTAAAAGTACGTATGACATACCCTTCAGATACAAGAATTCTGGGGAGGTTAATGGTGATAATTAGTATTTCCACTTATAAACGGTAAGAATTCCATGTTTAATTTCCCACCAAAACAAGCATTTCTTTGAAAATATTACTCTAAATTCGTTACACGTGTTATGCATGGACCGAATTGAGTTAGGGCTGGACTACCTAGTATTCTGGTGTAGTCTACTCAGCTGATTATTTTAATCTATTCTAGCAATAATGTTATATAAGGCATATTTTAATTTCATCTCATCACTAGTAGCTAGTTAACTAATTCTAATCAAGTTATTCATCCAAGATCCTAATTGCATCAAACAGTAATTGTTACATGCACCTGAAGCACAGTTGCAAATGTATTTCCACTAACGGGAAGATACACAGGAGTTGAGACATTCTAGCTCTAGTAAACATATGTTTTAGTTACAATCTGTTCGACATTTTGCAATTGGAACAGAGGGATACAGCAACGCAACATCAGCAGTTAACCACAACAGTTGCCCTTCTGCTCAATTGGTTGTCCCTTGATTTGAACAGTGCTACCTGTCCTCTTTGCTCCAGCTGGTTGGTTACCCATTCTGCAAAACAAAATTTCGGTTCAGCTCTTGGATGAAACTGTGTGAAGACTTAACTACAAACTGCTAAGAAATGTGGTTCGGGGCGGGAACAGAATCTCTACTTGTTACCAACATTGTTCACCTCAGTTAAATACACATTCATATATAGTAAGCTAGTAACTAGTTCATAGAAAAAATAGCAGCAACAGTCTGGCCATATAACATAGCTATATATATCAACAATTTCATACCCCCTAATGCAATTTATTCAGGTAAACTACAAACATGTTGAAATGTATCAGTGTTCATTACCCAAATTGAATCAACAAATTGTGAGAGGAATGATGTGGCTACACATTTTACAGAAATAAACGTGGAAGGAAATATTAGCCCACTTACTTTTTCTTTATCTCTCCAGCCATCGTTAAGAAAGCCTGCTCCACGTTGATGGAGTCTTTTGCACTTGTCTCAAGGAAAGGGATACCTAGTTCATCTGCCAGAGCCTGAATAAATTTGAAGTGATGTTACAAATGCATAATTGCTTTAACTGGGAATATGAAATAACTGACAATTAACTCATATAGCTAAGAATTTCATCCATGCGGTCAAGTTTCAATATTTGTTAGAATAATTTGAAGACTATTATACAATCACATGTTTCATTATGTCACTGTTTCGGACTGACAGTGACAGCTAACAATGAGGTAGATTGTAGCAGCTTAAGTATGTACTCTTCAATTTTCCACTGAGAGACACAAACTACAGACAATGGTCGCATAAAGTACTCCAAACATAAGCCCTACAAAGAAAATGTAGCATAAGTGAATTTGCAATTTTTTACTTTTTCAATCTGATCACTTTTTTTCGAAGATTTTTGTCCAACATCTTCATTGAGAAGAAATGTAAACACCAAAGTAGGTAGTACCCTTTTCAATCCAAAAGACACTATAGTCTAGATGTCTACAAGGAAACCAAAAACCCTACTTGAGCATAGTAAAGAATTAACATGTTTGTGGCACATCACTTGAGTTCAAGGGAGAAATTAAATGAAAAGAACATGAGAGAATTGTTAGAAAACAATTTAAAAAATAGAGGAAAATGAGATGATTATCAGCATTTGTCAGCAAGCTGAGTTCAAAGATGTAATATTACCACTAAACTAAGCTTGAATAGTACAAATGAAAATGAAACGTAATGTTTTCTGTTAAAGAGGCAACAAAAAATACCTTTCCCATCTGTGTGTCCACGACCTTGTTTTCTACCAAATCGCATTTGTTTCCCACGAGAAGCTTGCACACACTCTCATTTGCATATCTGTCAATTTCATTCAGCCATTGCTTGACATTGTTGAAGCTCTCCATTTCAGTTACATCATAAACAATCTACCATAATACAACCACAAATAAGAACACTTCAAGAACAAAAGAAGCCACATGACCATTTTTCTTTAACCAGTATGTTTAAAAGACTATGACATTAAGCTAGAAGAGACAAGAAAAGAAAGCAAAAAAGTTTTACAGCTAGGGATGCAATGAATCTCAAATCTATCTGCTCGAAAGAAATCAATGGCACACTTATTTGAGGATGACATGTATTACAAAAAGGCATGGCAAGCAAACTAAGAAAAATTTTTACATTGTACAAACCACACCATTTCCTCCAAACCCCTGAAAAAACAAAATACATTGTCAACATTTTGACATCTTTTATCTCAGTTTTAACATCCTCTGCTTTTTGAAAACAATAATGGGACAAAGTTAATTTTATCACTTCTCCTCCACCTTACTTTATATGACACTCTTTCCATTTTGGCCCATCACAAGAAGTTCAAAGCCTTTATAATTGAGAAAAAACTAACTTTTCTTCTTTTCCAGTTCTATTCTCTTCAAAAGTTCCATCATATATTTAAAAGTGAATAAGGACTTGCGAGTCCCACAATGCATGAACATAACAAGAAGTGAGAGAATGGGCCATTAAAAAATTGTCAGGATAAAGGAGAAACCAAAAATAAATAAATAAAAGAAAAGAATAGGCATACAATGGATTCAGAGGGACAATCTTTGCAAGTAATAAATGGTTTTCTGGTGTCAATATTCAATGTCAATATTAACTAGGAAAGATAGAGTAAATGTCAACCAATTACACCTCGGAGCCAACATAACTATCAGTTACCTTCACTAAACTTGAAATCAAACCCGCCGTGGTTCGGAATTGACATAACAGGGATCACAGAGTGGGTGATTGATTATCCTAACCTTATAAATATATAACTAGAGAAGATATGAATATGCAGGTCGTATTTTCAAAAGATTCAAAATCTGAGGCATTATGGATGCAAGAATAAGTATCATAAGCAATACACAAATACCAAAAAGCTGCAGACTAAATAAGATGCGCTAGGGAGGTGACAAATTCATATTTAAACTATTGCTCTAATATTTATGACCAGGGAAGTTCTCATCAATGTATGTAATATCTCACAATAATCCCATGCGCTCCCCTGTAGTAACTGCTTGTTATAGTCCGGAAACGTTCCTGTCCAGCAGTATCCCACTGCAAAAAGAGACAGCAGTGTGGCATTATAATATGTAAATTAGATAGAGTAAGCATCAAAGAAGTAGTTGATCAATTTAGTCAGTATGCTTTTAGCAAATGCCAGCAGTATGCTTTTTAGCAAATGCCAGCTTCCCACACTGATATCAGTCATATCACTAAAAGAGGTGAAGTGGATATATGATTGTGCTAATCAAAACATTGATCCTCTACCGAGCCTTCAACATTTTAGTTTTAGCACACAGTACCAATTAATCAAATAATAGTCGCAAATTTTATTGCACTAGCCTGACTGACCAACACGCTAACCAAGAAAGAGAAAACACTGCATCAAAGAATAGCAAAATAACACAACTCAATTTACTGAATAACATCAATTATATCTCTGACATCCATGTAATAAGATACTCCCTCTGTTTCACAAAGAATGATTTAGTTTGACTTGACATAGAGTTAAAGAAAATAAAGAAAACTTTTGAATCTTAAGGTACTAAAATAAATTTATGTCAAATGTTCAAAATTGTCCTTTAATCTTGTGGCCTTAAAAGTTGAAATTAAAATGTTATCAAAACAAGAGAGATGTCATTCTTTTACAAACAAACTAACAAGGAAAGAGGATCATTCTTTTTGAAACGGAGGGAGTACAAAAGAATACGATGTAGCAGCAGACTATACCCTACCAAACTCTGCGACCTAGAAAAGGCAAAAGAGAAAGGCTAATCAATCAATTTTCCTGTTCACCACCAGAATGACATCCTTTTTCCTTTCACCTTTTGCCTCACATCCAATTTGATCACCCTTTCTCTACCTATATCTTCTCTAAATCTTGGTTAAAAAAAAAGAGAAAAAAGTCGCGCACAAGTACTTGTTAACAAGAAGAGGATCGAAGTATTACTTTCTTATCAATACAGACAAAGATCTATAAAATCTAGCACGTGGCATGGGACTTCTGGGCATTGCTTGGGTCAAGCTATGCGGCCTAGTGATATACAAACACCCCCACAGCACACTTTCTATATATTTGTCTTCATCCAATCAATGACGTCCATGCCGTAAGAGTATCAGACTCAGACTCGGCAAAAGCTAACATATAAATGAACCCACCTTTCTTTTGCAAAAGCTAACATATAAATGAACCGCCTTTCTTTTGTAATCATTAGAATGATTCTGCTTTAAAAATAACACGATAGTATTTCAGTAGCAAACAGAGACACAATGGATGATTAAAGCAATAACATGCCCACAAGCATCTCAAAGTTTGCAAGACTTCAAACTAAGAAATGGACAATTTGAGATCCCTATCTAATTCAACTGATAAAGCATATGGTTAAAATGACCTGTGAATCAACTGAGTAGCGTCAACATAAGCTCAATATACTATAAGCTAAATATTGGACTTAACAACAATCATGTTAACTAAAATGCAACAATCAACTATACTTACAATTTGCAGCTTGATTGTCTTTCCATCCTGCTCCACAGTCCTAATTTTCTACAATCCAAAAATCATTCCAAAACTTTCATAAAAGACAAACAGCAAGTGACATAAAACAACTAGAGAGACGAGATTCTTACGAAATCAACTCCAATGGTGCTAATGTAACTGTCAACATACGAATCATCCTAAAACATAATCAATCAAAACAACAAAATCATATCCATCAAGCAATAAATCATTATTATCCTACAAAAAAAAGAAAAAATCACCGGCATTTTACCCTAACAAAGAAAATCGAACAATAACATACGCATTATACAACAGAAAATTCATTCACACATACAAATAGAGTACAATCAAAAGAGATCAAAGTAAAATACGTGTACATACGGCGAATCTGAGAAGAAGACAGGATTTGCCGACAGAAGAATCGCCGATCAACAACAGTTTGAACAAGTAATCGCTGCAATCAAAGAAACAAAAAAAATCAGTAATAAAAATGAAAAAAATCATGGAGAAAAGTTGCGATGGAATATGCAGAATATCGTACTATTCGTTGCTCATGTTTGCTTCTTCCCTTCTTTTGGCTAACAGAGTTTTCTGAGAAGTGAGAGAGATGATTTCTCTTTTCGTGTGTATGTCTTTATTAGTCGACTCTTTGGTTTTTTATTTCTTTTTATAATTAATACTCCTATCATTTTGACGAAAAAAGAAAATAAAAGAAAATTTAAAAAGAAATGTCTCAAAGTAATATCGAAGAAAATGATTACCTACCTGTCAATTCATTCCATTATTATTATACCACTTCTCAATTTAGATGTCATTCGGTGCGTTACTACTAATATAAAGATTAGTTATGCTTTTATAGTTGGATATGTATTGAAAAATAATCTTAATAGGGATAGGTTAAGGATAAAATTCATCTTTATCGGTCTTTTCAAAGTCTTTTAAAATAGCTTAGTCGACTTTGTATTTGCAGGTCGCTTTTGATAAATTCATTTTATTTTAAAACACGTTGAATATCAAAATATTAGCCATCAAGAGAGGGAATTTTTTTTTTTGATTTAACTTAGGTCAGTCTCATTATTCACATAATTCTTTCGACTATTGATTGATCGTGCGAGTATGCATCCAACACATTATGAATGAAAAAAGTGTTTATCCTGGATTCTCTTTCTCAAAGAAAAAATCTTCCTCGTTTTTTATACAAACAAGATCCGATCAAATGATGTCTACAGATTGATAATGAGAGGATTCTTAGGATTTGCTTGCTCGAAAGAAGGTGCCGATTAAAAAAATAATTATTTTATTTTCTTTTTTGCTTTCCCCTAGCCGCTGCAGGAAAGGAGTCATCTATCTGCCTAACTTTGTTAGATTTCTCCCAATGTATTCATAAAAGTTTCACGAGTGCATTGGTGGGTAAGTTTGACAACTCATCAAAGTGTGGAACCGAGTTTCTTATTTGGTCAATTTGATCTAAAAGTTATCGGACAACAATTTTGCTTGGTGGTACCCCTCTTAATGATTGTTGACTCCATATAAATTTTTTGTCGGAAGACTCTCCCTCCATTTATTAAGTCAAGTAAATATGGTGAACTATTTTCTAACTAAATTATAGATTCACAAATAAAATAATTTTAATAAATAATAACTATTACGCATGTTTGATGTAAAAATTTTCTGATGCTATTTCAATACGAAATTACCATAATTTTATAAAAATATATTATGGATATTAATCAAACTTAAAAGGAAATAACTGACAATGAAAATTAAGTTGAAAAGTTATTGAAAATTATGATAACAAATGGGTTTCAAGAAAAATTAAAATAAAATACTTTTCGAAAAAATACAAATAATTCTTTAGAAGAACTAGCACGAATATTCTATACAATATCCTAAACATTTACTTAAAGTTTTTCCAAATTTAAATTTTTCTAAACAAAAAAGAAGAAAAAAAACAAATCCTAAACAACATATCTTTGTTTTGTCTTCCATGTGATAAGAAAATATTTTTTTACTCAATTGGCAATGGATAGGTTGGCCATGACTACTACACGTCCAATTTGTTGCACCAATTTAATTAATTAATTTGCAAAAATGATTTGATAGGTTAACTATATGTTATTTTAATATGGTATTTTGTCAACATTATGTAAGTTATTGAAGTAGTCACTTGAAAGGGAAATTTGTCTTGTACTCTAAGCCTCATTAGGGAAAAATCATTCCTTGCCCAAACTCTGTCCAACAATGAATATTCTTCCTCCAATCATTTAGAATGATCAAATTCTATCCCTTTCCTAATTCACAACTACTTGTTTTATACAAAAAAAAATATATAACAATATATCTATCATGTGAGTAACATTTTGATGTAGAGAATAATATGTACAGACAGGAGATAATAAATATCTTATAAAATTAATTGAGATGCATACAGACTAATCTGATTATAATTGTTATCTAAAATAAAAATTTAATAAATCGTATATATGCTCTTATTAATAAACCAAAGTTTCATAGGGCAATTTTTGCATGGATTTAAATGTACGGAGTTTTAAAAAAATGTTTTAACACATATTTTTAAAAAATTAAGTCTTTCTTCTTCCTTTACACTATTTCAATCCAAACAAAATTTCCCTAGTTTTAGAAAACAGAGAAAAGTCATCATGCATGACTGAGCATAAAGAGAAAATCTCGTAAATGATAAAAATAATTAAATACGTTTTATATAATAAAAAATTATTTTTTAGATAATACTATAAATGGTAAATATTTTTTATTTGTTATATATTTATGTAAGTTTTGGAAAGGAAATTATTTTCTGTTGGATGGTTACCCATTCAAAAAGGAGAAATAACTTCTTTATATCATGGATTGGATGTCATTTTTTCTTATAATTATATTAGAGAAATTATTAACTTTGAATGTAATATCAATTGGTTCAATCGTGAGACATTAATTACTATCAACGACGGCTACATTATAGTTAATTACTACTACTACTATTATTATTAATTTATTATTTTAATTTCTACTATTATAGTTCTTTTAAAGAATCTTTTAACAAACCAAACATAGATTAAACATTCTTTAAAAATAATATTTTTCATTAGAAAATAACTTTTATGGTACCAAACATATTACATGAAAAAAGTAGTCTCAACTTAAATGAATAAACTAAAAAAGAAAAAACTATGTCACTCGGGCTCACACTGTCTTGACATGCACCCAGTGACATTTTTCAAGAGCCTGAGTAACATAGACCGACAAGAAAAAAATTAGGGGCAAAATGGCATATTCAAGTTGCTCTTATGACTAGGAATTGTAAAATGCCTTAACCTTCCAACTTGTTTCTTCATATATCCCTCACACAAAAACTCCCTAGAAAACTTGTCCTCAACATCCCTATTCACATCATGAACAAACACATGTGTCTCTCCATCTTCTCTGTTCCTTGCCATCATTCCTGCTGTATAAATTGCTGTCATTCTTCCTGGTGCATCCTCATAGTACCCTGTTGGTGCATCCACCATAATTAAATCCCATTTAATATCATAAATTTCACTAGGTAGACCCTTTAAGGCAAGTTGACACATTGAATATCTAGGATCAGCTATAGTTGTACACTCTGTTCCTTTCCCTGCTTCTATTAAAACATTTGCTTGATTCACTTTACTGTCATATGTAACATGGTAGGACTCCAACATGGGAAATCTCTTCTTGATTTGTTGTATCCATGCCTCGTCTTCTTCGAGGAAGATGGTTCGTCCTCCATAGTTTAGTGTGTGCCACATTAGGCTATCATGTCCAAGACCAAATACAAGGAAGTTGCTAGGTGATTTCTTGTCTAGAATCTTGGATGTTACTAATATCTCTTTCTGTGTTTGTTGTGGTGTGATAGCTGAGGTTGCGTAGTGAATGAGTGATTTCGCTACTGATGATGGAATTTTATTGCATTTTGGTGATGAACAAGTACTTTTTGATGATGATGTACTTACACTGGATAATGTTAATGTTGATCTCAACACAAAGAGAAGTAAGAAAGCTATGAAAACACATATGAGAAGAAGCTTTAGGCTAACTGAACCATGTGTTTTTGGCCTCATACTTGACTTGGGAGTTGTTACAAGTTTTGTTTAAAACTGGGAGGCAAAGAGATATATATATTGAAGATTTTTGATGTAAGATAAGAAAATTCTGGATGAAGCAATGTAGTTGCTGGTAGATATGAAGAGGTTTGGTAGAGAGTGATCTACTTGATAGTGATGGAGTTTGTTGATATTAAGAAGAATGTCAATTTGTTATGGGGCAAGAAAGAAGCACAAAGAGCTTTATGGAATCCTTTCACCAACAAATAATTCAAGTGAATTTCATTTAGTGTAGCTTCAATATATGATTTTTGTATTTGAATGAAATGAACTCGAATAGAGTGGGTAGATTCATATAATCGATCCCTACTAGTTTGGCGTTGAAGGTTCATTGATTGTAAGTGTTACACTTCAAAATGAAAAAAACAAAAAAAGAAGTAAAAGTTTCATAGACATGGTGACTACCATCAACATTATGTCCATCCATGATGAAAAAAGAATATATAAACTAGAGAATTTGATACTAAATGTTAGATCCTACCATCATATTGATGTATCTGTGTAATATTCAAAATTCCTACAAATTTGAAAGAAAAAAAAATGCTTATCCTTTACATTAACTGTACAATAATACTTCCCAACACATACACCACCAAAAGAATTGCTCTCTTCTCATTCCAAGGGCCATTACAAGAGGAGGGTGGGATATGATTCTGGAACTGTATACTGTGCATTCTGCTAAGTACTACTTTAAGTAAAGGCAAAAAAAAAAGACTCGAGAGTTCCATGTGAGTAAAGCTTTTCTCTTGCTGCTGCGATTTTCGTAGATTAGGATTTATCGTTGCTTCCTTGATCCATGAAACTCTACCATTGACTAGAGTTCTGTAATACATCAAAAGGTTGCATCTTCTTGCTCCTCTACAAGTCACCGACCATTGGTTGTATAGTGTAAGAGAGATTCTGTTTGCCCATTGTCAGTGTGTTCCTTTCTTATCTTGTTTCTGTCAATACGAGCTTTACGGACAGCCTGCTGAATTTGTTTCTCATGCTCTTTCAGCATTTCGTCAATGTTTCCACCAGGTGGCATCAAAGGTCCAGAGTAGTGGATTCGATTCTTCTTTGGAATATAACCCTACAGCAAAGAAAAAATAAATTTATTAGGCACTCTACTGGATAGTACTCAGAGATATGCCTCTCTCTGCTTTTGCCAGCCAAAGCGGAAAATGGAAGATCCTTTCTGTGAGTAAATTTCTCTTTCATTGTGTTCTTTTCTTCATTTTTATTTTTTGGTGTGGTGTAGGATTTCAACCATAATATACTACTAAAAGTGGGCCAAAATAGCCAAGACGTAAAGCAAATTGGAAGTTCCTTACCACCGCAGACTCCTTTCCTGTTGAATGTTTGTCCTTCTTATTGGAAGAGTCTTTCCCCAAAAGAGAGTAGGATGAGTCAGAATCATTAAGCTGATTATATGTCCCAGTCGTGTGCTCTTCAGGCCACTGTGAGTGGGTACTGACCTCCCTGCTCATATCATATCTTGAACTACCATGAGCTGCAACTGAATTGGAGAACCTGGACAAATGAGCTGCTGCACCGTGAGGTCTGAAGGAATTTTGAGCACTTAATTCTCCAAATATTGAAGAATCAAATGCCCGTTGAGAACTCATAAGAGGGCCAAGTCCATTGGTATTTGTGTCTATGGAATTTCCAGAATCACTGACTTGTGATAAATGACCATTATATAAAGATCTTCTGCTGGGATCAAAAGGGAAAACAAGGCCGCCATCTTCTTCATGATTGTACTTCTCACTAACGCTTGTGGGATTTAACTGCTGTTTCCTCTTCTGCATGCCATAGAATTCCAGATTATATGCAAATCTTACGAGGCAGCTTAAAGGTGAACATAGTGTAGATAAAGAAAAACTAAAATATGTTATTGGTGTCTAAGGAAAAAACCTGTATGGATGCTGGTAACTCAGCATTAGCGTCAGGTGCTGGTACTGCTTTTGACTGTTTTGCAGCCTTCCTACAAGATTCAATGCCAGATCCTTTTGTACCTTCACGGGCTTCACCTCTTTGCCTAGAAACAGAATATTGCTCAATAAAGTGAAAATGAAAGCGAAGAATCTCTAGTTCAATGAGAACAAAAGAAGGTCTTCAGTTCAAGAGAATTTCTTGAACTGAGATTATTTGACATGTCAGAACACAGTATTGGTTAACAACCCGTTAAAAGCTGTTGAGTCAACTGAACAATATAAGGCTCTTTGGTTTGGTTACTGAGGTCGAAAACTAGGCTGGAATGATAAACACCTGCAGGACCATGACTGCAAAATGCAAGCTGGATGCCTTTGCTTGGGCGAAGAAAAAGTTATCAGACCTTTTCTCATACTCCCTCCATCCCATTTTATGTGGCACCATTTGACTTGGCATGGTGTTTAAGAAAAAAAAGAAGACTTTTGAAACTTGTGGTCTAAATTTGTGTAGTTGAAAAATATTTAAATGATATTTTAAGTTAAATTGCTCCTAATTATAGTAAGGTGACATTCTTTTTGGGACGGACTAAAAAGGAAAGGGTGCCACATAAAATGGGACGGGAGGAGTAATATCTAAGAGATGCCAAATCCTCAATATACTAAATATGCAACAAGACAACCTACTTTTTCTCTAGATGAAGTAATTATCTTTATTGATTAATGGGAAATATTCCAGCATACTAGATTTAAATAAATGGTAGAGAAGAATCAACAAAAATGTGGCAGAACATCCTCAAGGACAAGATCAGATAAATAAAGCACAAGTAATTAATAGAAATTGACAAAAGAAGAGAAATCAGAAATGAATACCTTCTTGCTTCCTCATCTCTCATCTTAGCATCAAATTCCTTGCTTGGAGGGTATTTAGGTAAAGATGATGGATCACAAGGAAGAGGCTTTGTTGTGAAGAACTGGAGCAGAGAACCCAAACATTAAAATATATAAACAGTATAAAGAAATAAAGAGGGTGAAATACCATAAGCAGCAAATCAAACCACCAACCACTAGAAACTTCTTCACTGTGCTTAATTTTCAGATATCTATAACCACATGATTCGTATCCAGAACTGCATCTTACAACATTTTACTAGCATATGCATAGAAGTGATCCAAATAGAATAAAGACAAGATCTTGAGTTCCCAGAAAGGGAAAAGATTGATTATATGGAAAAAGACGTCTGAATAAATTGACTTCCTGATTTGAGGAACTAAAAAGCTCTCTGAGAAGATAAAACAAGCTATTCACAATCTATAAACTAAGTTTTACCTCATTTTGAAGTGCCAAAGTAGCAGAACCCCGATACTCAGGTTCAAAAGCCAGGAGAGAATCCAAAAGTACTAAAGCTGATGGAGGGAAGTCCTTGAATATGCTGGCAAGGCAGCGCTTATATGGCTGTTGAGGTTTAAAGATCGTCGCATGTGGCAATTTTGATTTCTTCCAGTATTCTTCGGATGGTGAACCACAAAGTTTAAAGATCTTATGTAGCTGTTCCACCTGCATAACAGCTTATCCAATGAGTCATTATTGAATGGTCATTTCCTGACCGACAAGGGGTGCTGGTCAGGAAACCTGACCAATTTCAAGCCCACCCAAACCCCTTTTCTGGAACACATTTGTAAATGCACATCAGATATATGTTCAATGATAATACATGCACCAAGAGAAAGATAAGCTATAATAGAGAGAAATGCACATTTTGTTTGGTTAAATGTGTAATGGTGTACAACAGAGTTGGCAGAATGCAGAAGTGACTAATGCATTTCTTTCTTTGATAGAATTTGACTAGTGTATTTTGTATGAGTACCTTGCAAGCATAATATCAGTCATACTGTTTTGAAAGGAAAGGACTAGGGAGAGTACCCTAAGTTCCCAAGGTGCTCAAAGGTGAAAATAACATTCATCTAAAAGAAGTTGATGCTGGACTAACAATTGTATGATTCACTAAAGTGGCTGGAACTAAAGAGCAAAAGTTAAAGAAAATTCTTTATTATTTATCAATGATATGGTAACATGTGGCAACCTTTCAACCCATATTTACCACTAGATTATGCAACATTGCAGACCACTTTAGCTTCTTGAGAAACTTTAACAACCAAGGACACACATGGAAAACATATTCCCGATGTAGGTAGAATATTCTAGGTTGATGTTCTTCAAATGTATCACTTTAACAAAGAGATGTGGTAGATTGAAGGTTCAGTATGAACTTTCCTCGTCCTAAAATGTGCATAGATTAGCAAGGGAAGATGTATCAGTCTATTCTTATCTATAACCAAATATACAAAACAAAAACAGTGACTTCAAACATACCTCAGTTCTTCCTGGCATTATAGGTTTTCCTGCAAACAATTCAGCTACAATGCAACCAGAACTCCATAAATCTACAGCCACTCCATAGTCTGTAGCACCAAGCAAAAGCTCGGGAGGACGATACCACAAAGTAACTACACGACTTGTTAGAGGCTGCTTTTGATTGGTTTGATAAAGAGTTGCCAGCCCAAAATCGCCAATCTTGAGGTTTCCATTATTGTCGATCAGAAGATTTGAACCCTTGATGTCACGGTGAAGGACACCGCGACTATGGCAGTACTCAAGTCCACGAAGAAGCTGTTGAATGTAACATTTAATCTGCAAGATCACACATATTTTTTAGAATTGCAACTACCACACATAACAATAAAAATATCAACAAGAAAGATCAGACAAACTATGACAATTTTGATGAGCAACGTGCTCTTCTCCAAGATTCTTCTTCCCAGCGCTTTTCCCATTTATTCCTCATATGAAGAAAGAGGAAGGAGCAACGTTAGGCCACTTCTCTCAGGCCTTTCTGCCTTCAGTCTAAAGACCAAAATTATAGCCATCTAAAATTGCCTCCACTGGAAGTAGCCTGCCTTCTCTTGGCTGGTGGATAATGAAGCAGTATTGACACAGGAAAAGTTGAAAAGCAAGGAATTTCACTTATGTTCTAGATGTTATTTGTGTGGGGAACAGGCAGAGACAACCAACCATCTCTTTTTACACTGCAAACCTGAGAGAACTAAGGTGGGTGATGCCAGAAAACACTAAGGGTTTCTTGACGGTTGGCGAGCGAAGGGTATTTGTCCAATCAGAAGGAGAGATGGACGATTGTCCCAGCATGTAATTGGTGGACTATATGGAAGAAATTAGAGGTGCTTTGAGGGCAAGTAGTACAGCATTCAGAAGCTGAAGATGAATTGCTTAGGTTTTTATTATTTTTGGTGTACACAGGAATGTAGTACAAACAGAAGGTATTTTTGATGTTTAGACAACATGTAAGAAGAGTCATATGATGACAAGCTTCTATTTTGTAACTGTCTAACTCCCAAACTTATACAGTTTGGTATAGTATACCAGTTAATATACAGAATGTTACCATTATCAAAAAGAAAAATTGCCCTCCTAATACCAAGATTCACCATTTTACACAACTTGAATAGCTTCTCACCTGTGCTTAAAGGATGGAATCTTTATATAAGGGCTTAAAATATAAATCAGCACATATCCACCTACTTGAATCATACACATTTTCAACTTTAGAAGAAAGATGTGCTTCCCCTTTTTCTTCCATAAATATATCTCTTCTGAAACATTTTAAGGTCTGTACACACCAACCTCCCAAGACCCCACTTGTGGGATTACACTGGGAATATATTGTTGTTGTAGACATGGAAAAATGAAAAAGTGACAAGAAAGGAAGTGAAGATTTTTCATCACTCCATCGGGTCTTAACTTAGCATCTTTAGAACCAGGATGAATGGCGTGCATAATTGTTTCTTTGAGTATTCTGAAGCAAATATCTAGCTGTCTCTCACCAAATTTAAAGCATTGGTTGATTGATCATTACAACACACTCAACAGAAAGCTCAACCATACTCCCTTGAACAAAAACAGACAATGGAGTTGGAGACGGTTTTAACTGAGGTAGAACTCTTGCACAAAAGATTATTTTGCAATTTGCACTAGTGAGATCAGGTCTAACATCCTTAAGTTGGCACGTCTCTATTTCATTCCATTGTTGAAATTTCAAGTAATTATATCTTATTGCAAGTAATGTTTATTACATATATAAACATCAACCACTGTCTCCTTTTGATAAGAAATCTAAGTGACACAGACTGCAAACAGAAGAACACACCTGAGATTCAGTAAATTTGACGGCTGGTGATGCTGCAAGACCTGTAAGGTCATGTTCCATGTATTCAAAGACAAGAAACAGACTGCCTGAGACACGAGAGGTCACAAGACCTTCAAGCTTCATAACATTTGGATGATCTAGTCTGCGAAGTATTATAATTTCCCTAGCCATAAAACGAACACTCTCTGGATCCATGTTGATAAATCGTACTTGCTTCATTGCAACAATCTTTCCAGTTTCCAGGTCTTTGGCTCGGAATACACAGCTGTATGTACCTTGGCCAATCTGTATTGTTTATAAATAACCATCAATTGGAATGGGAAAAAATTGCAGGCAAGAAAAGCAGATGCATTAATGAGTATCACTAATTCTTATTCGGAAGCAGAATGAAACTGCTCTTACATGGAAACTGCAATTGTGTAAGAAAATTGCAATTCATTAACTTTATACTACAATGTAGCAACAAGTGCACATAGTAGCTCAGATTCACCTGATCCAACTTCTCAAATGAATCTACCTTCCGAGGAACCCAGCCTTTGATAGCTTCACCTGCCACGTTTGTCAGCCATGATGGCCATCCAGCAACAACTTGTGCACCATCAACTCCATTCCGAACACTGAATATTCTATTTATCTGAGGTTGTTCTCCAATCTCGGTGGCATTTGTTGCTGCCAAACTTTGCACCTTTGGCACTTCAGGTTTCTCAAAAACTATAGGATTCTTCTCTCCCTCATCCCAAGCAGGTGGGGTGGAACCTGCACTTTTATCAATTGTCTCTGTTGATATAAGCCTCGTAGTCGCATCATTGCCGCAATTATCAACATCCACCAAAACATCATCCTCCTTGTCAGATGCAATAAGTCTTTTGGATGAAGATTTATTTTTTTCTTTCTCCTTATTTCGTTTCCTGCCACTCTTTTTAACAGAAACCCCCTTTGAGCAAACACATCCCATGATATCCAAATTCAAAGCTCCCTCTTTCTAAATAAGAATCAACGCACTCCCCACAAGATCCTAGTCTTGACACAAAATTCAATCCATTTTCACTTAGTATCTCCGGCATTTAGCTGAATCCTAACCAGCATTTCTCACAAATCACCAGAGACTCCAAAAATTAACCCCCAACCTCAAACCCCAATCAAGACAACAATATATTCTACAAGCTTCTTGATTAAATAAAAATGGATTGTTACCTCCAAAGAAAGACTAGTAATCTTTAGGATCCAAATGGGGTCAGGAAAATTCGCACAAACAACCTAAAACAAGAATCCCAACAACCCCAGATCCCAGAATATATGGACCTTCACCTAACACCAACCCACATTGTAAGAAAATCAATAATGTAAGTGAAATTAATGTACAAAAAATGAATCTTGACCCAAGAAACTCCAATTCCAGGATTGCTTTCCCGAACTTCCTGCAGTTATTTTCTTGCTAAAAAAAACAAATGATTTCAATTCAAATCACACAGTAAATAACTAAATACAACAAAAAAAACAAAACAGAAACAAAGAAAAAAATCAAAATGGGTTAGTCCAAACCTACAAATCGAGTGATTTTCGGATCTGAGAGATTGTGAATTACCATGAAAAGTAATTAAATTTCAGATATATTTTTTTAAAAAAAAAATTAATCTTGGAATATACCTAATTCTTTTTCTCAAACCTTCAAGAAAATTCAACAATAAAAGTTTTGAAATTTAGATTCTTTTTTTAATTTGGGAAATTCAAAATTGAGATATTTAATACAAAAAATAATAAAAATTAGGAGAATTTGTTGAGAGAGATGGAGGAAGAAAGGACATAAACGTCTCGTGAGGAAGAAGGAAAGTATAGAGAAAATTTTGCAGGAATTTACTGTGGGGCCCACTACTGTAACATACTGACACGTGGCTGAAACATTAGGAATACATTCATGTTAAGTGGGACCTACTTAAATATCGTCCTCCTCTAGTATGGGACGTTAAGGTGCTGCCAAACAAAATTTTAGAGAACTATATTTACTTTGAATCGTGTAAATATATTATCGCGTCAAAAAAAGTGGTACAGTGAATAAATTATTCCTCCTTAATTAAAAGTCTTAAATCAAATTTTAATATGGATAGTAAATATTTTCTCCATTTTTATTTACTTGTTAAATATTTTTTAATTTGATTTCTTTTTACTATATTCTCAATTAGTATGTTTATCCGCGCTTCGCGCGGGAATTTATATCACAAAATTTATAAAATAATAATTTCAATCTATCAATCATCAAAACTAAAATATTATATTATCTTATATACAATATTAAGCGATAATAAACATTAATAATGTAAAGGAAGGAAATGAAACTTATTACATCTTAATTTTTTCTTTTTTGAGATAAGGGTAACTTATCTTATCATTAATCCTTAATATTAAAAGTATAAATTAATGACTTTAAAAATACATATCAAGATCTGTAATATAAGCAATAGTGTCAGTGATTCACTCAACATGAACCAAGTACATAAATATTTAGTTGATAAAGGTAACTTATCTTATCATTTATCCTTAATGAAACAAGTAGAAATTAATGACCGTAAAAATACATACCAAGATCTGTAACATAAGGAATGATGTCAGTAACCCACTCAACAGGAATTAAGTACACAAATATTTAGTTGTGAAGAACAAGAAAGGGTTAGAATTTTCGTTATTTTAAAATGAGAGGAGATCCCTCTATTTATAAACAACAAAGGGTAGCCCACACAAATGTTTATTGTGTCTTATCGAAAAAGTTTCAACTATTTGAAAAAGTTGCAACCCTTCGTAAAGGTTACAACCTTTTAAAAAGTCACAATTTTTCATAAGTTGCAACTCTTCAGTAAAGTCAAACTTTTCACGAAAGTCGCAATTCTTCATTAAAGTCGCAACTCTTTATAAAAATCACAACTTTACGTAAAAGTCACAACTTTACATAAAAGTCACAATTCTTCATAAAAGTCACAATTCTTCATGAAAGGAGAAGGCTAGTTTTGAAAATAAATAAATTTAAAAAGAAATTCTTATTTGTGGGAGCGTCAAGTAAGCGGATCTAATATTTCTTTTATATATATATATATATATATATATGATTTATTAAAATTGAACTAATATATTGAATACTGAGTGGGAAAAAACATGAGTAACTAATTTTAAAAGATAGTTAAGTACTCCCTTCGTTTTTTTTTTGTTCTTGACACTATTTGACTTGACACATATTTAAAAAATAATTATCGATATAAATATTTTATCACATTATTTATATTGATCGATGTTTTAATATTATGTTTTGAAAAATGATTTTTAAATATCAAACATAGAACATGAATATATATATATTATTATTATTATTATTATTATTGATATATTAAAAATGATAAATAAAACTAAAAATCTATTTTAAAAATAAATTATAAAAATGAACTGATAGATACTTGTTGACTACCTGATAACCATATACTCCAGTAATATGCTTTTGCAGGCTAAAGTACACTTAAAGATAATAATATATAACTTAAAATCTAATCTACTTTGTTAAGCAATAGTAACATTGATTAATGAGGATAAAGTTTGGTGTCCCTACGGGGTGTATATTAATTTACATTAAATTTAAAGTGATATATTGTAAATGATAACAAAAACAATAATAAATTAATAATAATAATAATAACATATTTAATATAATTTTATGAATATAGAGAGTGTATGTTCACTAGTTGATTTCGATTAATTATTGATCAAAATTAAAGTCAAACTAATTGATTAAATTTTAAATTATTGAAACCGAATCAAATATAATTTATATTTATTGATTTAATTTAACAATCATAATTCAGTTATCTATCATTAATTGAAATAAATTAAAGATAGAGTGAGAAAATAGAAAAATAAATGAGTTCGAAAAGTGATAAATATTGTCCATCCCTAAATTATACCTTTTTTTTCATGTTGAGTACACTGAAGTAGAAAGCATAAAATCAAAATTGAAAGAGTCAATAACTGAATTATGCCCAGGTTGATTTCATTATCCCCCAAAATTATAAATATTACAACAATCCAAACAAAAATAAAACTAAAATTAATATATTTAAGTGATTTGGTTCAATTTTGATATGGATCAAATTTTATTTAAGCCGTAAGTATTTATAGTAAAGAGTGTACGTACACCTAAGCGTTACCTCGTAAAGACAGAACTACTGACTCAAAAAAATTCTCGACTCAAGTAAATAATGCATAACAAAATAGTTTGAAAAGAAAAGTATATAACTAAATTAAGGCATATCGAAGGAAAACATTATTGTGTGGATTATTTATTTATTTTAATTTAAAAAAGGAACGGTTATAGTAGTTAGAAAATGTAATAATTAAAACACTGAAAATAATATATGGTAATAAAAATGGAGGGACAAAAATTATTAAAATAATATTAATGCTATTGATATGAAAAGAAAAATATATACCATATACAAGTATTATGTTGTAAATTGTGGTGAGAATATATTTTTAGTACATAATATAACGAAACTATAATTTGATAAACTCTTTGGGAAAAGAATCAAAGATAATGGTGTGAACGTGTATCTTATAGAGATGGCAAAATATTTTTTGAAATGGGAACTAGTAAGTCATAAGTACAATTTTTTATAAATGAAAATAACAAAACAAAATAGAAAAGATAGCACGATAAAACACTTCAAAAAAAGAAAAATAACATCGATAACAAAATAATATCAAGAACTTTCAAATTTTCAATCCTTTACGAAATTATCTCAAATTTCGACCACATTATTAGTCTTTTTTTTAAGAATAATCAAAATTCTAAAATTATTTGTAGAGTACAAAAAATTCACTTGTATTAAAAAAATGGAAATCGGTCCCAAATTTTAAGAAATTTGCTTTGATTTGTGTTTTGGTAGGGGTGTGTTTGGTATGAAGGAAAATGTTTTTTGAAAAATAAGTAGATATTTGACTTATTTTCTCATGTTTGGTTGGTGAGTAGAAAATAATTTAGTGTTTGATTTTTAAATGAAAAATATTTTTGAGAAATATCTTTTATTTTTTGATAGAGTAGAAAATAATTTCTGAAGTTGAATTTTTTTAATAAAAAAACAAACTTAATTTTTTTTCGTGGTGGGGTGGGGATTCGAAGGTCGGGGTGAAAAAAATTTAAATTTGAAATTAAATTTTTTTAAAAACAATCTTATTATTTTTCTTGGAAGCGCGTGGGTGGGTGGGTGGGTGTTGTAGTGGGCTAGTGGGGTGGGGGTGAGGGATCGAGGGTAGGGGTGAAAAGAATAAAAATTTGAAGTTTAAAATATTTTTTAAAAGAAAACTTAATTTTTTTGGGGGGCTTGGGGGAGGTTCGAGAGTAGGGGTAAAAAAAATTAACATTTGAATTGAATTTTTTTCTTTAAAAACAATATCATTTTTTTTGGAAGGCGTGGGGTGGGGGGTTTGAGGGTAGGAGTGAAAAAATTAAAATTTGAAGTTCAATTTCTTTAAAAACAGTATCAATTTTTTTGGGGGTTGGGGTTGAAAAATTCTGAAGTTTAAATATTTTTTAACAACAATCTTATTTTTTTTGGGGGGGGGGGGCTGATAAGGGTGGGTGGGGTGAAGGATAGAGGTGAAAAAAATGAAATTTTAAAATTGAAAATATTTTTTTAAAAATAAATTTAAATTTTTTTTCAGGGGTAGGAGGGGTTGGTAGGGGGTGGTGTTGGGGCTGGTAGGGTGGGGGCCTGGTAGGGGTCGGTGAGGGGCTGATAATGGGGTGGGTTGGGGGCTAATAGGGTGGGGTGGGTAAGGGGGGAGGTTGGAAGAGAATTTTGGAAAATGTTTTTCTGAAATTTTAAAGGGAATTCATTTTTCCTTAATTTTGAGGAAAACGAGTTGATTTGAAAAATATTTTTCAAAATATTTGATCTAACCAAACATGAGAAAAATAAAATAAAAAATTGGAAAATATTTTTCTTCCTACCAAACACACCCTAGATCTTTGTTCCCTAGTAGTTTTTGAGTCTATGTTCAAATTTCAAATGATTTGAAATTATGGAGAAAATCCTACTATTAGAGAATATTGAAATTCTGTAACTTTGAAAAAATTTCATACGTTTAACAATAATGACATTCATGAATCAAACTTTTAACGAATGCTATAAATAAGTCTAATTTGAAAATTTAATTACATATTTAATTTTTTTTTCTTTTAATAAATGCTATTCCTATGGAAACTTTAGTACCTCATACAGTTAGGTGTTTGAACATTTTTATTTAATAAATGCTATTGTTAGCCTATGGAAACGATTTAATGGAGTAGGTTGAGGATTTATAAAATTTTAGATTTGACAAATAAAAATACTAAGGCAGTTTTAGATTACTTAAACGAACTACACATATACGTTTACCTAAAATATAATTTTTTAATATAAAAAGTAAGATAAATTCAATTAGATTTACCATTTTTTTTTCATATTGGTTGAAAACATGTATTGAAGTTGCTTGATGGAGTCATTTTTGCTTGCCTGTGGAATTCTTTTGCAGAGATGAAGTTCATTAATCACCGTTATTGGACTTCTAGAAAGTTCGAAACTCCCTTCTGGAAAAGGTTCAGTAGATCTACCAGGTTACCGGAAATGACCAAAGAACAAAAAAACGGCTAACCGAGAGTCCTTGCCCGACTAAAAGAAAGGGTTTGCTGGTAGAATGGGGGTAGACAGTGATTCGGGCGGTTGGTGGCCCCTTCGAGAGTTGCGGGTCCTTGCCGCCTCCTATCGCTAAAAAGCGAGGTTTTCACCAGCATTTGAGCTAGTAGCCACTTTCTTAGATAGGGCTTTCGGCTAGTTTGTGGCCTTGTAAATTAGCTAACAACTATTTAATTTTGTACAATCAAGAAAGAACATTTTCTTGCTAAGTCTCTCAGAAAAGAATGAATCACAATTGTTTGATAAATATACTAAAAATAGATGTCTAAGATTATCTGTCAATTTAAATAATCAAGAAACAATTTGCCCTTAATGTATGCTTCAATTGAAAAGTTATGTAGACTTTTGATATTCTTGGTATAGTAGAAATTACACTTTGTATTAAATTATTTTTCCTTGAAGGGTGTATATAATTCTACCATGACAAACAATTGTGGACGGAGGGAGTATACCCCTTGATCCTTCTCATGAATCATGATGTAGAGCAAGAGCAAATGCAACATCAAAATGAGTAAACCTGGTTTTTTTCATAACATTAACTGGCTGTAATATAAATAACAAAGCTAAAACTGAATAATCAATTAAATTCAAAATAGCAAGGTAGAACCTGCAACTGATAGAAGCATCTTCCCTCCGTCAAAGACGATCTGCTAAAGTTTTCCAGCAAAGGCTTAACAATAACAATTTAAACAAAGGAGAAGATAGGGAGTTGCACATAGCATCATTATAACCGCGCATTGGTGCATCTTACTACCATCCTTCTCATCTTTCATTATTTTTCTGATGGTATCACTCCAAGATTATTTTCTTTTGTAGGGTTGCCTCATCTGAGCATAGGTGCATCTGATTGTCATCCCCATCAAGAGATTCTACTTCCTCTGGAATCACTTTCGGAATATTCTGCAGCGCAAGTTCCAGCTCTCGAGCAATCCTCTGACATTAAAAGTCAAGGTGTCATCAGATATTTAAATGTTCCGCAAAAAATATTGGTTCAAGATAAAAATGAACAGGTCCCTAATGTTTTCATGTTACAGAAAAGGAAGCTGTAATCATTTTACAACATTTGATCCGTGTTGCATGATAATATTTTGTTTTCTCATATGCCAATGGAGTATAAACTCGTAGAGCTACAAACAATCCAGACTTAACAAGGAAGTTCCTAAGGAAATAAATTATCCAAATAAGATTGAAACCATACATGATTCGTGATGTCCTCATGAAGAATTTTAGCCCTTTGTTCAAGCTCCACCTGCAAATAGGAGAGTAAGTTTTATGGTAGTAAAGACATAATGAATCTATAACTGGGAAACTTGAGGAATTGAGCTTATATCCTTTCAGAAATGTACAAGACAAAAATAAAAGTATCAGCACTCTAATAGCTCAAACATTTAATAAACATTTTGTTGATTTGAGTCTCGCCACAACCCATTTACTGAAAACTCCCCATGACTCCGGGAATATATCCATGCCCATAAGTGAGGAGGATAAAAAACCAAATGCAAATTATATACCCTTTCAAGTAGCTCAAGATTATAAATGAAGTTGTACAAATTCAAAAGCACTTATTTGAGAAAAGGAAATTCAAAAGGTCTCTATGTATAGTAAAAGGGGAACTAGAAAAGCACTGTGTTAAGCTGGAGGCTTTCCTCATTATCTCCGCTAGGCATTAAGTGCACTTATCCACCCACTATTGAATCATGTTGTTTGGATGATCTGCGATAATGTTCTACAGAAACCTGTTCAATGTCCAGATATACTCTTATCTTGAAGCCTTCCCAAAAATGCAATTCTAAAGTTGTCTTAACCTTTGGAGAATAAGAATATTCATGTAACATGCAGATGACAAGAAAACAGTTCTTTTGAGCTGGCGCTGTTAGAGTTTGCTAAAAAGAAAAAAGACGATTGGTTTCAGTGAGTCACACTTCTTATTTGAAATGGAACACGATGATTAAGGCCAGCTAGCAGGCACTGTTATTTGGTGAAACCAAAACTGAGACATTATCAAATAAAGGAATGTTTAATGCTACTGGAGGACCTATTCGCATTACATTGACTCGTTTTTCCATCAACAACCTCCATGATAAGGGACCAGGATTAGAAGATGAAGATTGAGAATTCACTTGGCCGCTCCAGTATTCTTTCTCCCTTGATCAGAGTTTTTTTAAGAACTGGTTAAGAATTGGGTCCCACTAGCCCAGCCAAGATCTACCCAGGTTCTACTAGTCGCTTCCACCAGAAGGGTCACATGACAGGACATGAAGAATACATGAAAATGACCAAGTCACTCTTAGGGAAAGGATTATTCCTAGAACAAGGCAAGAGAGCATGTGGTAGGTTGCAAGCAGCATGTTGCCTGAAGAGCTGAGACTTGAGAAATACTTTATAACAAAAGAGAAACTGGGTTGTTCTAGAGGAAACCAGAACCTGCACTGAGCAGTCCCTACGGAGTGATCCCTTTTTGGGCAAGTCATTTATTTGGGAGTACTTTATACTGGAAACAATAGTTAATCATACTAAAATTTTCAGTCATATAATAACATCGAGACTATGTTTCAACGTAATAGTTATGTCAAAATACAAGCCAAAAAAACTTACAACTGTAAGCTTTTTAAAAATCCCATCTTTGACTTTCTTTCTGAACTCATCACATTCTTCCTGAAAAACAGAGAAAAATGTCAAAACACATTGAAATGAAGGGTTAACCAAGAAAGCTTTTTGGTAGAGTTTTTTCCATTGGGTAGTTCCGCACTGTTAAGATGTTTCTCAAGTATAAATGAATACATGTAACAGCTTCAAATCAACTAAGGGTAAGATGCTATGTTGTATTCTGAAGAAACATAAAACTAGCTTCCATTAGGATCTAGACTACTAGAAACGTTCAATCCTTTCATTTTTTATTAGTAATAACATTCAATCAGCTTTTTCCCTCAGTTCAACAAATACTCAAAGTGATAAGCCATTTCCATTAGTGTAAATGCACCAAGAGTAGCTCAAAAGACTGAACAAAAATAGGAGTGCTCCAATTACAATGGCAGTCCAGCAGCTCTAGAATGCTATCAAATATTTATCATCTAGGATATTTTAAATTACTTCCAAATTGATCAACATACAAAACTACCTCAGCTTTCACAAGGTTGAGAATATTGGTAACCCAATTGAAGCCACTCTTCAGTCACTGAATTTGTTTTTTTCCGTAACTAAAAACATAAAGGGGGTGATGTATGCATACTCTCTACCCTCCCCATACCCTAGATATGGGATTACACTGAGTATGTTGTTGTACAGTAACTGGAAAACATAAAAAGATTCCCATATTTGTGGTGTAAATTGCACCTACAAGAAGAGTTAAAAAGATGTTTTCTTCTGTTAGTACAAAAAAGAGGATAGCTAATCCACATGCTGCACCTCCTCTCATTGGCTGCAATCAGGATCTTTTCCAAGAGTGAAATCTATTATGACACCGCTAACACAAAAATCTGAAACAGCCAATGATAACAACTTCTCAAAACAAGAGAAAACCTTTGATCCTTTTTAAAAGATTAAAACAAATATAGCCTAGAAAAAAACCAACATCCAAAATTATCAACTCTTTTGCAGTCTGCTTTTAGCAGTATGGAATCTAACTCTAAGTTAGAAGAGTTACACGTGTTTGTACATGACAAGACTTGGATTGACAACATTTAATATCTTATGTAATGAACATATAGGTAGAATGATCATAAAAGGGTTGAAGTAGGTTACATTAGAAAATTCATCATCAGAAAGCGTGTTCAAGCAAACATTTTTTGCGATATTTGAAACTTGAATTGAACTCTTGCAACAGCAGTTATCGCTTGATACAGGCTGGATCCCTGAAAAACTTGCTTAAACAAGAAAGATGTCATTATGAAAGCAAAGTTGGTGCTCAACATAAAGTTTTTAATAGAAGAAAATATTCTATATTAAGACTTTGAAGATGAAAATAAGATTATGATCATTGCCTCACTCTCTCCATCCAATTTACTTGACCTGCTTGCTTATTTCTCTTCCAAATTTACTGAGCTTCTTTAAGAGCTCGATTTATCTTATTTCATCACGTATAATCTTTTCACCCATCTATTCCACTCTATTCACATATCAAATTTCTACTTCCAGATTTATCCAAATCCTGTTAAAGTTAATTATAGTGACCTATTTCTAATTTTCTTTCTCAACCTTTGAAGCTATTCAAACTAGGTTTTCTGCTCTTCTTCTTTGGGTTGGACCGTTGGACAATGTAACTTGTTTTACTTTAGCAGCGATCCGGAATCAACTCATCTGATCCTCTATGTAAATTCTGTATCGATGCTTTACTATTTTCAAAATAATATTTACATATTTGAAAACTGCATATTAATTACCACTAATAACAATTATTTTGGTAAACTCTTACCAAATTATTTAACACATTGTAGACAAAGAAGAAACACTTTGACTTACCAAATAGGAATAGCACCATAGAACATGAGCAGACAAAGTATAATAACTGGGAAAAGAAGGTTTTAATGTTCCAAACGAAATATAGAGGGTTTTAAGAATGAACTCTTCTCTCAATATTAACAAAACAACAATGGAAAACCTAAAGGAAATTCATAAGATGAAAAGATGAGTTTTGAGTTTCAACTTTTATTTCATGGGCTTGAACAGATTATAAACGCCATGATAACAACAAAAAGAGTAAACAAAGTTGGTTGAGGAAACATAAATCATTTATGTTAAAAAAACGGATGTTCTGAATGGAAGACATGAGCATACTGCAGCATTCAGACATATTCACAGCAGTCATATTTTGGATAATTTCAAGTATCAAAAATTTTTGTATGGAATACATGAGCATAATGCAGCATTGACACACAGTCACAGCAGTTCACTGAGGGATGTTAACAACTATTAAAAAAACAAATCAAAGAATAAAGTCATTTGTTAAAACAACCTGTAATTTGCACAAGCTGATGAGAGTTACGCAGCTCAAAATCACGTGAATCTAACTTGACCCGAACAAAACTTCCTATAATCTTGGTTTCAAACGACTCAGGCTTCTTGATCATCTCCAGAACCAAACTCCTCTTCAGGTAAACAAGTTTGATATTTTCAGGAATCAAGGCTGCAAATTGACTTTGTGCTGCAGTTGAATACCAAATTGAGGATCTTTTGTTTTGTTCAACCTTTTTCTCAGTTTTAGAAGCCACAAACATTTCTGTGTCATTGTCTTCAAGATCATGAGCAAGCTCATTCTTTTGTAATCGCTCCTCATTTTCAACAAAATGGCTTTTAAGGAGGCTAAGTATTATGTCTCTGTTTACCACTTTCCCCCCCAAAAGAGCTTCTAACTGAATATCACAAAGGATTTTTCTCTTTTCAATAGGATGGATAAGGTCATTTTCATTTGCATATTTAATTACCATCGATGTCACATCATATGGGGATAATTTTTCTCTGGTATCGTGACCTATAAACTGAAGAAAGTCAATTAGAGATTTTGATCCCCATCCAACAAATTCTTTTTTCTGTGAAGTGTCTCTTCTTTGCATCTTTGTTTTCTGCTGTGTATATGTTTTCTTTTCATCCCCTTTCTTCGGAGGTCCTTCACCACTGAAATCTCCATTGTCTGAAGAAAGCTTCCCATCATTATTTTCAGCCAGAGGTTCACTATCTATTTTCTCAGGAGTAACTCCAGTAATATTCTTCTTTATAGTGGTTACTATCTGATTGTCATTCCCATCAAGAGATACAGGCTCTATTTCCTCTGGAGTCACTCGAGGAATATTTTCCAGCACAGATGACAGGTATGAATCTTGCTGTAGGAGATATCTTCTATTCAGATGCTCGGTAAGTGTAAAAACCAAGTGATTAAGGAAATACTTTCCTTTCTTTGCAGAATGGACCAGGATGAAGAACATCGAGATAACAGTACACACAGACATAATTAGGAAATGAAGGATGAGATGATAAAGGAGGAACATAGAGGTTAGGATGAAATTGGTGATCATAGAAAGTAATGCTGGTGACCATACACAGAAGCTTACTACCAAACCTGTGCTAATTTTCCATCCTTGGGACTGGTTTGGCGTTCTGTCAAATACGATAAATTTGGTCACCCAAAAAAAGAAGGAAAAAAGGATATTCTTGTCTCCATCCTTTCTCATTTGCTTGATCAATTTTTCCTTGCAACACTTTCAGCTCTCGAGCAATCCTCTTGACATTAAAAGTGAAGGGGTCACCAGATATTAGATGTTTCGCAAATATATGGAATTAAGATAAAATAAAAGGTCCCTAATAACTCCATGATACTGAAATGGAAGCTGAAATCTTTTTAAAGCATTTAATCCATGTTGCACGATATAATGCCAATGGAGTATAAATTCATAGAGCTACAAGCTATCCAAATCAACAGGGAGTTCCTAAGAAAATAAATTATCCAACTTTAAAAGTAACTTGGAAAGACTGAAACCATACGTGCTTTGTGATGTCCTCGTGAAGGATTTTAGCCCTCTGTTGAAGCTCCACCTGCAAATAGGAGATTAAGTTTTATGGTAGTACTAAATGACATTGGAGTTCAACTGAATCTATAACTGGAAAACTTGAGGAACTGAGTTTGTATCTTTCAGAAATGTAGAAGGTTAAATTAGAAGTATCAACTTTCTAATAGATCAAACATTTAATAGAGATGACACACACAATTCTAAATGGTGTCAGAGCAAGAATTTTTTATTCGATATGGGTCTCCCCCATGGCTCAGGGAATATATCCATGCCAACAAGTGAGCATAATGATTAAACCAAATGCAAATTAAATAGAAGTATTCCCTTTCCAGTAGCTCATTATTTTAAATGAAGTGATACAAACTCAAAAGCAATTTTTTTTTAAAAAAAAGGAAATTCAAAAGGGAAGGCTATAACTTTGTCAAATGGAAAGATCTGATAGTGGAAGAAGATATGGGGGTCTGGGAATTAAAAACCTGAAAGAGTAAAAACCACAGTAAGGCTCTCAGAATGAAATGGCTGTGGAAGTATGTAATTAACAAGCAAATGCTGTGGGGGAAAGTCATCGATGCTAAGAATGAGGAGGAAGACAGGTGAATGACCAAGGAAGTAACTGCTTCATATGTTGTCGATCTATGGAGATCTGATCTCTATGGAGTGAACTCAAAATAGCACCAAGATCTGATCTCCTGGACTAGGCAAGAAGTGCACTGATCCACGTAATTCACTATTGAATCATGTTGTTTGGCTGATCTGCATTAGTGTTTTAGATGCACCTATTCAAAGTCCAGTTATATTCTATCTTGTGACCTTCCCAATAATGCAATTTATGTCTTATCCTCGTAAAGAAAAAGAATATTCATGTAACATGCAGATGATGGGAACAAACTTTTGTTGATGTGGTGCTGTAGAGTTTGCTTAAAAAGAAAGAAGAAAACGGGTTTCAGTAGGACATGCTTTTTTATTTGAAATGCAACATGATGATAAAGGCCAGCTAGCAGGCACTCTTACTTGGTGAAACCAAAACTGAGGACACTATAAGTTCACAGAATAATTAGTGCCAGAGACCGGGACTGGAGAACATATTCACATTACAGCCCTCATTTTTCCACCAACAATCTACAACGATAAGGGAAAAGGATTAGGAGGAGAAGAAGATTGAAAATTCACGTGATCACTCCAGTAGTTCTCTCTTGATCTGTGTCTTTTTTCAGAAATGGTTAAGAATTGGGTGCCACTATCCCAGCAAAGATCCACCCAGGCTCTACTAGTTCCTTCCCACCAGAGGGGTCACACCATAGAACATGAAGGATACAAGATTATAACAGTCGTATATTCATGTATGTAATCCGCAAGAGAGCATGTCGTATATTGCAAACAGCATGCCGCCTGAAGAGCTGAGACTGGAGAAACTAGTTCCCACTCAAAATCCATATTACAAGCTCTAACACTACATAACAAAGAGAAATTGGGTTTTCTAGAGGCAACCAGAACTTGTACCGAGCAGTGCCGACAGAGAGATCACTTTTTGCAGAAGTCATTTAATTGCGGGTATTTTATGCAGAAAACAACAGTTAATCATACAAAGCTTTCAGTCATATAATAATATCTAGACTATGTTTCAGCGTAATAGTTATTTCAAAATGCAATCCAAGAAAACTTACAATTGTAAGCTTCTTTTGAAGCCCAGCTTTCACATTTTTTCTGAGCACATCACAATGTTCCTGAAAAACACAGGAAAATGTCGAAATTCATTGAATTGAAGGGTTAACCACAAATCATGTCAAATTCTATATAGCTGATTAGCTGAAAAATCATGTCAAATTATAAGTAGAGTTTGCATAGACAGATGCCCTCAAAAGATGAAGTAGGTTACCTCTAAAATATCTTTATCTGAAAGCATGGTCAAGCTAACATCTGTTGCCACATTTGAAACTTGAATTGAACTCTCGCTGTTGCACGTATCACTTGATCCAAGCTTGGTCCCTGAGAACACTCCTTAAACAAGAACGATGTCAGTTTGAAAGCAAAATTGGTGGTCAAGATTAATATTTCAATGGAAGATAAATATTCTATATTAAGACTTGGAAGATAAGAATAATATTATGATCATGGCCTCAATATCTCCATCCAATTTTTCGACCTGCATTTCTTTTTCTCTTCAAAATTTACTGAGCTTCTTTAATTGATTGATTTACTTATTTCACCACGTCATATCTTTTCATCGAACTAATCCACTCTATTCACATATCAAATTTCCCTAAATACTACTCTCTGTGTCCCAATTTATGTGAATTTTTTTGTTTTTCGAGAGTCAAACAGTTTAAGTTTGACAGGAATTTACACATGGAATCATCAAATTAAATGAAATTTATATATTTGAAAAAAAACATAAAAAAGTACTTTAAGTCACAATAGTTGATAATTCAAAATGTTTAAAAGATTTATGAAAAAATTATGGTCAAACATAGCCTTATTTGAATCTCGAAATCCGAAAAGTGCCACATAAAAATGGGACGAGGGAGTATTAAGTTTAATAATAGTAATTTATTATAAATTTTCTCTCTCAACCTATGGTGCTAGTCAAACTAGGTCTTCTACTCTTTTTCTTTGGGTTGGAGAGAGTAACTTGTTTTAGCTTAGCAACGATCATCCTCCGTTCCGGAAAGAGTGGTATGATCCGGAATCCACTCATCTGATTCTCTACGCGTATTCTGACATCGATGTTTAACCATTTTAAAAATAATATTTACATATTTTTAAAATACATATTGCTAATTACTGCCAATCACAATTATTTGGTAAAATCGAACCAACGTATTTAAACATATCGTAGTCAAATAAAGAAACAATTAGACTCGCCAAATAATAATAGTATCATATGACATGGGCAAACAAAGTACAACAAATTGTAAAGAAAATCTATATGTTCCAAAACATAATATAGAGGGTGTAAAGCATGAACTCTTCTCTCAATATTAACAACACAATAATGACTAGCCCAAAGGAAATTATGAGAAGATGAGTTTCAAGATTCAACTTCAGCTTCATGTGCTTGAACAGATTATTAATGTCGTGATAACCACAAAAGTGTAAACAAAGTTGGTTGAGAAAACATAATCATTTGTTTTAGGAAAAAAAATAGGTGTTCTGGCTAGTTGATGCCTAATTATCTAAAAACTCAGGTATTGAAAACACGAGCATATGCAGCATCATATTCACAGTAGTCCACCGATGGATGCTAGCAACCATTTCAAGACAAATCAAAGAATGAAATCATTTGTTAAAACAACCTGTAATTTGCACAAGCTGATGAGAGTTACGCTGTGGATCTAACTTGACCAGAACAAAACTTCCTATAATCTTGGTTTTAATTGACTCAGGCTGCTTGATCAACTCCATTACCAAGCTCCGCCTCAGGTAAACGAGTTTGATATTTTCAGGAATCAAGGCTGCAAATTGACTTTTTGGTGCAGTTGAATACCAAATTGAGGATAATTTGTTTTGTTCAAGGCTGCCGATGACTTTGCTTTGCGTCTTTGTTTTCTGCTGTGTACATCTTTTCATTTTAAGCTTTTTCTTCTGAGGTTCTCCATCATTGAAATTTTCATTGCCTGAAGAAAACTGCTCATCCTCTTTCTCACAACGTTTATTTGAATAAGAACTATTTTGGCTTATCTTCTCCTTGTCTAGTTGAGCCTTACCAGCAAGAAGTTTATTTTTGTCAATTCCTTCTTTTTCCTTTACTAACTCGTAATACTCCCTGAAAAGGCACTCGTATGTTTCCCGATCTCTGAAGTCTGCAATTTACTGGAAAGTAACAGTCATTCATATGAAAAATGGAACATATTACTCATTAACTAGAGGAAAAATAAAGCAAATAGGAAAGGAGATATATCAAGCAATAAAAGAAAGACTAATCTAACTGAATATTGCCAATGCGATACTAGTGATAAAATGCAAGACGTAATCTCACATGCTCAAACAGAGGAAAGTAAGCTGTTAATAGAGTTTCTGACACAAGAAGATCATTGTGATAATATCCTCCCCACGTTTTACTAGAATAAACTCAATATTCAGACGCCTAGAGGTAGAATTAATTCAGGAAACAATAAAATGACGATAAAATCAATACCTATTGAATACAACTAAGATTTTCTTAGTTAAACCTGTGTGAAGCCACTTCCTGAGAGAAAGTTAACTTTTTGAACTTCTAAAATACAGTTCACCTTGAAAACTGAACAGGAAACTTAATCTTTTTTCATACATAATAATCATTCACTTTTTCTGATCACAAATGAATATAGTGTTTTAAAGAGAAACCAATAGCGCATCTCATACTTTCCTGTTGTCAAACTTGTCACCTCTCAATGCTCTTTATAGACTTGGCTTCATTTATCTCCGTCTATAACGTAATTGTATGTCAATGCTATAAAGTGTCATGCTGTAAAGTGGGTGTTTGGATTGACTTATTTTTAGTGACTTTTGGCTTTTTAAGTATTTTTTAGTTTTGAAAGTGTTTGGGTAACACAAAAAGTGCATAAAAGCTGAAAAAAGTACAAAAAGAAGCCAAAAGTCAAAAGTTGGGGGTTCCCAAACTGGTGACTTTTAACTTATAAGTCACTTAAAGAAGTCAGTCCAAACACCCCCTCACTTTCAAGCTGTTTTTCTGGGCTAGTTCAGTCAATATTTTTCCATGACAAGTTCTCTTTGGATTTATAGATAAACATTTCCAAAATGTAAACTAATTAATCAGTACTGAACCAAAAAAATACAGTTTTCGAGTAACATAATAATCATGCATACCCCATCAGAATCAATATTCCTGTCTTCTTCCAAAAGCAATGCGAGCTTTAGGCAATTATTACACAATCCATTCCTCCCTTTAAGATGGACAAAGTCAACCTCACCAATGCAGCTCCAGCATGAAGCTCTATCACAACAATAACACTGATAATATGATTTTCCTTTGCAAACTAAGCATGCATGTCGTCCTGGAACACGGTAAAACTGATGTTACATTTTGCACAACTATATTTATCTATATTTATTCTATGTAATGAAAAAGCAATACATGACCAGTTAAATTAACACGAGAATATATAAGTCAACAATATATAAGTACTCAAACTTAAAATGTTCGAATGAAATCCACGTTACAGTTCCTTGGGGTGTGGCCTTCCCTGGAGCCTGTGTGAACATAGGAAGCTTGATACACCAGGCTATCCATTTATCTAATGTCTTTGAGTGATAAATGCTTATCTATTTCAGCAACAGTTACCACAGACTTCTAATCTCTAACATTGTGGTTCATCGTTCCAAAAAGTGGTGTAGTAGCAATTTGGAGCCAACATAAGCAATAATATTTATTCTAATATTTTTTTGTAATTGAAAGGAAATTTTGTTCCTACATCAAACTCCAACACTAAAAAAATACATGATTACAGTAATCATTTCTCAGAATATAATTATTTTAAGCATTTTATATTCTCTTGGCTTATATGTATTATCATATTCTTATCAAGGTTTTTAAGCATGCACATGTATGATAAAGAAGTCTATCCGTAGAGAATTAAGGCTGAGGTTCAGTATGGAACTCAAACTTGTATCTACATATTAAGTTATATTTGTTAAGAGTAAGTCTATTATGAGCTTAACAATTTTCTTATCATAATTTATTTACACATGAGAATATCATCCTTCAAGTAGTTTAAATTTAAGGGAATTAAATAACCATTAATCATACTTGCTCATCATGAAATAGGGCTAGCCGCCAGGATCCAATAACACATACTTCTAATTTATTTTTATGCCTTTATATTTACCTTTTGCCTTGGGAAACAAATATTAATCTAAACTACACAAAGAAATAAAGAAAAATACTGGCTCTAGAAAAGAACAGTTATAATTCCTTGACCATAGAATTGCCTAAATATGGAGATATGTGAGACCCTCAGAAATTGCCTAGAAAATTACTCATTTCATTTGTGCCAAGACATTATATCTTGAGTTAGAATATGCAAATTATTTTACTGAGCTTCCATGCATGCATCCTTAAGTATACGCTCTAGAGGGGGGAGGGGGGGGGGGTCTGAAGTCTTTCTCGATCTTATTTTCCTCATCACTCAAAATGAACAAAAGCTTTTCATATGCCATCAGCACAACTAAATATATTCAAGTGCTTTGTGCAAACATTCTTCATAGAATGAAATAGATTCACAATCAATTCTGAAACAAACTTTCCCTCTTCCACATAGGATGTATTTTCGTAATTTGACTTTTGGCGTTGTAACTAAGAGAAGAATCTATAACATCAGTTGGTTAGTATTTGTTTTTGAGAATCTGGTCCCACAAAACATTTAATGCTGCATTAAAACATAATACTATCTGCTGAATGAAAATAAACTCCAGTTTAAGACTGAACAAAAATGGAAGCAAAACTTTCTTTTTTGGAACCTAAAATAGTATATACTAGAATTGAGCAATATGCAAAATCATTTAAAGGGCTATCATATATTCATAGTAAAATGTCCATTTTTCTTTTATCAAGTTTAAAGAAATATATTCATTTACAAAGGGAAAGGGCTCCCACATACAAGAAGTAGACAAAATAATAGAGATCCATAGTAAGATGTTCACTAAAGTTCTATTTCTCTCTCCCCCTCCCCCTCTCTCTCCTACTATGTACTGCATATCAATCGCCTAAAATTCTGACAACTATACTCCAAAGATTTTCTTCAAAATATTTTAATACTTAGTATTAGAAACCCTATACTCATTTGTGGGATTACACTGAGTTGTTAAATCCAGCTCCTAGCCGCTAGGCCATCTCTTTGGAGATTTGTTGGAGATCATTAACTAAAGCAATTGCGAAGTACTATATATACACACGCTCTCATTAGTCTTTTATCACGACGTAATAAGTGACATCTCAAACGAGGATGTAAAAGTTGGACTCTTCTTGAATAATACTTTCTAAATAGAGGAGATGTAGTAAACATGAGACAACATTTTCCCGTTCTCTGTAAGGAACATAGAACAGAAGGATTTACTTCTTTGGGAAGCTATCAACACAGGGTCCCACCAGCATACATACCAGGAACTGCTGCAGTTGAGATAAATCCAGTGGTTCATAAATTTAATGAAGAAAAAAAAGATGATTTATAATGAGTAACATTTTAAAATCAAACATTTTAGTATTGGCCAATCAAGAACTCACACGTCCAAAAGTTCAAAGTAGCGGAAATGAGGATGATGTAATGGATGTATGGGCATACTAGGAAAGATGGGATCTGAAACGAGGATATTCTGGACAAAGTGCAAGTGGTCCCTGTGGTGGACAAGATGACGGAGGCGAGGTTGATATAGTTTGAACATGTGAAGAGAACATGATCAGATGTCCTAGTGAGAAGGTGTGAGAGGTTGAACAAGTTGGTTCTAAGGAGAAGCCAAGATAGACCGAAGAAGTATTAGGGAGAGGTGATTAGATAGGACTGCACAACTACGGCTTACCGAGTACATGACCTTAGATAGGAGAATATGGAGGTTGAGGAATTAGGGTAGAAAGTAGTAGATTGTCGAGTTGTCTAGCTTTCCCTATCAGTATTATTGTTGTTACTCTCCTAACCATCTTATTCTTCGATTTTTTTACCTATTGTTTTATTCTCTTTTGCTTAGGTTATCATATTATTTGTTATTGTTATTGTTCTTTTCTCCATTATTTTCAACATGACTTCTTCACTACTATTTTTTTAAAAAAATTGGTAATGAACTTCTTCACTTCTATTTCCTTTTAATTTTCTTTTAATATGCATTACTTAGGCCTGGGTCCTTTAGAAACAACCTCTCTAACTTCACAAGGAAGTGGAAGGTTATGCACAGTTGTACACACTACCCTTTCTAAACTCCACCCACTTTTCTATACAGAGTATGTTGTTAATTTAGTGCATAACTGGCAAGTTGATTAAGATTTTAAATGTGACATCCAACCATCAAAAAAATTCATTGAGGCAAGATAGGAGTGTAAAATTAACTAATAACCCCAAAGCAGCTACAGTGACATGAAGGAGGACTTCGACCACTACTCGATGCCTTACCGTTATATTCTATGGGAGGAATCATTTGGCCTTATTGGAAGCTTATTTTTTAACGAGAAGTATATGAATGCAAAACAAAAATAAATTAAAAAATAAAAGCCTTCCAAGTTACTACTACTTTCCAAACACTCAAACCACTGGAAACCTTGTTTGTCAAAGTGGCGGTTTTCTAATTCCTTATATCTGACAAAGGATATCATGGAACTTCGACTAATGTATAGCTTAAAGTCCTCCCTTTAATAGTATCTTTTTATCAAAGAAAACTATTTTGATTCATCCAAGTAAAAGGGTAAGCAACACCTAGTACAGTGTATGCGACTGCAAGGTTATTAAGCAAATTATTTAAGAAGAGCAGTCCATATCCATGTTCATTCTAGTATACATGGAGAAATAGCAAATACAATTTTTTTGCAGTGAATTATTTTGAAAAATCTCAATATAACAGAAACTCAAAATTCAGTTGCCTTTTTCACTTAATATACACTAAGCTTTGTCACGCTTAACTTTGGTTAGTCAAAATCGATAAACTAGCAAAAGGAAAAGAACTCCCAGAAAAACCATAAGGACAAAGTAAATTTAGAAATATTAAATTTGCTTGAGGAAAGATGAATTAAGAGGCTTGCCACATATCCAAGGTTCATCACTTGTCAAAACTGAGTCCTCTACCCCCACACATTCAGGGTGATAAGCTTTCAAACATCCCCTGAAAAGTTGAAAATATATTGTTTAGTACAAATCCATGTAGAGAAAAAATCATTTAGTAAAAATAATTGGAACACCTAATGAATACCATTGCAGAGTACCTAGCCAAAAGAAAAAAAGCTAACCAAAACAAAGACTACCTAGCTAATTGCTAAGCCGTATACTGCTTTTATCACTAATTTTCAGAAGCTTTTAACAAAAATTCTAAACATAAGAGCGGTGCTCATCTCAAAAGATGAATGACCAGAAAGTAGAGCGTGAGGTTAAGAAAATATAGATTTTTTTGTGCTTCGTATAAGTCAAGTTGACATCAGAGGATCTACAACCTTTGTTCCTCCATAGAAGTAAAGTTGACAGTAGTGCGGATCTATAGACTTTGTGTTCCATAGAAGTAAAGTTGACACGTTCCTAATAAGGATATCCCAGCTGGAAACTGACCACTTTTTGTTATGATGACCGTGGTGTCTGGGCTAGTATTCTATCACATCAACTAGTTTCATAGGATACCTGTCACCTCCCACCAACAATAGATACCAGGTATCTCTATCCACCAAGGGTAGGACAAATGAAAAGAATCATACTGTTTTTTGTCTCCGCTGAAATTTGAACCTGATTTTCAACCACTTCATTGACCACTAGATCACATCCTTGGGTGCAACCTGTATCTATTTTCTTATATACATTATTAATTTTTTAAGATTGTGAGGAGCCATCAACCAATGTTTGCAAGCAAGCTTGCTTTTATCCAAGAATTTTCTGTGTTATTAAACAAGAAAATAACTTTTCCCCAAAAAGCTAACAGTAGTTATTACTCCTTCCTTTTTTTTTCTGTGTCCACCTTAAGAAATAATGATTGACATGATACCACAATATCCACATTAATGATATTCAGTCTTAGAGTTTGTGAAATGATTCAGAGGTAATTAATGTTAAGGGTAAAATTTGCACGGTCCTTAAGAAATAATGATTGACATTAATATTTTACCACAATACCAATATTAATTGATAATCTAGTCTTAGTCCTGGGAAATTATGGAGAATAAGCAATTGATGTTAAGAAAATATGAACGAAGTATGTTTTTCTCTTGATAGGCTAAAAGTAAAAAGTTAAACAGAAAATATTTTTACTATAACGCATAAGTAAAAGTGAATAGAGAGAGTACACAAGGGAAAAATTACGAGACAAGTAAAAGAGAATATTTTTACTATAACGCATAAGTTTTTTTTTAATAAACGAGAATTTTTGGAGAGTTGGCTAAAACCAGCATTTACAGATGACCAACCATTGGAGAAACACATTTGTGGTAGTTTTTGGGGGTAAAAATATTTATTGTATCCGTTGTTCACAACAAAGTAATGAATGGACAACATGTGTCCTTTTACACTATCATTTTTGACCGAGTTAAATTGCATATTGAATATGCCTGAACCATGGAAATATTCTAGAGCATATATGTAAATATAGTAGGTGGTTTGATTTACTCTTAGATTTACTCCTATCTAATTAGCTATTGATTTCCTCTTTTAAGGACATGTACACTCAGCTATTTAAACCCCAATAGCTTGTGGGAAATAACCAAGTTAAGTACTCTCTCATACTCTTGTTTTCTCACATGGTACCAACACTTTATTTAATTAGAAAGCAAAAATAAAATAGGAGTACAAAATTGCTAATCATCTTTCCAGCAAAACCTCCATTGTTCTGTTATTCTGAAACTATCCAGAGATAATGACTTTAGACCAATAAGTTTAGTGGCGGGAGTTCACAAGATAATTGCAAAACTTTTGGCTGAAAGACTAAAGAAGGTGATGCATAAACTTGTGAACAAGCAACAAATGCCTTTATCAAGAGCAGGCAGATTGTGGATGCAGTGTTGATAGCCAATGAATGTGTTGATTCCAGGAAAAAGGACAAACAACCCGGGATCCTATGCAAGCTGGATATCCTGAAGGCATATGATCACCTGAATTGGAACTTTTTGATGAAGATGATGCAGAGGATGGGTTTTGGTCAAAGATGGTTAAAGTGGATCAGACATCGCATAAGTTCAGTGGAATTCTCTATTCTGATCAACAGAAAACCATGTGGGTTTTTCCCATCAAACAGGGGTTTGAGACAAGGGGACCTCTATCTCCTTTTCTTTTTATCTTGGCTATGGAAGGGTTGAGCAACCTATTCCAAATTGCAAAAGCAAATGGTTGGATCAAAGGTTTCAAAGTGGGGGAGAATACGAGAAACAATCTAGAGATCACTCACCTATACCTATGAATTTCTAGGTATTAGTAACTCAAGGGTTTAATGCATGCTTTAACATAGTTAAAGATACAATTATCCCTAAAACTACTTCTACGTCTTTTCTACCATAATCATGAAGATATTTTTGTATATAAATATCTAGAAATAACGTATTTATAATTAATCTATAGATTAATTATTATTTTCTTAATCTATAGAAATAATATTTCTTATCCTACAATGTATAAGAAATAATATATGTATAATTAATGCAAACACAACACAATACAAGCATTACTAGTATACTCTATTTAGCACTATTATTATACGTTATACCAAACAACCCCTTACTCTCATTATTGATTACTCAAGGTGCACTTGTATGATCTTAAAGAAAGATCATTTTGAATTATTTTCCATTTTCGAACTTTTTGTGTTGAAATTAAAAAAAAAACAATTTAGCGTTTCTACTAGCACCTTTCGTAGTGATAATGCATGTATATGTTTATAATCTCAACTTAAAAAAATTCTTTCTTCCGATGGAGTTTTTCATAAAAACCTCATCCTTAGAGTACACAACAAAATTGGGCCACTGAGAGAGAAAATAGGGATATTGTTGAGAAAGCATGCATTCATCTCATTCAAGCAAATGTTCCATTGCGCTTTAGAGGAAATGTAGTGCTCCCCTTTGTTATCCAACCGTATGCCTTAGAATGATATTCAAAATCAGGTTCGACACTCTATTTTGTTTCCCCAATCAACCTTATTCTCTTTTCTACCACACATCTTTCGAAGCACATATTTTGTCCATATACTCGCTCCAAGAATAGACAAATTACCTCCCCTAGTCTTAAAAGTGTTTTTCCTGGTTATTCAAGGGTATTGAAAGGATATCGATGTTGCTCACCTGACCTCTAGCAATACCTTATGTCAGTTGATGTTTTTTGGAGGTCAACCTTACTTTACATCTTTTTTTGCTAACTAATTAGGCGTTTATGAGGTTATACTAGTTATATCTTTAAGGGATACCGCCACAGTATATCCTTCTATGTCATGATGTATAACTCCATCTTCCTCTGCAACACCTCACTACTATTGACCTATCATTATTGTTCGTGCACATATGATGCATGCCTTCCACCGGAATCCTTGCCTACTGAGGACTGGTCTACATAGAGTTCTTTTATTGTCATTCGTACAAATAATTGCTTTACTCATAACCTCACCCTATACTTGTTTGTGCTATCATCGTTTATCACTGGCCTATTCTGCCTTTGCAACATCACTATCAGTTGTGGCTACTCCTAAGACTATAGGAAAAACTTTTGGTTATTCATGTTGGTAATAAGCTAAGATTGAGATGTTTGCTTACACTCTAGTGGTACTTGGGAGCATGTACCTCCAGATGAATCAACAATTGGTTGTCATTGGGCATATACAGTGAAGGTTGGCCTTGATGGAAATATTGATCACCTAAAAGCACGACTAGTGGCCAACGGTTATACAAAGATTTTTGGTCATGACTATTGCGATACCATTTTTTCTATGGCCAAGATTGCTTTAGTCCATCTCTTTTTATCCATGGTGGTTGTGCATCATTGGTCTCTCTATCAGTTGGATATTAAAAATGGTTTTCTTCATGGAGATCTCAAAGATAAGGTATATATAGAGCAATCATTTAAATTTGTTACTCGGAGGAAGTCTAGTAACATGGTGTATAGACTACGACGAGCCCTTTATGTCTCGAACTGATCTCCTCAAGCATAGTTTAGGAGTTAGGCATAGTTATTGTCACGCTGCTCCAGGTTTGTGCATGATTGGTAGTGTATGTTGATGGCATAGTTATCACAGGTAATGATGAGGAAATTACTGAATTGAAACATCACACTTTCCAACATCTTCATAATAAGGATTTTGGTCGATCGAGGTACTTTTGGGGCATTGAGGTTGCTCAATCCAAATAAAAGTTGTCTATTCACAAAAAAAGTATGCACTTGATAATCTTGGAGAGAAAAGGATGACAGATTGCAGCACCTTTAATTTTCTAAGGGATTCAAACGTTAAGCTCCTACTAGGTTAGGGAAGCCTCTTAGCGATCCTAAAAGATATAGAACGCAAGTAGGAAAGTTGAATTATCTTAGTGACTCGACATATTACCTTTCATATTGATGTTGAAAGTCGGTTCTTAAATTCTCCTTGTGTAGTCGCTAGAATGCAATTATTCGCATCATTCGATGCATAAAATTTGGTCCATGGAAAGAATTACATTATGAATGCCAAGGATCCAAATCTGGATATTGTGTTCTAGTCGGGGAAAATTTGGTGTCTTGGAAAAGTTAGAAATATATGTGGTTGCTAGCTCTAGCCACTGTATAAGTGGAATATCACGCCATGATAGTGGCAACATCTGAACTCATATGAATCAAGCAACAACGGAAAGAGTTGACATTTGGAGATACAAATGGAAAGGAACTTGTGTGCGATTATGAAGCTACACTTCCCATTGCATCAAACACAGTGTTTTACAAGAGGAACAAACACATAGATATTGATTGTCATTTCTCGGTGAAAAGGTACTCTTAGGAGACATCGTAACAAGGTTCGTTCGGTCAAATAACCAGCTTGCGTACATATTCACTAAGTCCCTAGCTGGTCCCAAAACGAGTTATGCATTTAACAAGTTTGGTACATATAATTTATACGCACTAGCTTAAGAGAGCGTGATAGAATCCTAGGAATATTCTATATCATATATGTAAATATAGTAGGTGGCTTGATTTACTCCTATTTTAATTAGGTATTGATTTATATTGACTTCCTTTCCCTTATAGAACATGTAAACTTATTTCTTTAAACCCCACAGCTTGTGGGAATAATCAAGCTAAGTTCTCTCGCAAACTCTTGTTTTCTCACCATATGCAATGAGGTACTGTAATTATTTTATCCAACAACCTAGGGTTTTGAGAAAGATGTTGTTTCCATACAATTCGACCACCAAGAACAGGCGCAATTTTAAAGATGGAACATGTGTTCTTTTCAAGCCAAAAAAAAAACTTCCAAATAATGTCTACGTTTTCATCCAGAAAGCAAAGGCTGAAAAGAAAAAGAATTGTTCAAAATAAAATTGGTATTTTTAACCCAAGGACTTTCCCATAATCGAACAAGAAGAGTTGCTCGGATGGGAAGAGTACCTTCCACCTCCAAGTCAAAAAAAAAAGAAGACTTACCCATGATCACAAATCATGAGCTTTCCTCCATCCTTGCACAGAAAACACCAATCTTCTGCAACTTTTTCTTTTTTGAAAATCCTCCTGCCGCTGTTCTTCGCCATTTATAGTAGAAGGGTTTCTTGATAAATTACCAGATGCCTGCTTCACTGTAATCAAGAAAAGCACCTTATTCAGTTTACACCTTATTCAGTTTAGATAATTAAGCTAACTGCAATTCTTAAGGTATATCTTTTCCCCTTTAAAAAAAACAACAGAAAAATTATACCACTAACAGATCTAAAGCTTGATGAAGCCCAAAAAATGATAACCATGAGCAAAACATTCAAGAAAAGAAGGCTCACTTCCCATAAATCATAAAAAAAAACCCAAAAATCATAATTTTTTTTTGTAGATTTCAAACTCTTTGGCCCCCAACCCTAACATGCTTGAGAGTTAAATAACTATTAAATAGTGCAAATAAAGCTGTCAAAATGGTATGGCCCAACCCAACCCAACCCTAACAGGCTTGAGAGTTAAATGGGTTGTGACGGGCTGACCCTTTTAATTAAGAAAAAATTGTATATAATGACAAATTAACTAAATCAAATTAATTGTTATAATCACCCTTTGATTTAATTGTGTCCCGTAAAAAAATGTTAATCAGTCACCTCTCTCCCTCAAATCCTCTCTCGCTTGCCTCCTCTCACTTTTATACAAATACAAGTGTATAAAATTTGTTTCTATTTGTATAAAGTAGAGGAAATTGTATAAATATATATATTTTTGTTCCCTTCTCTCCCCTCTCCCAGATCTCGCTCACCAATCTCTCTAATCTCGCTCGTCACCCTCGCCTCTCTCGCTTATACAAACAGAAGCAAAATGTATAAATTATGTTCTGTTGATATAAAGCGAGAGAAAATTGTATATCACATACAAATACAAATATTTTCATCCTATACACTTATAATTATACAATAAAAATACTCCTCTGCCAGTTTCCGTTACCTTTCTCTCTTTCTCGTTTTATACAAATTCAAATTGTATATAATTTCTCTTTCTCGTTTTATACAATTAGATTCCATTATATATTCTCTACCCAAGTCTATTTTGTCTTTCTCTCTTTCTCATTTTATACAAATTCAAATTGCATATAATTGTCCATACACTTATAATTTTACAATTCGTTTTATTTACTTTATTTTTTTACAATTCTCTGCCAAGTCTCTTTCTCTTTCTCTTTTTATACAATTCGATTCAATTGTATATTTTTATAGCGAATTATACATTTATATGTTTGCTACGGAGTGCAATTATGCAAACTTTGCTATAGCATACAAATATGAATTTTATATTAGCTATATGTGAAAGTTGCCCTTTAATTAAGGGGTCTGTAAAATAGCAGCCCCACCCAGCCCTAAGCGGGCCATGGGTTGGGACGGGTTGACCTTCAATCAAAAAAAGAACAACATTTTCCTCTTGAAAGAATACGAACGTTGACGAATTACACAAAACAAATACATAGTAGCCAAGATATAACAAGTATAAGCTTCGTCCTAGCCAAAAAACATTACATGATCATTATTTTCATAAACAAGACAATAAAGGAGAAGTGAATAATTTGACATAAAAACAAAATTAAAAAGGTCAAAGATTTATAGTTAAAATGGAGTAATAAACCTGGGCTAATAAGAAAATTTAGTGGGCTAATGACCCTAAAATGTAAAATATATGTATAAAATATAGTCTTGACTTTGTATTGATAATTTTTAAATATTTATTCACAAAATCTTAATAAATAAAAAACTACTTAAAAGATATACAATAAATATTTTTATAATTCACAACCCGCGGGCTAGCCTTTGAGGCTTGCGGGTTAGACCTACGAGGCCAGAGGGCCAAATGAGGCTAGGCTAAAAAGCCTCGTTCCTAAATAGGCAAATAGACTGAGCCCAATCCCATTTTATTCAAGGGTTGGGTTCAGCGGGCCTAGCGAGTCAAGCCCATTTGACAACTCTAAATGCAAGGCTAATAAGTCTTGCCCAAAGTTTGGGATTGTTACAACAATTTCGGTTAAATTCGGATATATTTCAGACCTCTCCCAATATTTAAGCAAATATTTTAAGAAATTGATGGACTCTCAAAACTTCACATGTGCCACAGATATTACTTGAAAAGTACGTTAAAATATTAAAAAATAATTAACAAAAAAATAATTAAAAGCTTAGTTGCCTCTCCTAATTCTAGTCGTCACAAAGTAAAACAGATAAAGTAATATATATTGAGCTTGTGGTTAGTGTATATATGATGTCATTGAAGATACAAAGTTATTCGATCATCTGCTTTCTTAAACTTGATAGATGAGGTATTAGTAAATTCACTTATAGCCATCAAAGTTATTGGATTTAAACGATATTGGATTATCAGTGTGCCTCTTTTCAAGGGTGATCAATATAGTATATCAAAATACCTTATAACTAAAAGTTATTAAACTTAACTTGCACAGTAGATCGTAACATTGCTCATCTCTAAGTTGCGCGGACTCTTCACTTTCGATGCCGCACCCTTGTTGGATTCTCCAAAAATACACTACGTTTAGCGAATCCGACACGCACCCCTTGAAATTTTTGAAGAGTCCGAGCAACATAGGTCTCATCTCGAGTGACTTCCTTTTATTCACTATGTGCTGGTTGAGCAGTTTTATGCTCTCCTCAGTTGCTACACATATGCCTCACCGCTACTTGTCTGGATCCTCAGTTGCAACACTAGATTTTCATCTTTTTACCAACTCTTATTTTTTTAATATGAAAGAACTTTATACGGAGAATGCCGAGATCAGCTCAAGAATACTAGTATATATGATAATTCTGGCTGTCGTATGTATTTTTAAAAGGAATGCATATGATGATTTGAAGATAAATCGAGATGAATTGCATCCTTCCAAAGAGAAATTTTAGGTGTGTTTCCATAAACATTTGGTGATAGCTCAGATAGGAAATTTGCACAATTCAGATATGGAACTCGAAAAAACTGGATTACTTTGGGTATGTTTTTGACCCTTCACCCATAAGAATATTAGTTTAGATCATTACCTAGAAAAAAATTTATCCCGACTTAAAAAAGATTACCAAGGCATAGAGTAGCATAACTGTTTTAACTGCTGACAAATAGAAAACTGAATTACAAAGGGAGTAATTAGTGTTGGCAAATAACATCTCAAATCAATAACAGAGAGGGAAGATTAAGGTGAAAGATGCTACACCCTTAAACACAAGATTAAATAGCATGACAAGCAATTTTCCTGAGAAATTTAATAACCCCAAGGGCAATTCTTCAGATTTTACTACAGTGCCACTATGTAATAGCAATAAACAATTCATCTTTCATGATATCTAGCATATCATGATTTGATTTTACACTTATATGCTATATTTGGAGATCATATTGGTGCAAGGATTAAAAATAGATTATAAGATTGCACTTACTGGGTATCATCTCCTTCATATTTTCGCAAAAACTCACCACAAGACGAACACAACTAACTCTGTTTTCCAACATCCACCAAAATCTTTCTTCAAATTACCAAGCTCTTCACATAAAATTACAGTCCCAATATACATATTCGACATTGCCATCCCTCAAATCTTGGAGAACACACCATAAATTCGGAACCCAAAACCCTACTGACCATATTTTTCCTTGATCTCAAACACTGTATAATTCTTCTACTGTAAAAACAATACTTGCTGGGCAATTGTAATCGTCGGAGAAGATAGTATTCTATTAGATTTGGTTTATCTTATGATATCGATTTTAGAGAGCTAAGCAAACTAAATTCATTATTATTAATGTAGAAAAATAAATTTAAAATAACAATGTTAAAAAATATATGAGACATGATTTAAATAAACATGTGCTCGAATAACTTTATACATCATTAAATAAATTTTTCTAAGGTTTTGAATAATATTTACAATAATTAACTCGTATAGGAAAAAAAAGAGTAAATTTTAGTAAGTTTTTAAAACATTTGAACAGAAACTAAATAATTTGATGTCACCACATATCTCGAGAATTACAAGTATATTAATTAATGATTAAATATATCTTGATATCTGTTCATTTTATCCTTCACATAATTTATCATAATATATGTATCTGATTAGTTTATAGTTATAATTACTCGTTGTAATAAAATATAGGTGAATGTTTTCGATATTAATATTAGTTATAAATAAGTTAAGACAGTTAAAAAATATACAACACAACAATATAAATATTTTTTTTTAGAGACAATCTACTTGTTTGAGGTTAAACGCTCACCACTTTCATTATTGTTACTTTGTTACTCTAACAAAATTTATAGAAGGTGAAAATAAATTTGAAACAAAAGCAAAATAGTATTGTTGACCCTTAGAAATTCTTTCTTCATTAAACAACTGATCTAAAGGTAATTTTGAGATGCTTCCTCAATGTAATTTTATGTTTTAGTGAGAAATATGCATGTATAATTGTTACATTATAAAAGTACAAGTAGATTAAAAAGGGGAAAGGGGTCAAAAATACCCTTCAACTTTGATTTATTATTTAACTTTACCCTCATTGTTAAAATAAAGAAATTTACCTCTTCCGTTACTAATTTCACCATAATTAACCCTCATTTAACGAAATCCCCAAAATTGACCCCAATTATCTGAAGTTTTTCAAAAAAGTCCATATTTCCTATTTTTAACCCAATGCCCTAACCTTTTAGAGGATGACCCATTTCTCTTTTACCCATCCTCTCAAATTTTCATATAACACATTAACTTCTTCTCCATTGTTCTTTATTTCTTCTTCCTCTATCGTTCTTTATTTTTAAATGTATATTTAAAAGAACGATGAGATGCATTAATAAATGATGGGAGGTTGTAAGTAGAAAAATCAGTAGCTGTTTGAAAAAGAAAAAGGGATCGAAGACAGAGACAACAACATAGCTGAAAATGGGAGATTTTGGGTATTAGAGTTGATTAGTAGTTTTAGTTTTTGCCTCAAAGATCCAATCTTTGGTTCTTTACACTTTGTTCTTCTTTATTAATTTTTTCCTCAAAAGATTCAATCTTTGGTTTTTTACACTTGGTTCTTCTTTATTAATTTTTTCCTCAAGAATTCCTTAATGAGTTATTAAAAAATTCATTAGGTTCAGACAGGAGCATATAATAATATTATGATAATTGAATTTTGAACTGAAAAGTTTAAAGATTTGTTCTTTAATGAGTGGGAATAGGTAAATGAAAATGGGTATATGACATTTGGTTAATCGGGTTATTTCTTAAAGGGGTCGGGTTATCGGGTTAAATATAGGAAATAGTTTTTTTTTAAAAAAAAATTGGGTAATTGGGTCAATTTAGGTCAATTTTGGGGATTCCGTCAAATGAGGGGTAATTTTAACTTTATTTTAAGGAGAGGGTAAATTTAACTTTATTTTTAACGGCGATGATAAAGTTAAACAATAAACCAAAGTTGAAGGATATTTTGACCCTTTTCCCATTAAAAATGTTATATTTTAGACTCATGTTGAAAAATATTCTCGAACATTAAAAAATTAAAAGTGATTCTAATCTAGATAACTCAAACGCTTAAATATGACTTGGGATTGAAGGACAACAAATATATGTTAATAAACCTATTTTTTGTAGTTTAAGATTTTAGTTTTATTTAGAGTAGATTTTATTTCATATTCTTCAATAAAGCTTGCCGAAAATAGTCATAACTCACAACAAATATATTTAGAAGAGAATAATGAGCAGGAAAAAAGAAAAAACGTTAAAAGGACGAATATTTTTGTCTAAGTGAGATCATATACTTAGCAAACGAAAAATAATCAATATAATTTTAAGGTTTAGCAAAGCGAGGAAAAAATACATTAAAGGGAGTAAACTATGAGATATCAATGATGATAACAAATCATTCTAATCATAAAAGTTTCTATATTTTGAAATAACATACCTCAAAAATTTGAAAAATATGGGCATGCAAAGTAGAGGATATATTCTCTAAAAAATACAAAATCACATACTTGTATATGAAGAAATGACGTTATTGATGAATACATTAGAGATTTGTAAGTGCTGGTTTTTTATTGTACCTTCAATAATTTCAGTAGAGAAAACATGTTTAAAAACTCAATTAATGTTTTGAAACAAAATGGAAAAAGTCAAGCACATTGAATGCATAGAGTCCTTTTATAGAAATTATTCTGTTCTAGTTCCTGATGTTTAAAAAAATAGATTCTCTCAAGATATATATATATATATATATATATATATATATATATATATATAAACTATTCTATTTATCATTGTATTGATACAAAAACAATGATATCAGTGAGTCATTCAGCAGGAGCAAAATACACAAATATTTAGTTGTTCAGAAAAAAAAAGTAGTAGTTTAAAATTTTCATTGTTCATAATGAGAGGAATGTCTTTAATTTATAAACAACAAAAGGTAGTGCGAACAAATGATTATTGTGTCTTATCGAAACGATTACAACACATTCATGATGTAAATGAAAATTATAATATCTTATCATGTATCATTAATAATACAAGCATAAATTAATGACTGTAAAAATACATACTAGGATATGTAACATAAATAATGGTGTTAGTGAGCCACTCAACATGAGCAAAGTACACAAATATGTAAAAGTTGCAACTCTTCGTAAAAATTGCAATTTTTCATAAAAAGTCACAACTTTTTTTGTAAAAGTCGAAACTTTTCATGAAAAGGAAGACTAATTTTGAAAATTAATAAGTTAAAAGAGAATCTAGGTTTGTGGTGGCGCGGCACATAGGCGGTCCTAGGGATCTCATTTGTATAAATATTAGATATCATGTGTCCGCGCCAACGCAGACCCAACGTATGTTAGTTTTTTTCCTTCCAATTTATTCGACACAAATGAAATTTGAAAAGGTAAACTAAATTTTAATGTGTTTTCTAAATTTTTATGGAGTATCGTTTATGTTATTTTCGAATAATATATGTTATTCCATGTTTTATTTTATGTAATACAAGTGAGTTTCGGAAAGTAAATGAAATTTCTATTCTCACATTTTTTAGTTGTCATATTACTGTGGTTGATAATACATTTTTGTTCTTACGTTATTTTCAAACAATATATGCATTTTTATGTTTCGATAAAATAAGGGAGACAACCAAATTTCATTATGTTTTTTAACTATGTTTTTCTAAAAATATCTTAAATTGTTACATTGCATTTTTAAAGCTTCTTTTTATTTATGTAATTTTCAAATAAGTAACAAATTAGAAATTAAAACGAAGAATGAAAGTTTTCAAATCATTATATTTCTATATTAAAATGTTTAAAACTCCACATATATGCACAAATTAATAGAAGGAAGCCAAACGATTTTTTTTAAAAAAATAATATTATATGAAAGCTCATTTCAATAATAACACATATATATTTTATTTTTAATATATGACTCCCTCATTTTTGATTTATTTGAACTTATTTTTTTTATTTCATTTCAAAAAGAAAATAACTTCTGAATTTTAATTTTTTTATATAGCATGATCGCAAAATTAAAGTATTTCAATACACAAATTTAATATACATATAAATTTTAATTTTAATTTTGATTGATTTCACCTAATATTATACTTGATATATAATTATTAAGAGCTAAGCGTAATTATTATTTATTAACTTCTATACAATAAATAGATATCACAATAACTCATAAAAAAATAACAAAAATGAGGTAATACTGATAATAATATCTAAAAATGTTTCTAGAACTATTTAATTTTCTTGTTATCATTTTTGGTAGATTTTTGCTTGCATGAGTTACATTTTTAACTTTAATATAAAATTATTTATTCTTGATAGATTTTTGTTAGAATAAAATTACATTTTTATTCTTGGTCATCTTTAATACAAATATATCATCCTATTCATTTTTATTTGTAAAGTTACTTTTAACATTTTTTTCTTTAATTTTAATCTAATATATATTATTAATTTTATCACACTAATTTATTTTCAAGTATATTAATTAGAGCCAAAATAAAAAAGATTAAAATAATTAATTCATAATATTTTTATATAAAAAGTAAGCTTTTTAATAAGCATAATGAATAGAAAAAATATTAACAATTAAATTAACTTAATGGTAAAATAGAGTAGTAATGAAATAGATACCACAATAACCCACAAAAGAAATAAAAAGGAAATGAAGTAACAACAAAATAAGTTAATGGTAATAACAATAACTTTAGATGTTTTTATAACTATTTAATCTTTTTATTATCATTCTTGGAAGATTTTTGTTAGCGTGTTGCCATTGATAATTATTCACTTCATATATAGAAAGATAATTTTAGAATTATTTATTATCTTTCTTCATAAATTTTTATTAGCGTAAAATTATATTTTTGCCCTTGATCATCCTCCACTTCACTCTTCTATATAAAATAAAAATAAAAATATGATATTACAACTATCCAAACAAAATTAAAACAAAAATCAATATATTTAATTGATTTAGTTCAATTTTGATATGGATCAAATTTTATTCAAACCGTAAGTACCCACAGTAAAAAATGTTCGCATACCTAAGCTTTACTTTGTGAAGACAGAACTACCGACTCAAAAAGACCTTTAACTCAAGTACATAACGCATATCAAAATATTTTGAAAAGGAAAGTACATAAGTAAATAAGACATATCAACTAAGTATAGGGAAACATTATTGTGTGGATTATTATTTATTTTTAAAAAGGAATAATGATAATAGTAAAATTATGTAATAATCAAAACATCGAAAATAACATATAGAAATACAAATGAAAGGACAAAAATTATTAAAATAATATTAATGTTATTGATATGAAAAGGAAAATATATACGACATACAAGTATTATGTTGTAAATTGAGGTGAGAATATATTCTTATTCAGTAATTAGGATTTTTTTTAAAAAAAATAATTATTTGGTCCTCGAAAATATTGGAAAGTTTTAAAAATATGGTGTGAACGTGTATATTGTGGACATGGCAAAATATTTTTGGAAATGGGTACTAGCAAGTAATAAGTACTATTTTCTTTAATAAATGAAAATGAAATAAAATATAAAAGATAGCACGATAAAGCAGTTCGAAAAAAGAACAATCTCTACAACAAAATAACATTGTAACTGAAGTATAAAAAACCAATAAATTTTAGTAGAAATTAAAGAACAATAAACTACAATAATACTTCTACAAATTACTAACACGTAACGATAGGTGATAACACGTGACTATTTATACTAGCTCTTAATTTATGTCTTCCATAGTCTCCTATATAAGATTATATTATCGCTAAATTTAAATCGTGATATGTCTTGTCTAATCATTTCTCTCCAATATTTTCTCGACCTACATTTATAGTCAATCTATCACATCTCTACATTAGACATTCACTTAACTTTTATTCACATGTCCAACCATTTTAGACTCGCTTTCTACTTCTTATTTTCCATTGATTCTCATTTTTTAACTGCAATATTTTTATTTCTAATTTTATCCCTCCTAATATAAGACTACTTTTAAATAAATGCATTAAAGGAAAAAAAAGAACTTTTATAATATTTTCTAACTTATTTAGTTAGACTTTCAAATCTATTTAAGCTGAGAAATATTTTTATCAAAACAAAATTATATATATGTACTTCCGATAGTTGGCTGTTTGATTAATTTCATCTAATAAAGGAAAAATGTTTGAATATCTCTTCGAACTTTTAAAAAAGGCTCGTTTATGTCATATGTTAAAAATTTAGCTCTTTTATGATATATTCGTCAAAGAAAAGACATGCCATTTTTTAACTCTGATTTTGCAAAACCATTTTTACACCCCAAACAAAGTTCAACACTTTTCAATTGGAGTTTTTAAATTTCTGCTACTTCTTCCTTATGAATACCAAGAACACACAAAGTACTCTCAGTCCTTTACGAAATCATTTCAAATTTCGGCATCATTAATTTTTTTTTAAAGAAAAATCAAAATTCTAAAATCATTTGAAGACTTCAAAAGATTCACATGAATAAAAAAAATAATTCCAGAATAATGGATATCATTCCCACATTTTAAAAAATTTCTTTGATTCGTGTTTTTGTAGCTGTATTTGATATTAGATCTTTGTTTCCTAGTATATTTTGAGTCCATGCTCAAATTTTAAACGATTTGAAATTGTGGAAAAAAATCCTACCAATAAAGAATATTGAAATTTTGAAAAAATTTCAATCATTTGACAACAATGACATTAACTAAAAATGACAACAATGACACATATACGTTTACTTAAAAATATAATTTTTTAATATAAAAAGCAAGATAAATTCAATTAGATTTACCATGAATCATTATATAGAGCAAGAGCAAATGCAAGTTCAAAATGAGTAAACCTGGTTTTTTTCATAACTAAAGCTGTTCAGAAAAAGTTTTTACTGGCTGTAATATAAATAACAAAGCTAAAACTGAATAATCTTTGTCGCAACTAAATTCAAAATACCAATGTAAGACCTGCAACTGATAGAAGCATCATCCCTCCTTCAAATACGATCTACTAAAGTTTCCTAGCAAAGGCTTAACAATAACAATTTAAACAAAGGAGAAGATGGGGAGTTGCACATAGCATCATTACAACCGCACATTGATGCATCTTACTACCATCCTTCTCATCTTTCATTATTTTTCTGATGGTATCACTCCAAGATTATTTTCTTTTGTAGGGTTGCCTCATCTGAGCATAGGTGCATCTGATTGTCATCCCTATCAAGAGATTCTACTTCCTCTGGAATCACTTTAGGAATATTCTGCAGCGCAAGTTCCAGCTCTCGAGCAATCCTCTGACATTAAAAAGCCAAGATGTCATCAGATATTTAAATGTATATTGACTCAAGATAAAAATGAACAGGTCCCTAATGTTTTCATGTTACTGAAAAGGAAGCTGTAATCATTTTACAACATTTGGTCCGTGTTGCATGATAATATTTTGTTTTCTCATATGCCAATAGAGTATAAACTCGTAGAGCTACAAACAATCAAGACTTAACAAGGAAGTTCCTAAGGAAATAAATTATCCAAATAAAATTGAAACCATACATGATTCGTGATGTCCTCATGAAGAATTTTAGCCCTTTGTTCAAGCTCCACCTGCAAATAGGAGAGTAAGTTTTATGGTAGTAAAGACATAATGAATCTATAACTGTGAAACTTGAGGAATTGAGCTTATATCCTTTCAGAAATGTACAAGACAAAAATAAAAGTATCAGCACTCTAATAGCTCAAACATTTAATAAACATTTTGTTGATTTGAGTCTCGCCACAACCCATTTACTGAAAACTCCCCATGACTCCGGGAATATATCCATGCCCATAAGTGAGGAGGATAAAAAACCAAATGCAAATTATATACCCTTTCAAGTAGCTCAAGATTATCAATGAAGTTGTACAAATTCAAAAGCACTTATTTGAAAAAAGGAAATTCAAAAGGTCTTTATGTATAGTAAAAGGGGAACTAGAAAAGCACTGTGTTAAGCTGGAGGCTTTCCTCATTATCTTTGCTAGGCATTAAGTGCACTTATTCACGTTACCCACTATTGAATCATGTTGTTTGGATGATCTGCGATAATGTTCTACAGAAACCTGTTCAATGTCCAGATATACTCTATCTTGGGGCCTTCCCAAAAATGCAATTCTAAAGTTGTCTTAACCTTTGGAGAATAAGAATATTCATGTAACATGCAGATGACGAGAAAACAGTTCTTTTGAGCTGGCGCTGTAGAGTTTGCTAAAAAAGAAAAAAGACGATTGGTTTCAGTGAGTCACACTTCTTATTTGAAATGGAACACGATGATTAAGGCCAGCTAGCAGGCACTGTTATTTGGTGAAACCAAAACTGAGACATTATCAAATAAAGGAATGTTTAATGCTACTGGAGGACCTATTCGCATTACATTGACTCATTTTTCCATCAACAACCTTCATGATAAGGGACCAGGATTAGAAGATGAAGATTGAGAATTCACTTGGCCACTCCAGTATTCTTTCTCCCTTGATCAGAGTTTTTTCCGGAACTGGTTAAGAATTGGGTCCCACTAACCCAGCCAAGATCTACCCAGGTTCTACTAGTTGCTTCCACCAGAAGGGTCACATGACAGGACATGAAGAATACATGAAAATGACCAAGTCACTCTTAGGGAAAGGATGATTCCTAGAACAAGGCAAGAGAGCATGTGGTAGGTTGCAAGCAGCATGTTGCCTGAAGAGCTGAGACTTGAGAAATACTTTATAACAAAAGAGAAACTGGGTTGTTCTAGAGGCAACCAGAACCTGCACTGAGCAGTCCCTACGGAGTGATCCCTTTTTGGGCAAGTCATTTATTTGGGAGTACTTTATACTGGAAACAAAAGTTAATCATACTAAAATTTTCAGTCATATAATAACATCGAGACTATGTTTCAACGTAATAGTTATGTCAAAATACAAGCCAAAAAAACTTACCACTGTAAGCTTTTTAAAAATCCCATCTTTGACTTTCTTTCTGAACTCATCACATTCTTCCTGAAAAACAGAGAAAAATGTCAAAACACATTGAAATGAAGGGTTAACCAAGAAAGCTTTTTCCATTGGGTAGTTCCGCACTGTTAAGAAGTTTCTCAAGTATAAATGAATACATGTAACAGCTTCAAATCAACTAAGGGTAAGATGCTATGTTGTATTCTGAAGAAACATAAAACTAGCTTCCATTAGGATCTAGACTACTAGAAACGTTCAATCATTTCATTTTTTATTAGTAATAACATTCAATCAGCTTTTTCCCTCAGTTCAACAAATACTCAAAGTGATAAGCCATTTCCATTAGTGTAAATGCACCAAGAGTAGCTCAAAAGACTGAACAAAAATAGGAGTGCTCCAATTACAATGGCAGTCCAGCAGCTCTAGAATGCTATCAAATATTTTATCATCTAGGATATTTTAAATTACTTCCAATTTGATCATCATACAAAACTACCTCAGCTTTCACAAGGTTGAGAATATTGGTAACCCAAATGAAGCCACTCTTCAGTCACTGAATTTGTTTTTTTCCGTAACTAAAAACATAAAGGGGGTGATGTATGCATACTCTCTACCTTCCCCATACCCTAGAAATGGGATTACACTGAGTATGTTGTTGTGCAGTAACTGGAAAACATATAAAGTTCCCATATTTGTGGTGTAAATTGCACCTACAAGAAGAGTTAAAAGATGTTTTCTTCTGTTAGTACAAAAAAGAGGATAGCTAATCCACATGCTGCACCTCCTATCATTGGCTGCAATCAGGATCTTTTCCAAGAGTGAAATCTATTATGACACCGCTAACACAAAAATCTGAAACAGCCAATGATCACAACTTCTCAAAACAAGAGAAAACCTTTGATCCTTTTTAAAAGATTAAAACAAATATATCCTAGAAAATAACCAACATCCAAAATTATCAACTCTTTTGCAGTCTGCTTTTAGCAGTATGGAATCTAACTCTAAGTTAGAAGAGTTACACCTGTTTGTACATGACAAGACTTGGATTGACAATATCTTATGTAATGAACATATAGGTAGAATGATCATAAAAGGGTTGAAGTAGGTTACATTAGAAAATTCATCATCAGAAAGCGTGTTCAAGCAAACATTTTTTGCAATATTTGAAACTTGAATTGAACTCTTGCAACAGCAGTTATCGCTTGATACAGGCTGGATCCCTGAAACACTCGCTTAAACAAGAAAGATGTCAGTTTGAAAGCAAACTTGGTGCTCAACATAAAGTTTTTAATAGAAGAAAATATTCTATATTAAGACTTTGAAGATGAAAATAAGATTATGATCATTGCCTCACTCTCTCCATCCAATTTACTTGACCTGCTTGCTTATTTCTCTTCCAAATTTACTGAGCTTCTTTAAGAGCTCGATTTATCTTATTTCATCACGTATAATCTTTTCACCCATCTATTCCACTCTATTCACATATCAAATTTCTACTTCCAGATTTATCCAAATCCTGTTAAAGTTAATTATAGTGACCTATTTCTAATTTTCTTTCTCAACCTTTGAAGCTATTCAAACTAGGTTTTCTGCTCTTCTTCTTTGGGTTGGACCGTTGGACAATGTAACTTGTTTTACTTTAGCAGCGATCCGGAATCAACTCATCTGATCCTCTATGTAAATTCTGTATCGATGCTTTACTATTTTCAAAATAATATTTACATATTTGAAAACTGCATATTAATTACCACTAATAACAATTATTTTGGTAAACTCTTACCAAATTATTTAACACATTGTAGACAAAGAAGAAACACTTTGACTTACCAAATAGGAATAGCACCATAGAACATGAGCAGACAAAGTATAATAACTGGGAAAAGAAGGTTTTAATGTTCCAAACGAAATATAGAGGGTTTTAAGAATGAACTCTTCTCTCAATATTAACAAAACAACAATGGAAAACCTAAAGGAAATTCATAAGATGAAAAGATGAGTTTTGAGTTTCAACTTTTATTTCATGGGCTTGAACAGATTATAAACGCCATGATAACAACAAAAAGAGTAAACAAAGTTGGTTGAGGAAACATAAATCATTTATGTTAAAAAAACGGATGTTCTGAATGGAAGACATGAGCATACTGCAGCATTCAGACATATTCACAGCAGTCATATTTTGGATAATTTCAAGTATCCAAAATTTTTGTATGGAATACATGAGCATAATGCAGCATTGACACACAGTCACAGCAGTTCACTGAGGGATGTTAACAACTATTAAAAAAACAAATCAAAGAATAAAGTCATTTGTTAAAACAACCTGTAATTTGCACAAGCTGATGAGAGTTACGCAGCTCAAAATCACTTGAATCTAACTTGACCCGAACAAAACTTCCTATAATCTTGGTTTCAAACGACTCAGGCTTCTTGATCATCTCCAGAACCAAACTCCTCTTCAGGTAAACAAGTTTGATATTTTCAGGAATCAAGGCTGCAAATTGACTTTGTGCTGCAGTTGAATACCAAATTGAGGATCTTTTGTTTTGTTCAACCTTTTTCTCAGTCTTAGAAGCCACAAACATTTCTGTGTCATTGTCTTCAAGATCATGAGCAAGCTCATTCTTTTGTAATCGCTCCTCATTTTCAACAAAATGGCTTATAAGGAGGCTAAGTACTATGCCTTTGTTTACCACTTTCCTCCCCAAAAGAGCTTCTAACTGAATATCACAAAGGATTTTTCTCTTTTCAATAGGATGGATAAGGTCATTTTCATTTACATATTTAATTACCATCGATGTCACATCATATGGGGATAATTTTTCTCTGGTATCGTGACCTATAAACTGAAGAAAGTCAATTAGAGATTTTGATCCCCATCCAACAAATTCTTTTTTCTGTGAAGTGTCTCTTCTTTGCATCTTTGTTTTCTGCTGTGTATATGTTTTCTTTTCATCCCCTTTCTTCGGAGGTCCTTCACCACTGAAATCTCCATTGTCTGAAGAAAGCTTCCCATCATCATTTTCAGCCAGAGGTTCACTATCTATTTTCTCAGGAGTAACTCCAGTAATATTCTTCTTTATAGGGGTTACTATCTGATTGTCATTCCGATCAAGAGATACAGGCTCTATTTCCTCTGGAGTCACTCGAGGAATATTTTCCAGCACAGATGACAGGTATGAATCTTGCTGTAGGAGATATCTTCTATTCAGATGCTCGGTAAGCGTAAAAACCAAGTGATTAAGGAAATACTTTCCTTTCTTTGCAGAATGGACCAGGATGAAGAACATCGAGATAACAGTACACACAGACATAATTAGGAAATGAAGGATGAGATGATAAAGGAGGAACATAGAGGTTAGGATGAAATTGGTGATCATAGAAAGTAATGCTGGTGACCATACACAGAAGCTTACTACCAAATCTGTGCTAATTTTCCATCCTTGGGACTGGTTTGGCGTTCTGTCAAATACGATAAATTTAGTCACCCAAAAAAAGAAGGAAAAAAGGATATTCTTGTCTCCATCCTTTCTCATTTGCTCGATCAATTTTTCCTTGCAACACTTTCAGCTCTCGAGCAATCCTCTTGACATTAAAAGTGAAGGTGTCACCAGATATTAGATGTTACGCAAATATATGGAATCAAGATAAAATAAACAGGTCCCTAATAACTCCATGTTACTGAAATGGAAGCTGAAATCTTTTTAAAGCATTTAATCCATGTTGCACGATATCATGCCAATGGAGTATAAATTCGTAGAGCTACAAGCTATCCAAAACAACAAAGAGTTCCTAAGAAAATAAATTATCCAACTTTAAAAGTAACTTGGAAAGACTGAAACCATACGTGCTTTGTGATGTCCTCGTGAAGGATTTTAGCCCTCTGTTGAAGCTCCACCTGCAAATAGGAGATTAAGTTTTATGGTAGTACTAAATGAAATTGGAGTTCAACTGAATCTATAACTGGAAAACTTGAGGAACTGAGTTTGTATCTTTCAGAAATGTAGAAGGTTAAATTAGAAGTATCAACTTTCTAATAGATCAAACATTCAATAGAGATGACAAACACAATTCTAAATGGTGTCAGAGCAAGATTTTTTTATTCGATATGGGTCTCCCCCATGGCTCAGGGAATATATCCATGCCAACAAGTGAGCATAATGATTAAACCAAATGCAAATTAAATAGAAGTATTCCCTTTCCAGTAGCTCATTATTTTAAATGAAGTGATACAAACTCAAAAGCAATTTTTTTTTAAAAAAAAAGGAAATTCAAAAGGGAAGGCTATAACTTTGTCAAATGGAAAGATCTGATAGTGGAAGAAGATATGGGGGTCTGGGAATTAAAAACCTGAAAGAGTAAAAACCACAGTAAGGCTCTCAGAATGAAATGGCTGTGGAAGTATGTAATTAACAAGCAAATGCTGTGGGGGAAAGTCATAGATGCTAAGTATGAGGAGGAAGACAGGTGAATGACCAAGGAAGTAACTGCTTCATATGTTGTCGATCTATGGAGATCTGATCTCTATGGAGTGAACTCAAAATAGCACCAAGAACTGATCTACTGGACTAGGCAAGAAGTGCACTGATCCACGTAATCCACTATTGAATCATGTTGTTTGGCTGATCTGCATTAGTGTTTTAGATGCACCTATTCAATGTCCAGTTGTATTCTATCTTGTGACCTTCCCAATAATGCAATTTATGTCTTATCCTTTTAGAGAAAAAGAATATTCATGTAACATGCAGATGATGGGAACAAACTTTTGTTGATGTGGTGCTGTAGACTTTGCTTAAAAAGAAAGAAGAGAACGGGTTTCAGTAAGACATGCTTTTTTATTTGAAATGCAACATGATGACAAAGGACAGCTAGCAGGCACTCTTACTTGGTGAAACCAAAACTGAGGACACTATAAGTTCACAGAATGATTAGTGCCAGAGACCGGAACTGGAGAACATATTCACATTACAGCCATCATTTTTCCACCAACAATCTACATCGATAAGGGAAAAGGGTTAGGAGGAGAAGAAGAAGATTGAAAATTCACGTGATCACTCCAGTAGTTCTCTCTTGATCTGCGTCTTTTTTCAGAACTGGTTAAGAATTGGGTGCATCTATCCCAGCCAAGATCCACCCAGGCTCTACTAGTTCCTTCCCACCAGAGGGGTCACACCATAGAACATGAAGGATACAAGATTATAGCAGTCGTATATTCATGTATGTAATCCGCAAGAGAGCATGTAGTATATTGCAAACAGCATGCCGCCTGAAGAGCTGAGACTGGAGAAACTAGTTCCCACTCAAAATCCATATTACAAGCTCTAACACTACATAACAAAGAGAAATTGGGTTTTCTAGAGGCAACCAGAACTTGTACCGAGCAGTGCCGACAGAGAGATCACTTTTTGCAGAAGTCATTTAATTGCGGGTATTTTATGCAGAAAACAACAGTTAATCATACAAAGCTTTCAGTCATATAATAATATCTAGACTATGTTTCAGCGTAATAGTTATTTCAAAATGCAATCCAAGAAAACTTACAATTGTAAGCTTCTTTTGAAGCCCAGCTTTCACATTTTTTCTGAGCACATCACAATGTTCCTGAAAAACACAGGAAAATGTCGAAATTCATTGAATTGAAGGGTTAACCACAAATCATGTCAAATTCTATATAGCTGATTAGCTGAAAAATCATGTCAAATTATAAGTAGAGTTTGCATAGACAGATGCCCTCAAAAGATGAAGTAGGTTACCTCTAAAATATCTTTATCTGAAAGCATGGTCAAGCTAACATCTGTTGCCACATTTGAAACTTGAATTGAACTCTCGCTGTTGCACGTATCACTTGATCCAAGCTTGGTCCCTGAGAACACTCCTTAAACAAGAACGATGTCAGTTTGAAAGCAAAATTGGTGGTCAAGATTAATATTTCAATGGAAGATAAATATTCTATATTAAGACTTGGAAGATAAGAATAATATTATGATCATGGCCTCAATATCTCCATCCAATTTTTCGACCTGCATTTCTTTTTCCCTTCAAAATTTACTGAGCTTCTTTAATTGATTGATTTACTTATTTCACCACGTCATATCTTTTCATCGAACTAATCCACTCTATTCACATATCAAATTTCCCTAAATACTACTCTCTGTGTCCCAATTTATGTGAATTTTTTTGTTTTTCGAGAGTCAAACAGTTTAAGTTTGACAGGAATTTACACATGGAATCATCAAATTAAATGAAATTTATATATTTGAAAAAAAACATAAAAAAGTACTTTAAGTCACAATAGTTGATAATTCAAAATGTTTAAAAGATTTATGAAAAAATTATGGTCAAACATAGCCTTATTTGAATCTCGAAATCCGAAAAGTGCCACATAAAAATGGGACGAGGGAGTATTAAGTTTAATAATAGTAATTTATTATAAATTTTCTCTCTCAACCTATGGTGCTAGTCAAACTAGGTCTTCTACTCTTTTTCTTTGGGTTGGAGAGAGTAACTTGTTTTAGCTTAGCAACGATCATCCTCCGTTCCGGAAAGAGTGGTATGATCCGGAATCCACTCATCTGATTCTCTACGCATATTCTGACATCGATGTTTAACCATTTTAAAAATAATATTTACATATTTTTAAAATACATATTGCTAATTACTGCTAATCACAATTATTTGGTAAAATCGAACAAACGTATTTAAACATATCGTAGTCAAATAAAGAAACAATTAGACTCGCCAAATAATAATAGTATCATACGACATGGGCAAACAAAGTACAACAAATTGTAAAGAAGATCTATATGTTCCAAAACATAATATAGAGGGTGTAAAGCATGAACTCTTCTCTCAATATTAACAACACAATAATGACTAGCCCAAAGCAAATTATGAGAAGATGAGTTTCAAGATTCAACTTCAGCTTCATGTGCTTGAACAGATTATTAATGTCGTGATAACCACAAAAGTGTAAACAAAGTTGGTTGAGAAAACATAATCATTTGTTTTAGGAAAAAAAATAGGTGTTCTGGCTAGTTGATGTCCAATTATCTAAAAACTCAGGTATTGAAAACACGAGCATAATGCAGCATCATATTCACATTAGTCCACCGATAGATGCTAGCAACCATTTCAAGACAAATCAAAGAATAAAATCATTTGTTAAAACAACCTGTAATTTGCACAAGCTGATGAGAGTTACGCCGTGGATCTAACTTGACCAGAACAAAACTTCCTATAATCTTGGTTTTAATTGACTCAGGCTGCTTGATCAACTCCATTACCAAGCTCTGCCTCAGGTAAACGAGTTTGATATTTTCAGGAATCAAGGCTGCAAATTGACTTTTTGGTGCAGTTGAATACCAAATTGAGGATAATTTGTTTTGTTCAAGGCTGCCGATGACTTTGCTTTGCGTCTTTGTTTTCTGCTGTGTACATCTTTTCATTTTAAGCTTTTTCTTCTGAGGTTCTCCATCATTGAAATTTTCATTGCCTGAAGAAAACTGCTCATCCTCTTTCTCACAACGTTTATTTGAATAAGAACTATTTTGGCTTATCTTCTCCTTGTCTAGTTGAGCCTTACCAGCAAGAAGTTTATTTTTGTCAATTCCTTCTTTTTCCTTTACTAACTCGTAATACTCCCTGAAAAGGCACTCGTATGTTTCCCGATCTCTGAAGTCTGCAATTTCCTGGAAAGTAACAGTCATTCATATGAAAAATGGAACATATTACTCATTAACTAGAGGAAAAATAAAGCAAATAGGAAAGGAGATATATCAAGCAATAAAAGAAAGACTAATCTAACTGAATATTGCCAATGCGATACTAGTGATAAAATGCAAGACGTAATCTCACATGCTCAAACAGAGGAAAGTAAGCTGTTAATAGAGTTTCTGACACAAGAAGATCATTGTGATAATATCCTCCCCACGTTTTACTAGAATAAACTCAATATTCAGACGCCTAGAGGTAGAATTAATTCAGGAAACAATAAAATGACGATAAAATCAATACCTATTGAATACAACTAAGATTTTCTTAGTTAAACCTGTGTGAAGCCACTTCCTGAGAGAAAGTTAACTTTTTGAACTTCTAAAATACAGTTCACGTTGAAAACTGAACAGGAAACTTAATCTTTTTTCATACATAATAATCATTCACTTTTTCTGATCACAAATGAATATAGTGTTTTAAAGAGAAACCAATAGCGCATCTCATACTTTCCTGTTGTCAAACTTGTCACCTCTCAATGCTCTTTATAGACTTGGCTTCATTTATCTCCGTCTATAACGTAATTGTATGTCAATGCTATAAAGTGTCATGCTGTAAAGTGGGTGTTTGGATTGACTTATTTTTAGTGACTTTTGGCTTTTTAAGTATTTTTTAGTTTTGAAAGTGTTTGGGTAACACAAAAAGTGCATAAAAGCTGAAAAAAGTACAAAAAGAAGCCAAAAGTCAAAAGTTGGGGGTTCCCAAACTGGTGACTTTTAACTTATAAGTCACTTAAAGAAGTCAGTCCAAACACCCCCTCACTTTCAAGCTGTTTTTCTGGGCTAGTTCAGTCAATATTTTTCCATGACAAGTTCTCTTTGGATTTATAGATAAACATTTCCAAAATGTAAACTAATTAATCAGTACTGAACCAAAAAAATACAGTTTTCGAGTAACATAATAATCATGCATACCCCATCAGAATCAATATTCCTGTCTTCTTCCAAAAGCAATGCGAGCTTTAGGCAATTATTACACAATCCATTCCTCCCTTTAAGATGGACAAAGTCAACCTCACCAATGCAGCTCCAGCATGAAGCTCTATCACAACAATAACACTGATAATATGATTTTCCTTTGCAAACTAAGCATGCATGTCGTCCTGGAACACGGTAAAACTGATGTTACATTTTGCACAACTATATTTATCTATATTTATTCTATGTAATGAAAAAGCAATACATGACCAGTTAAATTAACACGAGAATATATAAGTCAACAATATATAAGTACTCAAACTTAAAATGTTCGAATGAAATCCACGTTACAGTTCCTTGGGGTGTGGCCTTCCCTGGAGCCTGTGTGAACATAGGAAGCTTGATACACCAGGCTATCCATTTATCTAATGTCTTTGAGTGATAAATGCTTATCTATTTCAGCAACAGTTACCACAGACTTCTAATCTCTAACATTGTGGTTCATCGTTCCAAAAAGTGGTGTAGTAGCAATTTGGAGCCAACATAAGCAATAATATTTATTCTAATATTTTTTTGTAATTGAAAGGAAATTTTGTTCCTACATCAAACTCCAACACTAAAAAAATACATGATTACAGTAATCATTTCTCAGAATATAATTATTTTAAGCATTTTATATTCTCTTGGCTTATATGTATTATCATATTCTTATCAAGGTTTTTAAGCATGCACATGTATGATAAAGAAGTCTATCCGTAGAGAATTAAGGCTGAGGTTCAGTATGGAACTCAAACTTGTATCTACATATTAAGTTATATTTGTTAAGAGTAAGTCTATTATGAGCTTAACAATTTTCTTATCATAATTTATTTACACATGAGAATATCATCCTTCAAGTAGTTTAAATTTAAGGGAATTAAATAACCATTAATCATACTTGCTCATCATGAAATAGGGCTAGCCGCCAGGATCCAATAACACATACTTCTAATTTATTTTTATGCCTTTATATTTACCTTTTGCCTTGGGAAACAAATATTAATCTAAACTACACAAAGAAATAAAGAAAAATACTGGCTCTAGAAAAGAACAGTTATAATTCCTTGACCATAGAATTGCCTAAATATGGAGATATGTGAGACCCTCAGAAATTGCCTAGAAAATTACTCATTTCATTTGTGCCAAGACATTATATCTTGAGTTAGAATATGCAAATTATTTTACTGAGCTTCCATGCATGCATCCTTAAGTATACGCTCTAGAGGGGGGAGGGGGGGGGGGTCTGAAGTCTTTCTCGATCTTATTTTCCTCATCACTCAAAATGAACAAAAGCTTTTCATATGCCATCAGCACAACTAAATATATTCAAGTGCTTTGTGCAAACATTCTTCATAGAATGAAATAGATTCACAATCAATTCTGAAACAAACTTTCCCTCTTCCACATAGGATGTATTTTCGTAATTTGACTTTTGGCGTTGTAACTAAGAGAAGAATCTATAACATCAGTTGGTTAGTATTTGTTTTTGAGAATCTGGTCCCACAAAACATTTAATGCTGCATTAAAACATAATACTATCTGCTGAATGAAAATAAACTCCAGTTTAAGACTGAACAAAAATGGAAGCAAAACTTTCTTTTTTGGAACCTAAAATAGTATATACTAGAATTGAGCAATATGCAAAATCATTTAAAGGGCTATCATATATTCATAGTAAAATGTCCATTTTTCTTTTATCAAGTTTAAAGAAATATATTCATTTACAAAGGGAAAGGGCTCCCACATACAAGAAGTAGACAAAATAATAGAGATCCATAGTAAGATGTTCACTAAAGTTCTATTTCTCTCTCCCCCTCCCCCTCTCTCTCCTACTATGTACTGCATATCAATCGCCTAAAATTCTGACAACTATACTCCAAAGATTTTCTTCAAAATATTTTAATACTTAGTATTAGAAACCCTATACTCATTTGTGGGATTACACTGAGTTGTTAAATCCAGCTCCTAGCCGCTAGGCCATCTCTTTGGAGATTTGTTGGAGATCATTAACTAAAGCAATTGCGAAGTACTATATATACACACGCTCTCATTAGTCTTTTATCACGACGTAATAAGTGACATCTCAAACGAGGATGTAAAAGTTGGACTCTTCTTGAATAATACTTTCTAAATAGAGGAGATGTAGTAAACATGAGACAACATTTTCCCGTTCTCTGTAAGGAACATAGAACAGAAGGATTTACTTCTTTGGGAAGCTATCAACACAGGGTCCCACCAGCATACATACCAGGAACTGCTGCAGTTGAGATAAATCCAGTGGTTCATAAATTTAATGAAGAAAAAAAAGATGATTTATAATGAGTAACATTTTAAAATCAAACATTTTAGTATTGGCCAATCAAGAACTCACACGTCCAAAAGTTCAAAGTAGCGGAAATGAGGATGATGTAATGGATGTATGGGCATACTAGGAAAGATGGGATCTGAAACGAGGATATTCTGGACAAAGTGCAAGTGGTCCCTGTGGTGGACAAGATGACGGAGGCGAGGTTGATATAGTTTGAACATGTGAAGAGAACATGATCAGATGTCCTAGTGAGAAGGTGTGAGAGGTTGAACAAGTTGGTTCTAAGGAGAAGCCAAGATAGACCGAAGAAGTATTAGGGAGAGGTGATTAGATAGGACTGCACAACTACGGCTTACCGAGGACATGACCTTAGATAGGAGAATATGGAGGTCGAGGAATTAGGGTAGAAAGTAGTAGATTGTCGAGTTGTCTAGCTTTCCCTATCAGTATTATTGTTGTTACTCTCCTAACCATCTTATTCTTCGATTTTTTTACCTATTGTTTTATTCTCTTTTGCTTAGGTTATCATATTATTTGTTATTGTTATTGTTCTTTTCTCCATTATTTTCAACATGACTTCTTCACTACTATTTTTTAAAAAAAATTGGTAATGAACTTCTTCACTTCTATTTCCTTTTAATATGCATTACTTAGGCCTGGGGTCCTTTAGAAACAACCTCTCTAACTTCACAAGGAAGTGGAAGGTTATGCATAGTTGTACACACTACCCTATCCAAACTCCACCCACTTTTCTATACAGAGTATGTTGTTAATTTAGTGCATAACTGGCAAGTTGATTAAGATTTTAAATGTGACATCCAACCATCAAAAAAATTCATTGAGGCAAGATAGGAGTGTAAAATTAACTAATAACCCCAAAGCAGCTACAGTGACATGAAGGAGGACTTCAACCACTACTCGATGCCTTACCGTTATATACTATGGGAGGAATCATTTGGCCTTATTGGAAGCTTATTTTTTAACGAGAAGTATATGAATGCAAAACAAAAATAAATTAAAAAATAAAAGCCTTCCAAGTTACTACTACTTTCCAAACACTCAAACCACTGGAAACCTTGTTTGTCAAAGTGGCGGTTTTCTAATTCCTTATATCTGACAGAGGATATCATGGAACTTCGACTAATGTATAGCTTAAAGTCCTCCCTTTAATAATATCTTTTTATCAAAGAAAACTATTTTGATTCATCCAAGTAAAAGGGTAAGCAACACCTAGTACAGTGTATGCGACTGCAAGGTTATTAAGCAAATTATTTAAGAAGAGCAGTCCATATCCATGTTCAGTCTAGTATACATGGAGAAATAGCAAATACAATTTTTTTTGCAGTGAATTATTTTGAAAAATCTCAATATAACAGAAACTCAAAATTCAGTTGCCTTTTTCACTTAATATACACTAAGCTTTGTCACGCTTAACTTTGGTTAGTCAAAATCGATAAACTAGCAAAAGGAAAAGAACTCCCAGAAAAAACATAAGGACAAAGTAAATTTAGAAATATTAAATTTGCTTGAGGAAAGATGAATTAAGAGGCTTGCCACATATCCAAGGTTCATCACTTGTCAAAACTGAGTCCTCTACCCCCACACATTCAGGGTGATAAGCTTTCAAACATCCCCTGCAAAGTTGAAAATATATTGTTTAGTACAAGTCCATGTAGAGAAAAAATCATTTAGTAAAAATAATTGGAACACCTAATGAATACCATTGCAGAGTACCTAGCCAAAAGAAAAAAAGCTAACCAAAACAAAGACTACCTAGCTAATTGCTAAGCCGTATGCTGCTTTTATCACTAATTTTCAGAAGCTTTTAACAAAAATTCTAAACATAAGAGCGGTGCTCATCTCAAAAGATGAATGACCAGAAAGTAGAGCGTGAGGTTTAGAAAATATAGATTTTTTTGTGCTTCATATAAGTCAAGTTGACATCAGAGGATCTACAACCTTTGTTCCTCCATAGAAGTAAAGTTGACAGTAGTGCGGATCTATAGACTTTGTGTTCCATAGAAGTAAAGTTGACACGTTCCTAATAAGGATATCCCAGCTGGAAACTGACCACTTTTTGTTATGATGACCGTGGTGTCTGGGCTAGTATTCTATCACATCAACTAGTTTCATAGGATACCTGCCACCTCCCACCAACAATAGATACCAGGTATCTCTATCCACCAAGGGTAGGACAAATGAAAAGAATCATACTGTTTTTTGTCTCCGCTGAAATTTGAACCTGATTTTCAACCACTTCATTGACCACTAGATCACATCCTTGGGTGCAACCTGTATCTATTTTCTTACATACATTATTAATTCTAGAGCATATATGTATATATAGTAGGTGGTTTGATTTACTCTTAGATTTACTCCTATCTAATTAGCTATTGATTTCCTCTTTTAAGGACATGTACACTCAGCTATTTAAACCTCAATAGCTTGTGGGAAATAACCAAGTTAAGTACTCTCTCATACTATTGTTTTCTCACATGGTACCAACACTTCATTTAATTAGAAAGCAAAAATAAAATAAGAGTACAAAATTGCTAATCATTTTTCCAGCAAAACCTCCATTGTTCTGTTATTCTGAAACTATCCAGAGATACTGTGCATACACTAGTACAGCAATTATAATCAGAATCCTCTTATCAGTAAGTCGTTTGGCTGAGGCATTAAATTCTACACATAATCAGAGAATTAGAAATAAAGAATCTTAATCATTCAATGTGCAGACCTACATACACGATCTTAAGATGTGCATTCAAATTCAGAAGTCTTAATCTTAATAAAAACAAATGAGGCTTCGGTCCTTGACTCTCTAGATTTAATTCACAGACGATTGGGACACCTTAGTTTATCCAAACATAAAAATACAAGTACCCAACTTGTCAAAGTTATCTCAAAACTTCTATATGGAAGGAGTGTTTAAGAAGAGTATAAATGCTACTTTTGTGGCTTTGATACCTAAGAAGTTAGGGGCAGAAGAACTTAATGACTTTAGACCAATAAGTTTAGTGGCGGGAGTTTACAAGATAATTGCAAAACTTTTGGCTGAAAGACTAAAGAAGGTGATGCATAAACTTGTGAACAAGCAACAAATGCCTTTATCAAGAGCAGGTAGATCGTGGATGCAGTGTTGATAGCCAATGAATGTGTTGATTCCAGGAAAAAGGACAAACAACCCGTGATCCTATGCAAGCTGGATATCCTGAAGGCATATGATCACCTGAATTGGAACTTTTTGATGAAGATGATGCAGAGGATGGGTTTTGGTCAAAGATGGTTAAAGTGGATCAGACATCGCATAAGTTCAGTGGAATTCTCTATTCTGATCAACAGAAAACCATGTGGGTTTTTCCCATCAAACATGGGTTTGAGACAAGGGGACCTCTATCTCCTTTTCTTTTTATCTTGGTTATGGAAGGGTTGAGCAACCTATTCCAAATTGCAAAAGCAAATGGTTGGATCAAAGGTTTCAAAGTGGGGGAGAATACGAGAAACAATCTAGAGATCACTCACCTATACCTATGAATTTCTAGGTATTAGTAACGCAAGGGATTAATGCATGCATTAACATAGCTAAAGATACAGTTATCCCTAAAACTACTTCTACGTCTTTTCTACCATAATTATGAAGATACTTTTGTATATAATATCTAGAAATAACGTATTTATAATTAATCTATAGATTAATTATTATTTTCTTAATCTATAGAAATAATATTTCTTATCCTAACAATGTATAAGAAATAATATATGTATAATTAATGCAAACACAACACAATACAAGCATTACTAGTATACTCTATTTAGCACTATTATTATACGTTATACCAAACAACCCCTTACTCTCATTATTGATTACTCAAGGTGCACTTGTATGATCTTAAAGAAAGATCATTTTGAATTATTTTCCATTTTCGAACTTTTTGTATTGAAATTTAAAAAAAAAACAATTTAGCGTTTCTACTAGCACCTTTCGTAGTGATAATGCATGTATATATTTATAATCTCAACTTAAAAAAATTCTTTCTTCCGATGGAGTTTTTCATAAAAAACCTCATCCTTAGAGTACACAACAAAATTGGGCCACAGAGAGAGAAAATAGGGAAATTGTTGAGAAAGCATGCATTCATCTCATTCAAGCAAATGCTCCATTGCGCTTTAGAGGAAATGTAGTGCTCCCCTTTGTTATCCAACCGTATGCCTTAGAATGATATTCAAAATCAGGTCGACACTCGATTTTGTTTCCCCAATCAACCTTATTCTCTTTTCTACCACACATCTTTCGAAGCACATATTTTGTCCATATACTCGCTCCAAGAATAGACAAATTAGCTCCCCTAGTCTTAAAAGTGTTTTTCCTGGTCATTCAAGGGTATTGAAAGGATATCGATGTTGCTCACCTGACCTCTAGCAATACCTTATGTCAGTTGATGTTTTTTGAAGGTCAACCCTACTTTACATCTTTTTTTGCTAACTAATTAGGCGTTTATGAGGTTATACTAGTTATATCTTTAAGAGATACCACCACAGTATATCCTTCTATGTCATGATGTATAACTCCATCTTCCTCTTGCACCTCTACTACTATTGACCTATCATTATTGTTCGTGCACATATGATGCATGCCTGCCACCGGAATCCTTGCCTACTGAGGACTGGTCTACATAGAGTTCTTTTATTGTCATTCGTACAAATAATTGCTCTACTCATAACCTCACCCTGTACTTGTTTGTGCTATCATCGTTTATCACTGGCCTATTCTGCCTTTGCAACATCACTATCAGTTGTGGCTACTCTAAGACTATAGGAAAAACTTTTTGTTATTGATGCTGGTAATAAGCTATGATTGAGAAGATGTTTGCTTACACTCTAGTGGTACTTGAAAACATGTACCTCCAGATGAATCAACAATTGGTTGTCATTTGGCATATACAGTGAAGGTTGGCCTTGATGGATAGATTGATCACCTCAAAGCACGACTCGGCCAACGGTTATACAAGGATTTTTGGTCACGACTGCGATACCTTTTTTTCTATGGCCAAGATTGCTTTAATCCATCTCTTTTTATCCATGGTGGTTGTGCATCATTGGTGTCTCTATCAGTTGGATATTAAAAATGATTTTCTTCATGGAGATCTCAAAGATGAGGTAAATATAGAGCAACTATTTAAATTTGTTACTCGGAGGAAGTCTAGTAACATGGTGTATAGACTACGACGAGCCCTTTATGTCTTGAACTAATCTTCTCAAGCATAGTTTAGAAGTTAAGCATAGTTGTTGGGAAGTTTGACATAGTACAAAGTGTAGTTGATCATTATGTGCTTTATTGTAACTTTGCTCCAGGTTTGTGCATGATTGGTAGTGTATGTTGATGGCATAGTTATCACAGGTAGTGATGAGGAAATTACTGAATTGAAACATCACCCTTTCCAACATCTTCATAATAAGGTTTTGGTCGATTGAGGTACTTTTGGGGCATTGAGGTTGCTCAATCCAAATCAAAAATTGTCTTTTCACAAAGGAAGTATGCACTTGATAATCTTGGAGAGAAAAGGATGACAGATTGCAGCACCTTTAATTTTCTAATGTATTCAAACGTTAAGCTCCTACTAGGTTAGGGAAGCCTCTTAGCGATCCTAAAAGATATAGAACGCAAGTAGGAAGGTTGAATTATCTTAGTGACTCGATATATTACCTTTCATGTTGATGTTGTAAGTCGGTTCTTAAATTCTCCTTGTGTAGTCGCTAGAATGCAATTATTGGCATCATTCGATACATAAAATTTGGTCCATGGAAAGAATTACATTATGAAGGCCGAGGATCCAAATCTGGATATTGTGTTCTAGTCGGGGAAAATTTCGTGTCTTGGAAAAGTAAGAAATATATGTGGTTGCTAGCTCTAGCCACTGTATAAGTGGAATATTGCGCCATGATAGTGGCAACATCTGAACTCATATGAATCAAGCAACTACGGAAAGAGTTGACATTAGGAGATACAAATGGAAAGGAACTTGTGTGCGATTATGAAGCTACACTTCCCATTGCATCAAACACAATGTTTTACAAGAGGACCAAACACATAAATATTGATTGTCATTTCTCGGTGAAAAGGTACTCTTAGGAGACATTGTAACAAGGTTCGTGCAGTCAAATAACCAACTTGCGTACATATTCACTAAGTCCCTAGCCGGTCCCAAAACGAGTTATGCATTTAACAAGTTTGGTACATATAATTTGTACGCACCAGCTTAAGAGAGCGTGATAGAATCCTAAAATAAAACAAAAGGGCGATATTTATATGATAATTTCTGCCCATCTAAATTACATAAGTAGAATATTCTATATCATATATGTAAATATAGTAGGTGGCTTGATTTACTCCTATTTTAATTAGGTATTGATTTATATTGATTTCCTTTCCCTTATAGAACATGTAAACTTAGTTCTTTAAACCCCACAGCTTGTGGGAACAATCAAGCTAAGTTCTCTCGCAAACTCTTGTTTTCTCACCATATGCAATGAGCAACTGCAATTATTTTAACCAACAACCTAGGGTTCTGAGAAAGATGATGTTTCCATACAATTCGACCACCAAGAAGAGGCGCAATTTTAAAGATGGAACATGTGTTCTTTTCAAGCCAAAAAAAAAAACTTCCAAATGATGTCTACGTTTTCATCCAGAAAGCAAAGCCCGAACAGAAAAAGAAAAACGTAGTTTTTAAATTGTTCAAAATAAAATTGGTATTTTAACCCAAGGACTTTCCCATTATCGAACAACAGGAGTTGCTCGGATGGGAAGAGTACCGTCCACCTCCAAGTCAGAAAAAAAAAAGAGACTTACCCATGATCACAAATCATGAGCTCTCCTCCATCCTTGCACTGAAAACACCAATCTTCTGCAACTTTTTCTTTTTTGAAAATCCTCCTGCCCCTGTTCTTCGCCATTTATAGCAGAAGGGTTTCTTGATAAATTACCAGATGCCTGCTTCACTGTAATCAAGAAAAACACCTTATTTAGTTTAGATAATTGAGACTAAACTGCAATTCTTAGGGTATATCTTTTCCCCTTTAAAAAAAATCAACAGAAAAATTATACCCACTAACAGATCCAAAGCTTGATGAAGCCGCAAAACATTCAAGAAAAGAAGGCTCACTTCCCATAAATCATAAAAAAAATCCCAAAAATCATAATTTTTTTTTTGTAGATTTCAAACTTTTGGCCCCCAACCCTAACATGCTTGAGAGTTAAATAACTATTAAATAGTGCAAATAAAGTTGTCAAAATAGTCTGGCCCAACCCAACCCAACCATAACAGGCTTGAGAGTTAAATGGGTTGTGACGGGCTGACCCTTTTAATTAAGAAAAAATTGTATATAATGACAAATTAATTGCTATAACCACCCTTTGATTTAATTGTGTCACGTAGAAAAATGTTAATCAGTCACCTCTCTCCCTCAAATCCTCTCTCGCTTGCTTCCTCTCACTTTTATACAAACACAAGTGTATAAAATCTGTTTCTATTTGTATAGCAGAGGAAATTGTATAAATATATATATTTTTGTTCCCTTCTCTCCCCTCTCCCAGATCTCGCTCGTCACCCTCGCCTCTCTCGCTTATACAAACAGAAGCAAAATGTATAAATTATGTTTCTGTTGAGATAAAGCGAGAGAAAATTGTATATACAGATACAAATACAAATATTTTCATCCTACACTTATAATTATACAATAAAAATACTCCCCTGCCCAGTTTCCGTTACCTTTCTCTCTTTCTCGTTTTATACAAATTTAAATTGTATATAATTTCTCTTTCTTGTTTTATACAATTAGATTCAATTATATATTCTCTACCCAAATCTCTTTGTCTTTCTCTTTCTCATTTTATACAAATTCAAATTGCATATAATTGTTTTATACACTTATAATTTTACAATTCGTTTTATACACTTCATTTTTTTACAATTCTCTGCCCAAGTCTCTTTCTCTTTCTCGTTTTATACACTTCGTTTTATACAATTTGATTCAATTGTATATTTTTATAGCGAATTATACATTTATATGTTTGCTACGGAGTGCAATTATGCAAATTTTGCTATAGCATACAAATATGAATTTTATATTTGCTATATGTGAAAGTTGCCCTTTAATTAAGGGGTCTGTAAAATAGCAGCCCCACCCAGCCCAAAGTGGGCCATGGGTAGGGACGGGTTGACCATCAACCAAAAAAAGAACAACATTTTCCTCTTGAAAGAATACGAACGTTGACGAATTACACAAAACAAATACATAGTAGCCAAGATATAACAATTATAAGCTTCGTCCTAGCAAAAAAAATTACATGATCATTATTTTCATAAACAAGACAATAAAGGAGAAGTGAATAATTTGACATAAAAACAAAATTAAAAAAGGTCAAATATTTATAATTATAATGGAGTAATAGACCTGGGCTAATAAGAAAATTTAGTGGGCTAATGACCCTAAAATGTAAAATATATGTATAAAATATAGTCTTGACTTTGTATTGATAATTTTAAAATATTTATTCACAAAATCTTAACAAATAAAAAACTACTTAAAAGATATATAATAAATATTTTTATAATTCACAACCCGTAGACTAGCCTTTGAGGATTGCGGGTTAGACCTACAAGGCCAGCGGGCCAAATGAGGCTAGGCTAAAAAGCCTCGTTCCTAAATAGGCAAATAGACTGAGCCCAATCCCATTTTATTCAAGGGTTGGGCTCGGCGGGCCTAGCGAGTCAAGCCCATTTGACAACTCTAAATGCAAGCGTAATAAGTCTCGCCCAAAGTTTGGGATTGTTACAACAATTTTGGTTAAATTCGGATATATTTCAGACCTCTCCCAATATTTAAAAAAATATTTTAAGAAATTGATGGACTCTCAAAACTTCACATGTGCCACAGATATTACTTGAAAAGTACGTTAAAATATTAAAAAAATAATTAACAAAAAAATAATAAAAAGCTTAGTTGCCTCTCCTAATTCTAGTCGTCACAAAGTAAAACAGATAAAGCAATATATATTGAGCTTGTGGTTAGTGTATATATGATGTCATTGAAGATACAAAGTTATTCGATCATCTGCTTTCTTAAACTTGATAGATGAGGTATTAGTAAATTCACTTATAGCCATCAATGTTATTGGATTTAAACGATATGGGAGTATCAATGTGCCTCTTTTCAAGGGTGATCAATATAGTATATCAAAATACCTTATAATTAAAAGTTATTAAACTTAACTTGCACAGCAAATCGTAACATTACTCATCTCTAAGTTGCGCAGACTCTTCACTTTCGATGCTGCACCCGTGTTGGATTCTCCAAAAATACACTACTTTTAGCGAATCCGACACGCACCCCTTGAAATTTTTGAAGAGTCCGAGCAACATAGGTCTCATATTGAGTGACTTCCTTTTATTCACTATGTGCTAGTTGAGCAGTATTATGCTCTCCTCAGTCGCTACACATATGCCTAACCGCTTTTGTCTGGATCCTCAGTTGCAACACTAGATTTTCATCTTTTTACCAACTCTTATTTTTTTAATATGAAAGAACTTTATACGGAGAATGCCGAGATCAGCTCAAGAATACTAGTATATATGATAATTCTGGCTATCTGATCAGAAAGAAAGATAGATGTAATTTGATCCTTGTATGTATTTTTAAAAGGAATGCATATGATGCTTTCAAGATAAATCGAGATGAATTGCATCCTTTCAAAGAGAAATTTTAGGTGTGTTTCTATAAACATTTGGTGATAGCTCAGATTGGAGATTTGCACACTTCAGATATGGAGCTCGAAAAAACTGGATTACTTTAGGTATGTTTTTGACCCTTCACCCATAAGAATATTAGTTTAGATCATTACCTAGAAAAAAATTTATCCCGACTTAAAAAAGATTACCAAGGGATAGAGTAGCATAACTGTTTTAACTGCTGACAAATAGAAAATTGAATTACAAAGGGAGTAATAAGTGTTGGCAAATAACATCTCAAATCAATAACAGAGAGGGAAGATTAAGGTGAAAGATGCTACACCCTTAAACACAAGATTAAATAGAATGACAAGCAATTTTCCTGAGAAATTTAATAACCCCAAGGGCAATACTTCAGATTTTACTACAGCGCCACTATGTAATAGCAATAAACAATTCATCTTTCATGATATCTAGCATATCATGATTTAATTTTACACTAATATGCTATTTTTGGAGATCATATTGGTGCAAGGATTAAAAATAGATTATAAGATTGCACTTACTGGGTATCATCTCCTTCATATTTTCGCAAAAACTCACCACAAGACGAACACAACTAACTCTGTTTTCGAACATCCACCAAAATCATTCTTCAAATTACCAAGCTCTTCACATAAAATTACAGTCCCAATATACATATTCAACATTGCCATCCCTCAAATCTTGAAGAACACACCATAAATTCGGAACCCAAAACCCTACTGACCATATTTTTCCTTGATCTCAAACACTGTATAATTCTTCTACAGTAAAAACAATACTTGCTGGGCAATTGTAATCGTCGGAGAAGATAGTAGTACTCTATTTGATTTGATTTATCTTATGATATCAATTTTAGAGAGCTAAGCAAACTAAATTCATTATTATTAATGTAGAAAAATAAATTTAAAATAACAATGTTAAAAAAATAAATGAGATCATGATTTAAATAAACATGTAATCGAATAACTTTATATATCATTAAATAAATTTTTCTAAGGTTTTGAACAATATTTACAATAATTGACTCGTATAAGGAAAAAAAAGAGTAAATTTTAGTAAGTTTTTAAGACATTTCAACAGAAACTTAATGATTTGATGTCACCACATATCTCGAGAATTGTAAGTATATTAATTAATGATTAAAAATGTCTTGATATCTAATCATTTTATCCTTCACATAATTTATCATAATATATGTATCTGATTATTTTATAGTTAGAATTACTCGTTGTAATAAAATTTAGGCGAATGTTTTCGATATTAATATTAATTATAAATAAGTTAAGACAGTTAAAAAATGTACAACACAACAACATAAATAAATTTTTTTAGAGACAATCTACTTGTTTGAGGTCAAACGCTCACCACTCTCGTAATTGTTACTTCGTTACTCTAACAAAATTTATAGAAGGTGAAAAATAAATTTGAAACCACAGCAAAATAATATTTTTGACCCTTAGAAATTCTTTCTTCATTAAACAGCTGATCTAAAGGTCATTCAAGATGCTTCATTTATTTGGGAGTACTTTATACTGGAAACAATAGTTAAATCATATTAAAATTTTCAGTCATATAATAACATCGAGACTATGTTTCAACGTAATAGTTATGTCAAAATGCAAGCCAAAATAACTTACTACTGTAAGCTTTTTAAAAATCCCATCTTTGACTTTCTTTCTGAACTCAGCACATTCTTCCTGAAAAACAGAGAAAAATGTCAACACACATTAAATTGAAGGGTTAACCAAGAAAGCTTTTTGGTAGAGTTTTTCCCATTGGGTAGTTCCGCACTGTTAAGATGTTTCTCAAGTATAAATGAATACATGTAACAGCTTCAAATCAACTTACGGTAAGATGCTATGTTGTATTCTGAAGAAACCTAAAACTAGCTTCCATTAGAATCTAGACTACTAGAAATGTTCAATCATTTCCTTTTTTTATTAGTAATAACATTCAATCAGCTTTTTCCCTCAGTTCAAGATATACTCAAAGTGATAATCAGTAAATGGAAATGGGAATAATCAATAGGTGCCTTTCTATCAGTGTTTTGGACAGCGAGAGGCGACAAAAGGCGACAAGGGCCTGCCTCGCCACGCGGCGAGGCGCTTGCCTTTTTGAATTAAGGCGCCAATTAATACCAAAGATTAAAAATATTTAATTGCATATATAAATATCCAAAATCTTAATAGTAATAACACATATTAGCAAATATTCAATTCAAAAACCAATAGTAGTAAAACTTTAAAGACCAAATAATTCAAAATACAATACTAAAACTTAAAATGTCTATTCTTCTTCAAAACTATCCGACTCTTGAAGAAAAGAACTGAAAAGATCAAAAGAAGAAGAAAAAAAAAGAGGTATACCTCAGGTCCTCAGTGCAGCAACAACTCGAAGATGATGGAGAACAAGAGAAGAGATGCGACCGGCAAATTTTGACAATAGAAGAGATCGCGAAGAGATTGCGAGGGGAAGAGGAGTAGGGCAGCAGCAAATTTTGAAAATAAACAAAAAAAACCCTAATTTTGATTAATATTGTTAATTCAAACCTTTTTAAAAAATTTAAATCAAAAAGGCGGCGCCATTTTTGTCGCCATTAGCTCGCCATACCTCGCCATGGGTCGCCTTTTTTGGGTCGCCTCGCCTCAGTGTGGAATGGCGAGAAGGGCTCGCCTCGCCTCGCCTCTCGCCTTTGGCGATGAGGCGCTCGCCATTCACAACACTGCTTTCTATTAGGTCCATAACCTTTTTTTTTTTGGATAAGCCATTTCCATTAGTGTAAATGCACCAAGAGTAGCTCAAAAGACTGAACAAAAACTGGAGTGCTTCAGTTACAGTGGCAGTCCAGCAGCTCTAGAATGCTATCAAATATTTATCATCTAGGATAATTTAAATTACTTCCAATTTGATGATCACACAAAACCTACCTCAGCTTTCACAAGGTTGAGAATATTGGTAACCCAAATGAAGCCACTCTTCAGTCACTGAATTTGTTTTTTTTCCGTAACTAAAAACATAAAGGGGGTGATGTATGCATACTCTCTACCCTCCCCATACCCTAGATATGGGATTACACTGAGTATGTTGTTGTACAGTAACTGGAAAACATATAAAGTTCCCATATTTGTGGTGTAAATTGCACCTACAAGAAGAGTTAAAAAGATGTTTTCTTCTGTTAGTACAAAAAAGAGGATAGCTAATCCACATGCTGCACCTCCTATCATTGGCTGCAATCAGGATCTTTTCCAAGAGTGAAATCTATTATGACACCGCTAACACAAAAATCAGAAACAGCCAATGATAACAACTTCTCAAAACAAGAGAAAACCTTTGATCCTTTTTAAAAGATTAAAACAAATATATCCTAGAAAATAACCAACATCCAAAATTATCAACTCTTTTGCAGTCTGCTTTTAGCAGTATTACACGTGTTTGTACATGACAAGACTTGGATTGACAACATTTAATATCTTATGTAATGAACATATAGGTAGAATGATCATAAAAGGGTTGAAGTAGGTTACATTAGAAAATTCATCATCAGAAAGCGTGTTCAAGCAAACATTTTTTGCGATATTTGAAACTTGAATTGAACTCTTGCAACAGCAGTTATCGCTTGATACAGGCTGGATCCCTGAAACAATCGCTTAAACAAGAAAGATGTCAGTTTGAAAGCAAACTCGGTGCTTAACATAAAGTTTTCAATAGAAGAAAATATTCTATATTAAGACTTCGAAGATGAAAATAAGATTATGATCATTGCCTCACTCTCTCCACCCAATTTACTTGACCTGCTTGCTTATTTCTCTTCCAAATTTACTGAGCTTCTTTAAGAGGTCGATTTATCTTATTTCATCGCGTATAATCTTTTCATCCATCTATTCCACTCTTTTCACATATCAAATTTCTACTTCGAGATTTATCAAAATCCTGTTAAAGTTTTATAGTGACCTATTTCTAATTTTCTTTCTCAACCTTTGAAGCTATTCAAACTAGGTTTTCTGCTATTCTTCTTTGGGTTGGACCGTTGGACAATATACTTGTTTTACTTTAGCAGCGATCCGGAATCAACTCATCTGATCCTCTATGTAAATTCTGAATCGATGCTTTACTATTTTCAAAATAATATTTACATATTTGAAAACTGCATATTAATTACCACTAATAACAATTATTTTGGTAAACTCTTACCAAATTATTTAACACATTGTAGTCAAAGAAGAAACACTTTGACTCACCAAATAGGAATAACACCATAGAACATGAGCAGACAAAGATTAATAATGTACACTAGATCATTGAGACTCGATAGTGCAAGCCTATTCCTCTTTTTGGAATGAATTTGTGCATAAGTTATTGATATTAACTTATCGATATTGATAATAATATAATATGGAAATTCGGATATAAGTTATTTACTTGCGTGTTCAAACACACTCCAATTTCGATCACAACCGGATGAGCTACAAGTTAGGCTTAATACTTTCATGGCAAACTTTTGCAAGTTTGGTGTTTCACTACCAAATAGTGGCCACTATTCAACTATAATAAAATAAATTTAAAGGTTAATGAATGTAAATAAGTCAAATAATATAAGTAAGATCTAAATCAACCCACTTACCCGGTGACCTTGTGTCTCTAGCTCTTTTAGCCGGACCACAATCAAATAGTCCATCCGCCATTTGTACCTAGGAAGATCAGCGACTAGTGAATCTTGTATTGTTGTATCATGGACCAACATCTCAACACATGCATAATACTCGGTCCACAGAGTCTTTAGTATAGTTCCCTCCTCTTGAGTTTTATAATATAATCATGGGTTCAAAACATGGCCCGCAGCATGCAAAGGCCAATGGAGTTGGTCTGATCACCTTGTATCAATAATTTTAAACACTTTCTCATATTCCTTATTAACTCCACGAAAACTCTGTGCAATAGCTTATTTGGCCCTATCCATTGCTTCATAAATATAACCTATTGGTGGGTTTTTTCCCCCATCCACCAACCGAAGCACTTTTGTCAAAGGGCCACAAATTGTAATTGCTCGAACAACATCATTCCAAAAGTGGACAGAAATAATAAGATTGGCAACTTCTTTCCCAAAAGTTTCATTTGCAAATTTACTACATCGGTCTCAAAGTTAAGAAGGCTGTTGCAAATCCTGTCTTGGTCGGTTTCACCAAATTTCTTTCCTTGGTGAATTTTCTCATCAAGTTTAACAACAATGGTCTTTTGACTAATGTAAGAATGGATTTTGATGACCTTCTTAAAAACTGTTACAGAAAGATTATATTATATTAATTAGTAGTTAATGAACTATTGACTATAAAGAAAGTTAGGATAGGTCGATATGAGAGTGATATTACCAAAAGCATATGGCTTAACCTTGAATATATCACCAAATATCAAGTTGATCAATGAGCGGCAAATGGAGTCCAATAAATGTGTGGAACGCACCCATCATCATTCTTCCCGCTTTAACATTCTCACTGGCATTATCGGTGACAATTTGTACAACATTTTCCAGTCCAATTCTTTTAATAGTGCTTTCAAATAACTTTTATATTTTGGTGGAATCGGTAGATTCATTGCTAGCATCAACAGAACCAAGAAATACACTACCAATTGGAGAATTCACCAAAATATTGATGATCATTTTACCATTTTGCATGGTTCATTTGTCCATCATAATGGAACATCCAAACTTTGTCCATTGCACTTTATGCTCATCAACTATTTTTTCTACTTTTTCGACCTCTTTTTTTAGGTGAGTTACTCTAACTTCATAAAATGTAGAAGGCTTCATTCCGGGGCCATGTTGTCCTACCGCCTCAATAAATTTATCGAATGATTTGTGATTGACACAATTAAAAGGGAGCCCGCATCATACATCCAAATTGCAAAAGCATTTACCGCACGCTCTCTTAGAATTTTCTTTGTTTCATCAATTCCTCCTCCTTTTTCAAAGCCTCCTTTTTGTGTTGATTTCTATGAAAAATAGAAATTCACAGGGCCTTTCGTCGCATTCCGTGCGGTGGATGATGCATCTCCACTAGAAGATATTTTTTGAGTTTTGGAGGGAGGCATCATTTCCGCATAATCATCTATTTCATCAAGATCATCAATATCAATATATTCTTCCGGTTACCTCACTTGAAATTTGGGATTATGAGCAATCTTATTTTGCATATAAGCCCTTACTTATTCTCTAATCTCCGACGGACAAGCGGTACATTGTTTAACATTCTTGAAACCACCCACTAAATATTGCTTGTGTTGAGTTATTCCACCATTAAAAGTACTCCCACAAAAGTTGCAATTAATTGAATTTTTCGTTGCTCCTTGAGTACCATAATTCCATTCAATATCCCTCTTTTTGCTAGCATCAACCATTGGTTAGTGAATTCAATCAATTCAATGTTTATGCCTTCACGGACAAATGAATAAATAATTAGGAAAGAATTTTAAAAGAAAATTGTAGGTAGTACGAAGTAGCAGTCTAGCAGACTAGCAGTAACCAGTAAGCACAAAGCAGTGAATACAAAAGAGAACCGAGGAAAAAAACAAAGCAGTCAGCAGTCATGACTGATGAAGGAAAAAAAAAACTACTCAAGAAGAACTGAAGAAGAAAACAAGAACCGAAAAGAAGAACTGAGAAAGAAGAACTGAAAAGATCAAAAGAACAAAAAAAAAAGAGGTATACCTCAGGTCCTCAGTGCAGCAGCAACTCGAAGATGATGGAGAACAAGAGAAGAACGCGACCGGCAAATTTTGGAAGAGGAGTCGGGGAGAAGAGATCGAAAGAGGCGGCGCCATTTTTGTCGCCATGGGTCGCCTTTTGTATGTCGCCTCGCCTCAGTGTGGAATGGCGAGAAGGCCTCGCTTCTCGCCTTTGGCGATGAGGCGCTCGCCATTCACAACACTGCTATTAACAAAACACAGCAGAAAAGCAAGTTCCAAGAATCATAAAAAATATTATGGATTTTCAAACACTTCTAGCACCCATTGACCTAAAAAACATGAATGTCATTTTGATCAATTGAAAGATATCATAAAAATCAAAACAAGGAAAAAAAATCAGCGCTATTGGTCCAACGTAGATGGAAATCACTACCTTTTTCAACAGAAAGCTGAAAAGTTTTGTTGAGCAATACCATTAACCATTGAAGAGACAATTGGAATAACAAAATATGAGAGAATTTGTGGTAACGAAAGAAGAGAGGATTGGGAGTAACAAAAAAGGAGTGATTTTTCTAATAAGGTTTTTTTGATAGAAGAATCCAATTCAACAAAGTTATAATTCTTTGGTTGGAGGAATCTTTTCTTGGATTTTAGCAATTAATAACTTATGAATTTTTGACACACACTCAACAAGTAGACAGAAGAATAGAAACATTTGTCAATTTGGAACCACGACAATCAAAATAATGTTTAATAGTAATTACTTGAGAAATTTTCTACATCAAAAAAGTTATGAATTGCTAATACACAGTCAACAACTAGATAGAAGATCGGAAACAGTTGTCAGCTTCGGACTACGACGATCGAAACAATTTAAGTAGCAATTGCTTAATAAATATTATACTTCAAGAAAGTCATACTACTTGGATAGGAGCAATCTACTCTTGTAGTACAACGCTGAATAACTCATGAATTGTTGATACGCAATTACCTATCAACAACTAGACTAAAGAATGGGAACATTTGTCCGTTGGAACTACAACGATCAAAACAATATTTAGTAGTAATTGCTTTAAAAATGTTTGAGTCACATTTTATCAATTTAATATTTAAATATTTGTTTACTTTTTTTGATTGGTTCAGGTGTTCCTACTTTGTAAAGTTGATGGAAATTTGTTTATGTAGCTAATACTTTATCTCTCCTTCTAGTTATTAAATAGGACCATAAATTTTAGTTCGTTCCCTTTCATCTATATATATATATATAGATATAGATATATGTATATATGCATACATATATATATATATGTATATATATATGTATATATGCATACATACATATATATATATATATATATGTATATATATATGTATATATGTACAGATTAATGCAACTTTCTGATGGAGCTTACAAGTTTTGTGTTCTTTCCGAGTTTATGCTCTCTTTTTTTGTCAAATAAAGTGATATTATCCCAAGAAATTAATTATAAAAAAAGAGAAAGAAAGAAAGAACCACAACTATAAGTAGAGGAGCCAAGTCAAACAACATAGAGGGATAAGTACAACGCAGCAACTGCAGCTCCAATGAATGGCTCCACCTAGCAAATCTATTGCATTTTCAAAACAGAGAAAAAGGGGAAATCTTTTAGCGTCTCATAAAAGTTAAAATAACAATGAAGAGATCAAGAAATAGCTCATAATCGATAACTACGCCTCAATCTCAAGCATGTAATCACTGGCTCTATGAATCCTTACTGTGCATGTCACTCCATTAAAACTCGTCTTAGTCATATAGTATAACTATATCTAAAAAGAAAAATTGTACTCCATTTGAATAATATAACTACATCCGCTGATGCATAGAAGTAGAACTTACATGGTCATCCATGCTTGTTTTCCGTTGTAGACAATGGCAGCACCTACACTTCTAGCAGGGTTAATGCCAGTGCCTTTAATAGGGATGCTGGCCAAATGAACCAAGAACACAGCAAATCCAATCGGGAGAGGAGCCAAAATCTACAGAACACAACAATGAGTTGGTATACAAATTTAATTAGCTCAACTATAAATCTAAAGCACAAAACGAGAAGTCAACTATAAGTACTCACAGGGAAATGGGAGTGTCTGGCATTTCTCTGGGCAACAGTAGCAGAGAAGACATTGCAGACAAGAATAGAAGTGCCAACAATCTCATCTCCCTTGGCATAATCATGTCTCACAACATTGGCACCTCGGCCCTTAATCTTAAAAAGATGGTTGGAACCCTTTGAGAACACCAACACCACAAATCATACCAAGGCATTGCATCACAATGTAGAAAACTGCCAAGAATTTTCTCAAGGTCAGAACACAAAGAATAAATTTAGAAGTACATAAGTTATATGCACTGGTAGTATAAACACTTCTTGCACTATTAGTGTAATTAAACCTATGTAAGCACACTATTTACCAATTTGACTAGGTTGCCATTTAATTTTTATCAAAGAAATTACTTGTGACTACCTTATAAGTAATCTGATCTTGTGATAGAACTTAAAACTCAATAAAAAACAATTCTCCATGATCTGGCCATCTTTGGCTAAGGTACTACTTAGAACTTAATCCAGCTCTATCAGAAGGAAATATCATTAGAATATCTAAAAAGATCATAAAAAGTAACAACATTGCATAAAAAAAAGAATCTTTTATCCTCCAAATGGTCCAAAAGGGAAGTGTTAATTGTGTTGTAATGCAAAACTCCAGAGGAAACTTTAGACAAAGAAACTCAAAAAAATCTGGTAAAGAATGCAACTTGATAGATTTTCCTTGTTCATTAATTAAAAAAACACATTAAAGTTCTTATCTTTGAAGTAAAATATCACTAATAAAGCTAAACACACAATCAATTTAGGAGAATACATAAACTATGGAGGTCTCTCATCTTTGAAGCAAAATATCACTAAAGAACATGATAAAAGAGACTATCAACTTTGAAAATAAACACACAACTTTAGACAAATACATAAACTATGGAGGTAAAAAGAGTCAGAAAAATTAGATGCCAACAGTGCAGTAAACAAGGGCAAAAATCATACCACCAAAACCCAAGCAATGCCTTGAACACCAACAATTAATTCTACATGAGCAATTAGCTCTTGGGTAACCCATAAATGCGTGTGAATTTATGAATATGTACTTGAGAAAAGCTATCTCAAGCGTCTTATTTGATTATCCTCTCTCTTTTTCCATATTGTATTCCCTTTTGCCTCTTCTCTTTCCCATTAAAAATGGTGTACTGGCACATTGGTTTATGCACTCATATTTTACCACTCTCTTCTTAATATATTATATTAATTACTTCCTCCTTTTTTTATATTACTTGATCATAGCATATTATTATGACATTTTATTTTTAGAAAACAAAAATATTTTTTTGCTAAATTAATCTTCATTCGATACTAATTTATTCATCTTTCTTTGTTCACTATATTATTTTATAATGTCTAATAATATTTATCCAGTCTAATAAGATCAATGAACACTTATTATTTTATGTCTATTTTACTCCTGCGATTAAATATTGTTCATTTTTCAATATTTAGAGAGAATGATTTATACTTAATAAGGGTGATTGGGAAAAGACATAAAGTCATCTCTAAAATTGTTCGGTATTTGCATAAAAACACTTTAACTTTGGATAATATATTTGTAAATTGGCCGTTTTGATCCATTTTCTCGCATGGGTTGTTATCACGCAAATGGGGCGCGTGACCTAATTTTTTTACTGTTATAACCACCTATAAAGTGTCAGGTGTCATTATATTTCTTTAATATTGATTATTTAATTAATTTACATCATCTTCCCCATTATCTTCTTCACCCAAATTCAAAATCCAATTACCTTTTCTTCATCTTCTTCAACTTAGAAGATCCATTTATTTCATCCATTATAATCACTTTTTTTCTTGTCTCTTGCTTTTCTTTGTTTCTTTTTCTTCTTTTATCTATTTTTTTTATAAAAAAAAAAAAGCAGTCCATTGATTAGAGAATACTATGAAACTCCATCTCTTTTTTTGTCTCATTACGTTGCTTTAGTAACTTGAGAGTTGAATTGATTTTATTTAGTTATGTTTTGATGACGAAAAAAGTGTTGTAACATGGAAGCATCATGGAGGTTACATTAAAGGTGACTATGGCTGCTACTTTTGGAGGATTTACAACAAGAATAAAAGATTTTGAGTAATGAAGATTTAAGAAAAAAGAGGGAAAAAATGAAAATAAAGTTAATAAAAATAGAAATGATAAAATGAAAATGAAAATGAAACTAAAAATTAAAAATTAAAAGTACTTAATACGTGTCAAACAATTATTGGTGCGTGATTGTACCTCTTTTCTTGCAATTGGGGTTGGGTAAGAAATGAGATATTTATAACACTCTTAAATTGTTCAATGGAAAAAATAGGACACCCACAAAGTGAAGGTGTCTTTTTGAAAAATTCGAGACAACTTCAGTGATAACTTTATGTTTTTTCTCAACAATTTACTAATTCTTAATATAGGGGTGTGCAAAAATTGAATCGATCAATTATAGTTAATTGATTTTAGTTTTTTCTTTTTTAGTCTTATTGGACTATTTGATTCTAATTTTACTTTGTAAATGTAGGTTGTAGCTTTTGCAACTTTGTAAAGGTTTGTAATTTGATCAACATAAGAAATTACATACTATGTTTTAGCGGTGACGTGTAAATTGTAATTATAACCTTCGTACTATATATTTTCTTATTGATGTGATTTCTCATTATCTTTCTTATTTCACTATATCAAAACATTTATAAAAGTGAGAAATCATATAATATTTTACAAATATCTTTTTTTTAATAAATCGAAAATTGAATCGATAACAATCTAAGACCGATAAACCGAAAATCGATAAAAAGTATCCTATTAATTTGTTATTAGGTTAGCATATTTAAAAATAAAAACCGAACCAATCGATACAAACCCCCACTCTACCACCGCCACCACCATCGCACACTTCTTAATTCATATGTCAAGTCAATAATAGATAACTATAGTTCGCCAAAGAGAGCACTAATAATTCAATACTAAGGATAGTATGAGAAAAAGTAATACTCCCTCTTTTCTATTTGATGTGATACATTTCGCATTTTAATATTTAAACAAATATATTTTTGCAATGAATTTTTCATAGATTTTTTTCAACATTTTGAATTATTGATTATTATAACTTAGAGGAGTACTTTTTACATAATTTACAAATATATAAATTCAGGAATCACTAGATGTATGACATATATAAACTTGTTTCACTTAAGCATATGATCAATTGACATATATTTTTGCTTTATCAAATTACTTAATCCGAGTAAATTGGTATAGTTTAATCCATGGTCAGTCTATTATATGATGTTATTGAGGGTACAAATTTAACTTAATGAACGAAGCAATAGTAAATTTAGCTATTACAATCAAAGCTGTTGGATTTCAATGATATTGAAGTATCAAGATGAATTGTAACTTTTCAAAGAGAACTTTTAGATGACGTAGATTTACATTTACTTTAGGCACTTCTTTTACAATTTTTTCAATGGAAGGTCTATTAAAATCGTCTCTCTATTTCTATGGTAGAAATAAGGTTTACATACACTTCAATGTCTTCAAACCTTACTTCATAGGATTACATGTGATTTGTGTATGTTGTTGTAGGGTCATCTTTAGATGAGTCCGAAGCTAAAAGGACAAAAAAAATTACCAAAAATCTCAAAAGGACATATCATATTTTTTTAAAATCGAAAGAGCAAAATCGCTTCTGCCAAAACAATTTCCCTCTGAAACATATGAAAGCCGTCTACTCCGTTAAAAATAAAAATCATTGCTCAGGAAGCAATTTTCTCTAAAAGGTTTTTCATTTTTTTCTTCACAGAGTTTTATTTATTTATTTTAAATCGATACCGTGGCAGCTTTTTACCTTTATTAAAAAAATAAAAAGGCAGCGTTTAACGCAAAAATATAAGAAATTTAGCGTTTACTTTTTTGAAAAAATATTCTCTGCCTTGATAGCGTTTTTTAAAAACTTTTTTTTCTTTTTCTTCAACTTTTCTTTGAGAATCGCTTTTTTATTAAAAAATACTTTAAAAAAAATAAATAGCGGATTAGGCAGCAAAATTCACCCATCCAAATAGAAAAATAAATTTCAGGCTGCGATTTTTTTTAAAAAGAACTAAGTACAGTGAATGCAAATAATGAAACAAAAAATAAAGTAAAATTTCAATGTTTTTTTATATAAAAAAGCTGCCAAAGCGATTTCCTTTTTTTAAAAAAATTCTATGAAATCGCTGTGCGATACTAGGGGGAAATAGAAAAAAAAAGAACTTGGGTTTACTAGGGGGAAATAGAAAAAAAAAGAACTTGGGTTTTAATATTAATAGAGTATACTGAGTTCATGTGTCGAAGGAAAATCAGTAGCAATTTTGCCCTTTTGATTTTAAAAAAAAAATATGATGTGCCCTTTTGAAAGTTTTAATAACTTTATTTTTGCTTCAAACTCATCTTTTAGATGCAACAGAATCCTCATAATACCTGCTCTGAGAGAAGTATACTACTCTTGACTGTAAATATTAGTTTGGATATTACATCCATGCAAAGTCCAGACGAGAAATTCTGGGATAAGCTGCATTAAGTTGAACAGAACACACCATATAACCCTTGATCCATTCTCATGAATCATGATATAGGGCAGGAGCAAAATGACTACACCTGGTTTTTCTTATAACTAGAGCGGTTCGAAAAAAAGAGTCTTTAACTGGTAAGACCTACCTGCAACTGATAGAAGCATTTGTCCTACTAAAGTTCCTCCAGGAAAGGCTTGACAATGCCAATTTGACCAAGGGAGTTGCAAAAAAGCTACATTACATATACTAACTACCTGAGCCAGGTGCTCCATCTTTCAATTCACATTTTGACAACTACAGTAGGAGTCGTCTCATCTGCTGCACATTGACGCCATCTAATTGCCATCCCTCTCATCTTTCTTGGCAGTCGCTCCAGGAATATTCTGTTTCACAGGGGTTGTCTCATCATTCCTATCAAGAGATTCAAGCTCTACTTCCTCTGGAATCACAGCAGGAATATTATGCAGCTTAAATGACAGGTATGAAGCATCCTGTAGGAGCTTTCTTTCCTGCAGATACTTGTAAAGTGTAAACACCAAGGGTTAAGGAAACACTTTCCTATGTTTGCAGAATGGACCGGGATGAAGAACAAAATTAGGGCATGAAGGATGAGATGATAAAAGAGGAACATAGGGGTGATCATAGAAAGTAATGCTGGTGACCAAACACAGAGGCTTAATGCCAAATCTGTGCTAAATTTTTCCATCCTTGGGACTGGTTTGGCGTTCTGACAAATACAATAAATTTAGCCACCCAGAAAATAAGGAAAAAAAGGATATTCATCTCTCCATCCTTTCTCATTTGCTCGATCAATTTTTTTTTGCAACACTTCCAGCTCTCGAGCAATCCCCTGGCATTAGAAGGGAAGGTGCATCAGATATTTAGATGTTTCACAAATATATTGATTCAACATAAAAAAGAAACAGGTCGCTAGTATTTTCAAGTTACCGAAACAGAAGCTGGACTATAAATTCATAGAGCTACAAATAATCCAAATCAACAAGGAGTTCCTAAGGAAATAAATTATCCAACTTTAAAAGTAACTTAGTAAGATTGAAACCATACATGCTTTGTGATGTCCTCATGAAGGATTTTAGCTTTCTGTTCAAGCTCCACCTGCAAATAGGAGTCAAAGTTAAGTACTAAACGGGGATTTGAAATTCAGCTGAATCTATAACTGAAAAACCTGAGGAATTGAACTAAAATCTTTTCAGAAATGCTCAAACATTTAATAGAGGTGACACACACAATTTAAAATGGTGTCAGAGCAAGATTTTCTTTTTTCGATTTGAGCCTTACCACAATCCATCACTGAAAAATCCTCCCGCGGTTCAGGGATATATCCATGCCCATAAGTGAGGAGAATGAAAAACCAAATGCAAATTAGATAAAGGTATCCCCTTTCTAGTAGCTTAAGATTTTAAATGAAGTGGTACAAGTCAAACAGACTCTCCATATAGTAAAATGAGAACTACAAAAGCACTGTGTCAGACTGGTAAGCTGGAAGATTCCCTCATTATCTCTCACACTAGGAAAGAAATGTACTGATCCACATAACCCACTATTGAATCATGTTGTTTGGTTGATCTGCAGTAGTGATTTAGATGAACCCATTCAATGTCCAGTTGTACTCGATCTTGTGACCTTCCCACTAATGCAATTCTAAAGTTGTCTTATCTTTTTGGAGAAAAAGAATGTTCATGTAACATGTAGATGATGAGAAAACACTTTTTTTTGAGGTGGTGATGTAGAGTTTGCTCAAAATGAAAGAAGACAATGGGTTTCAGTGATGCATGCTTTTCATTTAGAATAGAAAACTATCAAATGACAGAATAATTAGTGATAGAGACCAGGATGGGAGAAACTAAACCATCAACCTATTCGCATTACATCGACTCATTTTTTCATCAACAACCTAAAATGATAAGGGACAGGGATTATAAGAAGAAGAAGAAGAAGAATGAGAATTCACTGGGCCACTCCAGTAAGCTCCCTATATCTAAGTCTTTCTCAGAAATGGTTAAGAATTGGGTGCCACTAACCCAGCCAAGATCTACCAAGGTTCTAATAGTTCCTTCCCAACAGAGGGATATTTTAGATAGTCACTCTGAGGGAAACGAGCAAGTGGTATGTTGAAAGAAGCATTCTGCCTAAAGATCTGAGACTAAAGAAACTAGCTCCCACTCAATCCATAATGAAAAAGAAATTGGGTTGTTTTAGAGGCAACCAGAACTTGCACTGAGCAGTGTGGAAAGAGAGCACTTTTTGGACAAGTCATTTATATGCTGGAAACAATAGTTAAACAAATTAGAGCTCTCAAACACACAATAACATCTTGACTATGTTTCAACGTAATGGTAATGTGAAACTGCAAGCAAGAAAACTTTACAATTGTAAGCTTTTCAAGCAGACCCGCTTTCACCTTCTCCTGCAGATCATCACATTCTTCCTGAAAAACAGAGAAAAATGTCAAAAACATTGAATTGAAGGGTTAACCACAAAAGCTTCTTGGTAGAGCTTAGTCACTGGGTAGTTCCGCACAGTAAAGATGCTTCTCAAGTATAGAGGAATACATGTGACAGCTTCAAATCAACTAAGGGTGAGATGCTACATTGTATTCTGAAGAAACAAAATACTAGCTTCCATTAAGATATAAACTACTAGAAACTTTCATCATTTTTTTCCTCGGTAATACTCAAAATGATCCTCAGAATTCTCAACTGAAAAGTTAGTAGAAAAGGGAATAATTATAAGGTCTATTTTTTGCATATGCAATTCCCACTAATGTAAAGCCACCAACAGTTGCACAAAAGACTGTCCAATAATATGAGTACTACAATTACACGTGACAGTCCAGCAGCTCTAGAATGCTATCAAACATTTATCGCTTGTGATATTTGAAATTTTTTCCAATCTTATGATCACGCAGAACCTCAGCTTTCACAAAGTTGAGAACATTGGTAACCACATAAAGCCACTCTTCAGTCACTGAATTTGATATTTACCGTAACTAGAAAGCATGTAGGCGTCTGGGTACACTTTACCTTCCCTAAACCCCACATACGGATTGCACTGGGTTTGTGGACGTTGTAGTAACTTGTACAATAACTAAAAGACGTACGAAGTTACGATTTCTGTGATGCAGAATAAAACTTGAAGCTGGGCTAAAAAAACTATTTTCTTCCATTTGAAATAGAAAGGGACAACTAATCCACATACCAAACTTCCTAATCAGCGGCTGCAATAGGGATCTTTTCCAAGGGTGAAATCTATTATGACGCTACTAATACAAAATCTGAGACAGACAATAATAACAACTTCTAAAAACAATAGAAATCCTTTGATCTTTTAAAATCATCAAACAAATATGGCCTAGAAAATAACCAACATCCAAAAGTAACAACTTTTTTGCAGCCTGCTTTTAGCAGTTTGGAATCTAACACTAAATTAGAAGAGCGACACATTTGTACATGGCAAGACTCTGATCAAAAACATTTAATCTCTGTATAATGAATGTATTGGTAGAATGATCATACAAGTGTTGTGTATATCTGCCTCCTCAAAATGAGCAGTACAGTAGACTTCTGGGCAGGCATGCGAAATTATTCACATCTGCTTGCTATATAAATAGCTGACATTATAAGTAGCGATTTGATAGACAGATGCCTCAAAATGTGAAGTAGGTTACCTTACAAAACTCATCATCAGAAAGCATGGTCAAGCTAACATCTCTGGCCATATTTGAAACTTGAATTGAAGTCTCACTGTTGCATTTATCACTTGATCTGAGCTTGATTCCTGAAATACTCGCTTAAACAAGAAAGATGTCAGTTTTGAAAGCAAAATTGGTGCTCAAGATTAAAATTTCAATGGAAGATGAGAATAGGATTATGTTCACTGCCTCACTCTTTCCATCCCATATACTTGACTTGCCTGCTTCTTTCTCTTCCAAATTTGCTGAACTTCTTAAATAGATTGATTTATCTTATTTCATCACATCATATCAATTTTCTACTTCCCATTTATCAAAATCCTATTTGATTTATATTATAGCAACCTTTTTAGAATTCTCTCTCTCAACCTTTGGTGATAGTCAAACTAGGTCTTCAACTTTTCTTCTTTGGGCTAAGGAGAGTAAATTGTTTTTAGCAAAGAACATCATCCGTCACGAAAAGAGTACCATGATCTGGAACCAATCTGATTCTCTATGTGAATTCCAGCACTGTTGCTTTACAATTTTTAAAATATAATTACATATTTGAAGCTACATATTAGTTACTGCTAATCACAGTTACTTTGATAAAATCTAATCAACTTCTTTAACATATGGTAGTCAAAGAAAGAAACAATTTGACTACCCAGATAGTAATAATACCATACAACATGGGCAGACAAATTATAATAAATTGTAAAGGATGTTTATATACTCTAAAAAAATATAGAGGGTGTTAAGATTGAACTCTTCACTCAATATTAGCAACACAGCAATGACCAAAGGAAATTTCAGTTCATGGAAAGATGAAAAGAGTTCCGAGTTTCAACTTCTATTTCATGTGCTTGAACATACTATCAATGTCAAGTTATCAACAAAAAGTGTAGACGAAGATGATTGAGGAAACCATAAATCATTTATGTTAGAGAAAAAACAGGTGCTCTAGCTAATTAATGTCCAATCATCCAAAATCTCCGTATGGAAGACATTAGCATAATGCAGCATTCAGACATATTCACAGCAGTCCACCGAAGGATATTAGCAACTATAGACAAATCAAAGAAGGTAAGTCATTTGTTAAAACAACCTGCAATTTGCACAAGCTGATGAGAGTTACGCTGCTCATAATCACGTGGATCTAACTTGAGCCGAACAAAACTTCCTATAATCTTGGTTTCAACGGACTCAGGCTGCTTGATCATCTCCTGCACCAAGCTCCTCTTCAGGTAAACGAGTTTGATATTTTTAGGAATCAAGGCTGCAAATTGACTTTGTGCTGCACTTGAATACCAAATTGAGGACATCTTCTTTTGTTCAACCTTTTTCTCAGTTTTAGGAGCCACCAAAATTTCTGTGTCATCGACTTCGAGATCATGATCAAGCTCATCCTTTTGTAATTGCTCCTCATTTTCAAGAAAATGGCTTTCAAGGAGGCTAAATATTCTGTGTCTGTTTACCACTTTCTTCCCAAAAACAGCTTGTAACCGAGCATCACAAAGGATTCTTCTCTTTTTAACTGGATGGATTAGGTTATGTTCTTTTATATATTTGGTTACTATCGATGTCACATCATATTGGGATAATTTTTCTCTGGTATCTTGCCCAACAAACTGAAGAAAGTCAATTAGAGTTTTTGATCCCCATCCAACAAATACTTTTTTCTTTAGATTGACACTTCTTTGCATCTTTGTTTTATGCTGTATACATCTCTTCTTTTTAAGCCTTTTCTTCTGAGATTCTCTGTCACTGAAATCTTCATTGTCTGAAGAAATCTGATCATCCTCTTCTTCACTGTGTTCGTCCTCTTCTTCACTATGTTTATCTGAATCAGAGCTAATTTGGCTAATCTTCGCCTTGTTTAGTTTAGCCTTACCAGCAAGGAGACTATTCTTGTCAAATCCTTCTTTTTCTTTTACTATCTCGTAATACTCCTTGAAAAGGCCCTCGTATGTTTCCCGATCTCTGAGGTCTACGCTTTCCTGGAAAGCAACAATAATTCACAAGAGAGAATACATCACTCATCAACTAGAGGAAAAATAAAGCAAATAAGAGAGGAATATATATCAAGCAATAAAAGAAAGACTCCTCTAACTGAATATAGCCAATTAATAGTGATGAACACGTAAAATGTAATCTCACATGCTCATACAGAGTAACATAAGCTGTTAATCAAATTTGTGACATAACAAAGATCAATCGTGATAATATCCATCTCACATATTGCTAGATTACTGATCTTTGGCACTGGAAACTTATTTGGACGACCAAAATGCCTACCTGACCATCCGTTTTTGATGGATTGCTCTCCCAGGAAGCATGTTCAAGAAAAGTTAATCTCAAAAAAGAGGTTTTGATCTGGATAATAAATGATACATGAGTCAGAAAAGCACAAAAACAGTCAATACCTGCTCCTTCACTGCGCAGTGGCCAACAACCTATCACCTATGGATCATGCCACAAAATGTGAAAGAAGTCTAAGGCGTCATGCTATTAACATTCAAGCTGTTTGCCTGGGCTATTTCAGTAAATAGTTTCCATGACAAGTTCTCTTCGGGCGTGACAATAAACATTTCCAAAATAGTATAGTAACTAACTAGTTAATACTGAACCAAAAATTAAAGTTTCGGAGTAATCATAATAATCATGCATACCCCATCAGAATCAATACTTTTGTCTTCTTCCACAAGCAATGCGAGCTTTAGGCAGTTATTGCAGAATCCATGCTTCCCTTTAAGAAGGACAAAATTGATACGACCAATGCAGCGATAGCATACAGCTCTATCACAACAATAACACTGATAATTTGAACTTCTCTTGCAAACTAAGCATGTATGCCATCCTGGAACACGGTAAAACTGATATTACTTTTCGCACAACAATTTTTATTCTATTTATGAAAAGCAGCACATGACCAGCGAAACTAACAAGACAAAATAAGCCAACTCAAACTTCAAACATTTGAATGCAATCTACATTACAGCCCTTGGAGTTTGGCTTCCCTGGAGCCTGTGTGAACGCGGGAAGCTTCATGCACCAGACTACACTTTTAACCTAACATCTTTAAATGATAGCTGTAGGAATGTATTTTAGCAAAAGTTACCACTGATACGAATCCTCTAAACATTGTGGTTCGTCATTCCAAACAGTGGTGCAGTAATAACTTTGAGCCAAATTAAGCGATTAGATTTTTTCCAATATTGTTTTGTAATAGACAAACAAATTTTATTTTTCTAAATCAAACTCCAACAATCAAGAAAAATACAACTACAACAATTGCAGTTAAGTACTATTTAAGCCCTTTATATTCTCTTGGCTTATATGTATTAATTATATTCTTATCAAGCATACAACACACGTCCGCTAAAGGAACCTATCCCTGGAGAATTTAGGTTGCGGATAAGTGATGAAATTCAAACTTGTATCTACATATTAGGTTTCGAGCTTAACGATGTTCTTATGAAAATTTATTTATACATGTAGAAATAGCAAAGACAGTTTATTTTCCAGTGATTATTTCACAAATCTCAATACAACAGTAACTCAAAATTCCAATTGCCTTTTTCACTCGATATAAACTATGTTCTTTCATGCTCAACTTTGGCTAGTCAAAATCAATAAACTAGCAAAAGGAAAAAAACCACTCAGACAAAACAAAAGGAGAAAGATAAAATAGAAATATTAAATTTGCTTGAAGAAGGATGAATTAAGATGCTTGCCACATGTCCAATAGATATCACTTGTCAAGACTGAGTCATCTTTCCCCACACATACAGGGTGATAAGCTTTCAAACAGTCCCTGCAAAGTCAAAAATACATTATCAGTAGAAGTCCATGTAGAGAAAGAATCACCAAGTCACAGGATGACCATCAGCAGTACAGGTATTCAGTCACAGTCAACTACTTTCAATCCTTTGAATTTCAAAAACGAGATGAAAGGAAAGACACTGCAATCGTGACAGGAACGAATGAATCCCACCAAACTGAATTTCGCTTTGTAGTGAAGGTACTTACATTTGTTAAATTAGAGGACATTCAAATCATTACTTCATTAAAACACAGAAGTGCTTTAGTAGCATAAGTAGTGTGCCCGCGTTTATCGGAGATGCACAATTTATTTTGTCAGCACTTTCACTTTCTCAATTGCACATGACCTCAGTTGTTCATTAGATAGAGAGAGATTGGTTTCAATTTTTGTACCATATTAAACCAGAGACATTAACTGGAACGCGTAATGAATACCATTGCAGAGTACCAAGCCAGAAGAGAAAAGGCTAGCAAAAACAAAGACTACCTAGCTAATTTCTAGGCCATATACTGCTTATATCATTGATTTTCTGAAGCTTTAAACATGAAATTATATAAAAAGAAAAGCAGTGCTCATCTCAAAAGATGAATGACCAGCAAGTAGAGCACGAGTTTAAAGAATCACAAGCCACTCTAGCATCCAAGGAGTTATAGATTTTATTGTGCTTTATATAAGTCACAAGTAGAGCAGAAAACTGAAAGAACCAACTTGTTTATAACATGACATTATAAACATGCAAGCAAGCTTGACTTTATCCAAGAAATTTATTGGTTTATCAAACAAGAAAATATATTTATTTGTTTTGATTAATGGAGAAACACTGAAGAGTCAGCCATTGCACAATTTCAAAAAAAAAAAAAACAATACACTAACAAGTAACAGATGACCAAGAACCTAGGATTCCAAAAAAAAAGGGGCAATTTTAACTTTAAATTGGAAAATGCGTCCTTTTCAAGCCAGATAAATTAATAATTAAAGTTTCCAAACAAAATGTCCCACGTTTTCATCCAGAAAAATAAAAATATAATTTTTACATTCAAGACCAGCTTTAAGATAATTTCATTTGTTCCCAAAATAAAATTGATTTATTTTAATTATTTAGGAAGAATAATTTACCCATAATCACAAATCATAAGGTTTCCTCCGTCTTTGCATTCGAAACACCAATCTTCTGCAATTTCTGTTTTGTTCAAAATCGTCCTATGCCTCTTCTTTGCCATTTATACCAGACACCTATTTCACTGTAATCAAGAAAAAGCCCCTTGTTTAGTTCATACAAAAAAAAAAGGACCAACCATTCTTGGTGTAAAATTTTGCAGAAATAGTATATACATTGAAAGATAAAGAAAACCAAAACCAAGAACAACAATCCACTTAATTCTAAAGAAACCACAAGAACTCATAACAAAAAATTCTAAAAAAAAAACAAAAAAAAAACCATGAATCATAACAAAAAATCCAAAGAAACCCCAAGAATCATAACAATTTTTTCAAAAGAAATCCCAAGAACAATAACAAAAAAAAGATCTAAGGAAACCCCAAGAATCATGATAAAAACTTCTAAAAAATCCCAAGAAGTCCTAACAAAATTTACAGATTTTCAAGAATTCTGACACCCATTAACCTAAAACCTATTAATGTTGTTCTGATCAACTAAAAGATGTTCAAAATAATCATAAAGAAAAAAAAAACAGCTTTACATGGTACACCTTGTTCAACATAAAACTGAAAACTTTTACTCTGCTATAACAGAAACACAAAACTGAAAACTTTTACTCTGCTTTTAACATTAACTCATTGAAGAGAGAAATGGGGTAGAGAAAGTTTCGCTGAAGAGTCCAATTTTCAAGAAAGTTTTACTTATTGAAACTGAGAGCAATCTATTCTTGGATTTTACAGTAATGGCTGACACACTCTACAGAAGAATGAAAACATTTGTCAGTTCAAAAAGAGGACGATCAAAACAATGTTTACCACACTAATTGATTCTTTTTAATAAAATGTTTGAGTAAATATCGCAAACACCCTTTAAACTATTTATATTTTATCAATTTAATACTTTTTAAGAGTCCTTTAAAAGGAATAATTCATAGAATGTAGAGTCATTTTGTTTCGTAGAAATACTTAATTTTATCAATTTTATTTCGTAGGAATATATATACACACGCATTAAAATTTAATTTTTTTTGTTATTTAACTAAATTCATTGATTTTTTTCTCTACTTCATAGTTACAATATTGATTTTTTTTTAATTTTAAATCAAACTAAAATTTAACATTTTAAAGATGATCTAATTCGAAAATGGATCAATAATAATGGAAGGGGCAGTATCAATTTAGCGACTTGCCTAATTTAATTATAAATTAGGAGTATTCAATAATGTTAATTTTAATTTAAAAAATTAAATATTAAAACATATATAGACTGTAAAATTTAGTGGCATTGGAATCTGGTTCATCTTCTGTCGATTGACATAAATCCATCAAGCCGTCACTTGTAACAATTTTCAGTAAAAAAATAATCTCCTTTTTATTTAAAAAAAGAATTTTTTTCAGTTACATTTTATTTTTAACCTTTATAGATGACATATTTAAGGTTATAAATTTTAATTTAGGATTATAAGATTTTAAAAAAAAATTATTTATTTTAATTTTATGTCAAATCAAATTAGATCATTTTTTATAAAATGGAGGAAACATAAACTTTCAAAAATTATATTTAGCGGGACACTAATTTGACACAAATTGACAAGAGCAAATTAATTTTAAACAATTAAGTAAATTCATTTATTTCTTGTATCCAAAATATCTTTAAAAGTAAAATCACTTTGAATATATCAAAATTATTTTTCCTAAAAAGTGAAGTCACTTCTGAAAAGTCCAATAAATAATTATTTCTTTTCGGTTTACATTGTCCAAGAAATTAGAATCCCGCTCAAAAAAAAGTGTGTTAAAATTTTGGTTTCTTTCTCCTTTACCTTATATTACATATCTTCTTCTACTCCTTTTTTTTTTCTCTACGTTTCTTCATAATTTTTTTACTATTCTTAGTAAATATATTTATTCGTCAAACTAGAAAACTTCATATATTTAGTAGTGTTTTGTTCGTAATTTAGTTGATCATTTTTAAAATTAAACAAAAATAAATTTAATTAATTTGATTTTTCAAATGTTAAAATCAATTTAAATTAATTAAGTTGATTTTTCATCACTTTAAATTTTTTTTATTTTTCTTGCTATTTGATTTTTGTGGACTTCTCAAAAATATGTGATACTATAAATTTTGATAACGTCCATATATGAAATCGATCAAAAAATAAATTATTGCATTTTAAGAAATATGATAAATTATTTCCAACAATTTTGCTATTTTTTTACAATATTAAAGATGACGATATATTAAGATATATTGTTAATATTTTATTTAAATAAAAATAATTAATTAAATTACGAGTTATTTTCAACAAGAAAAAGTACTATCAACATTATCAAAATAAATATATAAATTAAACAAAAAAGTAAATGCAATAAAATTTGATAATCATAAAGAGAAACGCATGAATACTAAAAATGTCTAATCTTTTATCAACGAAGACACAAATTAATTTAGTCTCACAAACACTTCTTAAAATATATTAGTCATATAAAAATCATTTTTCAAATGAATTAGTCAAATACGATTATTTTTTAAAAAACACGTTAAAAACTATTTTAAAAAGATACTTATAAAAATATCAGTATTTAGTACGAATATCAAGTAAACTTTCGTATAGACGATTCGTAAATAGGAACGGAGGGAGTATCAAATATGATATTCCTTTTAATCCTATTTATATGCCATCATTGCTTAAATAGGTGATTCTTAATACTCCTTATATGTTCACTTTTACTTGTCGCTTATTCCTAAAATACATTTTTACGGATCACTTTTGAAATATCAAGAAAAAACAGTAATTCTTTTCATGTTTTGCCTTAGCATTAAATATTTTTTATATCATTTTTCATGACTTGCTACTAATTATTAGTTAGTAGGAATAAATACTTATATCAATAATTATTTTATAAACGGGTGTGTCAAGTCAAACAATGACAAGTAAAAATGAATGGCTAAATTATTGGTCGTTTCACAAAATCAATGCGTAAAATGACAATATTCTTCTTGTTTTATTCTTGAGTTACTCCTTCCTTCCAGTATTATTTGTCATGTTGCGTTTTTCGAAAGTCAATTTGATTAATTTTCAAAGTTAAATTATATTACATTAATTTAATATTTCAAACAAACAAAAAATAGATATTCTAAAACTATATGAAAAATACTATAGATTACAATTTTTTGCATATTAACATGATAAAAAAAATACATCTTAAAATGTTAGTCAAAATTTTTATAGTTTAACTTTAAAAATAAAAATCAAGATAAACAATACCGGACGAAGAAAGTATTAATTAGAAAAACTAAACGATTAATACATGTTCTTTGATTATTTAATTAATCAAATTAAACTAATTTACATTCATTTATTAAAAAAAAGTTACTAAATAATCATACATTAATAAAATCGCTTACTTTGTTAAGAAAAGTGAAATTTAAAATAACGACATATCATAATAACAGAGAGAGTATTTGTTACACTTAGCTTTCACATATCGTTGACGGATTACTTCTTTTGGGGGAACACGATTTCCTCCTAATTTCCACAAACTGCCATTTTTCATTGAGATACGTCAATTTTTACCACAGTAGTATTTTTATAAATTTAAACATTATTTAATTTTAAAAAATTATTTAAATAAATTGGTCAATTTGATGTTGAAAGGCAAAATGAGACAAATACTCTTTTCGTTTTATTTTACGTGATATTTTTAAAATTTTAAGATTCAAATAAAAAAAATTTAACCTTAAGTTATTCATCGATTTTTAAAGTATTTTCAAAAATTATCTATTATTGTGACTTATAATATTTTTTTACGTATATTACAAATATATAATTTCATTTAAAAAAATTAAAGATTTCATGTATAAATTTCTAATCACACTTAAATTATTTTACTCTGAAAAAATAAAAAATGTTATGTAAATTAGATATTTGACTCATATGTTCGTATATATCATGAATAACCAAATTAAATATTTGATGATATGATTTATGATTATTTTTTTATTATTTTAGCTTAAAATCAAATATTGATGAACATCTTTAAAAAAATAAATATTACTCAAATATTTTGAAAATATTTTAAAACTGTTTTGACTTTAAAACACTTAAAAATATCCAAACATACGCGTAAAATATGTCCTGTAATGATAGTTTGTGAAAGCAATTGGAAAATTGAAAATATCTGTCACAACTAAAGGGAAAACGAGGACGTAGAAGATATGTGTCAATACGATCATCAATTTAATATAAACATCAAATGTGATTGAATTTATTTCCAACATAAAATACATAAAAAATTCTTTGATGAAAAAATATTGATAGAAAACCTTAAAAATATGAATGAAAACAATAATATATATACACTGAGTGTGATTTTACAAGTGAAGTTTTGATAGATAGAGATATTATTTGAGATAAACCCTAGTTTAAGGAAAATCGCATTAAAGAAGCGATTAGACGAAAAGTGAAAAAATCATGTCAAAATACTAGAAAAAACATGACAAGAGATTTTTTTTTTAAAAAAAAGAACCGTTAGTAGATAGTAATAGAAATTAAAGGACAACAAGAAATATCATCACTACTAAGTAACACTCTACTATCTACTACAGTAATATTTTACCATAATATATACTTTTTTCCATATTTTTATTTTCGATTAATTAAAATTATGTCATATATTATCTGATCACCTCTGTTCGAAAATATGAATGAAAACAAAATAATGAATAGTCTAATACTCAGTATGCAAATCATTTACTCACTGATTTAAAACAAAAAGTAAAGTTATTCAACATAAAGTACAATAATTCACATCCCTAAGTAGCCTCCTTATATATTAAAGAGAGAAAATTCACCTAGTCTATTTACAACTTCCTCAAAAAAAAAACATGATTTTCTTGGAAATTTTACAAGTAATTCCTCACATTGATCCAACTTTCTGATAATTCCAAGTCCATTTCCCCTCCTCTTGTTGAGTTCCAAAACCCGCGATCGCGTAATGCATTTCCACTCGTATATTCATCTTCATCACTTGACGATAGATCATCTGAGAAATCCATCTCGGAGAAAATTCCACCGTCTAAAACACTAGCAGGTGTACTAGCAACTTTAAAATTGTTGTTTTTTACTGAAGTACCCTTTGAAACAAATGGATGATGAAGCAATTGTTCAACATTCCACCTCTTTTTACTATCCCTTTCCAAACATTTAGCCAAGAAATCCAAACCAACATCAGAAAAATTTGATGGAAATTGTGGCATTTCATTAGTACAAGCAATTTTCATCACTGCAGCCAGGGGATTTGTACATATATCACCTCCCCATGGTGTTTTCCCCGTCGCCATTTCGATGATTGTGCAACCTAATGACCATATATCAGCAGCAAAATCTAACTCTTCATTCCTCAGAATCTCTGGTGCCATCCATAAAGGTGTGCCACCAGTAGACTTTGATAGAGATTTTGTGTTACATTTTACCTCATGATAATAGTCTTTTATTCTTTTTGCACATCCCAAATCTGCTAACTTGATTTCTCCACTACTACCTAACAATATATTCTTACACTTGACATCACAATGCACTATTCCATTTTCATGAAGATATCTCAAACCTTTTAATATCCCTTTTGTGTATAAACAAATAACTTCTTCATCTAATGACCCACCAAATTTCTCTGCTACATCAGCTAAACTTCCTCCTGTCATAAATTCAAGAAAAAGACTCAACTTTCTCTTACCATTTGCTTCAAAAGACAAATCTTTACCTATGAATTTAACAATATGTGGTGAATCCAAATCCTCAAGAATTTCTATTTCATTCTCAAGACACTTAAATCCTGCCTCTGACTCTGTAGATTTCAACACGAAAAATCCTCCGGTCGCCTTGTCCATTGCCAAATGAACACTCCCAAATGATCCTGATCCAATCACTTTGCCTTTCAACCACTTAGTAGGCTTAAGGCATGAACATTTTGAATATTCAGCCATAGTGTACACACACTCAAAAGATCAAATGACACCAATCTTGATTTTTTTTAGTGTCAAAAACAAAAATCAACAATCTGGAGTAAAGATCACAACTTTTTCAAATTCTGAATAAATTTATCATAAAACGAAAGACGAGGAACTATCAAACAATTTACAAGAAATAAAAAGAATAGATTTCTTCATAGCAAACACAGAAATATTAACAGAATCCACAGAGAGAGTGAATATTGAAAGAGCGGTTTTCCATTTACCATAAGGTGGAAAACCGCTCTATTCAAAATAAGAATGAATTTTTTAAACTTTTTGCAGTGTTGATGAAACAAAAGAGAAAAGAGGAAGTATGAGTTTTGGATGAAAAATTCCAACTTATAAAGGGGTGTCTGGTGATCCAAGAATTTTGGAACTTATGTGTTCCTATTGGATGGGAAATTAACGGACAGTAACTGTCACATTAAATTAACCAAACTTCATGTTCTTTGAATTTTGTTTTGATTAATAAAGGGGAACTTTCTTTTGGGGGATGTTCCAATGTCACCTTAAACTTGATTAAATGTGTCTATACATATAGTAATAAATTACTATCACTTATGTATTTCACTATAACTAAATTTGTTTAAAAAATATTTGACGTTTTAGAAAAGCATATTATCTTTTTAGAAAAGGGAGATACATCTCTATAACTCCAACACAAATTTATGTTTAGAGTAGTTTTCGAGCAGTGTTAGTTTATTTTGTGTACGTATTTTAGAAATTACTCTCTACATTGATATAAATAATAAAACTGAGAAAAGTCAGATGTAAAAACATATGAATCATAATCTATGAACCCACAAATTGCCAACTCTTTTTCCACATGAATTCTGTCTTGTACAAACAGATACACATTTGTAACTTTGACTCTTCCCATCTCTTATTCAGTTAAATAACAATGAATGTATCCACAAGAAATATTTGTTCTGGCATATGAGAATGCAGGTTCTTTCCCAGAAAGCTTCTATTAGCCTGTTATTCTTTTACAGGTGTAATCGAAAAGGACCTGAAAAACACTTCTAGCATCTTTCTCTTTGGGCAGCTTTAGAAGACGAGCTACCGCTTGAAAACCAGCATGTTGCCTAGACAATGAATCTGCCTCCAGTTTTGGCTTCGCCTCTTGCTTGGGAATCTTAGGTGGGTTTAATGCCCACTGCATAGCCCAGATTGCCAAAGGACGCATGTAACCCAGAGCTCTGTATCGGCCTTCTGTGGTCCAACCTTCTGGGGTCTGAAAAGCATAGCTGCGGATGAGGAAGAACAGATTTAGCAAGCAAGGAATAGGGAAAAATCTCACAACCTACAAGAGTTGCCAAAAACTGATGTCAATGTTACTCCAAAAAGTACAATGATATAGTTGGAGTCTTCTTGAGTTGAAGGTCCGGTCCATCAGAGACAACCTCTCTACCTCACACAAGGTAGGGGGTAAGGTCTGTGTATACCCCACAAGTGGGATCAGAATAGGCTTGTTGTTGTAGAGTTGGAGCCCTCTAAGAAGAATTGCTACTGAACAAAAGCCACAATAGATCTATATAATCAATCAAAACCCTCAAGGCAATGGATGAAGTAGCTCAGGTATCTAAATCCCTTCAAAAATCCTTACACAACCAATGAGGGATAATTGTATTATCCAACACTCTCAGCACGTGTAACCTAATTATTTATAGAGTTGAAGAGATTTTTCTTCATTATATTGGAGAAGACTGGCGTAGGCTTAAAGTGAAGAGAGAGGGGGAGAGAGTAGGCTCAGTAGAATCGGGTTTGGAGATTTGAACACTTCGTTTTTTTTATTTTTCTTGGAGAGGTTTGAAGGGTAGACTCGAAGTAGAGAGAGAGAATGTTCAATAGGTTAAGGAGTTAGTCTGTAACAAAGTAAGTTTAAGTCGATAGGTTGATTTGAGAGAGACAGCTTAGCAAACAAAATGTAGAGAGAAAACAATAATGAAAGTGGGCTAACCAATTTTCACTCTGATACCATGTGAAAGAATCTGAACTCTAATCCAAAACCTTAAGGCAATGGGTGGAGTATCCCAGGAGATTAAAATCCCCTTTAGGGGCAATCGTATTATCTAACAGCCTCAAATAAACATGACAAGAAATACCCAGTACCACTAGCCAAGGTTTTTGCTTGAATTCTTGTAGTCCAATGAACAAAATCTTATAAAACATGAAGTTACCTCAAACAAATGAAGGAAAGAACAGGAACTTCACTTACCCAAAGCCATCTTCAGACCAAACAGTTTCATAGACTCCAGATGCAGTTTTAAATCCCGTATCCACCATGCCTTCAAGAATCATGGCTGCAGCTACAGCATATGTAACTCCAGACCATATCTCCCTTGACTGCAAACTAGACAAGTCAGGTTCTCCACTGGGCCGCATTCCATTCACTGCTCCACGCCTCCCATCCTTGACCTTCATGACATTGAAATTGAACACTGTCTCAAGTGCGGTTTTGGCTTTTTCTTCATCAACAATTGGTAGAAGACCACATGCTCGAGCATACCTACATATAAAGAAAATGGTGATCATGAAAGAAGAAGAGGCATCAATAACATAACCAACTGCATTACCTACATTCATATAAGCAGATGTTCAGTGTGAAATGCACATAGGAGGTTGCATAGGCATGCCCCGCAGATACGAGAAGAAGGGTGTAGAAGAATCATGATTTGAGAAATGCAACGACATAAAAACATACTTTAAAAGGCTCCAGCTATTTGGGTCAAGCAGGATAACGGATGTGATCTGACACACAAGGCTACATAGGCTTTGCCACCCAAGATACAGAAACTGAAACAAATTTACCTAGCCATTTTGCCATATACTCATAAATAGAAATATATCTTTGTCTTTGTGTCTGTATATTGTATAATTATAATTTTCAACCTAAGATAAAAGGACTGGAAGCTGCTATTAAGAAACTGAAGTAAAAGAAGGGTGATTCTATTTCCAATATTTATCCTTCGGTCTTGATATATATAAAAGCACTTCGATGCATACCATTGGCCAGCCAATTGATCAGCTTGAATAGATGAGCTTACGGCACTGCCACTATTATCATAGTTGAAGTAAGAACCGTTCCACAATTTTTGATAAACTTCCTTTGCCTTTTGAAACTTAAACCAAAAGTAGTCTTCAGAACCCTTATCACCTACTTCTCGAGCTAGGGCTGATGCAGCCTGCAAAGCTGCCACCCATAGGCCACCACAGTAAGCACTCACACCAGAGACAGACCATACATCATATGTCTGATCAGGAAATCCTTCATTTTCGATCATCCCATCCCCATCCTTATCAAATTGGTCCATGAAAGCTATTGCCATATACACAGACGGCCAAACAGCTTCGGCAAACTTTTTGTCACCTGTCGCAACAAAATCCCTGTAAACTTGAAGAACAAATTTTGGGTTCAAATCTTTCCACCTATCTGTGTTATACAGGCAATAGTAATTTACTTCAAACCATGGATCATCCATTCCAATATCATGAGGAAGAGCACCAAGAACATTCCTTGTCGCTGACATTCCATCATCCAAGAGTTTTCTCTTACTAGGATCATGCATCATCACAGCAGCTGCATAGTCTCGTTGTATGCTAAGTTCAACTTTTGGGAAGAGCATGGCCAAAGCAAACGATGCATAAAAATGAACATCATATGTATTACACATATGATATTCAATTCCTTCAAGGTAGAGGAACTGGCCAATATTTTCCTCTCCCTTCTGAAGAAGATTTGTTCCGACAGCAGCATTTACTGAGACAGGAGTATGAAGTTCCTCAAACACCGAACCCATCCTCTCAAGAATACTAACAGCAGTGCCATCTGAATGGGTTAAATGAGCATTTTTCTTAACATCCGAACTAGATCTTTCAATGGAAAATCTTTTCCCAATTGTTGATACACTTTGAACTGGTGGCAATCCATCTAAAAATAAATAAAATAAGAAGGATCATAAATCAAACACACTTAGCTTATTAAAGCACCCTTAAAGCATACCTGTCCAAATTGTCCCTCCTGCATTTAAATAATAGAGCTCATTGAAGAGTGTTACTGGGTACCTACAAAAATCCACAAAATAATTCTCAAATATGGTAATACATACATAGCAACATAGTTTAGGATTATGATGTAGAATCCTAAAAGTTAATATATTTACAATAAGTTAGTTTGATATAGTTTATGATTAGAATGTAAAATCCTAATACGTAGTACAATAGATACTCGTAGGGCTATATAAGAACCACCAATGTGCATGAGTTAACTGAAAAGATAAAACATAAAGAGTTGTTTTACACACAATATTGTTCTATAATATTCTTCATGGTATCAGAATTTTGATTCTAATCCAATTTATTCTGTATTCTGAACCCTGTTCCACGTTCTTTAACGGGCAATTATTCCTCCACTCTCTCCCTTCCACCAGGATCTCTTCATCATTTCATAATTATGTCCTATAAAATTGAAATTCTCAAATTGTCCTGTTTGGAGAACCCAGACAAGCTGATATATTGTGAATGAACCACCATCTAAGGTTGTGGTAAATAAAAAGACGATGTAAAAAACAAACCACCCTAAGTTTATAGAATGGGAAGAAAAGACATCTTCATGAGAAGTTGACTAACTGGAACTATGAATGAAGAGTCAATGTTTTTTATTACTGACTGCAGTTCGATCAAACAAATTCGTGAGAGTCTTGAGGATAATTACTTACAAGCTACAGGATAAGGAATTTCAATTGAAGCAACAAATTCAGCATATCGAGATGAGATTAAAATCTGTAGATAAATACATAAAAGAATTCAAAGGAATTTGTGATAGTCTCACCGCAACACGCAACCATTAGATGAGGATAGCAAGGTTATAAAATTTGCTAAGCGTCTAGGAAACAAATAGAAGACCTTGAGGATTGTTATGCTGGGCAAAGCTCCACATGCAACCTTCACTCAATATATTAATGCACTGAGAGGGATACGATATGAGATGAAAATAGCGAGAAGTATGTCGTGGCTTTTCAAGACCCATAAAACACAAGGTTCGATTGGTAGAGGTAGAGGCAACTCTTCCCATGGAAGAGGACACGCAAACCAATACCACATTTGTGGAAGAAACAACCACACTGCTATCTCTTGCTTTTAAAGGTGGGATTACTCCTACCAATCTCAACAGAAAATCCACAACAACCAATGAACCATCAGACAACAACCCTTACATGGACTCTGGAGCAAACTTAGAGTTCCATGATTACCAACCTCCAGCTTGAGGGGATGGTAGAAAGCAACATTGTTTAGGATTATGATGTAGAGTTCTAAAGTTAATATATTTAAAATAGATTAGTTTGATATAGTTTATAATTAGAATGTAGAATCCTAATACTAAAGTACAATAGATAGTCGTAGGGCTATACAAGAACCCCTTATGTGCATAAGAGAAAACATAAAGAGTTGTATTTTTACTCTCAATATTGTTCTATAATCTTTTTCATGGTGTACCCCACTGGTGGGACTTCACTGGCTATAATATATTGTTGTTGGTAATTATGGTGCACACAAGAAAATTAAAGCTCACCATTCGGGAAGCCTCTTGTCTTCAATAATAGGTTTTTGCCATTCTTCTATTTGTGACTCCCACTGAGTATGCTCTGAGTCCCATCAAGAAAATAAATATTTAAAATATGATTTTTGGATATGTACACTCTTGAGGATCTTAGGTAATTATACCAATAGAAGAAGACAAGGAAAAATAGTAAACGGAACCCCATATATCAGAAAGTCCATGTTCAAAATATTCGGAGCACAGGCTTTACCTTGGATAGCATCATGTGCAATTTCTGCAGCAGCATGACCCGTAGTACCATAGAACTTAGTGTAGCGCCTGTTCGTAGAGCAAAACTAATCAGCAAAAGCACAAGACACATCTATTTCATGTGTACAAATAAGGTCAAGAATGTTATAACTACTTGCCTCTGATAAGTTTTACCATCTCCAAAATTAATTTCAGGGCAGGCCCATGCCAATGAGAATGTTGCACTTCTTACATCATCTGCTGGAATAGTTAGTGAAGCTGCAACTGCCGCTCCAACAAGTGATCCCGGTTCAGAAGGCATTGACTTTTCCTCAGATTGAAGGTGGTCAAAGGATCCATGCTATCAGAGCAGAAACAGCCAAACAGGTCAAAGTCTGTCAAGAATGTTTTTTTTCCCTTTTGATAAGTTTTAATTTTATTAATGATATCTCATGTATACAATCAGTATACTGAAAGTCAGATAACCAACAAAACAGTCACACGTAAATAAAAACAAGGAAAATCAAATGAGAAACACTATTTTTTTAATAATATTTCAATATTGAATGGGTTTGAATCATGTATACTTTCCCTTCAAGGTGGACATAAGAAGTAATATAACCAGAAAAGATTCAAAATATTACCATGAGTCTATATTCTAAAAAATTCAAAATATTACCATGAAGAAATCATTGCTTGCTGAGTCTATATTCTATAAACTAATATTCTTATTTAGAACTGCTGATAGATGTTCTCAGGAATTCTTCAGAAGCCTTAGTAATTATGATGTGAAAAACTGCTTTAGGTGCACAGAGTAAGCAACTAGTCATCCAGCAAGCGGAAACTTCTAACACCAGAAGCAAGTTAAGTTACAGTTTGGCCATATTTCATTGTAAAAATTGAAAAAAGTAGTTTTTTCTTTTAAAATTGAAAAATGAAATTTGAAAATTGTGTTTGGCCATGAATACAAATTGGAGTTGTTTTTCAATTTTTGTGAGTAATATGGACTCATGGAGTGAAAATAGCTTTTTTGTGTTATTCAAATTTCTGAATTTCAAATAAAATTTGAATTACGGAATTTTATGACCAACGTATTTTCTGTAGTTCAACTCCCAAAAAAAAAAGTAAAACAAAAAAATCATGGCCAAATGCCACACAGAGACAGAGGTGAGTCCTCTATAACGTCTCAAATTACTTCAACAATGCAAATGTTCATTTATCGAAGTCACCGTTAATTCCAGGAAGATATCTTGATGGAGACAAAATATCAAAGAGCCACAGAGACAAGTATACAAAATTTCAAAGAGTGTGGTGCAGAGAATGGAACTGTAAGGTGCTGTTACAAGCACCAAGAATAAGTTTTAATCTGCAATTAAAATAGGGTTTGGACCTTCTGCACTAATTAGACACCTCCCTTCTTTCTATTTCTGGCACTGGCCTAGTAGCTGGATAAATTGAGATATGGAAATCAATGAAGACCTTTGGAGGTGTCAGGTGGATTGGCAACACAGGATTTCTTACCCTTTTTTCTAGCTTCTTTGCTAAGGGAGTAGAAAGTATGATTTTGAGGATTTGTCCTCTCACAATTACCAAGCCAACTTGCATCTCTCTCTCTCTTTATATATATATATATATATATATATATATATTGCGTGCTGCTCACTCTATCTGCCCCTCAAAGTATGAAGAAGATGGTTCAAGAAAATTCGGAAGAAAGAAGTATACCTTTAATTAAAAGTCAAATCAAAATCTTCTTTTAGGGAAATTCAGTAGTCAGAATTCTGAGATATCAACAACGTTACGACGTCATAAAAACTCAACAAGTTCTCACAACTTTAGGTTGGAAATCATGTTAAGACGTCATAAAAACTCAACAAGTTCTCACAACTTAAGGGTAGGAATTCAAGAGTCCCATCAAATGATCAAAAGATATTTCAAAGACACGTAGTGTATTAAATCACGAAAGACATTAGCTAACAATAGAAAATAAACATAAATGGTTAAAGACATACTCCCTCCGTTTTAGTTTGTTTGTCCTACTTTCCTTAAATTCAACTTTCCACATGACATATTTAAGACCACTAGATTAAATGACATTTTGGTACATTCTACGTATCTTTTTGATTTAAGACCACAAAATTCAAAAGTACTCTATACTTTCTTAAACTCTATGTCAAGTTAAAACATGACAATCAAATAGAAACGGAGGGAGTCGCTTATTTAGTGGGCAATGCATGTGTAATATGCTGGTAGAAAAGGTCCAGATCTGGCACCCCCGTAAAAACGAATTTGAAGATCATAAACAAAGTTAGTCCATTTTTAAGCATTTGCAAACACCTTTTTAACTTCATTCCACATGTCTTTTGCTGTAATACCCTGGGAGTCGCCAGATATCACAAAGAAAGGGCACTCAGAGACGTGAACTGCATCATTTTCCTCTGCTGCAATTGCAAAAGTTACAGAAGGGAGTTCTTTGGAAGTCCTGCATTCACAGAGTATTTTAATACAGATCTACAGCACTCCAGTTTATTGTTCAACTGTGAAAAAACTCGTAACCCAGTCTCTCATTTTCTTTTTCTTTTTCATTTTTTTTCCTTTCATTTTTTTCTTTAACAAGAGGATGAAACTTACATGTGGTGCAAGAGTACGCCTTGGACTCCATCATCCGTTCTAAAATCCATCATCAAAGAACAAGTTATTGTTATTGAAAACAAACAAAAGAAGATTTTCAGAGAAAAGGTTAAGCATTTCCTTTAGACTAACTACCAAGTAAAATATTCCCAAGAAAACAGACACTTTTCTGGTTCCTTCTATTCTTCTGCTACATAAATTTGAGCATGTTTCAAGAATAAAGCTTAAAGATGAAAGTGAAGTGTCTTTAGAGCTGGAACCCAGATTGATGAGTGAAGTGTGCCCTGCGTACGCTGTCCCATATCGTATTATCCTATAGGATTTGGGAGGATCTTTCAGAGCAGACTTCAGAATGTCTACCCTTTGTTTTAATAGGGAGCATGTCGGCACCACAAGCTACTTTTTGACTTTTCACAAACGAGAAAAGGATGAATCCATACCAAGAAATGAAACAGTAAGTCCATCTAACTATTTGAACATGAATTGTCAGGCAAAGGTTTCACTTTTAGGAGAGATCCTAGAAAAGAAACACATTTACTTTAGGTCATGGCAGAACTGACTAGCAATGTTACAAATTCATGAAGTAGCAAACAATGTAAAGTTTCAGCTTCACAAAAGCAGGCATATCTACTGGTGAACCAAAAACAGAAGTTCAATAAACTATTGGGACTTATGACCAAGTCATAACCTTGCTAAAAGTGATCTGACCTAAACTTGGAATTGAAATGATGGCTAGAAATTCCAGAATCTCCACCAGCAGAATTCTGTGAACACAAAAAAGAAAGAAGAAAACAAATGTTTTACTCACTATCTTCCCATTCTTAAGAACGAGTAAATAATACAAAATTCCGAAAGATGGATTAGCAGCATTCATAATCTGGATTCTGAAATACTGGAGTAAATCAAAGTCACATGAGAAAACTTACTGCCCAGGTGAAAAGCAAAGTGACATCTGCAGACGTATTTCCCAAGTTATGCAACTGAACAAAATCAAATTCAACCCGCAAAGTTAATGCTAAAAAATACATCTCCACCGGAAAAAAATGGAGGGCTAAAAAGAGATCTGAATATTCCCAACCGTGAATGTAAAGACTGATGTAGGTAAGCTGCTCTCTTTGTAGTTGTGGGGGATAAAAGGAGAGATCTGACGGCATACTATCCTGAGTGCTGGATCAGGTTCCCCTAGATAAAAATTGAAAATATAAGACAACCCCTAATGAAGCACATCAAACTAGTGAATATATTGGTCAAACATAAAATTACCATCGTATACAGTCCACGCTCTTGGATAGAGACCATGATATGTAGAATTTTGGCCACCCAAATTCCAGTCCCAAGATCCTATTCCAGAAGCTGAAGAATCACTGTTTACTCACAAAATATCAATGGCCTTACCACTGAATCACTTCCATAAATATATAATATTGTGAGCTATGTTACTCAGATTCTCAAAAAAATGATGCCGTACGCGTGTCGGAACCTCCAACATTGCACTAATCTCGGAGGATCCGATATGCACCCTTTGACATTTTTGAAGAGTCTGAGTAACACAGATTGTGAGAAGGCAAGACAACAGTGAGAAAATTAAAAACATTTACAACCAAAGAAAAGAATAGCTCCTTACTTTGGAGTTCTCGGGCATAACACAGTAGAATATTTTTCACCATTCGGCCGTGTTACAAATATCTGCAATAGTAATCCACACTCAAGTGAGGTCAAGCGCTGAAAAAATAACAGCAATTAAGGTTTTTCCTGCTTCTATCTTTGCTCGCCGTCTCTTCTCCAATGCTTCGTTAACATTGATCAGATTTAATCCTGCTATTCCTCTTTACTGCATATGCAGGCTCTTAATGACTGTCAAAATTCATACAGCACGCTGCAGATGCTTTTTAATTTTAAGAACTTTTAGAATCTTGATATGCTAAGTAAATAATGGTATATTCACGGATACAATCCTTTGAACAAACATAGACCACTCCCATGTGAGAGAAATTCATTTTTTTTCTCTTTCCATCAAAAAGTGGAGCTTGGAATTTCATATTTGCTAGACCTTATTTGTCATCCAGGGAACTGTACTCATGCATAGAACTGTTTAACTTGTTGGTAAACTAATTTTTTGCATGATTTTTCAAAGTTCACTTCTGCATGCATGTACATTAGATACTAGTAAGCAGACCAAGATAAAAGATATATATCCCGAGTATTTTTAGAAAGCAAAAGCACCAAAAAATGATAAGGTCAATGGGGCTTGAAGCGACAAGAAGCGAGGAATGCACTACTTTTATACGAGGCGTTCAACTTACAGGAAATTAAACATATCAAACATCTTTGAATTTGGTACAACAAAAAATCAATTGAATATAACTAATTTCAGCATCCAATGCTCTCTCGTGATCTTTTCTATAGCTAGAACTGTTTTGAACCATCTAAACCAATCTATCCCTCTCGACAAAATTAAATAATTTCTCAAGGAAAAGAGTCATGAACAGCAGAAGGTGCTAACCTTATGGTATTTTTCTTTGATTTAGAAAAGCCTTCTATAGGTAGCCAATGCATATACATTTGGTCCATTTAAGTATGCAAGCTTTTCTAAAAGCATGCTAGAGGAGTATTTCCTTTGGTGCATTATTCGAACGGATCTTGAATAATGGACAAGATTGTGGTGTCAGAAAGTAAGACTAGAACAACAGTGATAGTTTCACTGGGGGTATTTGGGGAGGAAGGGGAGAATGTCGAAGGAGTAGAGGAATGGGGGGTAATCTGAAATAACAAATAATTTTTTTGGACATGCGGCACCACTTGTTAGACGCACACCTATCTTACAGTGGTCTTTGCTATATGGCGGTCAACGATACACTTTTTACATTGATAAGGGGATAATAGGCCCCCCGCGAAGTTCAAATGTTTTTTTCTGGAGAAATCATTAAGTCCCAGTGGGAATGTAATTTATCCCAACAAGATCGCATAAATCAAAGATGAGTGTGAACTACTCATTTGAACTCCTTCGTCAAATCTTTTCTTGTTAAAAATTAGCTCATGAGTATTAAAGGAAAAGCACACACTTGTGAAATGCAAGGCCCTTGACAGTTATATAGTCATACTTCATAGAACTTACAGAAAATTGGTCTGCAAGAACTGGTTTATCTTCACATATCCTAGGAAATATTTGCCAGCGCAAAAATTCTCCTTTGAAACTTCTTCCTATGCTTCCTGCACTGAAAGTTCTTTCCTTTTATATAACAGATACCAAATAATTCAATTGAACTGGCTTCAATATATTAGGAATAGATCACATATCTTCTCAATCAAACAGTATGCAGACATGTAGGATAATTAACCCCTTCCTACGGTGCATAGAAAAATTAAAGCTGTGCTGATCCAGTGGGAATTCTAAAGATTCCCCGTGTATGATATGAATTCATTAACATCTTAATGAGAGCAAAATAAAGTGTATCGATAACATGAAATGTATTATAATTTGTATTATCATGCAAATATGACTAAAATGTTAATAACAGTAGGTGCATCAAATTTTTTCTTCTATTAAGCAAAAGATTCTGAATATCTAGTATCATACCCCATACCACCTAAAGGAACTCCTTGGCATGATGAGTAGACCCTTTTTATGAAAGGATTGATAAACAGAGCATCCTGCAAAACAAAAATATAGGTGAGAAGTGCATCTGATTATTAGAAAGATGATGATACTTAAACTTGAAACAAAAGGAAATCACCTTTCCTTTGGCTTTTTCTTCTTGTAGAAATTTCCATAGACGGAACCCTAATGGAGCCTACATGAAAAAAAAAGTACCACAAGATAACAAACAACGAGTTCAAGGTAGAAAGTGACAAGATTTTCACAGGTATCACAATACCAACTTAGACTCCAGGTGCATGCATTTTGATGTAGCAATTTTTTTATTTGACAACATGTCTAACTAGCTCTAAGTTAATGCATGATATTCAAGTACAATCCACGTCAAATACTTCTATAGACAGGTTTTTAATCACCCTCAGAGACATGAGTAGGATTGACTTAACAAATCTAGGATTAGAACAGCAAAACTCCCAAAAAGCTAAAGCGGCTATCAGTTGACTCCTAATTGATCTAACGGCTTGAAAACATGCTTTTTGACTGAATTCACAAAAGTATAGAGCTCCTGAAATTCTAAAGTATTTCTCAATATGTTCAACCACGATATCTGGTAAAACGAAGGTTTATACGATCAGTGAACCGTGAAAATCAGAGTTTATTCACATACCAGAGAAACCACTTCTTTCAGCTTAAGATCGAATTCTGAAAGGGAAATATCATCACAGTTTAACTTGCGCTGCCAAGTCAAAGATGGAAGTTTTGCTGGGTCAACCGTGACCTGGAAAAAAGGGGGGAAAGGACAACCTCATCAGCAGCAGCACTTTTTAGTTTCCATATTGGCGCTACATAGAAAACTGTAAAGATCCGAGTATCTGTGTTCTTTAAACTGCATGTAACTATCCTTTGTTTTTATTTTGAGATACACTGCACATAACTATGTAACCATATGGTTTAATTTGTGCGTACTCTACCCTCACCAGACCCCTTGTGTAGAACTACACTGGGTATGTTGTTGTTGTTGAATATTATTGCATACGTAGCTTCTCATAGGCAATGGAAATGCACTAGATAAGGGAGTCCTTTTCATGGGCCAAAGATTTTTTTATAAGCAAAATTAAAAGATAAATAACGGATAAAACCTTTGCATTTATCATATAAATCAAATACAATGTTACATTCTCAAAAAAAATAAAATCAAATAAGCAAGTCAGACAATTCAAAACCAAAAAGCTTAAAACCAGTGTGCAGATACAACTTCTTAAAGCGACTTGATCAACTATACTAAAACCACATTTAATCAGTTATTCAAAAACTCTATAGGCATAGGCATTTAAGGCATAATCTATATTAAGGCACCAAAGGGTATCACAAGCCTATGATCACCGTAGAGTCATCACACATAGCTGCCCGAAACCCCATAGACCTGAGTGACAAAAGTGAAAGATAATAAACACAAACTGAAATTTGTAATAAAATCGTTCACACCGGGTACATAACTTGTCAACTGTGATGCTCTAAATACATAAAACTGAAATTGACAGAGCTCATAAGTTTTTTTCTCTTCTAACCAAATCATACACAGCCATCACTTCACGTAATGTTCTCTTTTCATATAGTGTAAATCTTTCAAAGTAATTATCCAGTAATAACAGAAAGTACAAGCAAATTTGTTCAGAACTCAATTAAGGGCTTTGGCGCTACTACAGTGCTTCACTAACTCGAAGCGCCTCGCTAGGAGAATCTAGCTACGTAGATGCTTGCATGTATTTTGACCACTATCAGAAGTTAATAGACAACAACTCGTGGTTAATCATAAATACGAGCAAATATAAAAGACCTGATGTAGGTGCTGCAATTGTGCCTTGTTGCACCTTAGGCATATGTGGCTCATCAATTTTCTCATGCCATCACAATTAAATTGGAGAAAAGAGAAATAAGCAATAATAGACAAAGAAAAGCTCCTCACAGCACACACTATAGCAGGGAAAGCAAATGGTGTACCTCGCTATCCTTACAACATTCTCTTCCTCCTTTGTTAGATCCATTAATCAACATATCTCCTGTATTGAGCACAGAAATATGATGTCAGTATATTCTAATTTCTAAAGCATCCTAATTTTCTTTTCTTGAGTTCCATTACAGCAAAAAGCAGGGTTCAAATAATGCCACTGGTAGAAAAATACATAAATTTCCATTATCATCATTTCTCTATCTTGTCTGTCTTAAATCTAGGCTATATTGCCAAAGCTTTATGCACATCAGCTGTTTGAAAGTCTAACAAGTCCAAAATAGAATGAATTACGAACTATCAGCTGGTTGAAAAGTCTAACATGTCTCACACTTACACTCTGGCACTGGGTATGTTGCTGTACTCTAACAAAGAAAAATTAATAATTATACTATACATATACTCCATAATTTAGCATACAGAACACTTCCATTTTCGCTGATCAACAACAACAACAACTGTAGTTGCAAAGATTATCCGGCGAAGTGATCAATTCGATTTCAGATTTATAACATCAAATTTTACAAATTCAAAAGTCAAAATTAAAAGGAATGCTACAAAGATTGCTTCAAAATCAAAATGCAGATGAAGAGTAAATTGGATGAAGAAAGAACCCTAACCTGGAAAAGTAACTGAATCACTCATACTTCAGAATCCAACAAGCATGAAAATAGGCGTTATGTATCTTTTTATTTATCAAAGGGAGTGTGTTTGGGAGTGACTTTTTAAATTATTTTGTTTAATTTGTCCAAATTTTTTTTTCTAAAAAATAAAGAAAAATGTCTTTTTAAATTTTTTGTTTAATTAGGCTAATATTCTCAATTAAATTATTGTAGCTATTTTTCAATTTTATAAAAGGGAGTGTGTTTGGGAGTGACTTTTTAATTATTATTTTTTGTTTAATTTGTCCAAATTTTTTTCTAAAAAAACGACTTTTAAATTTTTTTGTTTAATTAGGCTAATATTCTTAATTAAATTATTGTAGTTATTTTTCAATTTTATAAAAAAAAAAAAGAAAAAAAAAGTTGATTGTAATTCTTTATTCCAATTTTTTTTTTCTAAAAATAAAGAAAAATGACTTTTAAATTTTTTTTGTTAAATTAGGCTAATATTCTCAATTAAATTATTGTAGTTATTTTTCAATTTTATTAAAAAAAAAGGTTGATTGTAATTCTTTATTCCAATTTTTTTTCTAAAAAAAATGACTTTTAAAATTTTTTGTTTAATTAGGCTAATATTCTCAATTAAATTATTGTATTATTTTTCAATTTTATAAAAAAAAAGGTTGATTATATTCTTTATTCCAATTTTTTTTTCTAAAAATAAAGAAAAATAACTTTTTAAATTTTTTGTTAAATTAGGCTAATATTCTCAATTAAATTAATGTAGTTATTTTTCAATTTTGTTAAAAAAAAAAAAGGTTGATTGTACTTCTTTATTCCAATTTTTTTTTCTAAAAAAAAATGACTTCTTAAATTTTTGTTAAATTAGGCTAATATTCTCAATTAAATTATTGTAGCTATTTTTCAATTATATAAAAAAAAAGGTTGATTGTAATTTTTTACTCCAATTTATGAATGATGAAACAAACTAGGTATGCTCAACTTATTCTGATTCCACTTTATTAAATATTCTCAAAATATTAAATAATATATAAAATGATATCCTCAAATTAAATATTTCTTCGTCAATTTTACTACCCATTGAAAATAATATCTTTCAATAATGTGGAATGGAAAGAGTATATTGTTAATACTCTATGTTTCACTTTACTTGAATTTTTTATTAAATTTTAACATACTAACAGTGAATTTTTATTTTTTATTTATTATTTATTACTATCATTATTAACTAATTACATAAACATTAGAAGTCAAATTTAGATTGTCAAAACATAATTAATAAGGTCAATTTAATAATCATTATTAACTAATTACATAAACATTAGAAGTCAAATTTAGATTGTCAAAACATAATTAATAAGGTCAATTTAATAAAACAAACTTCTAATAATACATTTTTAAGTAGAGCATCAAGTCAATATTCATTAAATGAAACAAAACAAATGAAATAAGAGGTAATTACTTGTATGGATTTTTTTTAAAAAAATAATTATTTATTTTAAATATATTTTTTAATTATTTATCATTTATAGCAATATATAATAATATTATATATTTGATTGAATTTCTCTTTCTCTCTCGCCTCTTTCTTCTTTTACTCTCTCGTTTTTTTAAATTTCTCACTCTGTATCATTCTTTCTACCTTTTTTTCGTTTTTCTTATTCTTTCTCCCTCTCGTACTGCTACTCTTTTTTCTTTTCTTAGTCTTTCTCTTTCAACTTTCTTTGATAAAATAGCTAATGATTCACTGAATAAAATTTGTCATAATAACTAATTAGACAAGAAATCTAATTCTAAAAAATAAAGTGACATAATGAACTGTAAAATGAATTAAGTTTGAATTTAAAATGTATTACACATACATTAAAGTTGAATTAGAAGAGAATTAGTCATGAATGCAAATGTAGCAAATGAAGGAGCTCTTTTGATCCGTAAATTGAATAAAACTTGTATCGATAATGAATAAAACAAGTAATTTAATCTTAACAAATCAACCAATAAATTACAAAATGAATTTAACTTATGTATAAAAGTGTATTATACAAATATTAAAGTTGAGCTAGAAGAGATAATTAAGAATGAATAAAAAACGTAACTAATGAAAGATCACACAATGATTTATAAAGTGAACTAAACATGTATCAATAATGAATTGAATAAGTATCCATACGAAAGAGTATTCAATGATTCGTAGATTGAATAAAACTTGTACCAATAATTAATTAGACGCAAGTAATCGAATAGTAACAAATAAAGATACATATTAAACAACCAAATAAATTAAACTTAAATTAAAAACATATTACACACATGTTAAAGTTGAATTAGAAGTGAATGAAACATGAATGCAAACTATAGCAAACGAAAGAGCATTATGTGATTTATAAAATAAGTAAAACTTGTATATATCAATAATAAATTAAACAAGTGATTTAATCATAACAAATCAAACCAATAAACTGCAAAATGAATTAACTTGTATTAAAAGTGCATTACACAAATATAAAAGTTGAATTAGAAAAGAGAATTAAGCATGAATAAAAAAATGTAACTAATGAAATACCAGACAATGATCTCTAGAGTGAATTAACCTTATGTCAATAATGAATTAAACAAGTAATCTAATAGTAACAAATAATAAACTACAACATGAATAAAAATTTGTGTCAAAAGTGTATTACATAACAATAAAGTTGAATTAGAAGAGAATATTAACACTAAATGAAAAAACGTAACTAACGAAAAACAAGACAATAATCTATAGATTGAATTAAACTAGTATTATTCATGAATAAAATATGTATTATATGTGTCTTGTAAATTATTTTGATTTGTATCTCAAAAACATGAGTGATGTTTGCAATATGTATTATGACGATCCTATAAATGTGTTATAAGAGTGTTACTTAAATTATTTTGGTTGATATCACCAAAAAAAGAGTGAAGCTTGTAATATGTATTATAAATTGTATTGTTCATGATTTTAATATAATTTTAATTGAACTATGAAACATATCTAATACAACTTTAGTAAAATTGTGATGTATTTTCATAAACTTCACATTTTTTGAATTTCAATCTAATATTTCTCTTAAAATCAATTATAAACTTAACCATATCCTCTTATTCAATTATCAGCAAAAACTAGGAATAACCTATCCAGAATAATCACAAATTCGTAAAATTCAAATAATGAATTCAAAATTTGAAGTTTTATAATAATCATCAATGGTGAACTCTTGCACCTGTAATTTAAAGATTTGATATTTTAGCTTAAAAATATGATTTTTGTAAAATTTTCTATTTTTTTGTTTCTCTTCTCATTGTGTTTTTTTTTTTAGAATAAAATACGGGCAAAAACTAATTTGAGGATACTTATTTAAATGAAAGTTTTTTTTAAAAAAAAAGAATTAGAAAGAAAAAAAAAAGAAGAGGAAGACAAAAATTTATAGAGAAAAAGAGACAAAGAAGCAGAAGAATAAAAAAACCGAAGGAAGAAGAGAAAAGAACAGACAAAAAAGTGAGCGATTGTATTAAAAAAATATTATATTTTATTATAAAATTTATATTAACATATATGATAAATATTTATTAATATAGCATATTTATATAATTTACCTATAAAATAATATCAAATATCAAAGTTTTGTATGTATATTTTTATTTTTATCTATCTTATTCGTTTAATGAATTTTTTGTTGACAAAAAATATTCATTTATTCAGACTTAATTCTCTTTACATAAAAATATACAAAATTTTAATCCTATTCCGCATAATTATATAGAAATTAAATTTTTTATAAGACACTAATATAAAAATATATAGTTATACCTCACATATAATTATTTGTTATTTAGAACCACCCATTATTAAAAAGCCACAAAGGCAAACACCGACAGTTATGCAAATAACCAAACAGTTCTTCTCTTTTCGTATCAATCCGTTTATTTTTTCACATATATTATTTCTTTTTATTTGTTATTATTCGATTTTGATATATTCATTAAAAAATTATTATTAATATAAATATTTTAAAGCATTATTTCTATTAATTATTATTAATAGTTAGTGTTGAATTTTAAAAAATAATACCAAAAAATGTATTTAATGATAAGGACAAAGTATAAAAATAAAAAATTATGTTTTCCAAAGGAAAAAATAAGATTTTATTTTAAAATAGGGAAAAGGGTCAAATATGCCCCTAAATATTTGAAAAGGTTTAAATATATCCTCTGTTTAAAATTTGGTTCACGGATGCCCTCGCGATTCAACTTTTGGTCCAAATATGCATTTATGGACGTTAGTTACTATGTTGGACATATCTAACTCATTTTTCATTTCCTTATGTGGTAAGACCAAAATAACATGACAATTCCATGTGATATTTAAAGAAATGAAAAATGAGTTGAATATGTCCAACATGGCAACTAACGCCCATAAGGATATATTTGAACTAAAAATTGGATAACGAAGTCATGAGTGAACCAAACTTTAAACGAAAGATATATTTAAATCTTTTCAAATAGTTTAAAAACATATTTGACCATTTTTCCGATAAAATAAGTAATAAATAAAAATAAATTTTCTTTTGGGAATAAAGATCCTTGTTTAGCTTTTTTAGGCAACCCTATTAAATATTTGTTGTTTCACGTGCCTAATGGTAGGCGAGTAGAAAAATAAGGACAGGTAAAGCTCTCGAGTGGGTCCACCTAATCTGGACTTTGCAATATCCATTTTAAAATAGGAAAATTGTATATAATAATAAATTAATAAATTAAATTAAATATTATAATCACGTTTTGATTTAATTATGTCCTATAGCGAACTGTTAGTCAGTCACCTCTCTTCCTCAAATTTTCGCTCGCCACTCTCCCTTTCTCGCTCTCTCTCACTTTTATACAAACACAAATATATAAATTGTGTTTGTATTTATATAAAGCGAAAAAGATTGTATATATACATATATTTTTGTCCCTCACCCATATCTCATTCGCCAGGATCGCCTCTGTCGCTTATACAAACATAAACGAAATGTATAAAATGCGTTTTTATTTGTATAAAGAAAGAGAAAATTGCATATACACCTGCAAATACATATTCTTCGTCCTATACACTTATAATTATTTAATACAAATACTCTTTGACCAGTTTTTTTCTCTTTCTCGTTTTATACGTACACAAATTATAACAATTGATTTGCATACAAGTGCTTTCTTTTGTAAATGTATAGCGAATTATAGCATTTCTTTCTTTTTGTATGTATAGCGAATTATACATAGTTATGTTTGCTATGGAGCGCAATTATACAAATTTTGCTATAGCATACAAATATGAATTTTGTGTTTGTTATATGTGAAAGTTATTCTTTTAGAATTTGATGGTTAGGTTGGGCCGACTCATTTTTTTGTGGGTCGGAAAATATTGGAGTTGAGGTTGGTAAAATGAGATCATATTTTGATTAGTGTAAATTACATAAAATTATAATTTATCCCTAATAAGTTTCTAATGATTAATTCCTTAAAAATTTGAAAAAATGAATACAATAATTAAAGTTCAGACACAATCAGAACTAGCTCGGACACATTAATGTGTAGTTTAGATACATGATATAAAGTATCTTTTAATTGATTTTTTCTCATGTTTATGAAGATTATATTTGTATCCATTTATATTTCCATCTATTTTTATGGGTTTAGGATCAAAGAATTATTTTGTTATCTCCATTTATAATGACTATAGTTATATAAAAAAAAAAGTAGTACATGATTACTACGAGCAAAAAGAGATTGAGATTTGTGTGATTGTAACATTTGTATAGAGTAAACTATACATAGATATTTAATTGTTATATTAACACAAGTTGAAATGGTGATTTGTGAATACAAGTATATATAAATACATAAGCAATCTATCCAATTTAAAAGATTGATTAGGCAATACAAGTATAGTTAAATACATTGATGGTTCAATATTATAAACAAATACATGAGTTAGCATCAAACCTCAAGTATTTCAGAAAAAACTTGACTAAAAAGAAATTGACGTTTGTTGAATTAATCCATTTTTTACACAACTAAATACATACACATTTTGATACCTAAACATTGTATTATTTCATTTTTCTTATATATAGGTTGTTGAATGTATTCATCTTTTGTTTAACAACCATGTATTTATATATATACACTACATTGTTGTATTCATTTTTTGTTTAACATTGATGTATTCATTTTTTGTTTTAAAAAAATGTATTCATTTTTTAAATCAATGTGTCCATATGCTAATTGTCATACTTTACCTTGTTTGATATAATAATACATTAAGATTTTATAAATACTTATATATATAATATATTAATATTTGAAGTTTTCTAAATAGGGATACCAATTTGAATTCAAATATATGTTATATGTACACAATTAATACGTTTTCTTATTTAGTCCATTTTAAAATTGTATTAATATATAAATAAAAAAAACATACAAAAAAGATATAGCCAAAAAAAAATATAAATTGTATTCATTTTTTTAAATAACATATTTATAACTATTGTACTTTAATAACCCAATAAATATAGTTATTTTTGTAAGATACTCTAACTAAATTAAAGGGAAAAGACATAAAAAAAATCCCCCTGAATTTGGTCCGAAAACTCACTTTAGCACTTAAACAATATGGACGTTTAAAACCCCCCTTAACATCTTTGAAATGAATTAAAAATCACACTGAAATTATTATCCCACTCTCACTTGCCACATCATAGCCATGTAAGTGACACAACAACGCCATATCAGATCCACATCATTAATTATTTTCACCATTTTTCTTTAACACTTCTTAAAATTAATTTACATTAATTAATTAATTCAAAGTTCATTTTCTAAAATTAAAATTAGAAGTGTTGACCCATTTTTATTTTACCCCATACCCAGCCCCCACCCAACCCCTTACTTCTTTTTTCTTCCTTCTTGTTCACCATTTCTAACTCTTCAATGTTCATTTTTAACCTCTCCATATTTTCCAACTATGTCCACCATCCAAACTCCTTTCATCACAACTCTCAAATCACCGCCAAAGCTCCATTATTAGATTCTCCAAAACACCAACAAACAACCGAATTACCACTTCACCATCACTTTTTTCCTTAAAACACCATTAATAGTGAGCTTCGGAACTCTTAAATAGAGAAACAAAACAACAATAATCAGCCCGTTTCTCTTCCTTTCGCGTCTTATTTGGTAAATCTCCAATACCACAGAGATAAAGAATTTACCATCACTGCCTTCATCTTTGAAAAAAATCAAAAATAAAAAAAAATCACTAACTCTACCTCCGCAAAGTCCTATAAACTTGCAAGTTTTTTCACTTCAATGAAAATCGATAAAATTTATATGTACAAAGTTGACGTCAATAATAAGATGATGGTGTTGAATTTTGTGGATTACTAAAGAGATTATGAAATTGAAGTAACTAATAAAGTTAAAGGTGAAAATGAAGGGAAAAATGAATGCTTCAATGGGGAAGACAATAAAATAAAGAGGATAAAAGTTAAAAATTTTATGGACCAATAAAATTATTCATATATTTTAATATAAGTTAATATATTAAGAAAATAATATTCAAAAATATTTATTATATATTGACCAATAAAAATATGGCATTTGTATAATTTTATAATTTTTTTTTTTAACTTCACACGCTATTAGGAGAGGGAACTCTCTTTGCCATGTCATCCTCTAGGGTGATTTTTAATTCATTTCAAAGATTTTAACGAGAGTATTTATATGCCCATGTAGTTTAAGTGCTAAAGTGAATTTTCGAATCAAATTCAAGAAGGTTTTTATGTATTTTCCCTAAATTAAATTATAACTTAATAAAATATTAACATACACATCGATAAGATATCATCATTTCATTCACAATTTATATGCAATATTAATTAGTTAAAAAATTTATAAAGTACATATAATATTAGATGTTCAAAAAGAAAACATAATCAAATTGAGAAAGAAGCAACAGAGTAGCAGCAAATGTTCGGATGTCTACTTTAAAACTTGGTCATTGATGAATGATAATTCTTAAGAATAACTCTTATGATGCAACTAAATAAATCACATTTGATAATTCTAAATTTTAATAATTAAAACTTCAAATGAACTTCGAGTTCTCAACTATTATAATTCTTTAACCATGAACAGCCCTACTATATTGCTTTAAGTCCGACTCCAGGGACGAGTAATAGTGTATCTAGTTTCTACCATGCTACTTATACAACTTAAAATCCCTGTTTGAGAATAAACAATACAGCGGTTTCACGACCTTCAACTTAATCTTCAACAAAATAACATTCATATTCAAAAACTTAAATCTTCAACAAAAAAACTTCGAAATGATTTTAAGTAACTCAAAGTGCTTCTTTAACTTTGAGTTCAATCAAATATAGTGCATATAGTATTAGAGACTGAAAGACGCCAGCAGACTTTTTCACTTGCATTCTAAATAACAGCAAGTAGACACAGATATTCAGACAGATGCTTCAAATTTAAGCTATTTGAAAGTCAATTGGGAGGTGTTGTTAGACAAAGGCACGTATTGAACCAACAGAAGTCATGAAACGCTACCAATACCTATAAATTAGCATTTGGTGACAGAGACGCCAAAAAATAGAAATAAATAAATCAGCATATACTTAGTACGTCAAGATTTTATGTGAACAATAAATGATAAAACCTCTTGGACAAAATTCCTTCAAGACTGGCTTAGTTCAACCAGAAGAATGGCATGACACTGTATGTGGTTTTTATTTAAAACGGGCAAAATATGCCTTCCAAATATAAAATGAGAAATGGACGACTCCTGACCACTAGCAAAAGTATTTTAATATTCCAAAGAAATCTTCACGCAGTTGCTTCCTTGAGATAAGCAATGAGATCCGCCCGCTCCTGTGGCTTCTTCAACCCAGGGAAAACCATTTTTGTCCCAGGAATATACTGTACACAAAATGTCTCTGAGTCAGCAATGAAGCATCATAATTCATAGTGAATATAAAGAAATAGTACTTCTATCAATATGGTTCTAGGCACATCCAACCGTGGCTCATGCGGTACCACAACCAGAGGCGAATTTAGGATTTGAAGGCTTCGGGGTATTAAACATAGCTCAAATATAAGGTCTAAGCTAAACTTAAAATAAATATATAGGATCCGAACCCTGGTTTAGAGGTTGTTAATTCTAGCTTCTACCAATTGCACTAGGACACTTCTATGCTTTTTATGGGTACACTGTTACCTACATCTCAATTTCTATCAGTTTTTCAATATATATATATAAACATATATATAAACACACACACATACAAACATATGATTTTTTCGAAAGTTACCGGGACCCCCACCGTACGGTATGGTCCGCATCTGATCACAACGGAAGTCGAGGAATAACAAATTGTATGGCTGGTGTACACCACGAAAGCACAACAAGTGCGCAAATCAACATATATGGTTAAATCTAAAAAAGATGCTACACACTTCACTGCAGCAGTTGATTTAACCAATTGTTATTCTTTTGAACCCGCAGAAACAAAAACCAAGATTTATTTGGGGGAGAAGTACTCCATGTTTGTAGGTGTCATTCATGCATGCTTTGAACACACATGCATCTTTTTCCACAATTATGTTCATTTCTAAAAAATATAGGAAAATAGCATAATCCCAGTCAACTCCACTAAATGGATACAAGACATCATGGCAAAAAGACATTACTAGACTCCATTCCAACTATCTCCTCTTCTAAATTTTCCTTGGTGCACATTTTCACAAAACCTAACCACACACATCAGTGTACACTTGGCTATGTGAACACCAAAGTTAAAGAGACCTGGAGTAAAAAAGCTAACAGTCCTCTACTATTGGATTATTAAACCCCAGCTTCTCATGGCCAAATCCTACCTTGAGATTTTTCAAACCGAGCACACTATTGAAGACACAAGTAAATAAAGCCCTCCTCCCCTAACCACTCGTCCTTTTAGATTAGAAGATTACACACTTCAACACAATACCAAGACAAGTTTTAGATTCAAGTACTGCCACCCATGATCAAAATAATGGATACATGCTTGGTCCATGAAAAATATCAGAAGCCCACTTCTTTATCTTTTGTCTGTGTGGGGGTTGTGCATGTGTGCGTGTGGTGTGTGCTGTGTGCGTAGGTGCTCCACACTTCCACAAATACCTATAATGCCTTGAGACACTAAAGCAACCCAGTTGTTACAGATTAATGCATCTTCAATCTCACTTAAGTTAATAGTTAGATATTGCTATCTCAATGCAAAAAGCAATATCAATCTAAGCAGAGCAGTACTTACAAATTGCTGCCCAACTTATCTAATACTAGTCTGGAGGTGCAAAGATCTCATCAAAGACTTGCATCTTTTACTGATTTAGTCATTTTCTGGACCCAGGAGTTATTTCGTAGATAACATACACAGACAAAGCCTTGAATCAATCATTTTTCTAAGAGGAGAAAGCATCCATATATTTGTTCATCACAATCAATCCAGGAGGTTGTTTTCACAGATCTCTTATCATAGCTTCGTTTCAGGAGGAACCAAATCAAAAATCCTCTCTACCATAAATTGTTGCTATCTCCACACCCCTGTCTAGTAGTAGAGTTCCTCCAATTGCTCTAATGCCACTTTCTCAACATCAACTTGCGACTGAGAGAACACATACAGTGCTGCCATGCTCTATCTATCTACCCATCCAATTATTTTCAGGAATCTCAGCAGTACATTGATATACATCCACATCCTTCACTCAAGTGTGTAAGGGGACATCAAAATACCTGAGATCGTGACTTCTTAAAAAAAATGAGTCACAAGGACAACTAGTCATTATGATCTTTCTCGTCTGAAGGGCGGATATCCAAGTTCCATATTAAAGACACAAGAACTTACCGCTATCCAAGTCCCACAATTAACAGAAGACTTACATGAACTAACAGTTGTCCAAGTTCCTCAAGAAGATATGTCCATAAACCCCAAAGATCAATGAAAAACACAGAGGCTTGCTTTGCCAGCTGAAGCCCTATTTTAAGTAGGCTATGGATTTTGCAAGCATAATCTACATTTAAATAGCTAGCACCTCACTCCACAAAAGAGCCTAATTTTTATATATATTTTTGCAGTGCTAGCACCAAACTATAGAAAAGCTTTCAGGAGATCCAGGAAAAGGAAAAGAAAATCAAAGAGGGTCATTCTTTTAAGCAAAACAACAATGTTACGGAAGGCACACTCGAGCCCTGAAGCAAGTCTCAAGACGTGTTGAGCACTTTGCCTCGCTTAATGTGAGGTTCAATTTAGTCAAACTGGAACTGTGGAACATATAGACAGCTGAAATCCGACAAACTAAAATAATTGTCAAGGAGACCTCATATGCAAGCAGAGAACACATACAAATGAAGCACTAAGACCACTCTTCACAACACAAAATCAAAGGCATACACACGCATATATGAATCTTACCTTCTTCGGGTTGAGCAAGTAGTCATATAATGTGTTCTCTCCCCAGTTCACAGCCATATTTTTGTTTGCATTGGAGTACGAGTAACCTGCAGTTGTACCAGATTGTCTTCCAAAGAGCCCATTCAAGTTGGGTCCTGGATTTGGAATAAAATTGGATGTGTAAGAAAATTTTGAATGTGCACAAAGCAGACATAGTTCCTGTCTCTTTTGCAATAATACATACAGAGAGAGGAAGGCCATAAAGTAAATTGCATGCTCAAGTATCAGCCATAAGAGAATACAGCAAGAAAGAAAGAGGGCAATGACAGGCAGAGATACAAATGATGAAGACTCAAAATCTTTAGAAAAAGCTCAAAAGGATCCAACATTTTACAGTAATTAGAATGTTAACGCCTCTCGAACTACTCAAAACTATCATCGAACCACAACCCGAGCACTTTTAGTTAATTCAACAATTCATGCACATATGAGATTAATCGAACATCTGGCTAGCACAGCTCAAGTAAGTTCGCAGCAGTTTCCTATTCATGACCACCTTAAATTCATTCTACAAATATAATGCACTCACAATTCTATCAGAAAATCTTGAGACTTACAAGGGATAAAAGGGGAGAAATTCTAGAAGCATAAACAATAAAAAATGTCAAGCTAATCAACATACTCAAATAAACTCCATTGAGGAACTCATCGAAGGAAACTAATGGACCATGAATATTCACCAGTTACACCCTCCATTGTAAAAACAAAAAAAAAAAGTTGTTTAAGCCGTATCCCATATGACCTACTCTGCTGGATTAAACTCCAGGAGAGAATCTCTTCCTCTTCCTCCTACTCCCAGTACCTAAACTAATTTAATCCATTGTCTATAGGTCAGCCCTCAATAACACCACAGCTTCAACAGTCCTCATAAAACCATTTAAAACTAAGATAAACACAAGAACTAGTTAGATCGAAGGCATCCAGAAATCAGTTCAGACATATGGATAACGAATCAACTATCAAAAGCTCAGATCCATGCTATGGATCAGAAGCTGATAATAAAAAAAAGAGAAGAAAAAAACGCTTAGAAAATCAGGTTACAAAAAATTCAACAAAACCAAAACACTATGATCCTATAATCAAACAGATCTATAGCAACCAAAATTACTCATATATGTGAAAGGCAACCATAAACCGCGCCACAAATCCACCTGACAGGTAAATCTAATACACATAGAACAGAGATCTATAATAAACAATAAGCTATGAATAAACACTCATAACAAAAACCACCATAGAAACTCAGAAAACATAATTTAGCGTATAGAAACAGAACAAAATATCGACCTTGTTTGTGACCAGCTCCTTTATCGACGGTGTGACATTGAGCACACTTTGTCTTGAAGATCTTTTCTCCGGCTTTAGGGTTACCTGGTGGTGCTTCCGCGAAAGATGCCATTTCTGCGGCTTTCTACACACACAGATGAGAGAGAGAGGGGTTTGGCGGTGAGAAATAAAAATAGGGAAATTCTTGGGTTCGATATTAGGGTTCTATAAATAGTCTTATAGGTTTTCGGGTTAGTGAAAATGAAAAGTGGAACGTGTCTTGAGGGCCGCGACACGCGTAGACTATTTTAAAATGACAAAAACGCCCCTAGCTTCTTTTTATTGACTTCCTTGAATTGTCAACGAAGTTTTTAACTGTAAGGGCACGTTTGGACAACTTTTATTTTTGCTTTTCTTCAAAGGATTTTTTTTCCTTCTTCGTTTCAAGTTAAAATAATTGAATCTAGGTTAATAAAAATTTTAAAATAGTATATAAATTTTTATTTTAACTAAAATAGTAAAATTGTTGAAATAGCAGCGATATAGTTCGCCTGAAAAAGTAAAATCACTGTTATAGCAGCGATTTGCAAAATTTGATTTTTTTAAAAAAAAGCGATTTTCAAAATAATATTTTAAAATATTTTTTTAATAAAATGCTGTCTAGACAACGTTTTACCTTAAATTTTTTTTTATATTATTTATTTGAATTTTTTTAAAAAAAATTAAAAGCAAATCGCTGTAATCAAAAAGTTGAAGCGTCAAGTTGATACAACATTAAAAAAGTAAATAATTAAAAAAAAATTAAAGGTAAAACGCTGCCTAGGCAGCATTTTATTAAAAAAATAAAAAAAATTATTTTGAAAATCACTACCTCTTAGCAGCGATTTCTTTTTTAAAAATCAAACTTTTTGCAAATCTTTTCGGCAAATTAAATCGTTGCCATTTCAGTAATTTTGTGGTTTTGATTAAAATAAAAATTCATGTATTATTTATTAACATTTTAGACTTTTTAAACTCCAAACTCTAAAATAATTGTCTTTTTCCAAATATAATAAATACTCCACAGTTTTTTCGTAAAATATATGTCCAAAAAAGGGACAAACACTTGCAAAAAAACAAGCTTCTCTTCTTCTTACTTCACATATGTTTTTTAATAAATAGTTTAGAGGTATTTTATGTGATAGAATTACATATTGTTATGCCAATGAATAAGACTGAATGAATTTAAAATCATATAAATAACAAAGAGCGAGAGAATATGATAATCAAGATTAAGATTGTTTTAAATATTCATTTTCTTTTAAAATTGATTGTTAGAATATGGTGACGACTTAGGTAATATTACACTCTAAATGTATAAAAATCATCAATCTCATCATTTTAAAGTTCTTTTCTTGTTACGTTTATTGAAATATTTTATTAACTTAAAAATAAATTTGATAAAAATTCAATTCGACTTCTTCTACTACTATTACTATTACAAAAATCTGGTTTAAAATTGATATATAAAAAAATTCCATGAATATCAATATATATATAAATAACATTTTGAATGACTCAGACTCTGTTAAGCAAAATTCTAAATATTATATAATTCAACTTGTTCAATGAATAATACTCTTCTAGTACATGCTTATGCTTATGTATCATCAAAAGAATAGTACATAATAAGGTTTATGGTCAGAATTATTTTATTAAAATAAATATAATGGATCTACAATTGTTAAGTTATATATGTCGGCTAGCCAGCCATATTACTTCACAACTTGTTAATATATTTAATTCTTTTGAGTTGTCATATTATTTTTAAAGAAAAAAATTGTTTTAACTATCTGCAAGAGATAGATATGGTCAGCAGTTTACATTAGTTTCTTAATTACTCATTATGGTGGAACTAATGTCACACTCAAATTTTAAAAAAGGAGATAACGAATGATAAAAGCTACAAAAAGTAGTACAAGTAGTTAAAAAGAAAATATTAAATACAGAGGACTTTATGAAAACAATGTTAGAACTCTTTGCAAAATATTGTAAAAAAATAGATTTTATTTTTATATTCGTACATTAATATTCTAGTATTTGGTTTTCCTTTTTATTAAAACTTATAATTATTTACGTATACACTTAACAGTGTGCTACATGCCATGCATGTTGATTACAAATTAACTTTCTTTATAAAACATCTGCTGTAGAACAGGAAATGTTTCTTTCAAAAAGTTTTACATTTAATATTTTCAATTATCCAACTGGAGCTTTTGAAATCGGAGTTCACACACTAAGGCCCGTTTGGACTTAATTATTTTTGACCAGTATTAAACACAGATCCAAAATAACTTTAACTTCCAAGGAGTACTATTTTTCAATCCCCTTTTCTGGGTTAAATATCACATTATTTATGTTCAGACTCAGATTTAAAATGCTCTTTTAACAAATTAACTGTCTACCTTAGCTTTTTTTTTTCTTCAAAAACACCAGAAGTACCATATGAAAACACTCTTCTCCTTGCACTATTCTTTTCTTAACAATTTCTTCTCAAATAATACTACCAAACACTTCATCTGAAAAAAATAACTTAGAATCAAGTAAATATGTGGGAATTTAGCATAGATCACAACATCGATTTATCGAGTAATCAGTTGATCAGGAAAACTTGATAACAAACTGGAACAATCTACCAACCCAGTTTTACTAGTTAGAACCTTGGGGGGGAAATTCTGGTTCATATAATAGCCATTTTCCATAGGTGTATGTATATGCAAGCTAAAAACTACAGTAACTAGGAAGAACACACAAAAGAAAGAACACTTTATACAAGCACCATTTAGTTAGATTTCACCTCTCAAATCTTGTTTGCAAGTCCTAGTTATTTTATCAAAAATGTACCAAACATCAGAATCACTCAGATATAATGAACACAAACAATTTAAAACACAAAAAAGTGACCTTTCAGTTATCCACCACCGTAAAAGTAATAGGAGAATACAAGAAAGATACAGCTCAAGAAAACTATAAGGGACCTTGAGCTTGTGATGGTGGAGGAAGCATAGGCCAGCCAAGAAGTTGAGGTGAGCCAGGAGGTGTTGAGTGCTGACTAGGAGAGAATACACTTAGTTCCACAAAAGCCACCCCTGAGGTAGTATCCTTGTCCGTTGTTCGAAAGGAGATGGATCCTCTCTTTGTTGAGGCACCTGAATTTCTCCCAGGACTGCTCACCATACTTCCTCCGAGGGTGCTTTGGTTAGCAATTAGAGAAACCATATCATTTTGTTCATCACTTAACCTTCTCCTAGACTCTATATCCCTCTCTGAGCTCTTCTTCAGTGCTAAACAATCCCGCATGGGCATGACAATGAGCATGAACATGCCCATCCCAATACAAAAAAAGAAGGAAACAAAACCCACAAATGCAAGAGCTTGAAAAGGTAAATGTTCTGGCAGTGTTCTAACAGTTAAACCAAGCAATAGAACCCTTATAGGAAAGAAAGCTGAAACTGACAACACTAGCATGTATACTCTCTTCTGCAGACTCCTATTGATAACGAAATGCAGGATTCTTCCACCAAGCCAGAACAAATATGAAGTTAGCATGATGGCAAAAAGACCATGGCAGAAAGTACTCAACAAAGGGTAAGTGCACAGGGCAACATCATCTTCAGATTGTTTGACTGGACTAGTGAAATACTCTGGCAAGTGTTTCAAGCTATTCTTCTCAAGTTGTGGTCCAGCCAAAATAAGCACGAGCTGTAGAGCAAAAACTGGGAGGCAAAAAAGAAGTATGTATCCGACTGTTTTGCCATTCCATTTCTGGCTTAAAGTTCCTGACTTTTGTAAGGATGCCCGAAGGAGAAACACAACGGTTAGATACAGGCAAGGTTCTGCAAAACCTAAGCTCGAAACAATATAACACTTGCAAACAGTTTCCTGCCATCTGAAACCAAAAGCACTCAACAATCTTCCTTCCCCTCTAATCAAGTTAAGCCGAACAACCTCTCCAAATCCCCACCAAATTGCAAACAATATAAATACAATCCGGATAATCCAAGGACCATGAAAATAGCCAAGCTGATTGTAACCTTGCCCACGAATCTTCGTATGAAAGTATATCAAATACAATATACAAAACAACCCAGCAAGTACCAAAATCGAAACAAGTATAATAGTAATTACACCTAGTGCATCAACAGCAAATCTCGAATAGGGCATTACCCAAACCACAAATTGCACGCATGCTCTCTGACAGCATGGAGACCTGAAACCCCTCAACCACCTAAAACCCTCCCTCCTCCCTCCTCCTCGAAAATCACAGATTTAACTCCTCTCAATCTCTCCACCTCAAAACTACCATATATCAACAGTCTCGAGATCTAATCACCAACCACCCCGCACACCAAAAAACACCAATTCCACCCTCCTTTTTACAAACTTCTTCAACAATGAACTCTATCTATGTTCAACGTGATTCCCCTAAAAACAAAACCGTACACAAAATGATCACAATCTAGACATGTATAAAGTAGAAACAGTGCATTTATCTCTAAACAAACGCTAAAGCAAAAAACAGTACAGATATACATGCAAAAATTAGATCAAACGAAAGCTTACCAAACGGAGAATCTTGATCTGAGAAACACAAATCCTGAATCTTCTTGTATCCAGTGAGAATCGGAAGAAGAAGAAGAAAAAAACCTAAGCACAGAAGAAGAAGAGAGAGAGAGAGAGGATTGATGGAAGAGAAGAGTGAGGGAAAATGGGGGGGAGAAGATAGAGGGGGTGGGGTGGGGGTGGTAAGGGGGAGCTTTGTTGGAAACAGGCTGTCGCCAGCGAATAAACCAAACCCAGAAATGGAAATTATAATTGAGATTTATAATGTTTAAATGTGAAATATTTACACAAAAATATAATTAAAATTATATATAAAAAAATAACAGGCTGTATACAGCTGGATGTTCCGAACCTATAGCTTTTGGAATACTTCCTAGTCTAGTTGGCCAAACCTGACCCTGGCGGCGTTTACGGTGAATGTTCTCTCTTCTTTTTTTTCTGGTTAAAAATAATAATAGAATAATCAAATAGTTTGTTTGACCGTTAATTTTATTTAAATATTTGCTTAATTATAAAATTTAATTTGTTCGTAATAGATAAATATTTTTTTAAAAACGGTGTTGGTTATAATTTTTAGAATAGATAAAAAAAAAATTAAGATGGTTTTGGGCTTATTTTTTTATTTTTTAAATAAAATTTAAATTTAAACTTTGAAAAAATATTTGACAATAGATTAAAAATAAAACAATAAAAAAGTCAAAATTTGAAGAATATCAAAAAGTTATTTACTCTAAAAGATTCAAAAACTATTTCGATTTATATTTATGGTCAAACACAGCTTTAAATTTTAAAAATTATTAATTTTAAAAATAAAAATTATTTTTTTCTAATATTTCCTAAATTCAACTTCAAAAACCTACGAGGATGAAATGTATTTGTACGAATGTTTTTGGTTGTAGAGTTTGAAAAATATTTACTATAAAACAAGTCTACTCATAAAATAGTTTAAAGTATTTATTTATTTTTAATGTTAATGTATAACATGAAAAAAAATGACTTAATTAAATTGTAGTGGTGATGTAAAGTGTAAACAATAGTTGCACACGAGTTAATCTCATACACTTGTAGCAAAAGGATTTATTTTATTTTATTTTTTGTTCAATTTGAGTAGTAAAAACGACATTAATTAATGTGTTGATTAAACATTAAAAAAAATGATAGAATTAGTTGAGATACTTTAATATTGTAGATTGCGAATATTTCCCTTGATTTGAAAGTATGCTCCAATAGTGGCCAATCATTGACATTTTATTTTATATATTTTTTTAATATTTGATAAAATTTTAGAAGTTAATCGTGCGCATATTATGATTCAAATTTTGATATGCAATGTATTCATCCTTAATTCTTTTACTTGAATAACAAGCTATCAGTTTATTTTCTAATCGAATAAGAGTTCTCTTGTTACAATGATGCACAAATCATGTCGTGTGTCCTATCAATTGAAAAACGTTTTTTTCTATTATAACGGACATAAATCATGACGTGCGTTCAACTTGCATGTAACACGTGATCAAATCATAAACGAAATATGTTACTTTCTCACTTAGAAAGAACAAGTGATAATTGGAGATTAGTAATTTTTCTACGACAATTGTATCGTATCAAACACATGTTAGGAAAGCAAATATATTGAAATTGATATAATATTTTTTTTAGAAAACAACTTATTAATCAAAATAAATTCTTAAACTATGCTCTATTTTGTAAACACGTAATTCCCCAAGTAACTTTAAATTTGTTTCAATTGTTTCAAAGGAAAACAATAGGGAAAAATAGAAAATATTGTAAAATACAATAAGAATATTTTTTTGGAATAATTATGAGTCTTCCAAACACTACAAAAGGAGTGACGCTATTTGACTTTATTTGGAGATTTTTAGATTGAAAAATAAATCAATGGTCTACTTATATGAACTTAGATTAAAAAAAAATTATGAGCTAATTTTTGAAATTTAGTAAGTCTAGATGTCGCATTTTCATATGGTATCAGAACCAACTCCATTCTTATTGAGCTCTTAGTTCACACTACAGTTGAACGGCTTGAGCATGAAGGGAGTATTAAAGTGAATAAAAATCTCACATTGATTGAAGATCTACTTATATAAACTTGACAATCCTCTCCTCATGATTTAACTTTTACAGTTGAGTTAGATCCACGTATGATAAAGTATAATTCTTTCTTTTTATGCAACAATATTTGGCAAAAAAAAAAAACATATCTGCTAATCCAATTTAGATTAATTTCTGATTCTTTTAATTTTCCTTTGACACTATCAACAAAGATAATCTAGCTTATGAAGGGAACAAAGATTTGGTTAGATAGAAACCAAAGACAGAATAAATCCAATATTAAAATTTGGTGAGTTAAAATTATTTACCTTCCAAGACTAAATTCATTGCATTCTTGATATTATATATGGATCTAGAATTTCATGTATTTTGATATTATATATCTTATCCTTTGTGTGAAAAATGATGTGTTAAGCTTTGACATATTGAACTTCAAAATTTGAATAGTAAGATTCTGTATTAAGCCATGAAAGTTTCTCTGTGGACATGTGATACCACCATAGAGACCTACAACACTTGTATATGTCCCAGTTTTGGCATTTTATATTTGCTTTTAGTAGCTCCACTAATTTCTGTTGATATATTCCATCTCCCACCAATAACAATATCTAACTCTCACCAGCAACAAGTACCAAATAATTATGTCCACCAAGGCTAAGACAAATGAGAAGAATGACCTCGTGTATTTTGCCTCAACAGAATTTGAATCTGAGACCTCATGATTCTCAACCACTTCATTGATGACTAGTTCACACCCTTAGATTAGATGGTAGAACTGGTGTTAATTTACCAAATGTAAACCTCTAAAATAGAAACAAATTTGGAACTCTCAAACCTCCATTGTGTGTTACAACATTATGAGTTGCTAGTCAATTTCTTTTAAAAGGAATAGAAATAGTGTTGGATAAGTAACAGCAAGAGTCCATTTAAATATCAATTGGCCATCCTACAGAAACTCTATTTTTGTGGAGCAAATTCTTGGCAAATGTTCATCCAACTGGCCATTAACACAAGTTTAGAGTTTAGTATGCACTCCAGCCTCCAAGTTCCAAAAATAAAAAAGAAACTTGACTTACAGCTTGTATTAGAACAATTCACATTTGCTTTGTCTTAAAATATCCAGACAAGATCTATGTCTATTCTCATGTAGGACCTCTTTCCACAACCTCAAAACAGGTAACAGAAAGGTAAGATAAAACTCAAAAAGAATCAAGCTACTGCACTTATATTATTTTTCGAAATTGTGTGTTAGAATCAACTTGCACGCACCTCAACTAATACTAAAAGGGTAGCTACCTCTCACCAGGAACCTTCTATCAGTTCACACAATCATTTCAGTATTTTGATGTTTGACATTTTCCAGGCACCAAAATTGAATGGTCTGATAAGTTGCTACAATTCTTGTGTCTATACATCTTATTTCACTTTAAAACAACAGAATAGACGAACGACCATTCTATTCACCAATCTTTCTCTGATAAATCCCAGCTATTAAGCTTTCCTTCGCGTGTTGAAATATTGCACAACAGTGTCTTGTCAACATAACTATTATCAGATTCAAGATTGCATTTCAGCAGTTTCTTTCCTGTAAGCCTGGAGCCTCTCTTTCAACTTCTTGCTCTGTTCAAAATTTGCTTTCCTCTTTATAGCTTTCTGCAGAAGGACATCATATTCTTTTAATGGCTCATACATGAGGAACACCGAAGACATGTTTCCAAAGACATAATTTCTGAATAGCTAAAGTAAGAAACCTTACTTCCTGCCTAAAGCACCGGTCAAGCTTTACTTTCAGTTCTGTGCATTGCCCAAGGAATTTCCCTAGTGGGTGGTCTGTATGACACTTCTGAAACTCTTCAATTATCTGCACCACAGCGACATAGCCATCTTTAGTGTATTTGAGATGTTTTGGCAATTATTTTTTGAAATTAACAAATAAAAAGAACAAATTAATCTACAACCATGATATACACACAACGAGACTACATGTCAACTAAGTTGCACCGACTCTTCACTTTTGATGTCACACCCGTGTCGTATTCTCCAAAAATACAATACTTTTGGCCAATTCGACACGCACCCGTTGACATTTTGAAGAGTCCGAGAAACATAGCATGTCAATGCAAATAAACACATGCAAAGACAGCTTCAAAAGCACAAGATAAATAATCTAATTTAGCAATGTGAGAAACTTACATCAGCACATAAAGGGTGTCTATGTAGAGTCAAAGGTGGATGCATCTTCTTCCCTTTGAGTTCAAAACCTATAGAAGTAGGAAAATTTTTCAAATAAATATATCCCCTTCTCCGTGAAGTAAGAGAAACATAAAGAAAAAGAAACAATAGAAAAGTGTGAAGCATCAGGAAACAGTTTGCATTTTGAAAAAAAGAGAAGAAAGCAAAAAAGCCAGTTGTTGTTACAAATAGAAGTCAGGTACAGGATTCTTGAGAAATAAGGGATAATGGTGAAAATTCCCAGGCATTAAGTGAATTACAGTGGGGGATAGTTACACCTACAACAACAAAGGTAAAAGTATCCTTCTTCAAGTTAATTACATATCCTTTCACCAAATATGAAGTTAGCATGATGGCAAAAAGACCATGGCAGAAAGTACTCAACAAAGGGTAAGTGCACAGGGCAACATCATCTTCAGATTGTTTGACTGGACTAGTGAAATACTCTGGCAAGTGTTTCAAGCCATTCTTCTCAAGTTGTGGTCCAGCCAAAATAAGCACGAGCTGTAGAGCAAAAACTGGGAGGCAAAAAAGAAGTATGTATCCGACTGTTTTGCCATTCCATTTCTGGCTTAAAGTTCCTGACTTTTGTAAGGATGCCCGAAGGAGAAACACAACGGTTAGGTACAGGCAAGGTTCTGCAAAACCTAAGCTCGAAACAATATAACACTTGCAAACAGTTTCCTGCCATCTGAAACCAAAAGCACTCAACAATCTTCCTTCCCCTCTAATCAAGTTAAGCCAAACAACCTCTCCAAATCCCCACCAAATTGCAAACAATATAAATACAATCCGGATAATCCAAGGACCATGAAAATAGCCAAGCTGATTGTAACCTTGCCCACGAATCTTCGTATGAAAGTATATCAAGTACAATATACAAAACAACCCAGCAAGTACCAAAATCAAAACAAGTATAATAGTAATTACACCTAGTGCATCAACAGCAAATCTCGAATAGGGCATTACCCAAACCACAAATTGCACGCATGCTCTTTGACAGCATGGAGACCTGAAACCCCTCAACCACCTAAAACCCTCCCTCCTCCCTCCTCCTCGAAAATCACAGATTTAACTCCTCTCAATCTCTCCACCTCAAAACTACCATATATCAACAGTCTCGAGATCTAATCACCAACCAACCCGCACACCAAAAAACACCAATTCCACCCTCCTTTTTACAAACTTCTTCAAACAATGAACTCTATCTATGTTCAACGTGATTCCCCTAAAAACAAAACCGTACACAAAATGATCACAATCTAGACATGTATAAAGTAGAAACAGTGCATTTATCTCTAAACAAACGCTAAAGCAAAAAACAGTACAGATATACATGCAAAAATTAGATCAAACGAAAGCTTACCAAACGGAGAATCTTGATCTGAGAAACACAAATCCTGAATCTTCTTGTATCTAGTGAGAATCGGAAGAAGAAGAAGAAAAAAAAACCCTAAGCACAGAAGAAGAAGAGAGAGAGGATTGATGGAAGAGAAGAGTGAGGGAAAATGGGGGGGAGAAGATAGAGGGAGTGGGGTGGGGGTGGTAAGGGGGAGCTTTGTTGGAAACAGGCTGTCGCCAGTGAAAGTTGTATCCCATTAATCATGACAGATAGCCATAATTTCACTCAACACATCCATTGATTGAAATGTTTTTCCCTACTATTAATTCCTTGAATAAAATATGTATAATTTGTCAGAATTTATTTGACTAAGGAAGATCATAAACTACCTCATCAGAAATTAGCATCATCATAGTGAGATGAGCTAATGCTTTTGGGTATTGCCAAGGTTGGTCCAACTGTAGCGACATTAATCCAGAAGCTTTCTAAGTATTGCCAGGGTTGATCAACCGCCAAACATTTTTGACACTTATTGCTTTCATAGCCAAATGAAAGAAAAAAACTCCCTTGACAATAGACTCAATTATTATTACCAGTAAATTCAACTGTAGCGAAAAGGCCTAGAATTTCAGATTCCATTAATGAAGAATTGGTGCTTATGACAGTGATCAAGTTTTAGAGACTAAAATTTCATATACTGAACTAAGATAAATCTCTAATACATATGCAAAGAAGGCAAAGTAAGAATTACCTGATCGGAGGTAGCGGTGGAACGCCGGCGCCGGAGAGAACGGGGCTGCAGATAAAATTAGGGATTCGATTCTTGACCTTTACCTTTAAATAGTATTTGGGGATATTTGATTTCTTTTTTTTATATATATGTGGAATGTTTTAATCCTCTACTTTATTTTCCCTAAAATTTATGTAGTATACTTTATAATTGAAGATTGATTAATTCCGCATGAATACTTTTTGTCAATTACTCCATAAATCTCTGTTTATTTATTCATTTTCTCTTTTATAAGGTTCTAATTTTGTTGAAATTTTGTAATATTTATATTTTCTATCTATCTATTTCCTAATTATTTGTCTATTTTAATTTTAAAAAATTATATATTAAACTCTTAATTAATTACTTTGAAAAAAAAAAAATTTTGAAAATCTTAAATTCTTAATTAATTAAATTTATAATTAATAGGGATAAAAAAAGATCTAGTAATACTGCTGAGAACATGAAAAATTGGTTTTCCTTTTTCCCCTTGTTATTGAAAGAGATTTCTTTCAATTTCAATGCAAAAACAACTACTCCATCTAAAGTAAACAAAAAGATATTGCCTTTTTCATGTTTTTTCTCACAGATTTAGTATAACCATAATCTGCAAATATGTCATATAAAGGGTATCAAGCCAGCTCCCAACTCTTTACACACTAGCTAGACAAGTTTCCCCACTTTCATCTCTTTTGTCCCTATTTTCTACAAGATCAAACTATTTGTCTATAATCAGAGATTTCTCTGATTTGAGGATGACTCTCTAATACCTAGTGAACTAATTGGTTGTTCTCTTATCCTCGATAAAAGGATTGAAACGTTCTCTGTTGCAATGTCAAGACGTTCCCTTGACTTTGCTGATTCTGTTACTAGAGTAGAAACCATACTCTGCAATAACTGAACCCTCTCAGTGTGATCACTTTGAGTATTCTGAAGAGCTTTTGTTGCTGGTGTACTGATTCGTCGCCACCGGTGTGGCAGATATCTATCTGGTATTTGGAAGCAATTTCCTGTTGAAAGAACACGGAGAGCATGGCGACAAAGAATTCCAGAGAACTCAAATTGATGGCAGCTGCAGCTTACGATGCCCTCTCTTGGAACCCAGTAAACTTTCCGTCCGCCCTCAAGTTTTGTATGATGCCGGACAAGGAAACCATCTTCCATCTGGAATGATGCATAATGGGCAGCCAAAACAAGTTGTTCTTGAAGCTTAGTGAATGCAAATGGTGTCAAAACTGTAGCAGCATGCGCTTCCATGGGAGCACCTGTTTTAAGGCATATATTTTGTAGATTTTGCTGCATAGTCTGCTGCTCTCCTGTTTGATCCTTGAAATCAACTGTAACAGCCACCTGATAAGCAACACTACGTAATTCAGAATGGAGATCACTTTTACTTAGTAAAAACATATGATGAACCACCTTGAGAGGTTGCAGTATACATGCTAACTTTTCAACTATAGGCCCGTCTGTAACATTTCAGTAATAACCTCATGTTTCCTATACACCTCCATCAAGTAAAGTGTGAAATGTGAATAAAACTAACCTAAAATAACTCAAGGGGCAAGGGGAGGAGTGGGAAGGAACAAGCAGGATAGTAGTAACGGCATTCATGACAATCGTCATGACTGACAATTTTCTTCCTGATACTTGAGAGTAAGGATTATCAGGAAGCAAGCAGTTTTCAAATATCCAGCCAATTTTAACATTATGAGTAACTTTGTTAACGTTGTAGCCGATATCAAGCTTCACCTGGCATATCTAGTCCCTAACCTTCATCTGGCTCTGAAGTGGTCAAAAGAATTTATTTGGTTGGCACTTTAAGAACATTCTACCACAACCATTAAAAATAAACAGGAGCACAATTAAGGTCTAGATAACATACTTGTTCCACAAAATGTGCTAGCCGGCTTTGTGCACTCAGAAACCGTTGGATAAAAGCATTTATTGACTTTGAGTGGCCTGTTGTGGTCATACCGGCAAAAAAGTGGCTCCTAAGGTATGGCAGTGCCCACAGTGATCTCAAGGCAAATAGACTGGCAATATGCCTGTTTGTATGCAGTCCATATGAGTTCACCATGTCTCTCCACCCCAACTCAAAGTCCTCCACAGATTCCAAATTATATAGTCGGTTAAATTCAGCCTTCCACTCGTTGTAGCGCTCTCCTAAAACAGCATTAAACCATGATGGGTACTTTGCTACAACAAGCCAGATGCAAAGGGCGTGCTTAGTCGTGGGCATCTCCAAGTTAATCGCCTCTTTGAGACACATGTTTTGATCAGTTAGTACTGTTTGTGGAGCCTTCCCATTCATGAACGCCAAGAACACCTTACACATTAGAAAACATACAAAGTATTAACAGAGATTCTCAAAAACTGTTAATATACTCATTTGTTGACACCATGGCATATTTATCTTGCATATTCTCCTCTTTTTCTCAAATTTTCTTTTCTCCTTCAATTGGAGCAGGAGCGGATAGTAAGCTGAGAGGCTTTAAAATATTCCTATATCCAAATGTTAGTACCACAAAAGCTAAACAGTATTAACTGCGATAAGTCATATCAATATTATCCGATCTGCCAAAAAAAAAACTGTTACAGCAAGCATTATCCTAATAGAAACTATTTATTAAAACCATTAATGATTCTTGCCCTTTCAAGACATATTTCCATTATTGCAAGCCCATATATGTTCAATTTATTTTTCAAGGAGATACACTTGCATAGTCTAATCTTTATAATACCAACAATGTTACTCTACGTTCTTAAATATACTTGTCATCCTTACTAAAAATAGATGATCCACAATAGTTTCATTTTTGAAAACAAACACATAATTAGTTATTTGTATGGTGCAAAAGAAAGAAGTATTCAATAGACAGGATAAGTAAATAAGGATAATCTAGTCAAATTACCCTCTATTTAATGTTTATTTAAGGGGTGTGCAGAAAAAACATGACAAGTATTTATGAATGAAGGGAGTATATGAGAGTGAATGTTGGGTCGGTAACGTCGAACATATTCACAAGATGAGTGTAGCTGAGGTGTGAATGCTAAGTTGAATGTGTACTCATACAAGATAAGAAATAGCCACATTCGACAAAAGGTACGAGCAGCACACATCAAAGATAACTTCTTAGGTGCAAAACTATGGTGGAGTGAAGGTGTTAAAGAGGGTACTAGGTAGACCTAAAATCACATGAAGAAACTGTCATGAAAGACCTACAAACTCTTAGAATCCACACAAGATAGAGCACAAGAGAGAAAGAGATCTATATAGGTGACATTTATTAGTTCCTACCTATTCATATGCCACTAGGGAATATAGAAAAATGCCTATTATCCACCAGTTCTATACCGTGTGATACTGACCCTTGGGTTTCTAGGTTATGAACAAAATATAGAGAAAAAGGGGTCTAAGATGAGCTTAAATGGAGTGGCAGGTTCAATGAGGATTCATATAGTCAATCCCAACTTGCTTGTCACTGAAGCGTAACTGTTGCAGTCGTAGTATTTATAGAGTATGATCTTGCAAATAGTCACTGTTACTTACCTAGAAGCATGGAAAATCTGACCAGACATGTTATGAAACATAACAAGAATTTGAATAGACAGTTAGTATAGATATCCAAATGTCATATGCATAAAATATTTCAACCATATTCTGTGTTTATTTTCAATCATTTTTTTCTTTTTCCAGTACTGGAGAGGGTGGGGAGTTGCGGTTTTGAAAGAAAGGTAGGGATATGAGTAAAAGTGAAGGCCTCAAAGTAGGCCAATGGTTCAGAAATCAGCAGCATGAAATTGTACATTCCTGCTTTTACCTTCAAAGCCCAAGAGTAGGATCTCAAACTTTCCTCTCGAAGAAGAACACAACCGAAGAAGCATGGCATACCATAGTTGTTCACTCCAACCCATATCCCAAGAGGCATGTCAAAAGCAGTCAACCGATGAGTTGTATCAAAGACCACAGCATCACCAAAAATGTCATATGACTGGATGGATGAAGCATATGACCATGCAATATTTTCCAATCTGTTGTTGGAATCTAGTGAAAAATCATACTTGAAATTGGGATCCTTTTCCTTAATGTTTCTACACATTCTCAACAAGTCTATGCTTTCATCCTCAGGATCCACCTTCCTGAATGACTGCAGCAAATTTCTGACATCCTTCTCAGTGAATGGCAAATAGCCTGGTTCCACACCCTTCTCTAGCTCCATAAGCCTCATCATTTGCTGCACCGAAATTCCTGTTTTAGCAAACATTAGAATCCGGTTCCTGTCTGCATCTGATATGCTGCGATATGCAGGAAGAAAGCGTACTTGATTTGGCTCTAGAAGTTCATGATTATGGTGGTTCATGAAACCAGTCACTCTCCATTCAGGCACTCCTAAGTCGGTTGTCTTGCTTATTCGCATATATGCTTGGCATCCACAACGGGAGGACTTTCTGTTCCTCTGAGGCTTACTATCGTTAGCAGCTTTGACAGGAGTGTTGCCTGCACGATGGCAAACAAAATAGCGTCTTGTAAGTCCTTTGCCGACACCAGCTTTCCCTTCTGTGCGGTGACGCCTGATTGAAAAGCCACAGCCTTTCGCAAATTCAGCATAGAATTCATAAGCAGCATCATGATTGGGAAATCTTTGTCCTATATATGGAACTGCATCATTAGTTGTCTCCAGAGACAGCCTTGTTTGATCGGGTGATTCCTCAGTGCTGCTTGTATCATCCAAAGATAGAGATCTCTGATCCGAGGGATCACCATAAAGCCCCATCATGTGCCCAGCCTCTTCAGACATTATAAACTTGTCAAGATACTGCTCTATACAAACCTATAACCATGTCTAATTTTTTAAGTCACACAGATAATGTAAGAGTTCAACAAAATGGTTGTGTTTAATATGTTACAATATATATACAGAAATAAATTATGTTACTGGTAATACAGATACATAAGACATAGTTTAACTAAATATAGAACAAATCGGAAGCCAATAGAAGCACTAATTGAACAACTCAGAGTTCATTTGGGAAAAGACTAACATAGCAGCTCATATCATGACACTAGTACACTCATACGCATAAACAAAGAATTACAGAATAGAACACTTGAAACAGATTATTACATTAATTTTTACATTCTATTTACCGTTTTTCACCATTGACTCCACTCAAAAATCAACAAAGAAGTTTACTTTGAGACTCTGTCTAAATTCAAATAATATTGATGTAATGTCTATCAACCACTAGTATTTCCAAAGGGTAAAAAGTTTAGGAGTATAGGCCCCCGTTTTAACTATATATACACACACAGACGGATACACATGTATGCCTGTTCATTGACTGCACACAGTTTCCCACGATGTAAATTGGTGAGTCAAAAGAACTTCCAACATATAAAGCAATCAGTAAATTTGAAATAGAAGGGTGTGGAGGTCACGGATTAGGATATAAGGATAATAGGTAGCAGCACATTGTCATGTCAATTCATATTAATAGTCATAGTATTGCTCCTTTAATTTCTTATCCTTCGATTAATATTATTATCAGTTGTTTACTTATATCCCAATTATCATATTGTTTTGTTGTAGTTTTTGTTCTATTACTATATGTTGTTTTTCGGAACTGCTAAGGACTATTTTTTGTTGAGACGAGGATCTATCATGAACAACCTCTGCAGCTCTAGGGTCTGCATACACTCTAGCCTCCCCAAACTCTCAGTTTGATGGTGAATTTGAAATAGTCGATTTAACTATCACAATCGTACACACTTGATCCTAAAAAATATTCACAATGCATAGAGAGACCTAATAAAAAGCTCATAAAATCTACAAACAACTCAACTTTTACATACATTTTGATAATCAACCAAGTCCGAGTGTAATATAACTCTATAACATTCACAAAAATCATTCGTATAAATAAAAAGTTTGATTTTAGAATTCGATGTAATGCAGTTCAAGCATTGATCAAAGCACCGAAAAATTCATCATTACTTACAGAATCAGAGAAATGAACCAAACGATTCATCTAAAGCATCAACTTTCAATGATTTTGTTCATCCATGAAGCTGCTGCTGAAGAAATTGTGGCTTTTGATTATCCGTTGGGAGTTTTGTTTGGGAGAAGAAAATGTTTAAAAGTGGAGAAAGAACCCTAATTTGCGCAGGTATGTGATGAGACCTTTTTATACCGCGGCGCACGTTTAAGGGAATTGCTCTATTTTGTCAACAAAACAGCGTCGTTTTTTATATGGTTTAAAATTTTGAGAAAATAACCAAATAGTTCCTCTCAAAGATTTAATAGTAGATGCTTAGTCTCGATCGATTTGATTCATAGAATTGATATTATTATTAATTATTGATTTTTAACAATATAAATTTTGATTTAGTTAATAAGCCAATACTTATATGATTATATTTACATAAAAATAAAAATAGTACCAAGAATTAAATTGCAATACGAATTTCTACACTAATCACTTCCATCTAAAACATAATTGTTCAAATTCCATCTAAAGACTCATTTAAATACTCATAAAACAACTTTAATTGTTTGTCTTGATTACAATCAAATTTAAAATTGAGAAGACAAAAAATAATACTATTTTGTGTCTCGGAAAAAAAAAGTGTCAAAGAGGGATTGAGGGGCTTGTGTGTGTTATCTATGGCCGGAAGTAATACTAACATTTAGAAATAATGGACAAAATGTTATATTCATGGTAAGATAATTAGGAGTAAAATAATAATTTTAATTTAATTAATCTCATTGATTTATCAATTTAATCATTAATCAAAATCATATAAATCAAAAATCAAATTGATAATCCAATAAAAGTACTTACAAAATCATTTAAAACTAAACAACCTAAAATCAATAAATATATAATATTTTTCCAATACAATTTATCGATCAAATCAATTTTTGCGCCGCTCGTAAATAACCTAAACCTGCAGTACTGATAGATGTGCCATCCTAATCTTTGATTAGTGTAATAACTAAATTTTATAACATTGCAAATGTTGGATATTTTTTAAATGATAACTTAAATGGGGCTACATATGCAAATCTGATTTAGTGCTAAAATCGTTGTTTTATTAAAGGCCCATTGATTGTTGATTGTTGCAAATAAAAATGGAATTTTCAACAAAAAAGAAAAAAGAAAAAAAAAAGTTATTGTGGATTAATATAAACTAGTGAACTTAGCCGCGCTTTGCGCGATAAAAAATTACTCGTTAAATTTGCTAAATAATTAATTTTTTGAATAGTTGATTACTAAATATATTTCTAAAGATTCTTTATAGTCTTTAATCTAAATATATCAAATTTTAAGTCTTAATTAAGTTTATTATTAGTACTTAAATTTTATATCTTTTGTAATTTGAAATCGCTTAAGAATTTTCGAAATTATAAAAAAAAATCCTAAATTTATTCTCTTTATTTTAATAAGAAAAGTAAATTTAATGTAATAAGTTGAACTCTTTACGAAATTTAAATTTAATTTAATAATATAATAAGCTTAATGTTAATATAGTTTTTTTCTAATATCTATTATTTTCCTTCAAAAGTATTATACTTTCCTTTAGTAATGATTTTTTTTTTCATCTTTCACTAATCTTAGATTATGAAATGTTTGTAAATCATTTTCTATCTTGACTAATTTTACTACGATTATAATATGCCTATTATTTATATAAAAATGAATAGATTGAAAGATAAATAGTCTTAAATACGTAAATAATATAAAGTATTCAAATAAATTAAACCCAAATTATATATATGTATTAACTAAAATACAAATTTAAACTTACCTATATTTTAGTTACAATTTATAAATTATTCTAAAAGGTAAACATAAATAAAAATTGTGAAATGTCCTAATCCTCAAAATTGATTTCATTATTCAAAATAAAATATATACAATGTTGAAACCATTAAAAAAACCGTAAAAGATAATAAACAAAACGATTCAAGTCTTCAAAGTTAAAATTAATATACCTGAAATTTCAAAAATATTATTTAGTGTAGGTATAAATTATAATTAGATAAATTAATCAAAGAATCCTTGTTGGAGTACCAAAGAAAATTAAAATAAATTAAAATTAAACAAATAAACAAAATAATCTTTGTAGGAATACCAAAGAAAATTATCCTAGCCTCTAATTATTCAATTTGTACACGCTCTCAATGTTCACTTACACCATTTGAAGATTAATGTAGAGTTCCTTTTCCTTGTGAGTTTATGAAAGTTAAACTTAAATATTGTCATATGTTCATTTTGTCTTTCATTATAAATAATAAAGGTTATTTAAAAAAAATGCGCAAAATAATAAGTACACTAAAATCATCAATAATGAGGAAAAAAGCAATAAAAACAAAAAAAAAGAACAAAAAAAATATTGTAAATAAAAGACATCAAACAAACTGAAATAAAAAGAGTAACATGAGTGAAATATTGTACTCATCAAAATTGAATTTGAATTTCCAAAATTGTCATATACTGGTCTACTCGTCCACACTATTAAGTGTTAACAATACAAGTTAGTCATAAAAAATCTCTCTCTCTCTCTCTCTCTCTATATATATATATATATATATAATTAGACATAATCAAAGTGATGTATCTTGGTAACTCAAATTAGATATTGTTCTCATTGAATTTGAATTTCCAAAATTGTCAAATGTTCATCTTATCTTCCACATTGTAAAAGTTAGTAACAAATAAACTATATATTATAAAATTAGAAATAACCAAAGTGATGTACTTTAGTATAAATATGATGAAGAAAGGAAAAATAAAACAAAAAATTCTTGCATTGGTGAAGATGACATGGTTTTAGTATTTATAGTAATCCATAAATTCTTAACTATTGAATAAATAAATTAAAAGAGTAATGGAGTAATCAATACCTACAATTGTAACTTATATTGGTCATTAGTGTCTTAATTATAATTTAGTAATACTTTTAAGAAGGAATAGGGAAAGGTTTAAATATTTAAAGGGATAAATTGTAACTTATATATACCTAAAATAATAAAGATATTAATGGAGGAATTTAAAGAGAAATAATGAATAGAGGATATTTATTTAATTTAACTAATATATCAAGATAAAATTAAGAGAAAAAAAAACTTTAAAAAAAGATAAAATATATAAATTCTAATGTTGGCCTATGAAGGGTGCCACATCAGCACTTTCATATCCAGATTTATATATATATATATAGATTAGTAATTAATTATATAAATGAACTGAATTTAGAACTGTATTTACTGAGAAGTCCATTAAATCAAGTCATATTTGATGAATTGATTGTATTTAGTCTATGATTCATTGGATGATGTCTAGTTTAAAAATTCAAATATATAAATTGTGATACGTTAAATTTAAATAAAAAAATTTATACTTATGTGCATATGTTAGATAACGTAACATGTAAGTCGAATCAAAATATCAGGAAAATAAATTATGTGATATTTTTCGACCAATCAAATATGAATTTGCCATTGCTTCATTTTCATTGAACGATGACTAATCTCTACCCATTTAATGAAATAAAAAAAGGACATAATTACTCAGGTGGTCACTCAACTTTGAATAATTTATTCAGAAAATCACTCAATTTTGAATGTTCAACATAAAAAGTCATTCTAGCTTTATAATACAAGAATCACTCAACTATTGATATTTCACTTATTCACTCAAAAATACACTAAACTTAATTTTTATTTTGAACAAAATTTAATGAAAACATCTTTAAATAGGTTTGGTCATTAGTGGCTTTTAAAAAGAAATACTAATAGTTGAGTGATTTTTGAGGTATAAAAAAAATTGACTCAACCATTATAAAATAATGTTGAGTAGCTTTACGGGTGAATTATTCATGACTGAATTATTTTTGAGTAAATTATTCAATATTTAGTGACATTTGAGATATTAACTCAATAAAATTAAAACTGGTAATATATTAAATAAAGATTTTTATGCGAATAAAGCACTATCAGCCTATCACCTAATGTCATAGCCAATTCCTACCATGGCATAAAAGGAATTAAAATTGCCATTAGCGTTATGGACCACATACGTCTCATCGCACCCCAAGGGCCAAAATAATGCACATCCCTACCCTTTGAATCTATTTTTTCTTTTGATTTTTAATTACTTGACCTTTAATATTTATATTCATATCGACTAAATCTAAATTTACATATCGTATGGTTCAATTTGAAGGAGTGCATCGTAGAATAAACTTTTGATGTTTATTTTTTACTAAGAGTCTGTTTGACAATGATATTAGAGCTCATAAGCATTTATTCTAAGAAAAAAAAACATTTTTTTTAAAAAAGAAAAAATTGTATATAAGAGCAAACTATTAATTTAGATTAAATGATATAAACATAGTTTGATTTAATTGTACCCCATAGCAAACTGTTGTTATTTCGCGGTGAATATTGCTCGCTACTCTCGTTCTCGCTAGAAGTCTCCCTCGCCTCTCTCACTTTTATACAAAACACAAATACATAAAATACGTTTGTGTTTGTATAAACTGGAGAAAATTGTATATATACATATATTTTCGTTGTCCTCTCTCCTAGATCTCGCTCGCTTAACTCGATTCTCTCACTTTATACAACACACAAATGTATACATTGCGTTTGTGTTTAAAGCGAGATAAAATTGTATATATACATATACAAATGCATATATTGTCGTCCCATACACTTATGATTATACAAATACGATATTTCTCTGTCTAGTTTTCTGTTGTCTTTCTCGCTTTATACAACACAGATTATACAGTTGATCTTTGTATATGTATACCAAAACGTAAACAAATTATACAATTGTTTTCTTTTATATATGTATAACGAAATATACATATTTATGTTTGCTATGGAGCACAATTATGCAAAGTATAACTATAAGACTATAACATACAAATATGATTTTTATGTTTGCTATTGTGAAAGTTATGTGTTTGACAAACCAATCAAACTGTTTTTAAATGAAAGCACAAGAAGTTCTGCTTTTGGTAAAATTCTAAAGAACAAATGTTATTTTCATAATTAATTAACACAATTCATGTTTGTAGAACTGTCAATATGGACTAGGTCTACAGGGTCGGCATGACCTAACCCGAGATTAAATAGGGTTGCGCTACAATTTTTGGAGCTCATTTGAGAAAAGATTTTTTAGCCCGGTCTGAATAAGTCTGCTGATTTGTGGCGCTTGAGAAATTTCGGGTGGATCGGACCTTGGGCCGATAAAAATTAATTAAAAATATAATATAATTTTAAAATTAAAGAGAGTCCAAACTCAAAACAATTAGATTAATATTTCTATTTAGATATTTATAGTTTTACTTGCAATAAAACTTAATAATTATAAAAATAATTTTAATTGTGGATTTGATAAAAAAAAATAGTAACATTAACATCATATAATATTGTTTTGTCGTTAATTTTTTAAATTTATAATTTATAATTTAATTTAATAATTCTAAAAATAATATAATTTTTTAAAAAAAGTGGGCTAGCCCGGCAAGCCTGTTGCTCACGTACTTGTGGGTTGGGCTGACCGTTTTCTGGCCAACACCAAAAATGGGCTAGCCTGGCCTGGACCGTAAAATATCGGGAAACTTACATAAATATACTATAATAAAAAAATATTTACCAGTTATAGCTATAACATTTTTTTTTCACTTGACCACTTTTAATTCATTTATAATACAAGTTTAATACATATTACAAAGAACAATTTATTATTCATATATAGTACAAGTTTTAATGATGGATAACACATTTATCAAATATTTTAATACACTTATAATACAACATAACAATTTTTTTACCAAACAAACATTATATAATTCAAAAACAATTATAATTCAAATATATCGCATACATAATTTACTTTTAATACATATTATTAGATTTATCACAATGTTGCTATAAATGGTAATAAACAAAAAATATCGCTAAAATCAGTAATTATTTTTTAATATGTATTAATTTATGTAATTTTTTCTTAAAATGTCGAAGCCTATAAGGATTAGCCCGAACGGGGTGGGCTAGCCATTTAGAGAACTCTATATGTTTGGTTATGTTTCTTTTTTAAAAATTGATTCTTTATTTTTAATAAATTTACGTTTATGTACTATTATGTTATTACATTTTACGTATTTTTTTGATTAAGGAAACAACAATATTTTTTGTAAGATTAAAAATAATAACAAATAAAAATTTCAACTCTTTAAAAAAATATATAACATTGTTTGAAAATTTGAATATGAATATTTTAATTTAATAAGAATAAAAAATTATTTAATTTTTTTTGTAATATATGTTTAAATCAATTTCTCCCCTATAAAATAATCTTAATATTAAAAGTACATTAATACTTATAATTTGACCATCAAAAGCTTTTTTTTTTTAAAAAAAAATAAATTAGGTAAACACAATTTGCTTAAAAATGCTTTTAAAATGAATCAGGCAAACACAATTTTTTTTCAAAAACACTTTTTAAGAAGCTATTTTTTAAAAAGTACTTATAAAATAAGTAATTTTAGCACAAACTCTAAAACAATAATATACACTTTTTATAAATAAATAACTTACGAAGGAGATATATATTATGAGCCAGAAAGATATTTTGATTTTTCTTTTGAAGAATATTTTCATCAATTGACTCAGTAGGCAGAAGACTGAGTCAAAAACTAAAATTCTAAACTTTTAAGGTTTTGAATTCTAAACAAAATAATACACACATATAGAATGACTTAAAAAATGTAAGACTTTGAATTAAAGTTATTACGTTCAGTCAAACTTATATATAATATATCCATATAAATTGTAATAAATGATTGAGATTCTTTTACCCTAATATCTTAAATTTAAACTTCTGAATTTTTATTTTTTATTAAAAGATAAATCCTACAATATAAATATAGGAAATTTTGTGGCATTTTTAGTAGACTCACACGAAATAATCGTGTTCAATGTCAACTTGTCATTTTTTTAAACATAAAATAAAATAATTTGTTTTCTATTCCCTTGGCTCTATTCCACAACCATTAAAAAGTCACTCATTTTTATCACTATCAACGTTTGATATTGTCTTAAACTGTCGGTTATAATTTTTTCTTTTTAATTATGGATAAATTACCTTTTAATTATTCATTTACAAAATTAGACCCACTAAATAACAAATTTATGTAGTTTTTTTACTTAATTTAAGCTTGTTATTGTATAAACAATTGATATAACTAGTTTAGGGGTAAAAAGATGGACTTCACATACTGATTCATTGTTAATTAATTTATCGCTAAATTATTTTTTCAACTACTTATTTTTTTTGAAAAGGTAACTATTAATTTGTGGACCATGTGAGAAATAAAACTCAAAATATCACATTTCAAATCCACAAGAAGCCAAATATATGTATAGACACCACTTGCATAAAATCATATATATTACTAATAACGTATTATTATTTCTATAAATAACAAAAGAAAATTTGTTGTTTCTTGCTTCAACATGGCAATAAAAAAAATTAAAATAAAAAAATAGTTTTTTTTTTATATATATATATATATATATGTACAATAAGGAGAAAGGGCTTCACAGGTTTCTAACAATTATTCTCATCACTGTGTTTTTCGCCAGTGGAATCTTTTGGTACAATAATTTTATTACAAATAAGAATATTCAAATCTTGGTCATTGTTAAACTGATAAATAGTTAACCATGCATTATATATATATATACGCTCCAAAAAGGACGGTCTAGTTTGATTTAGAATGAAGTTTAAGAAAAAAACGAAGACTTTTTAATCTTGTGGTTCTAAATTAAAGTTATGACAAATGTACCAAAATTTCTTTTAATGTCGTGATCTTAAACATGCCACGTGGAAAATTCAAGTTAAAATGTTGTCAAAAAAGGAAAGGGATCATTTTTTAAAAAACAAACTAAAAGAGAAAATATGGACATTCTTTTTAAAACGGAGGGAGTGTATATAAACACACACTATTGGGTGAATAATTTTCCAATAAAACTTCGTTTAAAAACTACATTGTAAATGTTATTGTATTTTGTAAAAATAAATTATTTTCAATTTATAGAAGTCCAAAAAAATTTCATCCAAACAAGTTAGTTAAAATGTGAAAAAAATAAAATTCCATAAATTATTTACTAATATTAAAATAAAAATAATTAACAAAATTTATTGTCCATTCGCAACTTTAATTTATTGGATTTGAGTTTAAAATTGAGTTGAATTGCATTAGGAAATCGTTTGCTTAAAATAAATTAATTTTAGAGTAAGGCTGTTGTAGCTTTTGCTGGTAGCATTTTTATTTATTTTTATATAGGGTTAATTATATTGGTTTAAAAGAATTAAATATTTGACCTAAATCAAATGAGGATGGAAGTTAATTTTGAAGTCCTAAATATTAGGATAATAATTACCATTTGATAAAAAGTTTAATCACTATTTATCTGGACATACTTTTTGAATCTAAGAACCTGTTTGAATTGACTTTTGACTTTTAATTTATTTTTGTTATTTTAGCTTTAAAAGAAATTCTTTAAATATTTTTTAATTTTATTCAAACACTTAAAATTATTTTGACTTAAACACTTAAAATAAGTCAATCTAAACCGATATTAAATATAAAACCAAATTTAATTGTATTAGGAATCTATTTGTACAGGCTCCATGTTTTAAAGAGAATTATATATGTCAAATTAATCTGACACTAAAATATATTTCATTCATTTATTTTTATTTCTTCAGTTTGAATTTTACATATTTGTTTATGAATAATAATTAATTTCTCAAAATATCTGTATCGATCGATTAATTTAAAATTTAAGAAATGAATAAATAATTCAATAATAAAAATAAAGCATAAAACAAATACTTTTATACGCTAAGAATAATAAATATAAATGAAAATATACTTTTTAGTATTTAGTAGTAAATAAATTAAGAGAGTTTAAATTGCTACACTAAAATGGGAATGATAATGCCTTGTTAATGGAAGACAACTCATGATTATATTCATGTCACATGCACATTTATATTTTTTAAATAATTTGAATTTGGTATAATTGACCCTTGCTTGGTTTTTTTTTTTTTAAAAAAAAATCCATTTTCACATGGAAAAAAAAGCTACGATGATTTAATATGACATCCCTTAGGCAAAATATATAATAAACTTGTTAGGATTTTCAACAAATTTGGGTCAACTACCATGTTAAATTTCACCTGTTCAGTTTTTAGCACATGGAATATCTATTTTTTAATTATATATCTCATTTCGAAATATTTGTGAATCAAATTATATAAATATTGATTATTATTTTTTATATTAAAAAATTAAAATTTTTAAATATTTAAATATTAATTACAATTTAATTAATCTAATTTAAAATTAAAAAATAATCAAATTAACTTTTCTAAAAATACAAGTTATTAACAAGTAATTACCTGCCTAAAATTGGAAGAATATTGGAAAATTAAAGTAAGTGGACATTAAAAACACTAACAAAATTAACAATTACAACAAATTGACACCTTTTTTCAAATTAAAATAAATCAACTTTTTTAAAAAGAAAAAAAATAATAATTATGTCACTTTATTCCACACCTGTTTTCAATTAAGCCACGTTAGCTCCACTGTTCCTTTCTTGGAATAATTATTTACTACGTAATGTTTAAACATTTTATTAATCTTCAATCAAAATCAACAATTTTTTTATTAAGATGTTGGCGTGTTGCTTCTTACTTAGAATTAGAATCAATATTTACTAGTAAATCAATAATATCCAATTAATATAAGTCACACTTATTCCTTGTAAGAAAAAAAATTGTCAAACAAAAAATTAATAATTCCATAAGCATCAAGAACAATAATTGTATCACGAAAATACCACTAACATTAAAAAATAAAAAAGTCTTAGATATATCTTTATTATAAAAATGTCTCTTATATTTCTCTATTAATTATAAAATCAGTTCATATATTTATATCATTACAAAAGTAGTCAATAGCTCACACATATTTCTACCGTTGCAAAATTTATAAAATTATTTGTAACTTTTAATTTTAAAAGAGTTAATTATTTTTTAGTTTCTTACTTATCATTAGTTGAGTTTCTTATTCTTATTTCATTTTTTTTATTTATAGTGCAAGAATAAGAGAAATAATAAGAAAAAACAGTGAATAAAAAAAAGAAAAAAATAAAATAATTTTTTTCGGCTATATTATAATTTTTTTTTACACATATAATTTTTTGGGCATCTATTATAAATTTTACAAGAACATAAGTGGAAAAAATAATTTTATTCATCAAAATAATAAATACAAATTAAACGTTCATTAAAAAGATAAAAAAATTTACAATAACATAATTTAAAACATATCAAGACATAGATTATTTTTTTTAATAAAAAATGATTAACTTTTTTTTTTACACTTCCCTAATAGAATATATATGAATTATTTAATAACAACCACAAATAAATAACAAAATTAAAAGATATATCAAACTCCTTTTTATAAAAAGATGCTATCCTTTTTCCTCTTTAAAAAATTTCATTAACTTTATTTAATTCTCATCTTAAGCAAAACATTAATTATTTTTTCCCAAAATAAGACATCAATTAAATAATTATGAATAAAAAAAAATTGGAGCATCATTGTCCCACGACCGGTAGTGGGGTCCATTTACCACGTGGCAATAATATAACAGCGAGTAGAGATGTTTTTACTACTCGCGAGAAGACAAATGATATCACGTCCAAGCACGACAACACTATCCACCGTGTAACTCGGTTTCAACTTTTTCAAGAATCATAAAAATCAAATTTTTATACTAATTTTTTTTTGTTAGTATTAATTTATTTCTGTCTTCTTGCTTCATTAAAACAACTTTCTTCTATCTTTAATACTATATATATACATACAGGAAGTGTATGTAGAGGTCTGTTTATTTTGGTTTCTTGAAAGATTTTTTTTGAAGAGGGAGCGACATCGTTTGAGCGGTTTTGAAAGTGATTGTATATTCAAAACACCCTTTTTAGTTCATTCTTTCTTTGGAATTTGGTTTTTCTGTTTTTGATCCGTTGCTTTACCTAGAAGGACTATTCGACTTTCTTTCTTTCTTTATATTCATTTGAAAAAGTTCATCTTTTTGTCTTACCCTTTGGTCAGCAAATCTTGATAAAAAAGACCCTTGTTGTGTGGATTGTTTTTTTTTTTTTTTGGGAGCTTTATTCATGCAAAGATGAAGTCTTGGAATACTGTAAGTAAACCCCTTTTCTTCTTTATTGAAGTTGTTTTGGATTAGTGGTGGTGGTGGTGGTGGGGAGTGGGGACTAATCAAGATTGTTACAGTTTCAAGAATTCGAACTTATCTTTCTTTGTTTTTTTTTTTTCCTCTTTTGAGGTTGTTTCTGTGTTTTTAAGTATAAGTGCTGACTTGTTTTTTGTTGGTTTCTTGTGTTTGAGGTTGACTGTTGTTTTTGGGGTTGGTGAAAAGGAAAAAATATAGATGTGATTTTTATTTTTTTTAAAGAGAATATTTTCTTGTATTTGTTCTGTTTCTTTCAAGTTGATGATGGGAGTTTGAAGGGGGGAAAAGGAGTACTGCTATTAAATTGGGAAACTTAGAACTGTCGCTTATTAATATAGGATTACATGGTTAATGCTGGTTCTGAGGTTAGTGAAAAAGAATACAACAATAGTGGATTTTTGAAGAAGAATTGATTTTTCTTGATGGTTTCTTTAAGAAAAAAGGGGGTATTGAAGGGAAAAGAGAATCATTGAATTGGGGGCAATGTAGAATACTGTAGCATATTGATATGATAGGAAGGGTCAATGGTGTCGCTTTCAATTAGCTGTTATCATAATTCAATGGCTATCCCAACTTCCATCTTCTCTAAGTAATTGTGGCTGGAGGAGTAAGGAGCTTTTTATTGCTATATTCCTGCATCTATTTCCCTTAGTTTTTTGTTGTTCCCTTTCGCAATTGATTATGGAAGAAGCAAAATTGAACTTGTGCATCTGGAAAGTTGGTTTGTTGCCTAGTGGATCACATTAGGTTGCGTATTCAGTTAGGTTTTAAGAGTTAAATTCTTTAAATTTGGTTCCTGGATTTAATTAAAATTAGATAATGGATAATGGCATTAGGATTATGAAGCACCTCTTACTTGAGCTTTGTTAGGTGATTAGTACTTGCAATAACCAAGCACATATTCTAGAAAGACACAGATTAATTTGCTTGAGCAATTTCTGTCTCTCTCAAGGCCTAAACTCTTGAAGCTCCAGTTTGTGTGCAGCAAATTTGTTAGTGATTTAATGTACACTTTATAAGCCTTGTTAGTAAAACCTCTATGGGTTTCTACTAATCTGGCGTTAACATGAGATACTTCACCAAGTCATCCTGGAAACTCATTTTTACCACTTCAAACAAAATGAAATATGAGTATATGATTTATCAAAATACTCTGTCTACTGTCTTTCCGGGTTCTAATATCCAAGGTTGACTTTGTGTGACTACCATTATGAGAGTGTATACTATCTCTGTTTGAAGTTCTCTTTTTTCTATTTTGAAAGGTAAAGCTAAAATTTGTCTGTTTAAAGTTAATAGTAAAAGGTGAGGGAGGAGCATATAACTATCTCTAATACAATAATACTGGAGAGTTTTCAGTTAAATAAAGTGGATTTGTAGTTCGGATGGGGAAAATACTAATTTTTGTATTTTCATTGCTAAACAGTTGAGACTATGGAATTTGTTCTTCTATTTAACGATGTTTCTTGTGCTCGTGCTATTTTTCAGGTTTCTGTGCCTGATCCTAAAAGTAGATCATTTATCTGCAGCCTCTTCTTGACTCTTGCTTTAATTTGTGCTGTCTACTTTACCGGAAGTGCTTTGATGGCTAAGGATTTCAGGGTATAATATAGCTAATTATATTTAATTGCAGTGGACCCATTTTGGTTGTGTAGAACTGATACTGGATCACTTACTTGGAATTTTTTTCTTTATCTACTTGAATGATTTGATTGATTGAAGTGTTAAAGTTCTTATCACTTGCACTCAACCCGTAAAAGCAAGTGAGCTGGCATCAAAGGTGTCATTTGCTTCGGGATGGATGGACAATTATAAAATTTTCTCTTCAGATGCATTTTAGAGTTTTAATAGAAGAAATAACCTAAATAGCAAGCCCACTTAACTGTTTATCAAATGTATGATATATGTATCTAACCATATATAACCATTGTATAATCTATGTATACTGGCTAGAAAAAGTAAACAATGAATCCGTCTGGCTATTTGTGTAAAAATCCCTAGTAAGGGATATCTAGGTTTATTTGTGTAAAATCCCTAGTAAGTGATATCTAGGTTTACATTAGTGGACTAAGCAGCTATGCTGTTCCTTCTATAACCAAAACTATTTTGTGTAACCTCTCAGATTTTCTTTTACATAAGCTTTAACTACTAATTTGAATATTGCAGGCTTTTTCAGGTTTTACAATAAACAGTACAAAGCAGAATGGACAATGCGGAAAATGCGAGGTTTGTTTCTTCAGAAGACAGCTTTTAGTAATTGTGTTGTTAAATTTTCTGAACTTGTTGAGATGCTGCCTAGTTTCTAGTTATACTTACCTTATATACATCAATTCACATTCACAAAATACACAAGTGTCAGTTATTGAGTCCTTTCGTATTTACATCCGATCTTTAGCTCGGATCTCACTTAACCTTGGCTAATAATAAAAAAGAAAGGAGAAAAAAAAGGGACCTAGCTTAATTTACTGCACCTAAAGGAAAGAAGATTTTTTAAAACCTTGTTCTCAGTATGAGTTTCACTTTTCCGAGGTTCATTTCACTAAATCACCACAAAACAGTGTAGGTATTCTTGCCAGTCAAGTTGATGCAACAATCTGTATAAAACCGTATTCATTCTTACACTGAAAATCTAGATGAAATAAAACATTTCTTCAAGTTTGTCGATCTCTTCTAGTTTGCTTGAAATATCTTCTATTCCTTTCATCCCAAATTGTTTACGAGGATACTCTTTCCTCTCAGTTCCCAATTTCCTTAATCCCAAACTTGCCTAGTCTTTTCCCTCTCAAATTTGTTACTTTTCTTTTCTTTTTTTAAATTCTATTTTTTATCTAAAGACTGGAAGTCTACCTAGAAACTGAGGAACTCTGATTGTGTAAAGGGAAGTTGACTGTGTTTCTCCTTCGTGTCTCCCTTCCATTCAGCTTTTATGTGTTCTACAACTTAATATTTTGCTTCTTTTATGTTACCATAGGAGCGATCTGTTTGATTGTAGGGGTTTGTTATTACGTGCTCTGGACTTCGTAAAGTTCTTATAGTGGTTTGGTACTCCTATGGATTTCAAGAGAGGGTGTTGTGAAGGTCCTCTCTTTGCTCCCCTTGAATTCCTTTGCCTATGCTTGCTACCAAGCAAGAACACGACGAATAAATGTACCGTGTGTTTTACTATGTTCCTTTAATAATATCTTATAAGAAAGCTTAAGCAGCACAACTTAGTTTAAGATTTCTGTTATGCATCATATTTCTTAACTCTCTTTAGGACTTCAGCTTTGCGACAGAAGATTCCAAGTTGACTTCTGTAATGATCCTTGGAACAAGCACATATTTTAGACCAAGCTTGCAGTACGAAGGGAGGGTACATGTTGAAACCAGTGAACTAATTAATGAGATGAAAAGAACATTTTGGTCAAGACAAGTTTAACTGGTGTATCTGGAACACAAGTAGTTTGGTTAAGACTAGTTTAACTTCAATTGTATTGGGATATCTAGTCCTACAGTTACAGAATTGAACATGAATTAACCTCCGAACATCATTTTTTTTAGGTACCACCAAGAGAGGAAAAACAAGAGAGTCATGTGACAGAGAATGTGCAAAATAATAAATGCCAGGTTTGAGAAACAGAGCTATTATTTTGTTTGATTTTTTATCTTTGGCTCTCTGGAGGTTCTCATTTTATCCCTCACAGAAAAAGTGCAGGCCATTAGGGAGTGAGGCACTCCCAGAAGGAATTGTTTCTAAAACATCAAACCTGGAAATGCGACCATTGTGGGGTGATGTTGAGGTAACTAGTTATTTTGGTTGTAAATTATTCATGAGTTTTTTTATTTCACTGTTGACTATCTTCAATCTTTGATTCCTTGCATAGGAATGATTATGGTTGGATGGATCATCCACGTATAGTCCACCGCCTTAAGAGCTTTTTTTGATACTTTTCATCAGTTGATCTGTTGTTGTGCTTAGAAAGCTTTAGGTCCTTTACTTTTTCTTCAAAATTTCACGGGAAGTTTTATGTCTTGACTGTGATGTCAAAGGAGATTATGTAGGCCAGGTACAATTATTCTTAGGTGGTAAAGGGAACAGTCAGAATGAATATTTTTGTCAATGTGATGTCACTCACATCACACAAATTTTAAATCATATACCAATAGGTGTGCTCTGTGTGTGTAAAGTATGCAGAAACTCTATGCTTATCCAGTGTATAAAGACTACTTGAGTTTCAGTCATCTCAAGAAATATGGCAGTGATTCAAGACCTTTAAATTGTCATGAACTTTTACTATATCAAATTTCTTTGTCCACGAGACAAATCATTTCACTAGTTCAACTATTTTCCAATGTTTCTTTGGTTGCTTATGATGAAATACTTTTGTATTCAGAAGAAGTCACCACATTCAGTTAACTTATTGGGAATTGCAGTTGGAATAAAGCAAAAAGAGCTGGTGAATAAAATTGTTAAAAGGGTATGTTTTTTCATCTTCCGCTTCCTGTTTAGCTTTTAAATGTCATTTTAGTTTTCTGTTTTTTTTTTTAAATTGCCTTTGCAACTTGTTGCAGTTTCTTGAACATGACTTTGTTGTGATGCTTTTCCACTATGATGGTGTGGTGGATGAGTGGAATGATCTTGAGTGGAGTAATCGTGCCATACATGTCTCTGCTATGAACCAAACAAAATGGTAAAGTCAGTTCTAATCAAATTTGTTACTGATTGCTAGTCGCCTGCATCTTTTCACTCATCTAACTCTCCAAAAATAGGTGGTTCGCGAAGAGGTTTCTGCACCCGGATATAGTTTCTGAATACGACTATATTTTTTTGTGGGATGAGGACCTTGGAGTCGAAAACTTTCATCCGGAGAAGTAAGTCTATCTTACAGCACGGTCTTTAGTATCATTATGAACATATATATATCACTTGAAACGCTGATTTCAGAGTAGAGCAACTGTTGAATGCTTACGGTTCACACGTTTAATTACTGCACATGTTTTTATGCTAAAAAAGTTGATATCAACTGATGATTGAGCAGATTCAACGAAAATCTTGGTGTGATGTAGTGTTACAGCAAAAAATAACCAGCAAGCATTAGGCTAGTTGGTAATAAGATAATGTTCTCACTGCATAAGTCTTTTTTCAGGTATATATCTATTGTAAGAGAAGAAGGCTTGGAGATATCACAGCCAGGACTTGATGCTAGTAAATCGGAAGTACATCATCATATTACTGTGCGCAGAGGGAGATCCAAGGTGCACAGGTTAGACTCATAATTTTTACGGTTCTGCAAGTTAATCTTATAAAAGATGACGAATTATTGCAAAGCAGAAGCGTCCTGATGCTTATGAAACAAACTCAAGGACCAAAGTATTTAATTGCCCTTTGAGTTTGAGATACAAATACTAAAATTTGAACTTCGTTTCCAGCTAGAAAATAAAAAGTCATAATTCCTTTATAGCTGGCAATAATGTGATTTCCTGCAACCGATGGGGTCATCTCTATGCTCTAGCATTTGGGAAAAAATAAGAATCCTGATATTATTTGTGTGTTTACTTTTGCATGTTCACTGTCATGTTCCAAAAGCTGACTGGTATTTTTGTTTGATTTGATAGGAGGTTCTACAGATTAAATAGAGGTGGCCGAACGTGTGATAACAACAGCACAGAACCTCCTTGTGTGGGGTAAAGAACTGCAACCCTTTTTTTTCTTTTTAATGTAATATATCTGATAACAAGTTTCTTCGAACTAAATCTATTTGCTCTGTAACCCTCTTTTTCTTTATGGTTCAAATGATTAAGTATTGTTAGTAATAAAACAACCTTTTCATTTTTGTTTAATCGGTATGCAGGTGGGTAGAAATGATGGCTCCGGTATTCTCAAAAGCCGCTTGGCGTTGTGCTTGGTATATGGTCCAGGTAGGGGAACTTTAATTAATTTTAAGTGCTAACAAGTAATCAACCAACTTGTGTGTTGTAGTAAATACAATTTCTCAAAATCTTTTGTTAGTTAACTCAATCGAAACCTTAAACTGTTTTATTTTGTAAGTAGTTGTCTCCTCCATGATACTTGATAGTATATGCAGTTACATAAATGTGTACTAATGATCTATTGTCCTTATGATTTTATACCGAGATGTCTATAGCATATCACCTTTCCTTTTTCCAACGTCACAAAGACCCCTGTTAGTGATGATATAGTTGTCGTGACAATGTTTTAACTTGTAAATTTGCAACTCTTCTTTTTGCTGGTTTTATCTAGTCGTTCTTTTGCTACAGAACGACCTGATCCATGCATGGGGCTTGGATATGAAGCTTGGTTATTGTGCGCAGGTAAATCTAAACAACTTTCTTCCTACTTCTCATCTCTTCTTGGCATGATTATAACACATGTTATTAGTTCTCAGGGTGATCGTACCAAGAAAGTTGGCGTGGTTGATGCAGAGTACATAACTCATTTGGCTATCCCTTCTCTCGGTGCTAATTCAGATGTAGAAACGGCAAGTAGTTCTTCCCTTGATCTATCATTGATCATCGATCCTCTGTTTGCAATTTTGATCTACTTTTATTACTTAGGAGCAAATGGATCAAGTGTTTGGCTTTTCTTGTGTAGGTGATCAAAGAATTAGATAATAATTCACCGCAAGGGAAGAACTTGTCTGACTCTGATACATTGGTATGATTCTTCAAATCTTACATACTTAAATTACATAAACTCTTCGTTTTGTATATCATTTAAAGTGAATCTCCTTTCGGAATTGCAGGCTGCTCCAGTTGAGAAATTTGACAATCGGTCTCTGGTAAGTTCACTATTTATTGTATCTGGTTTACTACGAAAAGTTACCTGTTGTATACACTGTCGGTGTGCAAAACTTGAACTCTATATTGAATGACATTCTGCAGGTTAGGAGACAATCGTATATCGAAATGAAGATTTTTCGAGAGAGGTGGGGTAAAGCCATCAAGCAAGATCAATGTTGGGTTGATCCATTTCAAAGTCAAGAAAAAGGGAGAACAGAGACATACACATAGTGAAATTTCTGATAAGTTATATAGTTGTTTGTATATACATTGTATACAAAGAGCAGCTAAGAGTAAATAGCCATACAAGACTGATAGATAAATTCAGTCATCTTTCTTTTGCCTTTGGGAATCATTTTTCCTTCTCATAGATAAATTTTGTGGTATTTGTAAATACCATTTTTTTTCTTCTTTTTTTTTTTGGTTTTTTTGGTCTAAGAATAATGCCAAGGGTGCTGTATAGGTATGCTTATTTATGGCATTCAATTTGGTGATTTGTTTCAGATCAACAATATTGCTCATAATTACTAACTACCTCTTGGCTCACTTGTATCTTGCTATTTTGCTGTCAGATTATTCTTGCAATCCTCTTTTGAAAACAACGAGGATCTATCGAAGATAATCTCTCTAACCAAAGGTAGAAAGATTGCGTTCATCTTTCCCTCTTCAAAATCTACTTGTGAAATTAAACTGAATATCGTATTGTTTAACTAATAGAAAAAATTATCGAAGTAATTAGTAAGCAAGCAATCTTTTGAAATATAATTAGGTTATATCTTCTATTTTTAAAGAATAATTGGTCATATTAGATATCAGATCAAATTCGGATCGTGCACTGTAACGACTATTTGGGTGACATTTTTAAAGATACATTCTATCAAGCTAGAATTCGAAAATTATGAAACAATCTCCCTTTGTACCACAAGCACACAACCCATGTTGGTCATTTTCGGGATTTTAATTAGGAAAATTTACATGAATTTGTATATTTTAATAAATAATTACTGGTTTTAGCGACACTTCTTATTTATTACCATTTATAGAAATACTATGTTAAATTTGCAATATGTATTAAAGGTGAATTATATATGTAATATATATGAATTATAATTGTTTTTTGAAATATGTTATGTTTGTTTGTTAAAAACTCGACACATTGTATTATAAGTATATTAAAATGTGTGATAAATGTATTATTCATCATTAAAACTTGTATTGTATGTGAATAATAAATTGTTCTTTGTAATATGTATTAAACTTGTATTATAAATTAATTAAAAGTGATCAAGTGAAAAAAAAATATGATTGCTATAAATGGTAAATATTTTTTACAATAACATATTTATGTAAGTTTTCCATTTTAATTAGGGATAATGCACAAGTACCGCCTCATTCTATGCCCGAAATCTAGAGACACACTTACACTATACTAAGATTCTATTACCCCTGAACTTATTTTATTAATAATTTTTTATTCCTTTTCGGCCTATGTGACACTATCTTGTGGGCCCAACGCTGGTTGACTTTTTTTTCAAGCTAGTGCCACGTAAGTCGAAAAGGGATAGAAAATTACTTATAAAATAAGTTCAGGGGGTAATATGACCTTAGTCTAGTATAAGTCTGTCTCTGTTATTTCGGGCATAGGTTGAGGGGGTACTTGTGCATTTTTTCTTTTAATTAAGAACAACTTTCATATGTAGCAGACACAAATTCATACTTGTATGCTATAGCAAAGTTTGCATAATTGTGCTCCATAGCAAACATAAATGTGTATAGCTCGCTATACATATACAAAAAAACAGTTGTGTGATTTGCTATACATATACAATGGAAAGCAATTGTATACAAATCAATTGTATAATTTGTCTATGTATAAAACGAGAAAGAGAGAAAGACAAAAGAAAATTAGATAGGAAAATATTTGTACTTGTATAATTATAAGTGTATAAGACGAAGATATATATATTTGCATGTGTATATACAAATTTCTCTCGCTTTGTACGAACAGAAACACAATTTATACATTTCGTTTCTTTTTGTATAAGCGATAGAGGCGAGCGAGATCTGGGAGAGGGGCAGAGAGTAGGAACGAAAATATATGTATATATACAATTCTTTCTCGGTTTATACAAATACAAACACATTTTATACATTTGTGTTTATATAAAAGTGAGAGGGAGCGAGCGAGAATTTGAGGGAGCTAGGTGACTGACAAACAGTTTGTTATAGGGCACAATTAAATCAAAATGTGGTTATAACATTTAATTTGATTTACTAGTTTTTCATCACATACAATTTTCCCTTTAATTAGCTACGTCCTTCTTCAACAATTAAAACAAATATTTCTAATAGGGTAATTTTTAAAAATTTGTAAATTCTCCTTGCCTTTCGGTTCTTTTTTAGCGTCAAATGATAAAAATTTTGACTAATATTTTATCGTGTATTACTTTTTTTTTTCTTATAAATATAAAATAAATTTACAATTTATATTTTTTCAATATCAAAATATAGTTTAAGATATTAAATTAGAAAGAAGCATAGGGTGATTGATCAGTGTAATAGGTAAAGCAAAAGTTATATCAACCACACATTAGTATTTTCTCAGTTAAACCTCTTAACTCTCTATCATCTTCTCTAGGGTTTAAGCTCAGACATTTCAGTGTTTCGCCTAAATCCTCACCGCCATGGCACTGTATGCCATACTCCTCCGCTCTCTCCGCCGTTCCTCCGCCACTGTCGCCGCCGTCAGAACTCAAATCACAACATCCGTTCACAATCCTCAAAACCCTAATTTCCTTCTACCTCATCGATCATTTGCTTTTTCATCTGCGGAAGAAGCCGCTGCTGAACGGAGGCGTCGGAAGAGGCGACTTCGTATTGAACCACCAATCAATGCCCTACGCCGTGATCCACTACCCAGGGGACCGCCTTCTCCGGATGATCCTCGATCCCGTCTTCCTGATACCACCTCAGCGTTGGTGGGCCCTCGGCTTAACCTGCACAATCGCGTTCAATCTCTTATACGTGCTGGTGATTTGGACGCTGCAGCTGCTGTTGCTCGTCACGCCGTCTTCTCAAACACACGGCCGACTGTATTCACATGTAATGCTATCATCGGTGCTATGTATCGGTCCGGACGGTATAATGATGCTAAGGCACTGTTTCAGTACTTTTTCAATCAGTATAATATTATTCCGAACGTTGTTTCATACAATCATGTAATTGTGTCACATTGTGAAGCTGGTGAGGTTGATGAAGGCTTGAAAGTATACAGTCATATTATTGAAAATGCGCCTTTTAGTCCGTCTGCTGTGACATATCGCCATCTTACCAAGGGATTAATTGATTCTGACCGTATAGCTGAAGCTGTGGATTTGCTTAGGGAAATGCTTAATAAAGGACATGGTGCGGATTCCTTAGTTTATAATAATTTGATATTGGGGTTCTTGAATTTGGGTAATTTAGAGAAAGCAAATGAACTGTTTGATGAGTTGAAAGAAAGGTGCACTGTTTATGATGGGGTGGTGAATGCTACTTTTATGGACTGGTTTTTCAAGCAGGGGAAGGTAAAAGAGGCTATGGAATCATATCGATCACTTCTTGATAAGAAGTATAGGATGGTTCCTGCAACTTGTAATGTGTTGTTGGAGGTGTTGTTGAGGCATGGGAGGGAAACTGAGGCATGGGCATTGTTTGATGCAATGTTGGATGATCACACGCCACCAACATTCCAGGCTGTGAATTCCGACACTTTTAATTTAATGGTGAATGAGTGTTTTAGGCTAGGAAAGGTTTCAGAGGCATTGGAGACCTTCAAGAAGGTGGGGAAGGGCCTCAAGACCAGACCTTTTGCAATGGATGTTGCAGGTTACAATAATATGATAACAAAACTTTCTGAGCTTGAAATGATGGAGGAAGCAGAAAAATATTATATGGAGTTGTGTAACAAGTCATTGAGCCCAGATGTCACAACTTATAGGACAATGATTGAGGCATATGTGAAGATGGATAATGTCGAAGGCACACTGGAGAAGTACACAAAGATGGTGGAGGCAGGGCTGAGAGTCATTCCAGTCTATGCTGAGAAGTGGTTTAATTTCTTGATTGAGAAAGGCAAGGTTGCAGAGTGCGTGCCTATTCTCACCAAGATGGGTGAGAGAGAACCAAAACCTGACGTGACAACTTATGATATTGTGATTAGGGCACTCTGTGAGGAAGGTAATTATGATGCTAGTTCCAATTTAGTTATTCAAACAATAAACTATGGTGTTGGTCTCACCAGTTCCCTCAGAGAGTTCCTGTTAGAAAGTTTTGGTAACCAAGGTCGTCGTGAGGAGATTGAAAGAGTTTTTGCTACTAAACCTACATACTCTCCACCTTCTACACCACCTCGAGGACAAGTTCCATGGCTTTCACAATTGCCTAGACAATTACCAGGAACTTCTCGTGCTGCAGGTACTTTTTTCCATCTTTTGGCACATCTCGTTATATTGCATTTTCAATAGAATCATTAGTTTGAAGCATATATGTTTGGTTTGCATATGTACAACTGATTGGTTGGAATGTGCCACTAATATCTACATAAAAACCAAATCGATTGAAGCTGTTAGTAATTTTCTTGGCCTAACTAGTTTGTTTTTTGTTTTCTAAAGAAAAATAACTACTTCCACAATTATTTAGTTGTAATAGTTTTGCTAGAGGTTCTTGTTCATACAAATAATTTTTTTAAGTGTGCCAACTCTTAGAATAATATTTAGAAACAAAGATATCTTATGACATGTATACTCTTTAATGACTTGTTCAAATAATTTTTCTAAGAAATTATTCAGACTAATGAATGTGTGCTTCACATGATCCAAAGTGGTTGTAACAATTTCACTTCCATCTTATCTAATGGAGTAACCTTTACTTAATGTTTTTGAAAAACTATATTTTCTTTCCATTTGCATTATTCATAAGAGATTTACATTTTCAAAATACGGTTTGGTGTAACATCATATGGTTCACCACAGGCTCATTTGTGTCTCTAAATTTATAGTCCTTAAATCTCAAAGAGGTCTCTCATACAATATTTCCTTCAATGTTGTGGTTTTTTTTTACTCTTGAAAGCTTTTTAATGTCTTTATGCAGGACAACAGACATCACCTGCTTCTTTATCATCACAAGTGCAAGGTCGGCCTTCAGCTCTTAATTCAACGTGGCCTCCCTCATTCATTGGAGGACAGCAACAAGCTTCATCACCTTCTTTCATTGGAGGACGAGGATCATCACAAATGCAAGGCCAGCAGTCGGCACCTAACCCAAGGTGGCAACAAGCTTCACCACCATCTTTTGTAGCTGGACAAGGATCACATCAACTGCAAGGCCAGCAGGCAGATCCTAATCCAAGGTGGCAACAAGCTTCACCACCCACTTTTGTTGCTGGACAAGGGTCACATCAAGTTCAAGGCCAGCAGTCAGCACCTAATCCGAGGTGGCAACAAGCTTCACCACCCTCTTTTACTGCTGGGCAAGGATCACAGCAAATGCAAGGCCAGCAGTCAGAACCTAATCCAAGGTGGCAACAAGCTTCACCACCCTCTTTTGTTGCTGGACAAGGATCACATCAAATGCACGGCCAGCACTCAGCACCTAATCCAAGGTGGCAACAAGCTTCACCACCCTCTTTTATTGCCGGACAAGTACCGCAGCAAATGCAAGATCAGCCATCAACATTTGCAAGAAATTCACATCAGGCATCACCTTCTTTTATTCAACACGGAGCTTCACCACCGTCTTTCATGGCTGGACAAGGATCGCAGCAGATGCAAGGTCAGCCATCAGCTTTTGCAAGAAACGTGCAACAAGCATCTCCACCTTCTTTCGTGCCCCAACAAGATGCTTCAGCGCACTCTTTCATGGGATCACAGCAAATGCAAGGTCGCCCATCAGGTTTCACGCAGGGTTCACAATGGTCATCTGCACCCTCTTATATGGCAGGACAAGGAGGACAGCATCAAAATCAAGGTCAGCCATCAGGTTTCACACAAACTCCTTATAAGGCATCACCTTATTCCATGGATGGACAAAGAACCCATTCAATGCAAGGTCTGACATCAGGACCTGTTCATAATCCACTAAATGAAACCTCACACACATCCGAATCAGTTAGAGATCCAGCATCAACTTTTGCACAAGTACCTGGGCAATATGTAAGGCATCAAGCAACAGAAGAGGCCTCATCCCAAGGGGACAATATTGAGCAATACCAATACCCCCAAGTGGCACGCCAAGGGAGAATGTAAATTGGGAAGCATAGTTTCTCTGAGGCAGCTGCTTTTGATACAGTTGCCTAAATAGGACTGCAGGAATAGAAACATCTTGATGTCAGATGTCACATGCTAGAAATCATTGACAAATTTTGTAGAGACAATTGATGGTTTTAGGTGATACTTGCGATTTGAGTTGCTCATAAGTGATCGAATAGTTGTGCTTGGTGAAACAAATTAAATTGTACTATTGGTGAGAAGATATATTTATTTACTCTACATCTTGTACACTTAAGTTTTTCCCTTCATATTAATAAAATGTATTTGCCTCGTCGAAAAAATATCTTCTTTGTTATTCTTTTTATTACTTGATGAAGCCTTTGTTAAATAATGCAGTCTACAATTGTCTAAGCCAGGCGAGAAAACACTTCTCATTCACATCTGTAAGCTACATATATTGTCATTATGAATTGTAGATAAGCTGTTACTTGGCATGTAAATTATCTGTGCCTTTGTTGTTGATGTTGACTATAGAGATGGATTATGTTCAGTAATGACTGCAGATTGTTGCTTTGGGACTTAGTTTTGCAGCTTTTGGGGTCTCAAACTTCAGGATTTCAGTGCAAATGAACTCTGTTGGTTGCTAAGAAGTTGCAAGTTGCAACATAAGTTCTATTATTTGCAGCAAGTCAATTCCAAGACTTTGCCTTTATACAGGTGATAAGCTTTCTTTTTAAGCACCCATTATGATATCATCACCCACTATCTTGTGCTTGTTATGTCTCAGCAACAATGTCCAGTGTTGGCTAATGATATGCTAGGAATAAATACCCTGCACAGGTTTTCATTACAGGCTGAACCTTTCTGAGGTAATGCTGAGGTGTGCAAAAGCTTTTTCTCGTCTTTTGGGTTTGAATAGTACTCCCTGATCAAATGTTGGTTATGGATCCATCTTGCTGAGCTGAACTTAAATTGGTTTTGATGATTAACAAGCAGCTACAAAACAATCAAGTCTTTTGGAGATACGGGCATGCTAACTGAATTGCAGAAGTGTTATGCAGATATCGAAAGAACCAGGTGAATGACGACTGCTAATCAGAAGTTGCTACATGCATTTCAGCAAGGAATCTGTGGACAACAAGGAAATATCATTTGCACTTGCATTAGCTCTTGGGTTGTTTAGGTTGAGTTGTTTGTTCTTTGATAGTAGCTCATTTTTCTCTTCAAAAGTACTTCAGCAGTTGATAGTTGTTGGAGTATGTTTAGCTTACTAGACTAGGAGTTTAGTCTGGCTACAATTGGGTTGACGGTTGGAGTTTATAGTCCCTTTGATTATTGAATCGCAACTTCAAACCACACATGAAGTTGGTGAAATTTTAAGGTAAATCCTACGAGTGTAGGTCATGGATTTTTAACTCTCCTGAGCAAGATTTTTTCCATATAGAACTGTTTGTATACTTCAATTTGGTGCTTCACTTTCTGCTTGTGCCAACACCATTGACGTTAAATAGCCAGGTTCTTTTCATCACGAAATCGAACCAATTCACCCCCTCCGGTCTAAGGTGGGTTGCTAAAATAACACATCCAGCTTTATTGACATACAAGTTAGCATCACCTAAGTTACCTATTCTTGTGACATCATGGTAAGTTGTTCCAATACAGCACTGTTTAGTAGCAAAACTGTAATAGTTTTCATGTGGTAGATATCTGGTACAAACTTTAACTGGAGATGAAGCTACAAAACATCTTGGATATCATTAACATGGTAGTTTACCCAGCTACAAAAAAATAATGGCAAATTTAACGTCGTCTACACAAGAAAATTAATACCTCCTCTCAATTTTAAGGACCTAAATCCTCCCCAAGAAATTCTAAACCATGTACTACAGGAGTGAAAAGTAATCATAATGCAAACCTACACTTGTGAGCAAAGGATCTAACATCAATATGAATCACAAGGAAAGGGTGAAAAAAGATACCCTTGTCTCTCAAAAATCCTCTTCAGTATTCCATCACTTTGGAACTTAGGTTCAGTAAAGGTTCTAGAGCACTTGGATTAAACTTCCTAGCAAAGAGGTAACAAACATGTGTCTTCTCTGAGTTGTATGCACATGCTGTTCCATTGTTCCTTATCAACTGTAAAAAACCTTCAGTAATATTTACTGCGCTGAATGCAGCAGGGTGTGGTCCCCCTAAGGACCAGTCAACATACGTCACTGTTCGGTTTGCATTTAAAGGTCCGTGGAACAATCGAATCAAAGTAGGAATATAGTGCTCATCTGGATAGCAAGCAGGCTTGCAAAATCTTTCGAAGAGATCGTAGTATTTGGTATCTGAAACTACTCTAACAGCTAAAGTCCGATTCATCTCAAACCATTGCGATCCTTTTCGCCAATCAGGAAGTTTGATATCAGGTCTCATATGGCGGTTATAGCGCCCACGCCCATAGCGAGAAGGATCATCATATGATTCAACAAAACTATGAATGGATCCTATCAGATACTTGTAGACAGTTGGGAAATTGTAAACTGGAATGCAGCTCTCAGAAAGGAGGACAAACCGCTCATTTGAGAAGTCGAGCAGAGCATTTGCCATTAGCCTCTTCTCAGCATCAACAAGTGTTACTGATCCCCATTCAACATGCTGAAAAAGAAGAAGAAAATTAGTTAGCTAACTGTTACACTGTTACATCAAAGTCCAAAGATCATTAAACATAAGAGAACTAGTGGATTAATGTCTAGCTAATAAAACAAAGGATTTCAATTCATTTACATAACTCTGTCCAATGTCTCCCTACTCTGAATCTACATCCTGCATGATTTTTCACTCCTGCTGAAAAACCATGTAGTAGGTTGAGAGGACTTGACTTATATATTGATACCCAAATAATGATAGCCCACATTAATTCTATGTACAGATAAGTATTGTTCCTTGTTCACTTCACATAGCACAAGTTTACAAAGAGGAATAGACTACCGATGGCTATAACAAAGACATGAATAGCATGGGTGCGCCTCAGATTGTGATAACTTGACTTACCAGAACATTGTGGAAAAAAAAGAGGTCTCCTGGTATAGGTACTGTGAAATTTTTGAGTATACAGAAAGCAAGAAAGAAAGATCCATGTCTCACCCTACCTGAACCAATATTATATGCCTAGCCCATCTCATAAAAATATACCCTACCTGAACCAATATTACATGCCTAGCCCATCTCATAAATATACCAGATAACTCGGTTCTTCTTAAGTGATTCCAGTAACATGGTTCAATAGCTTATACTTGCATTGGTGTCATTAGTGACCTGAATGATACTTCTCTCAGCACCTAGGGCACGAGTTTGTCTCCCTCATTTGTTCATAGCTGAAAAGTTTGTTCAAAGAAGGTTTAATGGTTACAGGGTTCCACATGTTTAGGAAGTGAAATTCCAACGTTCTGATCCTTCATCAGTAATAATGATCCTTGGACTTTCTCTCTGATAGCATTTGTAAGACACACATAAGTGTATTGAGGATATGGGTAACTGCTTTCTGAATGATTTCAGTTACTTCATGAACAGGTCATATTTATATAGTTCAGTAACTGCGTCCCTCAATTCCCCATTTCAAACTTACAGAAATCCAAATGCCCACAAAGATAGACAAAAGGTTAGAGTGACTGTTAATCTGCAACTAACGGGAATTTCAGCTTTTGGCTCCTCACTTGAACTACATACAAGACTGCAACCTATTGCACCAAATATTACTAGTTTCCTTCTCATCAAAATCTTAAGGAAATAGTGGTGCAACCAGGATTTGGTTCACGAGGAGCCGAAAATGGTGTTACATATACTTTACATGCACACACTAAATGCAGCCCCATAAAGGAAAAACATTTTCCGTCTCATATACACATGCGTACGTGAATTTTTTTGGCAGAGGGTAGTGGGGCATTAGTAAGAAATTTTCGATACATATCAGGAAACCAATCCATATAGAAGATAAAACAAGGACCATACCATAAAAAGGGGTCAAATGCTAAATTACCTATTGTAATCCTATATATTTTTTCCTTAGTTGCACAAACTCTTCACTTTTGATGCTGCACCCGTCTCGGATTCTCCAAAAATACACTACTTTTGGCAAATCCAACACGCACCTGTTGGCACTTTTGAAGAGTCCGAGCAACATAGATTCTTTCTGATCTTAATGTCTTTCTCTCAGCGAAAATGTATTATCATAATAGCAGATAATTTTAAGGCCATTTCCACCAGCAATTTAAGTAAACAAAAAAAGGGCCAAGCCCGTATGGCATAGGGCTGAATCTCCTTGGAGAGGCAAAAATGCTTCTCTTCCACTTATGACACCATGTTGACATCGGGATTTCAAGCCCATTATTTCTACTTGTAACTGTTTACAGTCTTGATAATCGTAACTGTTTCATCCCCTTCCATTATCCGTGATTCCAAGCATCATATCCATTCTGTCACAGGATTACTCTCAGATATGGAAATTCTAGCAATAAGCCTCCCTCTGATTCACATCCCTCACAACATGATCACTCTATGAACTACAATCTACAGCTAGAACAGCATTTTTTCCTAATAAATTAATCTACCTGTAAAGTATAACATAGACATGTCTCCCTTATATCACGAATGAAGAGACAATGAGAAACAGTTCTGACTTTGCTTTTCCAATACCATTGTAAATTTATTTGCTTGAAGATTGTGTTACTGAATCAGCAATCCAGTCATCTTACTTCTATCTAGTGTCAATTTTGTAGAAAACAAAATCACAGTCACAGAGCTCAATAGTTCAAACTTCAACATTGAAAATTCATTGCCAGCCTTGGCAGTAAACAGCAACATTTAACATTTAATAAATGTTGTAAAGTATCTTCTCATTTATTTGCCACAGAATATCGATATGAGAATGTTTCACCATATATTTTTGCATATTGTCACAAACTGAAATATTTCCTCAAACTCCTAATAGACTGCGCAATCCAACACTTGCATCAAGAGAACTGATGTTACTCTTGTTTGAAATTTCAACTTTTCAACAGCTAAGTAAGTATTCTGCAACCTTCCAAATCATCTTGACAATTCAATGTGCTATAATTTCTTTCTTTACCTAACACCATATATGAACTTCATGCATAAAAGAACTTTGAAAAAAGAGAGTGCATTTCAGCATCCTTCTGAAAAGTTGGGAGAAATCAAAAAAGTCAGCATGCATCTTTTATGCAGATATAAGTCATCTCTAACTTAAAACATTTCACATACTCCATGTGAAAACAGAACCAAACTAACAAATTGTTTAATGAAATAAATACAAAAAACATGCATTTGCCAAACCATCTATCACACAATAAGCATGAAACAACATCAATATAACAACCTTGAGTTCATGTCAACTAGAATCATACCTGACTTGGAATTTGCCTCTTGTAAAAAACTGAGGTATTAGAAATACTTAGCACAAACCCTGGGAGGGCATGTATATATATAGAATACTTATTCACATCTTGCCCTTGAAAGAACCTCTCCCACAATGGTATAAATGGTAACTCTCCCCTTGTCAAGAACATAAAAGCCACTTTAGGCACTCTCTTAAATGGGAACTCTTTCTTGTAAGGCTCTAACGAAGCTCTCCAAAACAGTTCCACATCTGACATTCCATGAATCAAAATTTTTGGCCTAACAAAACTATCCATGCTTAAACAATCCTCCTTCTCACAAACAGAACAATTTCCACTCTCCTTGCTCACTGTATCAGCCAATGCATTATTTGCTATAATTTGTTCAGCTTGAAAGGTAAAGTACCTATCAATATGTGAACTTGAAGTCAATCCAATAACTACTCCAATTACAAATACAATCAAAGTTGCCAACACCCTTAAAAGACTAACTGATGAATCTCTTGTTACTGACACAGGCAATTTACCCTCTAGGTCTTCCTTTTCTCCCCTATTCCTCATTTTTTGACTCTCAGGTTGCAAGATCATCTAAAGTTTCAACCTTTCACAAGCAAAAACAAAACCCAGTCCCCAAAAAGTGGGTAAATCAGCCAAGATTCACAGAGAAAAATTCAAGAATGGAACTCTCCGCCACTCCATTAGGAGTAAATTTCAAAACCCAATTCCAAAATCGTGTAATTCGACCAACCCACCGGAATAATCCATCAAAATTTGAAATTGAAGAAAACCCAGATGAAGTTTCGCTACTATATTACAACCCTTTTAAATGATTTGAAACAAAACAAAGAAATCTTGATGCTTTTCGATTGTGATCTACAAAATCAAGAAAACAGGAAGAACAAGTTATAAATAAAAGTAGTTAATGATTTAAAAAAGCTGAGTTGAGAAAAAATTAAAAAGTGGAATTGCCGGAAACAGTAAAATTGAATGATCGGAGGAAGAAAAAGGGGGCAAAGGCGGCAAAAAGAGGAAGCATTGTTGATATCTGTATGATAATATGAATAATTAAGAAAAATTAATTAATGTTTATAATAAGGTAATTAATTTGCCACTGAGTTTAATGCTGTCTTTAACTTTGAATAATGCGCTCTAATTTTGGTCGTTTTCTCGTGGTGATGTTTTTGACAACTTTTGTTCTTTTCACCCACCCATTTGTTACGATAACAACAACACGTTTGATAACATTAACAAATATTATCTCCATTTCAATTTTATAGAAAAATTTACTAGACGTGTACAATTATAATATCAAAATTATTTATATTTTTTAATTTTAATTTGAATTTTGGAAAACTATTCAATCTTAAACCTTAAGTTATGTCTATACAATAGGTATTATATTTTCATGAAAAAATCATGTCAGGTATTCTGAAAAACATTAAACTATCTATTAAAGAAATTAAAATATGTTACGCTATTGACGATCAAATACTTTGAAGCAGCCATATATCATTTTCTTTATTCGATTACTAACGACCGTCAAATCACGAACAATCTAAGGAAGGAACGTGTACTCACATTGTTTTTATTCAATAACATTCTTGTTTCTTCCTATTTTGTTTATGCTTGATATGTTTTTCATATATTCAAATTTTGTTGCATACACCTGTACTCTTTTCTTTTTTGGTTTCTCTTTTATTCTAATTTTTCAGATAGTTTTAAGACTACAAGATTTATGATATTTTACATATTTTTTATTTATGATCACACAATTTAAAAGTTTATTTTGTTTTTTTAAATTGTCTTAAATCAAAATTAGATAAATAAATTAAAACAAAGAAAATATGTCATAATTTATATTAAAATTTCTTGAGGAATATATTACGTTTAGATATGGAGTTACTCATATAAATTTAATAAATGATTTAACAATTAATAATTGATTAAATTTATGAAAGTTCACTAGCAAAATGATTAAAAGTACGTATTACAATTAACAGAAGTTGAAATGTCTTCGATCATTATAATGACTAAAATTTGAATCTATTGGTATTTTAATAATTAAAATTATAAACTTTCCTATATATTTGGATATAACTTTCTTTTCTAAACAAATATAAATATATATTAGAAGATTGTTGAGATTTCTTTGCTTTATGTTTTGAAATTGCAAAAACTTTTTTGACAAGGAGTTATAGTGATATTTACGAGGTTGAATTTAGATTAATTAAATATCAATAGGAAACGATGTAGGTTTATTAATTAACCTAATCAAGCAAGTAGATTTAAATATCCAATGCTTAAAGTAAAAATTAAATCACAACTTCCATTCTTTCTAACAAGAGAATTTTAAAAAAGAAATTTTATCAAAAGAAAGGAAAAATGCACAAGTACGCTCTAACATATGCTTGAATTTTCTGAGACACATTTATATACTTTACTAAAGTTCTATTATTCAAAAAACTTATTTTATAAATAATTTTTTATCCCTTTTCGATCTACATGACATAGTCTTGTGGATTCAGCGTGTTGACATTTTCTTTCAAGCTAGTGTCACATTGGCCGAAAAGAGATATAAAATTATTTATAAAATAAATTTAGAATGACAATAAGATCTTAACATAGTATAAGTATGTCTCTGAGATTTCAAACATAAATTTAAGAGTACTTATGTCTTTTACCTTAAAAGAACAAAAAAGAAAATTTAAGAAGTTTTTAAAAATCCTTAAAATAAATAAAAATAGAATCGTTTAAGAATAGTTAGAAGTAGAAAAAATAGGTTGCAAATAGAGGGAGATGAGTGGAAATTATTTTATTACTAATAAAGAATAGTGTCATCTTTCTAATTATTTAATTATATAGAATATGTAATCTTTTTTATAATTATTTAGTTAGTGCATTACCATTACTGGAGCATAATCATTGCAAGCTTCTCCTTGGCATTTTTTATGAATTTTTATTTGAAATTTAAACACTATTGCTGTCATCTCCAACATGTAAGCTATGAGTTTTGTAATTATTTGTAAGAGGTTGGCTAATAATATAGACAATTAATACTCTGTTTATTCATTTTTACTTGATTATTATATTAAAATATATTTTATTTTCACTAATCCACTTAAATATATCAGAGGGATAATTTATATAATAAAAATTCATCAAAATTAACTTTGAAAAATTGAGATATGGTCGAATTATCACATAATTGATCCTTCATTTTTTATAAGAAGCCTTTACTTAAAAATTAAAACAAAAAAAAAACAATTATAACATAAAAAATTAAATTATTAATAAAGTGAAAGTTCAAGTAACACTAAACTTAGGGCCCGTTTGGCCATAAATTTTCCAAGTAATATTTGGGAAAAATTTGGCAAATAATGTTTGTTCATACAGGTTGCGATTATTTGGCAAATATCCCAAATTTTCAAATACTAGTTTTTTCTAGTATTTGGGCCAAATCTCATTATTTGGATATTTTAAAAATTAAAATTTTACCCCAATCTTTTATCTTTTACAAAAACACCCTCTCTAATAGTTGCTTGCGTTGTATTACATCATTTTTTACGTGAACACCAAAATAGTGATGAAATATGTAGTGAATATTAAATAATTATATGACTGTTGATGAAAATTATTAAAAATTGGCTTTAGGTGACAAAGTCATGTACTTTGTCTACTTCACGATGTATGGAATAATTCTTGTTGCACTCACTCCAAATTACCACATTGCTTTAGTGTCATAGACATTATTTGTTATTGTTGTAACGAACATTCATTGTCTTGTAATACAAACTTTTAGTTAATTTTGATAGTTTTTAAAACTAGTGTGTATAAATCATATTTTTCTAAAAAGGTGAAATATATTTCCCAAATTTTATGGCCAAACACATGGTGAAATTTCACCCAAATTTTCACTCAAATAATATTTGCCAAGAATATTTGGAAATCTATGGTCAAACGCTAGCTTAGTTTCAGTTGTCAAGGTCGGCCCCTGCATGAAGCACAAGTATATGTATTTATTTTAGCTTTTACTCGCTTCATTTATTTTTACTTGTTATTATTTCACTTGACATAATAAGAAAATAATTATTCACATGAGTATTTAATTACACTATTCATATTAATTGATATTTTATAATTTATTTGTCCCTAGTTATTTATCTAATTTTTCTTTTTATTTGTATATTGTGACAAATTAAGAAAGGGTGAAATTTTTCATCTATTATATCCTCTATTAATTAATTTTTAGAAGGATAAAATCTATTGAAAATCTTAATTTTTAATTTACTCACTTCAAAATTAATATAGATAAATGATAAAATTACTATGTTAATCGTTGTTTTCTTTATAAATGTACAAACTCAAAAGTTAACAAATAATTGTTGAAAAATTCTAGTATCTCAAAAGAAATTATTTTATTTCCTATTAAACTTGAAAGAAGATATTATTTTATGTCCTAAATATTTTCTCAAAAAAAAATATTCTAATTGTCATTATTATTATTCTTCAATAAGCTATTATTTTCTGTAATAATATGGTTGTTACGAAATGCTTCTTTGCTGAAATGAATTGCTTTTAATAAATCTTTAAAATGATTTGTAGAATAGTATTTAATGCAAAAGGTAAAATATTTTAAAAAATAATTGTTCTTTCATATGTCAAAAAATAAAAATATAAAAATGAAAATTTATTTTAAAAATAAGTGACAAATAAAAATTCGACGGAATCAGCACTATTTGGAGTAAATTATTTTACACATCAGAGCAGGTAATAATTTGACCAATCAAGGAAGGTTCCTATAGAGTTTCATTTTTCATGCCATTATACATTTTGAAATTAAATACAACCGTCGAATAGAGTGAGAAGTTTGAATATATCTAATTAATTTTAGAGTAAAAATAATGTATTTATGTTATGAATTTAAATTTATTTTTCAATTATTACCACTTAAAATTACAGTTAAACAGAACATGGTGTAATTAATTATTTAGGAGGGAGCAATTTCTGTTCATTATCTTTTGAATTTTGAAGCCATAAAGATTAAAAGGAAACCTTATGACAAAGTTATGGACAACACAAAGAAATTAGATCCAATTTTTCACATATGAGAAATATATGTTTAGTAAATGACCATTTTTTTGAAGAAAAAAAAGTATGGACGTTTTAGACCATATAATCTAAAAATCTTATTTGAAATTTTTGTAAATGTTACGAGAAAACGTTAGACTGTAATATAAATTTTATATCGGTTAAGATGATTTTGAATATTTTGTTAATCTCAGGGGTTATGTTTAGAGAGCTTCTAAAAATGAGAAATTATGTAGAATAACAAACACTTAACTTATTAGGTACTATAGCTACCGTTTAAGTAAATTATAATTCACAATTAACGTTTCTCCAATCTTTGTTATTCACCTGATTTGTATAATTTAGATTTGTATAAAGTCAGAATTTGTATAATTCAATTTTTAATTATATGAATCCAAATTTTTATATATGTCTATCCTAGCTATAAATGTATATAATTTATAAGAAAATCATAATAAATTACCGTATTTATATATTGGCAGGAGAAATATACAAATGGGATTCTGAAAAATTCTTATATGTATAAATACATAATTTGTATATACTTACTTTATTTGTATATTCACAAACGAAATATATAAACGGAAAGAAATACTCAAACCGCAACCTACATAGCAAACGAAACTGTAGTTACGATGCAATTATCGAAACTATATATTTACGTTTGCTATTTCTAAAAGTAGTGACAAAAACTAAATGGTGAAAGGTCATACAATTTCAAGGTCCATATCCATTTATCCAATAGTCAGCCCATTTTCTTGGGCTAAAAGTACTCGTGTTAACCCGGCCCCATATAAACTAAGGCCCATAATCTAAACTGGGCTTGCAACTTAACCCCAACCGTTTGTTGAAAGAATGAGGGTGTGTTTGGTACGAAGGAAAATGTTTTTCTATAAAATGTTTTCCTGGAAAACAAGTAGATTTTGGACTTATTTTCTCATGTTTGATTGGTGAGTAGAAAATATTTTTCGTGTGTTTGATTTATGAATGAAATTAATATTTTAGGGGGTTGGGGGAGGGATCGGGTAAACACATAAAATTTTAAAATTGAAAATATTTTTTTAAAATTGATGTTTTTCGAAGAAAAAAATGCAATTTGCAATAGATTGAGGTCATGGATAATAATGCAAATATTATGACGTCGGTCGATACCTAATTTGATCTGGACGATTGTCTTGACCTTGATGGTAGTTTATTATACAATAGCAATTTAATTCTTAGTCAATTGTATTATTTTAAACAAAAATAAGATATTGTGTGACACATTTAAATATTATATACTATAAAAGAAAATACAATCCCTTATAAATCCTAAATTTACGTACTATAAATTATTGAATTAAAAAAAAAAATTCATTGAAGAGAGGGGACTAATTACCATCATAATCTTGTAATATCACATGTATGTTGGGTCATTTAACGGCTTCTTTTTTTAATCGTGTCCTTTTCTCCAATGACTTTTATAATGTCTCACAAATTATTCCATGTGATGAAACGTCAATGTCATAGAGAGGTGCTAAAACTCCACAACCATTCAAATCAACAGTAACAAAACAAATAAATATAATGCATTATTCAATCGCATATTAATTGTTATATTTTGCTTTTCAAAAGTTCAATTATACTAATTTTGATTAATTTTTTATAAATATTTTTATCAATATATAATGAAAAAAAATGTACTTTCTAATCTAAAATATTAAAAGTAATCTAATTTAATTTAGCTTTTAAAATTAAGCAAATTGACTTTAAAAAACTGAAAAATTTATGATAACTAATATAGAACAAAGGAAATGATATTTTATAAGAGCAACTTTTTAGGAATAACGAATATGAAAATTTATTAGCGCTCTATAGTTACTATTTTGCTATTTGTGCCCCTTGACCAAATTATGTTTGCTATAGAGCATATGATTTGTATAAATTGTGGTTATTTCTGAAGATTAGATGCTAATTATCTTTATCTATGAAAATTGTGGTTATATATGTATATGTTCTTTGTGTTTAGCAAGAGTGGCGAGCGAGATTGGGAGAGAGAAGAGAGAGGTGAGCGAGAGAGAGCAAAGAGTGGATAAAGGTGAATTGTGTATGTATATCGGTTAAATAATTGTATATATGTAACAACTATGAATATGTATCAATGATTGAGTTTGTATAGCTGCATAAAATTTGAATCCATGTACAATTGAATTCGATTAAAACATATGCTTTTATATATCGAATCTCTCTCAATTTAAACAAACAACAAATTATAGAGTGTATTTTGTATGGTTTGTGGTTGTATAAAGCGAATGAGAGAGAAAGAGAGGCAAAAGAGAAGTGAGATAGGAAGATTTGTATTTGTATAATTATAAGTATATAGCACGAAAAAATATTTATTTGTATATACGATCTCTCACTCTTTATACAGATACTGACACAAATTATACATTTGTGTTGTATAAAGTGAGAGGCGAGGAAGACTGAAAAAAGAGGAGAGTAGCAAGTGAAATTCCAAAGAGAGGGGAAAGAGGCGAATGACAAAAAACTTGTTGGGGCCTGAAATTAAATGAGATTGCACCTTTAACAATTATTTTGAATTAATAATTGACTATAATATACAATTTTCCCAGTTTAATAACTCGATCAACAAGAACTAAGAATATTACTATTGATATGTAATTTTCAATTATATTGCTGAATATTATTAATAAAATAACCCCGCTTTAGGTGGACTTGATTGGATTTTAAATTGTTTATAGAGATTTAGAAAACACACATATATATATATGAGTTTTGATAAATAATTTTATGACAGAAAAAAGATCTCATATGTTGTTACTTATAAAACTTAGGATACAAATTAAAATTAATATCTATATGAAATTAGTAATTATTAACACCAGATCAAGTAGTTCTTCTTTTCTAATTATAAATTATTAATTAACAAAGGTACCTTTGTATTTTATAAAATCAAGGGTGGACTTACAAAAAGTGGACAATTATATGGGGTATACGTCAATTAAACACAATTTAATAATGTTGAATGTATAAAAATAATAACAGTTGAATAAACAACTAATATTTTGGTTCTTACAGTTGAATCAAACAGAAAAAACGTGTGTATTTAAGGTTTGTCAGTAATTTCATTAAAAAAAAAAAGTCAGAAAATATAAAATATATGTCGGTTTATAAGAAAACAGTCAAACAAAAGATTGCTTTTTGAATTTCTTTATTTTTAAAAAATAACTATTTAAAAAATAATTTATCACCTTTAACATATAAAAAGTTAAATTTCTTCATTACAAAACAAATAATTTATTTGCGTTATAATCTTTTATTTACCCCAAATTTTATATGTCTTCAAAATATAGTCATATCCACTCGATAATCACACTATTATTTTATAGTCATATTATAATTTGTTTCAAAACCTAATTGCTAGTTATATATTTGCATAATCCATCTACCTGATTTGTTTTTTTGTTTTTCTTTTATATGGTGAAAAAATAAATTAAATAAAAATCTTAAAATTATTTTCGAGTAATGTGGTTTAAGTTTGTTAAAAAAAAAAATTTCATCTTCTTAAATATACTATTCCAAAATATTAAGACTTTTTATCAACACACTTATTTTCCTCCATTTGTGCTATTTAATCATAATTTTTTATCGTACAATAATTTTTTGATTTACATCCGTCAATTATACTATTTTGTAATGTATTTGGATTGCGATATTTATTCCATGATTAATGCTCCACAATTCTTATTTCTATATGTGCAAGTTCACCATTGTCTTATTGGTTTCTATAATTAGGGAAGTTTATAATTACACTCAAATTATTTTCTATTTTAATGAAATATATTTTTCTTTCTTTTGGGATACCATATTTCACTTGCATGAGGTCCATTATTAAGTGAAAAATCCCTTTCAAGTGTTTTAAAAAGAAAAATGAAAAGTAAAGATTTTTGGTATCTTCCCAACCTCTTACTATGGTTAAAAATAATTCATATATTTTCACTTTGTTTTAAATTATTTATCATAATTTTTTTTTAAACTCTTAAGAAATATTAATTAGGATGAGTTGTAAACGATTTTATCCTTTATTGATATCTGATTTATAATTGAGATATTTATAATCTTCGAGAATAATTCCTACTAAAGGGAAAAAGAAAAAAAATTAATTAATTTTATCACTATTTATACCTTTGAATTTCATATTTGAAGTTGTCTACCTCATATTTCTAAAACATGGCTATTTTTTAAAAATTCATTCTTTCTCTTTTTTTTTTTTTTATCATCCTAATGTATTTTCTGCAATCATCTATTCCTGATTATGGATAATTAATAAAAAATATTCTTTTTAAAATATTGGTTATTTTTGAAATAAAAGAGTTCTTTCTTCTCAAAGTTCGAAATAACTAGCTATTATATAAGGATGATCATAATAAATAACTATTTTTATAAATCACAATAAATAATTTTAAATGGATAATTGGAGTAATAAATTATGACATATTCAGGAAATAAAGCCTAATTACGGTTGTTGTTTTAGTATTACTAGCTCCAATTGGATTTATTTGTTGAATATTTTTCAATCTATTTTTTTTTTTGATAAATTGAGAAAAAATAATTTTTCTTTTTTTTTAATTATATTTTTAATTTATTAACATTAAATAGTATAATTAGTAAATATGTTTCAAATCTAATAAACTGATAATGATAAAATAATAATCTCGTTGTATCAGTTATTATTTTCTTATCGGATATGTTTAAAAAAAATGCGGAGTACAATGCTTGAAAAGCTATGGTAATAATAATGGTGTTTTATTTAAGAAGGAAACATTAACAATGTTTGCTAATTAATATGTTGACAATTGCATCAATTTTAAATTAGCTTCGTAATATTCCAAAGCCAAACAAGTGCACTGGTATGGACGGTATATTTATTTATATTAAAAAATGAAGGGATATTGTTTATTATTATTATCCACATAGCACACCTAGTTAACATGTGTTTTCAATTAACAATTATATTATCTAATAATTTATATGAAACGACTAATTTAATATATATTATCACGTGAACTAATTTATTAGTTCCGAAACAAATCTTAAAAAATTATGGAACATCCATTTTTTTCCTTTTTAAATTCCCCAAACTTGTCCATTGGAAGGTCTAGACTTGAGGTTTAATAAAGACAAGTTGATATTAGAAAGGTTCATATTTCTCAAACATTATAATAATGGAGATAAAATGATTTATCTTTCAAAATCTCTAGAACATTTGACCCCCCCTTCCTCCCCCTCCCCCCCCAAAAAAAAAGGAAAAGGGAAAAAACAGAATCAAATCTGAATAAACATTTGAATATTAAGATTTGCATTAAGATTCAGGTGTTTTAATACGAATACACGTCTAAATATTAAAATGTGGTCTCTAAATCTAAACATTAAATAATTAATGGTGTTTAATTGTTGTTTATCAAGGTTTTTAATGAAGAGATAATACTTCAAATTATGATTATTAAAACTTTTAAAAATAAATTTCATCAAAAGTTATATATTTTGCTGAAATGAAAAATTTATAATATTTTATTAATATGATGTTTAATTCCACTTTTATATTCAAATATTGAAAACAAATAACATTACTTACTTATTGTTCAGATTTAGAGATCACATCTTAATATTCAGATGTGTATTTAGATTAAAACATCAAAATCTTAATGCAAATCTTGATATTCAGATGCGTATTCAGATTCAAACCTCTTAATCTAATTTAAATGAGCATGAATGTTGTTAAGAGTCTCCTACATATATGATTCATTCAAATCTCTTCAGACCCATTAAGAGTTTTTTTTTAAAAAAAAATAAAACAAATAAACTAAATGGGTTGAATCATTCAGATTCATACCTAAAAATCAAACGTACATAATAGATTGAATCTGAATGATTAAGATTCAGATTTCCATTAAATGCAAACAAATGGAACCTTAATTACAATTTACTTTTACTCAATAAATCTTGAGAGAGATAAATATGATGAAAACATATATGTTAAAATAAAACTATGAGTAAATAAAAGTAAATTAATTAATTTTAATTAGTAATATTTTCTTGAGGAGAATTCAAATAATGATATATAACAGATTAAATAATTGAAATGTATAAAATTAAAATCTTTTTTTTTAAAGTAAACACACCTCGATGACGAATTTAACATTTTCATTCAAAAATATTTATTTTATTATTAAAAAGATAATTTATAGTTATATAAATATTTATAATTTGTTTTAAATTTAAAATCTTTTTTCTTTTTTAATCATTATTCAAATCAACTAACATTGCATAAACGGAAACTTTTTATCTCCTACTTTTTATGATAAATCTCTTAAATATAAATTCAATATTAATTCAATTATAATACAAATACGAAACACCAAATATCGACCGGTGACGATAAAGAAAGGTGAACACATGATGGATTTGTTTAACAATAATATCATTTCAAAAAAAGAAAAAAAAAAGAGTAAACCATCTTTTTTTGACTCTTGTGATTCACCACAATTCATTACGTATGGGCGGTGATAATATGACGATATAATAATATGAAGTATACTGTATATATTTAATGTCTTTTATATATATATATATATATATAACCTAAAGTTATCATAATACATAAATATGATCAATAATTTAATTTTAATTGACAGTGACATATTAGCCCCTATATGACGTTTTAATAGCAATTTTATATTCTACACAGTATCCTACAGATATTATTTCAAGTAGGATGCGTGTGTGGTGTGTTTATTTTCTTTAATTTTATACAAATTTAAGTAAACTCAAAATTAAAAAACATAAATATTAATTGAAACCAAATTAAAATACATTTTTATATATGTATCATGCCTAAAATTAAATCGATGGATGGACTGATAGGGACTTAACCATAAAAGAATTATTATTGTTAGTGGTGAAACAAAAAGTTGTTTTTTTTCTTTCTTTATTTATACTTCTATTAAAAAAAAAAAGAGAGAGACTTTCGAGGCCCTAAAAATGATAGATTGGGAGGCTAAATTTGCCACGAAACTTATAGATTCTATTATGTTTTGGATTAGTTAAAAAGATTAGGTGAATTTAGAAAACCAAAAAATGATTAGAAAAAAACATTATAGCGTTGAAAGAAAAGTGATAATATATACTCTTTCAGTTTAATCGATGATTCTGTATATGTCATATGAAAAAAAACTAAAGAATTATATTACAATTCAAACCATAATAACAAATATACATCAATATATCAAAAAAAATTTCATGATTGAATTATATAAATTTTATTCATGACTGAATTATAGATCATTATCTTTAATTTTGTTTTTGAAGAATATATCGAATCAACATAATCAGATAATATAAAATCAAAAGAATTATACAATACGAAATTTTGTGGTGCATAAAAATCTTAATTCAATAAAAATACCTAATATCACATGGAGAAAGAAAAGGAAAGACTTTATGCGCACCACCTATATTCAAAGAGTCTCACTTTTGCAATAATGTAGACTTTAATATATGCTTTAATAATATCATAACATATAGTATAATTTCAAAAATAAAATAAAACTTCAAGTTCACTCAAAAGGCACGAGCTATTTTACTTGACTTTTTTTTTTGTTTTCGAGTGTTGTGCGGCTATCCGTACGTTATTTGGTAAGAAATAATATATTTAATTTAAATCAGAATTTTAAAATCTTTATTTTATAATTTTTTGTTACAAATTTTTCGTTTTTTTTTAAATTATTGTTTTTGTTTATACTGATATTTTATTTTTTTAATTCCCTAGTTCTTTTGCTTTTACTAAAATTTACGTTTTAATTGCACTCAGATTTGCTTGCTTTTGACTACACTCGAACATGTACTAAAAACATAAACAATATGCACTATGCACTTTGATTTATTAAAAGGTATAATTCAAGCTTTGAAAATAATTTTTTTTAAAAAAAAGTGATCATCCTATTAAATTAGTTCGTCTTAATGAACAAGAATTTTATTTTTAATATCAAACTTAATTAGATAAAAAAAATATAAAAGAAATTTATATGGAGTGAGAGAAGAGTAGGTTGAAATTATTTTTTTTATCAGAGATTTTTTCTTTATTGAGTAAATAGAAAATTAAAAAGAAAAAAAATTATTAACGATTAATTTTTTCTTTTTTTATTATAATAATGAGATATTTTCTCATAATTAAAGATTCTTAAATAGAGTCTTGCTGTGAGCGACAAAAAAAAAGAATAATATAATGACAACCATAAAACAAAGATAGTATTATTTATTATTCTCTTTTTATTATTTGACATAAATCTCTAGACAAGAAAAGGCAAAAACGTACTCTATCTTGACCAAAAAAAGAAAAAGTACAACACGCTAAATTTACTATTTATATTTTCATGTAATTAATTTTTTATACTACTAAATTAAACCTCTTATAATATACTAGTATTATTTTTCTTAAAAATTTATTAATTTACTAAATTAAGCTTTACTAAAATAGTTGCAAATTGTTAGCGCAAATCATCCTAACTTGATAATGAAAAAAAATAAATACACATCTATGTTCTTTTTGTTTCTTATTTTAAATTAACTTGTTAATTAACCATCCAAAACTTCCAAAAATACTTTTAATTTTTTTGTTAATATTGATTATTGATAAGTTCTTATCGGTAAATTATATTAAGAGGCTCTTAATAAGCTTATTCAAAATTTACTCTTATACTATTAATAAATTAAACATTGTATAACAAATTATTAGAATTTAATCCACGGATTAAGCGTACTAACATAGATATATATTATCACATATAATATCGACTTTATAATGAAAAAATTATCTATAATCGTGAGTGAAAGTCAAATATAAATAATATTTTTTTAGCAGTAATATTTTTGTCGTAAAAATATTTAGCAATTATTGAATTAACATTATCACATTCAAATTTGCTAAAGCCTTTCGAGATATTTATATAAAAAGTTGATTATAAATATCAATATTTATTATTGCCGCTAAATAATCCCTCAAAATTCTTTATTTGTTTATATTTTAACCTCTTGACAATATGAAAAAATATATGATTTTTTCCTATTTTAATCGCTTAATTATCTTTTTCTTTCCATTCCTTTTTAATTAACTTGTTAATTAACAGCCTTATACATCCAAAAAAATACTTATATTTTTTGTTAATCCACTTTTTTGGAACACAATCTCGTCTGGTCCTAAACTATTCAGATAATCTTTGTTTTCTTTATTAATAATTTTCAATATAATGTCCACTTTACGTGAGATTAGGCTAACCTAAAATACTTTCCTAACATTTGGTAAAAAATATTAGATTCGTTTTATATTAGGGAAATCAAAGTTGGCTATATATCTTGCTTCCTTCGTCCGTTTTACTCGTTCATATTAGATTGGTATATACTCATTCATATTAGATTGATATATCTTTTACTTTTTCTGTTCAATTATTGATTTCACATATTTCTCGAGAGATTATAAATAAAAATATTTTATTATATCATCCTTTAAATATTAAAAATACAATATATTGAAAAATATAATACAAAAATGACTATTATTAATAATCAGAATAATTAGAAACTACACGTAAAATTATTCATTGATTTCATTAAGTGAACAACTATTATTAAACGGAGAAAGTAAAAAAATAATATATTTTATTATATCATTTTTATTAATCACAGGTTATCTAAATATTGAGAAATGAGTATTAACTTTTAGCAACAAGAATAAAATAGATACAAAAACCTCTTTTGGTAGAAGAAATAAATAATCACAAAATTAGCTTTAGGGTGAATGTATTGAAAAATTGCATGATTAATTATCTAATAGTTAGTTATTGTAGAATCAGACTGTTATTTTTATTCACATTAAACATGAGATGTATTTTAATCTTTATATAATTAAACAAGTAATATAATATTATTATTTTAGCATAATGAATAAATAACAATGGACGGAAGGGTGGAAAATAGGAAAAAAAGTTAAATTATTCAAAATAGTACGAGATTTTCTCTAATCTTGAATCTAAGAAAATATTAAAGCCATTAAATCTCCAATACTTGTTGCTAAAAATCCGTGTAAATAATAATTAAAAAAAAATGAAAACTCAATTACAATTGATGTATATATAGCTGACTGTTGATAGAATCATCAGCGGTAACGCAATTGGCGCTTCATTCTCTCTTTACATAATTACAGAATTTTGTAAAAGTTTTAAAGATTAGTCGATTTCTTGAAGGTGGGGTTTTGTATAGATTGATGAATAGTAATATATAAGAGAAAAGAGGAAATTTTGAGAGGTGGGTAATGATGAGAAAGCAAGAAGATATAGAAAATGAAGGAGTTGGGGTAATGGTAATGGAAGATGGGAAGGATTTAGAGAGGAATATTTCATCTGAGGGTGGTTTTAGAGAGCCATTGCTTAAATCAAAGAGTAGAGTCAATAATACATCACAAATTGCTATTATTGGAGCCAATGTTTGCCCTATTGAGAGTCTTGATTATGAGTATGTTTAAATATGATTTTATTTATTTGTAGTTTGATTATTTTTGTTCTCACTGTAAAAAAAAAGTGACGGGTTGTTTATTTTTTCTGTTTTTCTTTGATTCTTGAATCTTTTTGAACATTTTCTTGAATTGCTTTGCATGGTGTTGGATCATCTGGTTCAAAATCATGGACTTTTCATTCCCTCTCTTTGGGGAGAGGTATCTTGGAAGGAAGGGTAGAGAGGTTGTTTCCGATAAAGCCTCGTCTCAAGGAAGAAAAATAAGCTAGATGAGTGAATCAGGAGATTGCTGAGAAGGAAAAAAAGGAAAAAAAGTTAATAATAGGAGGAGAGCTCTAGAAAATCAAGAACCGTTTATGCATTAACCTTATAGTCTCTGTTGTTAATCACATACTGGGGTGTGTTGCTTATAATTGGAATCATCCCCATTGCTCTAACAACAAGGTAGTAGGTAGTGGTCCCTGCCTGTGAATTTTTAAGGGCTGAAATTCTCGGTGAAGTGTGGGTAATGGACATAATCTCATGTTGCTTTAAAACTTTTGAGCTGAGTACAGGTTCTCAAATCTCAGACCTTCTGTTCTGACTTCTGATCATTGTTTATCGGTCTACTTCATGATATTTTCCCTGTGATATTGATTGTAGTTAATGAGATGCAGATTTGGAGAAGTAAAATATCTACTTTGTAATAGTTCCAGCCTTCTTAACTAGGAGAAATGAAAAGCATAGAGCCGCATGCTAAGTACTGTTACTCGAATTGCTTGCTTCTGTTATTGTTTTCATCTTTGATGTTTCATATAACATATAAAAATACTGTTCCTAAGATCTTCTTTGGTCATATCTGTTGAACAATTTTAACTAAATCTTTTCATCTATCTGGAATCACTGGAAATATCTCAGGGTTCTCTGATTTTGGCATTGCTTATTCATTTTTTGCAGCATTGTTGAAAATGACCTATTCAAGCAAGATTGGAGATCAAGGAAAAAGGTCCAGATATATCAATATATATTCCTTAAGTGGACACTCGTGCTTCTTATTGGATTGTTTACAGGACTTGTTGGTTTCTTTTTAAACATAGCAGTGGAAAATATTGCTGGCTTTAAGCTTCTGCTTGCTAGTGATTTAATGCTCGAGGATAAGTAAGTACAACTTTCATCTACCAAAATAGCTTCTCAACATATGTGGTAACTTTGAACTGATCTATCTAGTATAAAACGTCAAACACAAATGTGAAATTGAATGAATTTTCAAGCTATGAAAACTTGCAACCGGCATTGTTCAAATTACTTCAAAACGGTGAACAATGCAATTGTACCTTTTTCAAGACTGAGTTGCAACTATTGAGTGATGTCATATTTAAGATGCCTGAGGAGTCTTGACCATCTTACAGCCTAATTGTTTCTGATGCATATCAGTTTTATAGTATGCAAACTGCACAACAGAATAGCAAAGCAGTTCTGCACACATTTCTTACTATACCTTTAAAGAATAGTTCTTGTGCATCAGGAATAGGAATATGAGATGGATGAAAAAGTGTGCAAAGAAAGGCAAAAGCAAACATAGTTACTAATTGTTCCAGCATGCTTGCATCCTTTTAAGTTAGAAGGAAAATGTGAGTTAATGTAGATATCATGGATACCTTTTCTCATTGTTGCGTGGGTACCAATAGTCCAAGCAATTTTTGATATCCTTACTAGTTAGAAGGATAGTTTCTGGTTTGTTTCCTGTACGTCTGAAGTAACTTTTCTTTGATTGCTAAACTTCTTTGAAGTTACTATAAAGTGATTTTAGTTCCACTGCAGGTATTTCCGTGCATTTGCTATTTTTGCAGGTTGCAATTTGGGTCTTGCAACTTGTGCTGCCATCCTATGTGCATGTATTGCACCTGCAGCTGCAGGGTCAGGAATTCCTGAAGTTAAAGCATATTTGAATGGTGTGGATGCTCATTCCATTTTAGCTCCTAGTACTTTATTTGTAAAGGTGGGTCTTTCTCTCTCTCCCGTCATGTTCCATATTTGAATGCCCACATGGGTGATAGAGCATCCTTATCAAACTGATGTAGGGAATTTCACCTTACTTGTCACAATTCAAATATCAATGCTTAGTTTTTCAGGCACAGCTGATGTACTTTGAGAGGAAGAGAGCGCTGGTATACAGGGAAGGGATGGGGCAGATAGCATAGGGAATAAAAAATGAGTTTCTGTATAAACATGGGCTGAATGTGCAAATTGTTGTAATTAGAAAACCTTTCCTAGCTGTAAGACTCAGAATCTTTTGTCTCAAAATAAAGGACCTCCAAATAATTATTTATTCATCACCCATAGAAGTATATGTTTATGGATGTTATTTTAATACTCTATAAACATGCATATTTTGTATGATACACTCCAGTTATGTGTTGTTTTTTGCCTTAGCATGACATTGAATAAGTAATAACAGAATGAACTTCCGAAGAGGAAAATTGACTGACTCAGTTATATGACCTGTTTTATATTTTCATTTATCAAACTGTTCCGTTGAATTGATAATCCATCCATGCTTGCTTTTCATTCTTCATCCTTTTGTTTGATTTCTCTGTCTAGTATTATATTGAACTATCAAAATTTTGATGCGGATGCTTAAATACCTTTGTTATATAGAAATCCAACTGTCATTCCTCTAGCAGACTCAAATGATACTTCTGCTTGTGGTTCTGTGGGTTGGAAGTCTTTCAACCTGTAATGCTTTATTTTAGCATTTGATATTCTCATTTGCTGAAATCTATTCATGGAAACACTAATTCATATGTATTTTACACCGACAGATAATTGGTTCTGTTTTGGGTGTTTCTGCTGGATTTGTTGTTGGTAAGGAAGGACCCATGGTCCACACTGGCGCTTGCATAGCTAACTTACTTGGGCAGGGCGGCTCCCGCAAATATCATCTGACGTGGAAGTGGCTGAGGTATTTTAAAAATGACCGTGACCGCAGAGATTTGATCACTTGTGGTGCTGCAGCTGGTGTTGCAGCCGCTTTCCGTGCTCCAGTTGGTGGTGTTCTTTTTGCTCTCGAAGAAGTAGCCTCATGGTCTGTGTTCCTCCCTTCCTTCACCACCACAAACTCTCTTTCTCTCTCTCTCTCTCTCTCTCTTTGTTTTTAATTTATTAATGAGGCTAAAGTGAAAATATCTAGGTACAAGTTCCTATTAAATGGTTGGTCTATGAATTGGTAAATTGAGTAGGAAGAACATCTGAGTAGTTCAATGGGCTGATGTGTGAAGGGTATTCCTAATACGTGTTTTGTTGAATGCATGCTCAATTGCATTTTGACTGTAAATTACAACTTTTTTCTATTTTTATCTCTGCTTATTAATTCAGACGATTGATGGCATTCAATGGACAATGCTGGAGAAGAACTTCTCTATGTCTCCTGTGGTTTCAGGAATGCATTTGACATGTTAGAGATTTTGAACAATTAAATTCTGAATAGAAGGGTTTGTGAATAATCTGAATTTATTGTCTGTCAACCCACTCACAGAGAGTGGGAGTTACTGCATCGATAAGCTGTGAACTTAAGGTTTGCAGGTATAGTTTCTAACCATGGTCTCCACTCTCCACCTATTCCCAAAGATACTGTCATTGTTTGATTTGGATGAAAAAACTTAGATATGATGGATGTAGGATGTGCTGTGTACACAAGGTTGTCAAAGATTCAACATCATGTGGTTCTGTGGCTTTAGTGAACCTTCTAAGGAAAAGATACCAATAATCCATTTGAAGATGCTATCATTTTCCAGTTCTTTTCTTGTTGATTACTAGCTTATAGTCATTATAAGAAGTTGCAGTCTTAAATATTCAACTACTCTATTTTATGTTTTAGGTGGCGAAGTGCTCTACTTTGGAGGACTTTCTTCACAACTGCTATAGTAGCTATGGTGCTCAGATCTTGCATTCAATTCTGTCGGAGTGGGAACTGTGGACTATTTGGTCAAGGAGGTTTGATAATGTTTGATGTGAATTCAGGATTTCCTAATTATAACACTGTAGATGTACTGGCGGTATTGACAATTGGAGTTCTTGGAGGCCTTTTAGGAAGCCTTTATAATTATCTTGTGGACAAGGTCCTGCGGACTTACAGCATCATTAATGAGTAAGTCTCTTAGTTTTTCTGTCGCAATATGTTTAGTTACCTCAAGTCCTTAACTCCTGTTACTATTTATTACAAAGCAACTTTATAAGTGTGCATGTCCTAACCTTGGGAAATTAACTGCAAAATTTTCCTGAAGCATGTCTCGCGCTTCTTGTTTTATGCTGCTGTTTTTAATCCTTTTGTGCCTTTCTTTTGGAGATGGGATTTGGAGTAGATAAATACAACTGTTCCATAACGTGGGTTATGGTGTGTAAAAAGGCGGATCCAGGATGTCAACTTAATGAGTTTTCAGTTTGGAATTCTACCACAGTCCATCTTATATAATGGGTTCCCAATCTATTTTTTTGTATTATTTTAGTTGATATTTTAACACAGACAGGGTCTGAGGCACTAGGTTGGCTTGGATGGGTAAAAGCATATTTTGTCTGGACATATTATCAAATCTCACTAACATTAGTTTTAAAAAGCTAACTAATATTCCTTTGCTATTTTCTATCAAAACCTACTTGTTAAAGTTCTTCCTTTCCCAAGTTAGTTGATGGCTGTCAAAGATATCCCTTGTTTATGTCTTACCTTTATATTTTATATATGGTATCACTTTTACCACTGGCTATCACATCATGTTTATTTTTCATTTTCCAATAAGGAATTCAAGAATTTGAATATTCGTTGTGCTTGAGCTTTGGCTGCTGTTTTTGATTTTTCCATTTAGCTGATATCTTGCAATGGATTGATTGCAGGAGAGGTCCTGCTTTCAAAATCATGCTCGTAATGACCATTTCGATCCTGACTTCTCTTTGTGCATATGGTCTTCCATGGTTTGCAAGTTGCACACCGTGCCCCGTAGGCTTGGAGGAAAAATGTCCTACTGTAGGTCGCTCTGGAAACTATAAGAATTTCCAGTGTCCGGCTGGGCATTACAATGATCTGGCCTCCCTGTTTATGAATACCAATGATGACGCCATCCGCAATTTGTTTAGTGCAGAAAATTCAAGTGAATTCCACCTTTCTACACTTTTTGTCTTCTTCGCTGGGGTATACTGCCTTGGCATTATTACCTATGGAATTGCTATTCCCTCTGGGCTGTTCATTCCTGTCATACTTGCTGGAGCCTCATATGGACGTCTTGTTGGAAGTGTCTTAGGTTCGGTCTCTAATCTTAATAATGGCCTGTTTGCGCTCCTTGGGGCTGCCTCCTTCCTTGGTGGTACTATGAGGATGACAGTATCACTCTGTGTCATACTACTTGAGCTCACCAATAATCTGCTAATGCTTCCGTTGGTGATGCTTGTTCTCCTTGTATCAAAAACTGTGGCCGATAGTCTTAACAAGGGTATCTATGACCAGATTGTGCAAATGAAAGGCTTGCCTTACTTGGAAGCACACGCCGAGCCTTACATGAGGCAATTGGCTGCAGGAGATGTTTGTTCTGGGCCTTTAGTAACATTTTCAGGTGTTGAGAAGGTAGGAAACATAGTACACGCTTTGAAGTTTACTCGACACAATGGGTTTCCCGTGGTTGATTTACCACCATTCTCAGACGCGCCAGAGTTTTGTGGGCTTGTTTTAAGGTCACATTTAGTTGTTTTGCTCAAAGGAAAGACATTCACGAAACAAAATGTACTGAGTGGCTCCAATACTCTGAAGAAGTTTCATGCATTTGATTTTGCGAAGCCAGGATCAGGGAAGGGGCTTAAGTTTGAGGATTTGTCCTTCTCCCCCGAGGAGATGGAAATGTATGTTGATCTCCATCCTATCACAAATACATCTCCATACACAGTAGTGGAAACCATGTCTCTGGCCAAAGCTGCAATTCTTTTCCGTGAACTCGGTCTCAGACATTTGTGTGTCGTCCCAAAGACTACCAAGGTAAATCTATCTTCGCCCTTCTCATCCCCGACTAGTTACCTGATACAACTGGTTAAAATACACACATAGTTTGAAATGAGAGACTTGCATGACATTACAAAATCATAAAAACAACCTCTCTACCTTACAAGGTAGGGGTAAGGTCTGCGTATACTCTACCCTTCACAATCACATCGAGTATGTTATCATTCTCAAGATTTGTTTCTTTTAAAAATTTGCAGAGAAATCCAATAGTTGGAATCTTGACAAGGCATGACTTCATGCCAGAGCATATAAAGGGACTGTATCCACATTTGGTCCATCACAAGTAATCAGGAGAAAATAACTACTCTTTCAACAAGCAAACGGCAATTTAGAGAAGTGTTTATATACACACTCCACCATTGAGCTCTCTGTACAATCTTTCTTAATTTTTATTTTATTGTTAAATGAATTTTGAAGAAAGATGATCTTAGCAGCACATGAAGCAATTGCAATTTTTTTTTTTTTGGATTGCTAATCAACAAAAAATGTGTTCAGATTGTTAGTTTCATAAAATACGTGAGAGGATTAAATTTTGCCGAAATTTGTGAAGAAAAAAAAAGCATTTTCTTTTGCAATCTTTAATGTAAAAGATCAAAGAAGGTTCAAATTATTTGTCTTGATTTATAAAATAGTTCTATCAAATTATGTCATTTTTAATATTTCAAGATGAAAGATTAATTGTTCTTTTATATATATATATATATTTTATCTTTAGTAATAATTATTCTTGAAAGTAACCTAACACCTCACTAGAGTAACATTTAACGGTTAAATATTATTTTTCTGTCTATCCGAGTTCCACTGTATTGATGTCGTTGTTTATTCATTTTTTGGGTGATCATTCTGAAATGAACAGCGACGGATTCCCTATCGAACCAGAAAATTAGACACCTTACATTCTAAACTCTGACAATTAGAACAACTAAATCAAGCTTCAGAAAATATTTTTTTTTTTGCTTTCTATTCTATCTAACATTGTCTATTTTTGAATATATACACCTATTAAGAAAATAATGATTGACATAGTGAATTTATTATTTTATCTAAATTAATTATGAATTGAATGAATAAAAAAACTTGCAAAATTTTTAGAAGTTTTACTTTTTTTTTCAAAGTAATTAATTATGGATATAATTGATAAAAATTTATATTTTTTGATTTTTCAAAATTGACAAATAATTAAGAATAAATAAAAATAAGTAAATGGTCAACTAATAGAGATGTCAAGAGTATATATTAAGATGTAAATAGTAAGAAAATAATAAAAATAACATTTTTACCAAGAGTGTAAAAGAGAAATAAATCATAAAATATGACTGGATCAGTTATCTAATGTGCATCACAAAATAAACAAAATTCAATAAATCATATTTTCATCAAAAAGGTCTAAATATGATTTATCTCTTTTTTTTTTTTAAAGAAAACAAATACAACGTAAATATTAATAATTTTATAAATTTATAAAATTTCACAAATGAAAGAATAGAAAATACATAATTTGAGGAACTAAAAATGGAAATTTCTCTTGATTTAATTCATCAGATAAAATAGTAGTAGTACGTACAGGCGCATATTAGTCGGTTGATATATACACACTAATTTGTAGTAACCGCCGAGATGACAGTCCAACGATCAAAATTCTAAGAAAAAAAACAACAAAATTCTCTTCACAAAAATAATAAAAACCTAATATAACAAATCAGAAAAAGCATTTTCATTATCGCCATTTTCGGTATCTGTTAAATCTCCATCCCTTCTTCGCCGTGAACCTCCATTGCATTGTTCGGTGCAATTTCAGTGAAGGATTATAATTTGCATGTAATAATAATGTATGCAATTTCAGTGATCTGATTGTGTAGTTTTGGTATTGTATTGTGCGGACGGAGATTGTGTGATTTGGTGGTGAAGCGGATCAATGGAAGCGATCGAGGAATTGGAGCAGCTCGGCGATGCGATGAGGCAAGCCGCTGCGTTGTTAGCCGATGAGGATGTCAATGAAGCTGCCGCATCGAATAAACGGCCTTCAACGTTTCTCAATGTAGTGGCGCTAGGCAATACTGTATGTTTTATTTTCTCTGCAATTACTACATGATTTGTCGAGATTGCTTCTGTATATTGTATGATGATCTGTCTATATTATTCCCTAGATGCAATGCCACATCGTGTGGGAGAATTTTGGAAGTATTACATGCCTATTTTTCTATGAATCAGTATTTGCAAACTTGATGGAAATATGGGCTTATAGTATTTGCAGTCACGTGCTCATGGAATCAGCACTAGCATTCTCAGCGGACTATATATGATTGTCCAATAAATTTAACAGACTCACAGAGTTTTTTTGTTGTTGTTGAAAGGTCACCGCATACGGAGGAGTATTTAACAATGGCTTTAATTGTGTTTGGATTTTGTATACAAATATTGTGAAAATAATCTTCAAGTTAATTCTTCATTCACTCCTTGTTACTGTGTGGTTGATATATATCTAAATCTTTAACATCTCAGGGTGCTGGTAAATCAGCTGTATTGAACAGTCTTCTAGGACATCCTGCTTTGGTTAGTTTCATTTTTACTGATAATTCTATTTTTATATATATATATATATGGTAATAAGTTATTGCGACTGTTTGTTCATGCTTCTATATTGTTTTTACCTTGATGTGGACAGCCAACTGGTGAAGGAGGTGCTACTCGTGCTCCTATATGTATTGAACTTAAAAAGGATAGTTCCTTAAACAGCAAGTCAATTATCTTGCAAATCGACAGTAAATCCCAACAAGTCTCTGCAAGTGAGGCCTTCTCTCAAGCTGCAATATCCTCTATACATATTATAGTACAGTTCTCTATGAATCTATTTTCACTAAAGGCTTATAAATAGGTCATTCTCTGATCATACTTGTTCACTCTTTGGCCCAACAAAAGGTGCTCTTCGCCATTCTTTACAGGATAGACTAAGCAAGATCTCAAACAAAAGCCGAGACGAGATATATTTGAAGCTTCGAACTAGTACAGGTGTGTCTACTTTAGAAGTGGTATGGCTGTATATGCTTTGTTTTTGCCATGTTAGTCTAGTAGTAGTATTCTACACTTCGAAGGATACTAGGATTCTTCTGCTGATACTCTGTTATTTACTTTAGTTGAACTTCGGTATAGTACATGGTCCATAAACTAGTTTCGCCGTGCACCTCAAGTCTATTAGTAATTTTTTTTTTCCTGCGTTGTTAGTTAGTTGATGTTGGATCTATAAATTTGGATTGTCTTCTACTGATGTCTCTCTGTCCAAATTGCATGAGCAGATAGTTTTCTACTTATCTTTGTTGTTTTTGTGGTTTTACCTTGCTGTACAGCTCCTCCATTGAAGTTGGTTGATCTACCTGGAGTGGATAAGGGACATATTGATGATGCATTGGTTAGTGCAAGATTGCGCATTATGGATTCCATTGTAAAACTCACTTTCTTATAGGTGCTTAAAGGCTGTTCTTTTTTCCTTACAGAGTACATATGTTGCGCGCAGTGATGCCATATTACTAGTGGTTATTCCCGCTGCTCTAGCACCAGAAATTTCCTCGTATAAAGCACTTCGACTTGTGAAGGAGCATGATGGAGAATGTGAGTCGTACCATCAATACTTCAATTATTAGTTTCAAGGAAATACAATTTTCCAAAAAATATGTATTTCACAACAAATTTTCTTAACTTCTCCATATCTCATAATTGTTGAGAGCATATTTCGCAAATGCTTCAGGTACAAGAACTATAGGTATTATTAGCAAGGTAGATCAAGCAGCTTCAGATCCAAAAGTTCTTGCAGCTATCCATGCGCTTTTGCTAAACCAGGGACCACCAAGCACATCCGATATCCCATGGGTTGCTTTGATTGGTCAATCTGTTTCTATAGCTTCAGCCCAATCAGGAAATGTAGGCAATGATAATTCACTAGAAACAGCATGGCGTGCTGAGAGTGAAAGTCTTAAATCAATATTGACAAAGGCTCCTCAAAGCAAGCTTGGTAGGGTAGCATTAGTGGAGGTCCTTGCTCAACAGATCCGTAATCGAATGAAAGTCAGACTTCCAAATCTTCTCTCAGGGTAATGGCCTATTCCATTGCTTTAATTTCACTTTCTTGATTTATATTTGGTAAAACTAGTTTCGGAAGCATTTTTTTCAGTTTTTCTCAATTTAGTTTGCAAAGCAACACGTATTGGTCATTTCTTTTTCCCATTCTTTGGCCTCCACAAATCATGTAACAGTTGCAACAGGTTGCTCATCGTCGTATGCTTATTTGAGTTTCTAGTCTCAATATTCTCCCTTTGATCTATTTTTTTTTCATTAGCTACTTGTAAGGACACACAATTTAATCCTTACTTTATAACTCCTGCAGGCTCCAGGGAAAATCTCAATCAGTAAAGGATGAACTGGTAAAGTTTGGTGATCAAATGGTTAATAGTGGTGAAGGTACAAAAGCTTTAGCCCTTGAGCTTTGTCGTGAATTCGAGGATAAGTTTCTGGAACATCTTACAACTGGAGAGGTGAGTCTTGGAGTAGGAAAAAGAATGAAAGCCTAATGTCTCTTTTAAAGTTTATAGTCATGATACTGCTGACATGTTGCTTAAAGTTTCTGTCACAACAATTTGTCCGATTTAAAAGATAATTGTCCTTTGAGAAGTCAAGTGCTACTGGAAGTTCCTTTATTTATGTTTTACCTTTCCGTTGGTATATGTTTATTGACAAGCCGGTGGGAAATCTGTCTCTTTTTTTTTTTTTTTGAAAAAAGTCAAAAATATTTTTTATTGGCACAGTATAGGGTGTCAAAATATGTCAGTATTGAGTGTGTGATGCAGCCACATCAATCTATCAAGTTTTCTCGACTACCAATACAAAAGAGAATTCATCTATCAAGTTTCCTTTTTCAGTTTTTCGTTTATTATGTTAACCTAGAAAGCCCCTATGGCAATTGGGATCCATGATTGGTACACAGAACCATGTGCTGTTTTAGTTGTTTTTTTTTGTTAGAAGTGTTATCTCTTTGGGTATATTTATACTTACAGCATGTAAGCTAACTCTGTAGGGCGGTGGTTGGAAAGTAATTGCAAGTTTTGAAGGCAAATTCCCTGATAGGATTAAGCAGCTACCTATGGATAGACACTTTGAGTTAAAAAATGTGAAGAGGGTATATTTCTTAATCCATCATGGCTTCAGTTAAGTGCATCTTTATTGAATGATTCCTTATTCTTCATTTTCTTAAGTGAACCTTCCATGTTGACTGAAGGTTGTGCTGGAAGCAGATGGCTACCAACCTTACCTTATTTCTCCGGAGAAAGGGTTAAGGTCTTTAATAAAGACTGTGTTGGAGCTGGCGAAAGAACCTTCAACACTTTGTGTCGAAGAGGTGATCTCTATCCGATGTTATTCTGCTTTATCAAGGCAGTTGTTTGTTTTTGCTTGACCCATTTAGTAGTTTTAATTGTATCTCATCGTCCTTCCTTGACTAGTTTCTGATTGAGGCATAGTAGTTGTTGTCACTTTCCCCTGTTCTTGACAATCACCAAAAGGGAAAAGATGTAGGAAATCTTGTTGCAACTTTTATCTCTTTTTCCTGGCCTCATGCCACCACCTCATATCCTTTCCTCTTCCCCTTTACGACTTTTAGTTTCTTTGTTCATGGATTTCAATTATTTGGTTAACTAGAAAAAATGAAAATTCTAATATGATGATGGAATCATAGCTCCCATAAACATGATTCTATCAAGACAACGGTTGTTGTTAGTAGGACTTGTTGACAGTCTCTGCCTCCAGCCTATTTATACCCTTCCATTATTTGATTAAGTGATATCCTTGGGTAGTACTGATTTATTCCTATCTACTATGTTAATCAGAAATTATGCAATTTTGGCGGTACACAATTGTCTTTCAGAAGCATTTTGTTTTTTTCTTCTCCTTTCAATACCTTGGCTGGCCTTTGGCAATACACTCATGAAAAATGAACCCAACTTAATCAGAAATGTTGCATTTTTGGCACTATACAGTTGTCTTGCAGAAGTACTAGTTTTGTTCTTCAGAAATTATGGGTTCATTTTGCATGAGAGTGTTTCCAAAGGCCATCCAAGCTATTGTAGATAGCCTTTGGAAATACTCTCATGCAAAATGAACCCACATCAGTTGCAATGTTTATCTGTGCCTGAGACAGTTAGTGAGAAATTATGCTTCCTTGAACATTTCTCCAAGGACCTGTCCAAGTTACTTGTGTAATGTTCCTCTTTCTACATTCTAAAACGCTTTAGGAATTTTGGTAGGTGCACCGAGTACTTGTTGATATTGTCTCAAAAGCTGCTAATTCGACACCAGGTCTGGGAAAGTATCCTCCTTTTAAGCAAGAGGTGCCCATCATGCAGATCTGTCATTTTACAAGTTGAATCTTGTGATATTCTTTTCTTCTTATGGAAATAATTTATCTTAGGTAATTGCAATTGCGACTACTGCTCTGGATGGGTTTAGAACTGAAGCAAAGAATATGGTTATTGCACTTGTTGACATGGAGAGGGTTTATGTTCCCCCACAACACTTTATCCGTTTGGTGCAAAGGCGGTATGATCATAATCTGGTTTCTTTCGTTGCTCTCTTTCCAGAATATTGTTATCATATTTTTGTTTGCATTACTCTGTTACCTCGATGCCTAACTTTTTTTTGAAATAATCAGTCTTTAATGTAAAAATCTCTAGTAATCATATTTTCAGTATTATTACAATATGAGACAAATCAAGCATGGACTCATCTATGGGCTTTACTAGTTGCAACCTGTATTGTCTGTGGATTTTTTTCTGGCGTATTTGTAAAGCAAGTGTACATTAAGTCTGACTCAACATTAAAACCAAAAACTGAAATTCTCTTGGAAACTGAAATTCAGTTGTTCTTCCAAAAGAATTTAGTCTCAAGATGCATTTAAACATTTTGTTTTCATTAGCATCATCCACGCACTATTACTTTTATCCGATAAAAAAGAAAAACATCATCAAGGGGTGTTTTGCATTGATGTTATCTCATCTATAGTTGTATTTAGACACGAACTGAATAAAAAAAATAGTTAGAAACCTTATACTTCCACTGGGAGCTCCCAGTAAATAACCAAAAGAAGAACAAAAAGAGATCAAGAACTACTCTTTTGGAAAATACTGGGAGTGATATGTATGTTCTTTTATGGTGCATTTTCATTTTTCTGTCCTTCACGTTATTTTTCCCAGTAATCTTTTGTTCGGCGAAAGTTAAATCCTTGGTTTCTCCAGGATGGATAGGCAGCGCCGTGACGACGGCTTGAAGAACCAATCCTCCAAGAAGGCAGCACAGGCAGAGCAATCCATGTTGACTAGGGTAGGCCAGTCGTTCCAATGAGTACTTATTACTTGAGTTTTTTACCTTCTGCTCTCCTGAAGCTTTGGAACTACTTGGATTTTCTCTTCTTTTGTTTTATGAAGTAAGTAGTATTATAAATGACTCAAGAAGATTCATATAGCAAAATAGTTACAAAAGAGTGAGATTGTTAGCTTTGTTACAAAGAGTCCTATACTAAGGATAAAGAGCTAAAGTCGAACAACTTCAAATGAGAATCTGAGGATAGATTATCCCACCTACACAAATCTAAAAGAGATGTAGCCTTAAGAGAGTGATTTAGAGTTGATATACAAAACATCTTCTATTCCTCTCATTCTAAACACACCAAAAAATTGTAATGAACATGTTCCAAATACCAGAAGCCACTGTGCAATGTAGTAGGAGATGTCTGGTGATTTATAAGTTCTGTTGACACATTAGCATCTGTTAACATGATCATCTTCTTTCTAGTGAGCTTGTCTCGTTTCTTTTTCTTCTTCCTTCCATGGTTATTATGAGTAGAACAGTCTCTCCTAATTGCAACTTATTTTCATATAGGCAACCAGCTCGCAGGCTGGAGATGAAAAAAGTAGTTCAAAGTCGGGGAAGGATAAATCAGCTCAGCAAGATAAGGATTCACAAGAAGGACCAGTTTTGAAGACTGCAGGACCCGATGGGGAGATAACAGCAGGTTTAAATTACTGAGCTTGTCTCCAATAATTGTTGATCTAATACAAGATAAATTCTTGGTTCTCTCCTTCTGAAGGTAGATGAGCATGATTGATAAACAATCAAACACATTAAGTCATGATAAATATTCTGTTGACCTTGATACAAAATGTCATTTAGCTTTTTTATTTTGCCTGTTTTCGGGGATGCTTCTTTATCCTTCTGAATGCTGTTGTCTGAAGTGATATTGATTTATCTAGTTTGTTTAGGCTTATTGGAGTATGTTGTGCAAGTGTTTCTCATAGTTTGTTGCATTTAGCAAGTGTTTCCGCTGCCAGAAGAGTGTAAGATTAGTTCTTGTAAGTCTTTAAGAGTCGGGTAACCCAATAGTAATCATGATTTACATAAAATTCTCAGTAATATATACAGTTAGCAGTTTTACTGGCTACTTTTAAATGTAGCCTTTAGTTAGTCCACTGATGCTAGTGCTGGGCCTTGAGCCAATGGAGGTGAAAAAGAAACAAGAAAAAGCTAAGTTAGTATACTTAATAAAGTATGTAGTTGGTGTAAAATTTTAGATAGAATTATTTTTAACTTTTTCCGTAGATATTCTCTACATTTGCAACCCAAAATCACTTTTATCATGGCCAGAGAGCTGAAATAGGAGATGAAGTTGAGAAAGAATGAGTGACCATCTTGGAAACACTTGGAGGTCATCCACCTTATATAAAATTTAACTTGATGTTACGCTGTAGAAAATAAAGTATTAACATATCCCCATTTACAAGCATACATGCGTTTCCATATGCACTATTGATATTGGAGTTGCCATGAATGTTATTGTTCTTGTGTTGTGATTATGACTATGATCCTTGTGTAAAGAGAGGGATCCTTTTATTGGAACCTTGAGCTACATGAGATAAGACAAGTATTCTAATTTATGGAATTCGTAATAATTATAATGTACACTATTCTTAATGATTCTCTTGGCTTTCAGCATAATAATTAAAAACAATTCATGCATATATTTTAACTACTCTCCTTGTATTCAACGTGTCAAGGTGGTGAAACAACTCGACTTTGCTTATCTTAAGATCAAGAAATTCTAAATCTTTAGGATAATAGTAAATAGTTGCCTATCAAGTGTCACCAATTAGTGAATAGTCACTAAAAGAAAGTTGTGTTGGAACTCTTTCACTTGGAAAGTTGCTGATAGTAGCTTCTTGCAGCACATTCAAAAAATGTTAACATTTTCTCAGTTACCAGGAAGTATGGCGACACGAATATTTAAGACATCCCTGGCATAGTTCGCATTGGCGGTTGAATAGTAACTGAAAGAGTCGTTTGAAAAAAAAATGCTAGATAGTGGTTGGAAGACTGACAAAGTTGTGGAAAGAGGTGTGGAATCACTAGTACAATCCCAGGAAAACAAAGTTGTAAAACATGGAAAAGAAAACAAACTTTGGCTTCACAGAACCGCCTAATGCAGAAGTTACCTAAATCTCTACCGAGATCGTAAAGGCTTTGATATCGAGTGAAAAGAAACTGAAGGGAGAAAACCCCTTTTGGTACTGCCTGAAACTATTTAGTGCTTTGCTGTCATTACAAAAATAAAAATCTTTTTTTGAAGTACATGAAATACGAAAACTCCAGTAATTCCTGAGCTTCCAAATAATTAAGCCATAACCATTAATAACATCTACATGGCATTCATAATATTTCTTTTCACTCTCCACAATAGCATTTTATTAAGGATTTATATTCTGGATTAGCCCTTTTGTTGCATTGAGAACTTATAATCACATACATTCCTCCAAGCTAATGTGATTATTGGGGGCCTTTGAGCTTTTAACATCGTTCCTCGATGCCTTATTTGAACTTTTCACTGTACTAACATGCTAAATTTGTTGTGCTTACACATAGCTTCCGTCTACATGCAGGGTTTCTACTGAAGAAAAGTGATAAAAAAAGTGGCTGGAGCAAGCGATGGTTTGTTTTAAATGACAAGACTGGAAAGGTTTGCATTCTAGCTTTTTAAGCCATTCTAATGTAAGCTGGTGAAGATTCATTGCTTACTGGACCTAATTATATGTATGTGGTCCTTTTATAGCATTTCCTGTTGGGAGTAATTAATTGTAGGAACTTACGATTTAGTTTGAGATCAATAATCGAGTCAACAGCTCATGGTAGAAAGGAGGAAAAGTAGTACTATACTTCCGAGTTTACTGCAAGTTCATATTTTATTTGTAGTTGCATAATTTATATTAAGCTGCGAAAAGATGTTACTACTTGTATTCTAGACCAAATGATAAGATGTTTCAGTATTTTTATACGTAAATTAGTTTCTCTTCATCTGTATTTGGGCCTATTTAAATGGAATGTCTACTTTTTCAAAGTTTGTCTATTCTCTTTATTCATCTTTCTAAATTTTCTAAAATTCATAAACTGTTCTGTTCAAAATCTAAGAAGAAGTATATATGTCCAAACCCAAACTTCGATTGGAAGAATTTTGGAATATGAACCGTACCCATTCCACAAGTAGGATATTAAATGTGCAATAAGAGTGGGAACAGAGAAACCCAGGAAGACTTGGGCCCTTTCATTGTGCACTAATATTGTTCAATATAAGATGACTTAATATTGTTCTCCATGTGGGTGACCTTTATATATGTTTCTTGTACATGATATTTTTCCCCATAAAGAGAAAAAGTTAAAATTGAGCCCTCACTAGTAGTATATAATGTATCCATTCTAGCAAAATTACGAGATATTATAGCAGTTAGTTTGTGCAACTGTTTTATTTAGTTATGCTTTTGCAGCTTGGATATACCAAGAAGCAAGAAGAACGGCATTTCCATGGTGTAATTACTTTGGAGGTACTAAAAAGCCAATTGTTTTTAAGATCTAGTTCTTTGATATTTACATTTCAATTTGCGATAAGTACTTTGCACTCATCATTTTTATAGATTTATTAAAAAAGCCTTCTGTGAGTTCTATGTGTTCATTATAATTGTTACTCTGTTAAGATTCTGGGTTGACAATTTGGTGGGTGCCTTAGTTGGAGGTATTTTCAATTCCAGAAGTGTTTTTCAGCTGTTTGACTCGTGTGCTGCTTTTTTTTCATTTGATAGATTTGATAAGTTTTCTGGCTTCAATTTGTTTCATCTAGATTGTTCTTTCCATGTTAAAGGTTATATGCAACAATCTACCAATACATATTTTACGCATCTCTTGCTCTAAACTTTTGGGGCATAGTATGTTTCATGGTTGTTTACATTACTGAAGGATTTTTTAATTAATTTCATGTCTCTTGTACCACAGAAAGGTTGGCTTTAAGTTGTCGGATGTAGGATTATGTTAGATCTATGAACCACATCATGTGCAAATCAAATATTGCAAGAGTCACATGGCATATCAAAGTCTAGAAAATGAGATGAGCAACCTCTAGAGCTACAGCTTAATAGGAGTAACATTAGGGTTTCACCTTCTTAGCATCAAGTCCTACGAGCACATTGGTTTTTTTTTTTTTTTGAAGAGTTGGATTGAACTTGGTCATAGAGTCCAGGTATCTCTTTTTAAGACCAGATTTTTGAAATTCAAGGCCTAAATAAAGATTGTGGTTGTGGGTCTACCCATCCCTATTTACACCATTCATTCTCGTTGTGTGTTGCACCTATGGACCAACTCAAATGGAGATTTACAAGGGATATGGCCAAAATATTTATCTTCTGTGTGTGCTTCTTGCTTCCTTCAGTTAAATATGATCATTTGTGATCTTGTATGACTGATTGGCTGCACATCCCCTTTAATATTTGCATTTCTATAGCATTCATTATCTGGATATGTTGGACCTTTATCTTATCGTGTAACATGCAATGCGAAACCTTCAGGAATGTAATCTTGAAGATGCTTCTGAAGAAGACGAACCATCAAAAAGTTCGAAAGATAAGAAGGCAACTTGGCCTGATGGAGGAAAGGGACCTAGTCTCCTGTTCAAATTAACAAACAGGGTTCAATACAAGACTATTCTTAAAGGTGGTGCATATTCCTGAATTTCCTTTTGCAAGGGAATTATATGATTTGTTCTTTCATTTTTTACAACCTTTTTTTTTATATTGCAGCCCAAAGTACTGTTATTTTGAAGGCAGAAACTTTAGCTGAGAAGACTGAGTGGTTAAATAAATTAAAAAATGTCATAAGTTCTAAAGGAGGTCAAGTTATTGCTGAATCCAGTCAACCTATGAGGCCAAGTTTATCAGAGGGGACACCTGGGACACCTGTAAGTAGCAAATTAATCTATTTGCAGTTTCTTCCTATAAATGTTCCTTCAGTTTACTTTATCATAAACAGTTTCTTCAGTTTACTTCATCAGAAACAGTTTCTTCAGTTTACCAGATTACTGCCGTTGTTTATAAATATTTTACTGCATAAAGATTTTTAGTGACAAGAGTATTCTTCTTGTCTTACCTGTAAAGAATCTCTTCATATTTTGACTTCTTGATAAGATCATTGAATTTGTACACCAGCATTTTATGTAATATTCTCTTTCCACAATCTGTGTTGCCAATATCTTATACGGAAAATACTTGGATTGTGTTCTATTTAGGACATGATGACTAGGAAACCAGCAGATCCAGAAGAAGAACTTCGATGGATGGCTCAAGAAGTACGTGGTTATGTTGAAGCTGTTCTCAACAGTCTTGCTGCTAACGTACCAAAGGTCAGTTTAGTGTAACCGTTATTCCCTGCACTTTTGTTCTCCATACCCTGTTTAACTTGGGATAACTGGTTCTCAGGCAGTTGTTCTTTGCCAAGTAGAGAAGGCCAGAGAAGATATGCTTAATAAGTTGTACAGTTCTGTCAGGTTAGCAGCAGTTGTTTTTCCTTTCAGGAATTATGAATTCCAGGAGCTCTTATTTTGACCACCATATGTATGCAGAGGATCTTTTTTATATAAAAAATCAATCTCACAAATTTTACTTTACTCGAAGCTGATCAACCCAGAATATCTATGGCATATGAAAGTGTTATGCATACTGCCTTGTTTGTCTTAAGAAAACTCTCTTTATTGTTTGTTATCTTTGCTTCTTTCTTATTATCTTCTGACTTGCACCCCTGTGTATCAAAATGTGGACTGTAGCGCACAAAGTAGAGCAAAGATCGAAGAGCTACTCCTGGAAGACCATAATGTGAAGCGTAGGAGGGAGCACTTTCAGAAACAGTCCTCTCTTCTTGCTAAGGTCACTCAGCAGCTTAGTGTTCATGATAATCGAGCAGCTGCTGCGTCTAGCTACTCAAATAGTGATGGAGCGGGTATTCGACAAAACCTTTGATAGCTTTTACTTGAAGCCTTATCCTTCAATTCTTTGACTGGCTTTCCAGCAATTTAATATGTTGCCATCTTAAATTATCAAAACAAACTCCTGTGGTATAATATACTTGCCTCCACATAAATAAAAATGAAAAATGAGTTCCTCTAATGTGTAATTCACGATGACCTAACACATGTTTTCTCATATGAGTTGAATGATTGCCGTCTTGTGAACTATGTTGGGTATCCATGGCTAGGCCATGAGTTAAGGTGTATTTACCTAGTAGGAGAGTTTATGAGTTGCATGGATTTGAAGTGGTTGACACTTGCCCTTACAAACTTCAGTGATCTATGATAAAATTAAGGAAGTATATGGTTAAGACATCCCCGAGAAACATGTTATATTAGTTCCACAGGACCAGTGGACCACAATTCAGTAAAAGATAGGTCTAGTGACCCTGGTACACAAACCTTAGTCTTGTACTGCAAGCTAACATAGTTGACTGCTAATCTTGTAGGCTTTTAAATAACAAATGCAGTTGATTCAGAGAAGTATTAAGATTTTAGACTCTTTTTGGTATGAAAGATAACATAGTTAAAACATCATTCCACACCATAAGAAAAAAGCTCAAATATCACTTAGAAAGCTTGAACTTACTGTTTGGGAACCTTTGTATTAATGAATGCTGCAAAGTGTAAGTTATTGACCACTGTGCTTCGATTTCCAATTCATCCCCTTTCTCTTATTTGTATATGCTAAAGGGTTTTTCAACAAACTCAGTTTATCACCAATATTATTTTTGCCCTTGATGCCTTGTGCATCTTTTAAAACTATAATCGTCTACAGAAAGCGTCTCAAGATCTGGTGGACAGTCATCAGGTGATGAATGGCGATCTGCATTTGATGGTACTTCAAGTGCCCCTCAAAATGGTGATGCAGGGTCTAGAAGTCGTCGTACACCTAGCCGGATGCCACCTGCACCTCCTGGTTCTGGACAAAAATCCTAGACATTCGATTCATATTCTTTGTAGCTGAGGAGGTTTTTGTTCCTGCTCTCTTCTTGGGCTCTTGATGTCCTTGGATTTGTCACGAGATATTTGTATACATAGCTTCCACATTTTAGGTAACATCTTAGCTATTGGTCAAGTGGTGGTTTCCATTTACCATCAAAGAATAAGTTTTTCACTTGCTGCTCAATCCTCTAACCCTGTTGCTACTTGTTGATTTCAAAGTAAGGAATTTCAGGACAATCTTCATGTATAGTTTTGGTTGAGCTTTAGCTGGGCTTAAATTTTGATAATGTTGCTTAGTGAAGTTGGTGAAATACTTCAAACGTAGGTCATACTTTGGTTTATAATCTAATTTGATTCTTTAAGATTGCATCTTGCATCATTAGGTTTGACCTTTACCTTCTACTTCCACACCTTTCTCTGGTAATGTTGATACAACTCTGGAAAAAAGTTCTTAAGGGAATTTTTTTGTCACAGTTGTATAACTCTTCTCCTCTCATAGTTCTCTTTTATCACTTGCCAGAGTTTTGAGTGGGTCGCAGTTTGTTACTTCTTGTGCTGAGTAATCTTTGAGTTACAGGTTGTGACAGGGGTGAAAGATAGCTCTAGCTGTTTCCTTTAATATAAACAAGAAGCTAAATTTGTTAAAACTTAAATATATGAAAATTCTTTTGAAATTAGTAATTGTGGTGCTGAAGCACAAATAGCCTGGAAAGACTGCTCAAAAATGGTAAAAAGACACTTGAGGAGGTGAAATTAACCTGAAGACGTGCTATCATCTATCTATACAGGATGAACATTGATCTTTTGCTTTTCTATACATGGCTGGCTAAGATTCTTACTTGGATATTTACAATTTTGAATATTGTTTGAAAAAGATCAACAGTAAACATAGGATGGGGCACTTCTAAAGTGATGTGCTGCTAGCACAGCCAACAAAAGATGTCACTCTGATTGATGAATTAGAAGAAGCTTCAAGGGACATTTACATAATCAATTCCATAAATTCTCCTTGAAGGGACCAGAATCTTGTAATAAATTCATAACAAGTTTAACCTGTAGGAAAATACAAGAAGATGGTGATCAGTGAATCCATATAAATGTGATTCCATCATCAGAAACTTGGATATAATCTAGCAATTTATTAAAGATTTTACTTGATGGATTTAGACATTTCGTTTAACAATCTAAACTAAGCTAGAGCTGGAGGATTAAAAAGACTCTACAGTCGTTAGAAAATAACTAACTATTTGTCCCAGAGATGATCATATCGTTACCCATCAGCCTCACTAATTAATTTCTACTCATATCCTTTTATGTAGTTCCCAAGATAGTCAGTCACTCACAGACTGGTTAGAATTCTGAAAACCTATTGGCTTTAAAGGACAGGAAATCACAGCGACACTGAGACACGTGACCATAAAATGTTGTTTCTACTCATAAAATTTTCGTTTGAGGAAAAGGCATCAGTCATCCACAAGGATAAAAAATCACCTGAGCTGTTTCTCGTACCAAGAAATCATCAATGATTCTCTTAAAATCCTCATCTAGAATATAGTGACAGCTGTAAGTAGGTACTGGCATATATCCCCTTTGAATTTTGTGTTCACCCTGAGCACCAGCCTCTACTGTGCTAAGATTTAGTTCAATTGCCGCATCTATGGCCTGAAATATGAAAATTTCAAGCAGGAAAATAGTAAACAATCAAAGAGGAGACTGATAATTCATGAAAACACAAGTAGATAATCACGCAGGGTTTAACATACCTGGTAATAGCATGCTTCAAAATGCAAATTCGCATAGTAGGTTCCTGGGAGACATCCCCATAGTCGTCCATACAAGGTATCTCCTCCAATAAAATTCAGGGCAGCAGCTACAAGCTCGTCACCTTCTTCCGCAACAACAAGCAGTACATTGTCGCCCATCTTTGCACCCATACGATGAAAAAAATCTCTCGTTAAATAAGCAGTACCCCACCTAAACAGACAGAGAAATCAGATTTAGACAATACACTAATAATATGGCTGACTAAAGTTTATCATAAAGAGAAAACAACTCCTTACTTGTTATCGGTTGTATTTCTGTAGAACTTATAAAATGTGTCCCAATGACTGGCCTGTAAATGATACCAATAGACAAGCATGAAATGAGAATTTCAATCTAATTCAAGGAAATAATAATAGTTGAACCAGAAATAATAGACAAAGGATGAAAGTCCATGTGTAAAGGATCAGATTTAAAAAGTAATCAGGTTAATGAAGGTACCAATCCATTCTTTTTGCTTTTTTTGAGTATTTGCAGAACTAGTCTATTTATGGTTGAAAATCATTGCTCTGAATATGACCTAATAGCTCCATTACTTTATCTGTCAAAAGTACATAATTCTGAAACCTTCACTCTGTCACGACCATTACATATCAAAGGTAGAATATTAGTACCACGCTAATTTAAAAGAAATTCTGCCAGCTCCAATTTTAGAATTTTTGATGTGGTCCAACGTGATTTGGGTATTAAATTCCTGTAACCAAAGTCTACTCTTCCAAGAAGAGAAGGAAGCAATTTAGGGAAGAAATCTTTCCTATCTCGCTAAAAATATTACCCTATTCCAACAGTCACCTGTGCTCAAGAAACTAATTTAATGGAGAGTCAAAGCTGCAAAAACACACCTTGATTTCATGTCCTCTTAAGCGTTTCATGGTCACGTTTTGAGCCGATATCTGAAAGGAGGTCAGTGTTTAGCTAATGACAAAACTTAAAGGAAATATTATACTGCTCTAAGAAAAATCCTGATGTGATAGAAATAATAGACAAAGGATGAAGAAAAGATGGCAATGCAGCAATATGCAACATGCCAATAAAGTGACACTGAAGATGGGGGATAAAGTAAATAAACAATAATAGTGCCTTGTTTATAACAACAATAACAGATTCGTTCTTGATTGTAAGAGAGTCAATAAAAACATGTTCCCAGTAGGATTAGATATAATCTTGGAGTAGGACCAAAGTCCTCCAGTCCTTTGGTTTTCTGAAACAAGGACCACCTTTACATATTCCAACACTGCAGACATGTTCTTCGTTCATGCGATAAATTCTTAGAAACTCTCCATGATACATGTCCGGGCATGTGCAACCAAAACGCATGTCTAAGTATTATTATACACCACATTCATTTTGAAGTTTCACAAAGCTTTCACTACTGATAAAACAACTAAAAGGGCCTATCAAATGCCCCAATGCCTCGTCCCAGAAATAATCGCTTGAACTTTCTAAAGTTATTATTGACAAAAAAAAAGTATATAAACGTATTTCCAGTAGGATAGGATATAATATAGTTATAGGACCAAAATCCTCAGGTCATTTGGCTTTCTGATGCAGAGAACTCGTACTATTTGGCATGGACATGTGTGACAAAAGGTATGTCCAGTTAGGTTTTCTTTTAATGCAAATACCTTTCACTATACAACCTTTTTTTAAAACTTTATAGAGCTATTGACTGACCAAGAAATTTCAAGGAAAAAGAACAAATACTTTTACAAACCTTCTTGCGTTCTTGACGAATGTTTTTCCTCTTGCTCTGCTTCATGTCCATCAAAAACTCATCAAAGCTGAACATGCATGAACAAACTTATAACAATCAAGAAGAAACAAATACTTGTTAACAACTTAACATGATGTAATGGTAAATATGAACACATAGAAACGGGGACAAAAAATAAAGGTCTTCTAATGCTCTTCAGATGAAGCAACACTGGTAATGTTAGCAGTTTCAATTACTTTACTGGCTTTTTCTTTTTTTTTTTGAGATTAATGGCGGTGTCTCAGGTAGCTTGCGCACACCTAGACTTGTTCACCAGGTACCTTTTACCTCCCCCCAAGACAAGAACAAGGTAACTCTATCTATCAAGGTTTAGGAAATGAATACAATTCACCTAGAGTCACCTATGCGAGATCCAAAACCTTGGTTCCCAAGGTTGATATGTAACTCTAAGACAGCGAGCCAACTCCTTCCATGGCTTTTCTGATAGAGGTACTACCAGTTCTAAAAGGAACCCCATTTAACCTAATTAGTAAATACCAATAAGGCCTTCCTTATCATTAAGTACCAAGCTCTGTCAGCCATAAATCAACCAGGAGATGAAGCAGTGTTGTGGACGGCGAGAGGCGACAAAAGGCAACAAGGGCCTGCCTCGCCACGCGGCGAGGCGCTTGCCTTTTTGAATAAAGGCGTCAATTAATACCAAAAATTAAAAATATTTAATTGCATATTTTATCCAAAATCTTAATAGAAATAACACATAATAGCAAATATTCAGTGATGGAGAAGCCGAGAAGAGAACTGGAGAAGAGAGCGAGGGATAAGAGACAGCGATGGAGAAGCCGAGAAGAGAGTCAATCGAGAGAGAGAGTCGCGATGGAGAAAGCAGAAATTTTAAAAGTATAAAAAAAAAACCCTAATTTTGACTAATATTGTTAAGTCAAATATTTTTAATTAAAAAGGCGGCGCCTTTTCTGTCGCCATTGTGTCGCCACACCTCGCCATACCTCGCCATTTTGATCTCGCCTCGCCTCAGTAGAGAATGGCGAGGACCCATCGCCTAGCCTCGCCTCTCGCCAAAGGCGAGGAGGCGCTCGCCTTTTGTAACACTGAGATGAAGACTTCAGAATCTGTAGTTTGATAGGATGTAATATGACTGAATGAAATAAGATCACCTATTAAGAAGAAGAAAAAGAATAAAATACAAACTACAACTATGTGGAATCCATTTCTAAGTCTCAGAGAAACTATCTCAAGTAAGAAGTAGATCTACATACTGACTTTTTATAATTACGATTTTTCCAATGATACTGCATTCCGGTCCTTTGCAGAAAACCTTTCTCCTCCAACTTGTTCCACTCATTTGAAGTTGGAAAAGTAATATGTAGAGATGAAACTTTAAACTGTCAAGGTAAAATGTCATCAGAATACAAGAAAAATATGCATGTGAAATTATTTATGCATTCCAACCTATGGTTGTTGACAGAAATAGAAAGGAGTTCCAGAATGTAATTTTACCAAGTAAAGTATGGGCCATATGGCAAACTATGAAATCATGTACTAGATTCTCCAGGTAATCACTTTAGCACAAATTACTTTATGAATCCCTTAAACAATGTAACTCAACAGTAGTTACAATTCAAGAAGCCAAATGAAGAAACGAAAGCTAAGGAGGTGCTAATTCATAAGCTTTGTCGCTCAAGAAGTAACATCAACAAAATGAGAATTTTAAAGATTTTAACTGACCTATCACAATTTTTTTCTCTGTTTTGGTATGGTGCTGGTCATTTTATGTCCTGTGCCTAAACTTTATGAGCCATGCAAACACGGTTCCTTGACCACACTAATATTTATGTTCTCAACGAAGCTGTCTGCTAGCATGCACATAAGGGAACAGGTAGAATTGCAAATTCCTCAATTGCCTTTTGAGCTTGTATAGTTAACTTTTACCACCAAAGGCAGCATTGACATTCATTAGAAAGTGGCATCTTTAGAGGTCTCGTCCAAAAAACAGATTTATCTTTTGGCTTCTTATAACTCACAAATCTTTATCAAGTCAGACAAAAAGAAATGATGCATTCTGTTAAATAATGATAACAGAAATATTCGCTTTAATACGCAGGATCTTCCATATCCAGTGAGCAACGATTCATAAAATAAAAAAGAAACAGACTAATGATAACAGAAATATTCGCTTTAATACACAGGATCTTCCATATCCAGTGAGCAACGATTCATAAAATAAAAAAGAAACAGACTTACAACTGGATAAGTTCATAAAAGTACTTATGAAATCCAAAGTATTACTAGGTGTGTTTGGACACACAGAAAAGCATACCTTGGCTGCCAAATCCTTCAAAGCAGAGACTAGGATGTCAAAAACTTGATCTCTATGTGAAGTGTTGCGGACCAAGATCCTTGGGCCAGTAACTGGAGTGAAAGGCACCGAGCATTGCAGCTTTGGGTAATAGCTCAAACCATAATTGTAATAGGCATTTGCCCAAGAATTATCGAATACATATTCACCATAGGAATGGCTGCAAATTTGGATAAGAAGGAATTAGCCAATGCATGTTGATTACATGGAGTAAAAAACTTATCTAGCAGAAGAAATGAAGTTCACTTATATTGACAGATTCTGAACCTTTTGAGATAGAGAGGAACAACACCTAAAATATTTTTACTTGCATCCTCAGCAATGATGTGTTGTGGAATCCAGCCAGTTCCCTGAGAGAGGACATAAGCTTTTCTTCCATCAAAATGAGATCATAACAAGAAAAGAGGCAGCATAAACTGAAGATAGATGATAGAAGAGATACAAGATTCGCTCCCTAGGTCTCTTATGGACCGGACCGAATGAGAATTAGGCTCACACCTATTCCAACGATATTATTGAAAGATATGGAACGAATGAACAAAACAGTATAAATAAGCAAAAGACAGAATATTCGCCGCAACTGATATTATTGGCATAGGCAGGCAGAAACAACTTACTACTTATAGATAAACATCACCAAACACAACAAGACAGACAAATTGAGGAAAAAGAAACAATGGCAGGTGTAGTGTTCTTTAACCATGCAACAAATAACCAATAAGCAAAGCATTTTCATGTAGAAGGTGATAATTGATAACCTCCACAGCAGAGCCAGACTCCTCTAAGCTCGAAAGAAAACCATGTGAGAGAAAGGGATTAAACTGTTGATGACCTGTGGCATCCAGACTGCAAGAATCCCAATTATCTGGCGAAACCTCTGCGATTGAGGAAACCACAGAAACGGATATCTTTTCAGGAGTTCCTGTATTCCCCTAAAACAAAAGAGAAATCTAATGATATTTGAAGTAATATCACAAGAAACTATCACTACAACTACCACAACTTTCAAAAGGAACGCTCAATAAATACTAGTAACTACGTACGTTATTTTCTTGATTTGTTTTGATAATGTCAGTGGTTGGATTCAACTACGCAAGAAAAATAAAGGGAAATCCAAGAAATACCAGTGAATCCGCCTCCGATAAAGTGAATTCCCCAAGCGAAAGAACCTTGTCAGCAGGCTTTACACTTCTTCTTGAACCCCAAAACAGTGCTTTCACTTTGAAAATACACACTGAATTGTGGGTAAAGTGCGTAGATGAAGATTTCCCCTACAATACCAAACAGAAAACAAGAAAACCATTAACCCTTGTTCTTGATACACCCTCAACGTAGATATCATTAAAAATACAAAGTGAATTATTGGTAAAGTGCCCAGATGAGAAACCCCCAACAATTAAAACAGAAAACAAGAAAAACAGTAACCCTTGCTATTGATACACCCTCAACCTAGATATCATTGAAAATACAAAGTGACTGTGGGTAAAATAGTGCGGAGATGAGGATATCCCCTACAATACAAATAGAAAACAAGAAAACAATTAACCCCTTGTTCTTGATACACCCTCAACCTAGGAACCAATAACCGGACATGGAATTTCTAATTCTATGAAAGCAAAGCTACCTACATATCATTGAAAACTTATTATACAACCAAGAATCGAACTTGTAACTTCTAATTTCATGGAAACAAAACTATTCTGAATGAACTCAACCTATCTAAGCGAGCTTTGCAAAGTATAAACTGACTATACTATTATCAAGAAAAGACAAGAATGGAGAAGTACAAGGTAGAAAGGAACATGGCCCAGAAACGGTGAAGAAGGAAGTGCCCCTGTAATGGCCATGGCTTCCTACGAAGTAGATAATTGGTTTAAGCCGTATATATTTATAGCGTGAAATTGCAGCCACCAAATATAGTTGCAGACGTCAACTCCTGAAGGAGCATTTTAATGGTGTTTTGGATTTCTTTATTTATTTGAACAAAACGCGGGATTTTTATTTTATTATTTATTTTTTGTTCCTTCAACAACACTTTTTTATTCGAAATAACTGATACTCCATGATGAATATGTTTTGGAACATGATGATATAAAAAAAAAAATCCTCCAAAAAACAAATTATTATTTAGTTGGAGGGATAAGAGTAATTATCCTACCACTTTACGATAAATGGTGAAATAAGTTTCGAAATCTTATATACTCATATACATTTGAGTGGCTATAAATTATTTGATTAAGAATAAAATAGACATTATAAAGTTAAATTATTAAAAATATTAAATATAGAAATGTGTTCGTGCATTTTAGAAGTGACTAAAAAAAATGCACGTCATATAAAGTGAGACGGAAATGGAGAGGGTGTTAGTTTAGATAAGCTCATATAATTGATAGATGTGATGTTCGCCAAACAAATTATATAGAGACTTTGTTGAATGAAAGAATGCACTTCATAATTATATCCCAAAGGCATCATTCGATTATAGCAGTAACTACAGGGACCAAGTACTAGTTATTAGGCAAATCTGGTTATGTTTATGGATCATAAGAGGCTGACCAACTGATAAATTAGCAACTTTTTTCAAACAAATAGACAAAAAAGAATTTACATAAAGCCTAAATTCCCTCTTAAAGTTTCTCAAAACATTACAAATGTTTCAAATTTCCTAAACTAGGGGAGAAAAATGGCATCACACTCAACGAAGGTAAAAACTGGTGATTTCCATCATTCTGCTGCCTGCTAACGCGAGTATGTCGCTTAATTGTGTAAACTTACACCGAGAGAGATGCCCCATTATCAGCCATGGTTAGATTTAGTATCATATTAGCCGCCTTTGGAGCCCTGACAAGGTAGAAGGATTTTAGACATAAACAGACTTCCAGAGGATTATGAAATTCATCTTGAAGCAAATGCAATAACTTTAAACTTGAAGCCTGAAGTGAAACATTCCAAGACAAACCCCAAATACCAATTGTATTAAGAAGTTAAAATTGCATTCAAAGAGCCAAAGCAATCGTATATAAGTAGTTCTTAGTTCTTGACAAGTTAGAAGTACCATGACTCAGGTGTCTGATATAGGGATGCTGAATTGCCAAAGCATGACTGAAGCATGTCCGTGTAAATGACACCAGGATTAAGTGCAACAGCTGCCATTCCAGGGGGCAACTCCTTCGCAACTGATGCTGTCAAACCTTCAATTGCCCATTTTGAAGCACAATAAGGTGCCACCTGTGAAGATTTAATAAGCAGGTCTCAACATAAGTTATATAAGCTAGTAATGGAAATAAAAATAATAGGCTTTCTCATCATCCATTTGCATCTTGTAATCCTACATCTATTAAGTGACTTCCTCATTAACTTCCAAATCTTGAAGTGCCAGTTTAAAGTTCACATTTGAGACCCAAAAACAAATTCAACTTAGTTTTAGATGCTTGAAGGGTCATAATGTTTGAGTTCCATGGTCACTACTCACTACAAATCATCTAGTGCAAATGTTCTCAAATGTCAACGAGATTATACAGAAAAATGTAGTTCATCAACTCTTTACATACTTTGAAATCCCTCAGTTATTAGGGACAAAAAATATGAGCTGATGCACAGCTGGCTACAAGAACCATCATTTTGGCAAATCATCAACAATATGACTAACAGACTATGAGAACTTATGTATAAAGTTTTGGTGATTTCAGTAGAAAAGAAACTGAGTTTTACCTGTGCCGCACCAGATCTTCCCCATCCAGAAGACATATTCACGATCACTCCTTGCTTCTTCTCAAGCATTAGGGGAATAAAGTAACGCAGAACATTTGCAGTTCCTTTCAGATTAGTATCAATGACAGAATCAAACTCTTCAGCTGGCACTTCCCAAAGTTTGTTGTTCCTATTAATAGTTCCCGCACAGTTCACTGAACGAGGTTCATTTTTTAGGTTCGTTTGAATGTGAGATAACAAACCAGTACAAACAGCAGATTGTCAATTTAAAATCATAAAAGTGTAACCTGTCAATTCAGCAAACTTCAACAGGTTGGGTGAGTGACATGATCATCAAGGGTTAAATTAGGTTAATTCAAATTAACACATCAAGAATACTGGGTCAACATGGGCTAGCTACCGACCCATATAAACCTGGAGCTTTGTCACATCACATTATCACCAAAAAAAAAAATGGACAAACAAATGGCTTTGATGAAATATATATTTTTACTCTATTGCACAATGAAGCATTTTTAAGCAACTCAACTATCCAGCTATAAACTAGAAAAACATAAGCAAATAGAACAGTAGTGTTGAGTAAGGCGGTTTGGACTATAAGTCACTAGTCAACCCATTTTGATCTAACTCATTTCGACCTAAGGAGACTTTAAAGAAATAGAGTCATTGATCCAACCAATTTTTCTACCTATATCAACCTAACATTTATATTCAACACTCTTAGCTAAGAGTAAATATACATCTAAACTTCCCACCTTCATTTTATAGCTAGAAACTCACCGTCAATGAATCAATCAACCAAATCTCCATCAGAATCTAGAAAACGAACCTCGTTCATTACAATTTTTCAACTTATTACAAGACACAAATTATATCCCCTGTCCCAGCAACTCGACTTAAGACACAATTTTTTTTTTAAAGCATGTGTCAACAGGCACATCAACTAAAGGTGCAAGCGTATACAGCTAGAAGCTGCAGCATTTAACTTCAAGTGCATGAATGTTCACTGCCACACTTAAAAATGCACCAAATGCTTAACAGCGGCAAAAGAATGAAGGCACAATATGGCATAATACATATTGATAAACAGCACAGAGCCAATGGCTACACTGGTCAGTCTTGAAACAGCTCAAGATATACAAATAGAGAATATATGAGCCACTTCAACAATGAGAAGTCAGAAGCACTTGTTTTACCCTCTTCACTAAGTAGAAACCAAAACCTATATGCTGCTCCCTCAATGCTAAGAAATTTGATTATCATCTTCATAATAATTGGCATTCTTAAAGTAAAGATATCATCAGGTAGTGATGAATAATCAAAGAGCAAAACATCAGAACTCCAGTATATAAATTAGTATGTATGTGAAGATTAATTTCAGATCCTCAAGGACCTATATACTTTTTTTGTTTTTTTGCAAAAAGAATATTTGTATTTGAGGATCTGAAATTCTCAGACAAATATGTTCTCATCAATCAGTGTGAAGATCTGACAGGAAACTGAGAAACAACATCCTTAAATAGGGGATCAACTGTCTCCAATTTTCAGTCAACCCACCGCAGATTGATTTCAAAAGGGATGATTTCTTTCTTTAAATTAGAAGAACTACCAAAATTCCAGAAAAACTCGTCTGAAATATTAAATATTATAAAAAATAATCAATTCTGCGTTGTTGATAGAGTGACAGGAATAGGGTTGCACTTAAATTTTTGTAATGGGAGAAAAGATAAGATCATTATGTCATTTAATATTTAAAAAAAAATGTACATCAGCAGCAAGGCTGTAAACCAAGTACCGATGATATCAGGAACGCCCTTTTTCTCCATAACAGCACGTGCGAACTCTTCAACGCTGCTATTTAAACTCTGAAATTCCAAGGAAAAACACAAACTATGTTGATAGATTCATGTAGGCTGATGAGTGATTTTGATACACAAGAACATACACATATATTCATTCTTGCAGTCAACCAATATGTTTATTCACCATAATAACATTCAACTGTGTCAAACACCTGAGCTTCAGATGAGAGCAACTTGGGGAGCAAGTACTCAGGAATATAAACAGGGTATAAAAAATTGATCGGGAAGGTTCTAAAAAACTCGTACTCAACTTACTTACTCCCTCTCTCCTTAACCAACAAGGGTTTTTAGTTTTTACTAATGGTACTAGTGTCTTTTCTTTTTCCACTCATCGGGCATCCTACCACTTTGCAATACAACATTGAATAGCTTGACAAGTCATCCTACACCAACCTGTTCAACACACTTCCAAAACTCAAACCTCTATAAGGATACCATTTGGACCACAAGCCCTTCCAAATATTATTCATGGCATCCTTTACCTCAGGCAAGCTGATTCTACGATTGTACCGTAAAAAATATCAAAATGGGGAACTGGTGTATCTTCATTCTATATTTGGGTCATTTAAAGTTATCATTTGAGTTCATGTCCCACATCATGTTTGTCCAATCCTATGTTATAGCCCTGAAGTCTATCAATTTGTGCCTTTAAATGAGCTTTGAGACCCAGTTTCGGTCTAACTATATTCTCAAAGTACTTCTCCCCAATTAAATAAGTAAGGAATACACTCTTCAACCCGAGAGAAATAGCCTTTACATTTTCCTTGTCTTCCATTCAACTCATCCTATCAGTCTTCCACCACTCAATTCATCCTCATTGTTCATAAACTAACCATACCCAGCACTGTCAAAACCCCAATTCAACTAAAGTAGTTGATATTTGTAGGATTACCTCCCCTTAGTCTACAAACCTTATTTTCAGCCTATCAATTGTGCACATTTGCAACTTGGATTTTTCGACTACATGCCCCACGATGTCATAATTAGCTAAAGAAGAAACAATAATGCATTGAACCTATTAGTATCCAGTTCAAAGATAAAAGAGCTTCTTCTCTGTTCGCAATCTTCTATGTATGTTTCTTTATTACTTAAAACTAAAAAGTCTAAAAGAGCCTGCAGGAAGCATGAACCCTACTCTAGATGGATATATAAGTCCTTCCATCTACGACTACTGCTGAGTTTCTAATGCATAATTGAAGCCATATTCCAAGAAAAGCACACAATTAAATCAAAAGGGAAAAGAAAAACATGAGGTACAGATTTGAAATGCAAATACAGCTCACACGTAAATAAAAGGAGAAGGGCGAATATGAAATAGAGGATTACCACATCGACGCTCATGAGGAGGTGTTTGTTCTCTGAAGGAGGATTCGTAGAGGAAGCGAGCTCGGTTTGGAAGGCATTAAGCTTGTCCTGAGAACGAGCACAGCCGATGATGTAGTGTCCTCTCTTTGCCAATTCTAGGGCTAGGGCTTTTCCCAACCCTCGGCTCACGCCGGTGATTAACAACGTCCGTATCGCTCCTCCGGCTGATCGCATACTCGGATTTCCTGCCGGAGTAGGCATTGGCGGTAGTGTCATGTCTTTATTTTTATTTTATTTTTTAAAAAATAAATGGCCATAAGCAGAAGAAATACGCTTCTTTTCATTTCCCGGCGGAATCGACTCTTTTTTTTCGTGTTTTTCACCTTTGCTGTTTTTTTTTTAATCAAAATTATTTATTTGAAAAAATACGTAAATAGTAATTATAATGGAAAATATGTCGTACTAAATGTACTCTGAATCTCTACTATAATTTTATTTAGATCGAACGATCTAATCAGTACTTATACCAATTTATAATCTAAATTTTTTTATTTGATTATTTGTTAATTAAATTTTTAAATTCAACGAAATTCAATATTTTAAGTTCTTTTAATCGTTTAGTATATTTATGTGACAATTTAATTATTCAATTGACACAAACAAATAATATCATACGTGAATTTAAAAATTCAGTTAGCAAAATATCATATAAAAAATTACAGAATACAAACTCAATACAATATAAGTGTCTATTAATCTCAAATGTTATCCCGTAAGCTCCACCTCAACTTTAGAGTCACCCTCTCTGGTTACCCAATTACACCCACACCTTGCAGTACTGTTGGGACTATATGAATCGCGATGAATCGATAATTTAGATTCAAATTTTATATGTATGCCAGAAATTTCTTGAATATGTGAAGATTATTAAATCTAAAATCCACTATTTAAGTAAATTAGAATTTCGTATTCATACATTTTAAATCCTAACCAATTTTATTATAGAGTTTGATTTTTTTTTTTTTGGTTGGTGAAAATTTAAAAGAAAAGGAATGATGGATGACCTGTGGCGTGAATCCGACTTCTCTGGCGAAATCTCTGAGATTGAGGAAACCAAATGGAAGTGAATTTCCCAAGAGGAAGAAGAACCTTGACAGTTGTTTTTGAACCCCGAAACAGTGAATGGTGGGTAAATTGAGCAAATGAGGATTTCCCCTACAGAAAACCAGCTAATCAATTGATTGAATTAAACAAGAAATTATAGTTATGTGTGAGAGAGAGAGAGAGAGGGAGAAGAATGAACCATTACAATGTGGAAAGGAACGTGGCCCAGAAATGGTGAAGAAGGAGTTGTCCCTGCAATGGCCATGGCTTCCCACCAAGTAGGTGATGCGTGGTCAGGGACTGAGTACTATTATTGGTTTAAATAAATTAATTTTATTTATCTATTTATTGCGTGAAATCATAGCCACCAAAAAATTGATCAATTTATTCAACTTCAAAATGAAAAATAGTAAAGTGATTTGCTAAATGGTAAGAATTTGGCGAGAAAAATTTTAAAATTATAATATCTCTTTTATTTTCAAATAAATTGATTTTTTTTTTAGTAAAAAATATTAAAAATAAAAGGGTAAAAGATTTTTAAAAATAAAATTACAAAGAAAAAATCTCATTTTGGCCAAATTTTACCACTTTATTCAATTGAATTCAGTGAGATTGGGGCATTTGAGGTAGGCTTTATAGCGGACCTGCCTTGATGACGATCAGGATATTACATATATAGTAGAGGTCAATTTGGAGAAAATTAGTTTGGAGAATATGGGTGCTAAAGTTAATCATATCATAATACATTTTTTTTATTTATATAAATTTTTTAAAATCATAGGATCTCAATTTTCAGAGATATCAAAAAATATGTGAATACATAATTTTTACATTGCGAATGACATAATATTTAATGAAAAGAATTATCCGAGATGGATGGGATGTTTTCGAGAGGAACGAATAGGGAGTGTTCTGAGAGAGGGTAGGTATGAATATGAGAGAAAAAATTGTAGTTTTTAAAAATAATAAGAAATTTAGGAATTATAATAAAATAAGATATATAGTTATGTAACTTTTTCTTAATTAAAGTTGACGATATTGTGAACCCTTCGCCCTTCGCCCTTCTCCCATTTAATAACAAGTAAAGACAAAATGAGGAGGAAAAGGTAAAATAATGACGGGATCATGCTGAATATGTTATTATTACATAGAATGAGAAATTTCATCTTTACCTTAATGATAAATTTAACAATATAATATAAAAAAATAACAATCAAAAGATAAATATTATCTTTAAACTATCAACACAACATAATATACTGTATTATAAACCCAAAACGATTCCATCAAAGGAAAAATAAATATAAAAAGAAACAACCCACTTCTTCCACTAGCTGTATTTAAAATATTCTTTTCAAACACCATCACAACAGCTTAGTCTTTGCCCCTTGGGCCACTTGACTCTAAGGAAAGGGGAAAAGTTAGTTCCGTCTTCTACGATGTCAATAAATAAGGTTTAAAAGAATAAAATAAACACAAATCTTATCATTAGTTTAAAAGATAAATACGATATTTTCTAAAGATCCCCAACTCAAGTATCGAACGTCAAAGCAGCTAACAAGACAATATAAAAAGTAAACTGAACATGAAAAATAACATGGCAAGCATAACAAAAACATACCAAAGAGGGCAACAATCATAACCAACTAACGTGACAACTGTAGTACAATAGACAATGAAGAATAATTAAAGTCGCAAGATATATCAATTACGAAATAAATATCAATACCACTGATAATAAATAAATAAATCTAGAAACAAATACAATGCATCAAACTATCAAGCTAGGAAATCAGATAACATTCAACTATATACTAATTTTCTACCATAATTCACCACCTCCGTAACTTCATACCTAAAGTCATATCCCCATTAAACTGGATTGTTTTATGTCTTGTCTAATTACCTCACCTTAACTTTTTTTGACCTATCTCTGCCTCTCATAAATCTCACTGTGGCCAATTTTTCATATCTTCTTACTGGGGTCTTATGCACCACCTCATCTTCACATGTATAAATCATCTTAATTAGTCTCATTTTACTCCTACCTTAATCTGAATTTCTTCATTTTTAATCTTGTCATTCATAGTACGATCATAGATTCACCTCAATATTCTAATTTTCACCACTCTCGTCCTTTGGACATATAAATTTTTAACCGACTAACAAGGTTGGATCCATCCTTAGGTAAGGAGCGTCAAGCGAGACCTCTTCGTTGAAAAATGAAATTCTATATAGAGGTCAAAATTTAGTTTAATAAATATATATATGCAAATATTGATATCTCTTGACACAAGTTAAATGTTTAGGGCCCATTTGGATGGGCTTAGTAAAAGCAGCTTTAGAAAAATACTTTTGAAAGTGCTGAAACTTATTTTTAAAATAAGCAGTTATACGTTTGGATAAAAGTGCTGAAGTTGTTATGCCAAACGTGAAAAGGGAAAAATAGAAGAAAGAGATGTTAGGATTATATGGGTAATTTGGAGATTGTATAAAAATATTAAGGGAAAAAACATAAAAATGTGGTCAACTTAAAACAGCTTATAAGCTTAAAAAAAAAAAACACCCCTACCCCAGCTTTTAACTTTTGGCTTAAAATAAGTTTTTTTTTAACTTAAAATAAGCTATTTTGAGTATTGCCAAACAGTTAAATAAGTCAAAAATCAGCTTTTAAGTCAGTTTGACCAGTTTTTAAGCTGAGTTAAACAAGCTCTTAGTCTAGGGGTTAAAATATGGTGAAAAAATCCATGAGATTGTTTGTTCTAGTATCATAATACTTATTTTTTAAGGAAAAATGATAAAAAAAAATATACCCAAAAACTTAAAAATTATTTGATTTTTTCAAAAATAACTCACCCCCTAATATAATCCAAACTCGACACAATCAACTTAACCGAACCTACTTCACCTCTATCTCTAAAGCAAAAATTCAAGAGTACAATCCATTTATTTCTCATTTTTTCCTCATCACCGTCCTCCCCGCCATTTCTTAGGAGAACTCAGACGTTGATTTGGGTCAACAATAAAAAAAATCCCAAGCTTCTCTCCGCCACTAATTTGTGTCAACAACTAAGAATCCAATAACCTTCCAATTTAGCCACAAAATATAATTTCATCAAAAATAGACTAAATCGGCACAAAAAATCTCTTTCACTGAACCCCTTTACGATCGATTGAGTTATTCGCTGAATTTTGAAGATGAGTTTGTTCTTGTTCCTGCATCCTTTTCCCTTGTCATTTTACCCATCAGGGTAAAGGGTGTAGGCATTGAATTTTAACAATTGTCAACTTAAAAATTGGGTCAAATACAAAATGTATTAAGAAATAAGTTTTTAATAAAAAATTAAATTATATTCATGTAATCGCTCATTAATAATAAAAGTAACGAAATAATTAGCCAAGGTTAAATTGCAAGTGGAGCTATTACTAATAAAAAATATAAAAACGATCTGAGTACCTTCGAAATATTGACAATGATACACAATTTTTCCTCATTCATCTATTGACTCCAAAGTACGCTTTCCATTCACCTATTAGCACTAATAACCTCTCCATTCACCTTTAAATTCAATTTTAGTCATTTAAAATAATTGAATGAACCTTTTAATTATGTGACTCAACCATTACAAATTTACAATTTAATCTTTTCATATAATTTTAAAGCCACCTATTTTAGACTCTTTTCGGAAAAAACGAAACCCGACGAGTGCAAAGCCAATATGACGCCTTTTCCGTTATTGAAATGACAGAACTGTGATCGCTGAATACTACTACTACTTATCATTGTAATTAACATTATTGAAACCCTAGACGTCGACGATGACGGAACCGATATCAGTCGAAGAAGACGACAAGCAAGCAACGGGACTTCAACGACGCGTCGAACCAATTTCGTCGTCGTCGGCGGAGGTTCAGATATGCAACAATCGCAAGGAGAAAAGGAAGTTGACGAAGAAGGAGAAGAGGAAGCAGAAAAGGAAGGAACTAGCTGAGAAGACGCGCCAGGAAGAGGAGGCTAAGCTGAATGATCCCGAGGAGCTTCGCAGGATTCAGCTGGAGGAAGAGGAAGAGAAGGAGAGATTAGAGAGAGAAAGGAGAGAGTTTGAGGAAAGAGAGAGGCTCTTTCTCGAAGCACTGGCTCGAAAAGAAGCTCAAGAGGTAGAAGAAGAAGAACGAAGGAGAGTGGAAGACGAGGAAGAAAAGGCAAAACAAAGCCAGGTACACATAACTGGTGCCAAATATACTTCCACATCTTCTTTATTTGCATAGTACTGAACTTTGAGTTATGTGGGTTGTGTATAATGTATTTACTGTATTGGTTATAGTTGCTGTTGCTTATTAATGGGGTTAATGGATGTTTGTACAATAGACATTAAGTGACTTGAAACAAAATTGAGGAAGTTATGAAAGAAGTCAGAAGTTCACTAGCATTTTCTTGGTTATAAAAGCTAATCTGAAGTGATTGACCCTCCCAATTCTAGTCTGGCAATCAATTCTAAAACAAGCAAAGAGAATCTTGAATTTTCGGGGATTAGGTTAAACATTTTAGCAGTTGGATAATTGTGGTGGATGCTTTCTAGAGATTTAAAAGCATGTTCTGGTTTGACAATGATCACAATGCAGAGAGAATGCACATAGGAGTTGGTCAGTGGAGACAAATTGTCAAACAAACTATTCTAATTTTGTTCTAAGTTTGAATATGACTACATAAACCGAGTGGAAAATATAGCATATCATGTGTTTCTTTGACCGCACAAATTAGTTTGTGTTTATCAGATTATTGATCTCAGCCTGCAGCTTACAATTGCGCACGAAGTTTGTTCTATTGACACATCTAGTATATCAGGTGTTGGTTAAATATGTGTGAGCATAAATTTCTTTTATTTGACATCCATAGAGGTTCAGGTAGGGATCCTTTGATCCAGATCATGCTACCCGTTTAATATGGTCAACAAACTAGTTCTCGGGTAGTTGAGAGTTGAGACAGTTCTGATGTCTTGTTTTGCAAAATATTTTTCTATCTTATCAACTAAGGAATAGTTTCATTAAATATGGGAAAACTCTTACTTACAAGAGAAATACCAATAATTAGAGGTCTAAAGAAAGACATAGTTAACACCCAATCTTCTATTGTTTCTTAAAACCTTCACTCTGGGGATTTGAATAATTTAGCAGCACATGCAAATGTCCGCGACTCTCTCTGTCTCCCCCTCCCTCTCCTTTCCTACCTAGACCTGTTGTGTATGTCTTGGTTCTTTACGTGCTGTGATTTTCATGGTCCCACTGGTATTCTTCATATACATACATTCTAGCAGGTTGCCCTTGAAAATGAGCCAGATGAAGATGTCGAGTGGGAATATGTAGAAGATGGGCCTCCCGAAATTATATGGCAAGGAAATGAGATAATTGTGAAGAGGAATAAAGTGAAAGTGAAAAAGAAGGATCAAGATCCTGTGATTGTGAAAGAGGTACTGATCTGTAATTCTCTGTACTAGTGTATTTCCCAAATCCAGCTTTGTCCTCTTAAAACAATCCTAACACCTAGCAATTGCCAAAATGAATGGGTTGTAAATACTATCCTTTGCCCATGCAGGATCCCAACAGGCCAACATCCAATCCACTGGCTCCACAATCTGAAGTCTATGCTGACTACAAGAATGCTTCTTCTCTTTCAGCACAACAGTTGTTGGAGAATGTTGCTGTTCAAACTCCAAATTTTGGAACTGAGCAGGTAAACATTCATAATTCCTAATTATAGTGTACTGTGTGTAGATATGCCTACCTAGTCATGACAGGTTATTGATTTTCTTATGCTTTAAACTTCTAATATTCAACATAGCTAGTCTCTTATATCCTCTCATTTGGTCTAGCATGACCCTCTGCTTTCTGGATTATCACGTGTCAGGATAAAGCTCATTGTCCTTTCCACCTAAAAACCGGGGCTTGTCGATTTGGTTCGCGCTGCAGTAGGGTTCACTTTTATCCCGATAAATCCTGCACTTTGCTCATGAAGAACATGTACTGTGGACCTGGATTTGCTTGGGAGCAGGATGAGGGGCTTGAGGTCTGTTAATGAAGTCTTCATGTGCCTCTAGTATCCTGATTTTAAATTTTGCTGATCTTTAGTAGTTTTCAGTTTTCTTTGGAACTTCTGTTATGAAATTATTGGTAAGTTCATCCTTAGGTTGCTTATGCTTCTCTTTACTAAAGCGAAAAAAGCAATTGTCTGAATAGATAAATCTTTCATTTTTTGGGTATGTCTAATTTTATTGCTTCTTTACCTGAATTAGTACTGATCAGTGTTGGTTGTCGATTGTCAATATGTAATGAAACAAACAGTATGTCAAGATGTGGCTCCAACATTAACCCTCTTTTTTACTTTTTGGTAATTTTCTACTTGATCTTATTCCCTTTTCTTTAAGTGTGGTCATTTCATTTGATCCAAGTGATGGGTAGTGTATTATGTTTAAGTTGTAATGTATTCTTATACTCAAAAAGTAATTTATTTTCTTCACGGTAGAAGCTTTCTGTTTGTTCTTTAACTCCCTTAAAACAGAATATCTTCCCTGAAAATTCTGGAGGCACGTGTTTCTTCCGCCGATTCAGCTGGAGACTCTTAGCGAACTCTGTATCCTGTTTTGCAAAGTGAGCTAAAGAATTCTGAATATAACAGTTGTATGTTTGTGATTTCTATTTTTCACATTTCTTCATGTTGTTTGCCGATCTATTTTTAGTACTAGAGAAACGGAAGACAGCCACGATTTTTTTGGATTGGGATTTGTCCTGCCTTTCTTGAATAATAGGTATCACTATTTCGTGTGATTGCTACTTTACAGATTAGTGGTGAAGCTGTGGCTTAGCCCTGTTAGAGATGTATCTGGGGTTGACAAAGTTCTTAGGTACCTGGTGCAAACTATGTAGCTCATGATACCCATTGACTATTGAAAGGATCCCCTTTTCCATAGTCAAGCCGATAGAGGAGTTATCTAATGTCTTAACAATTATCCAAAAATCTAGTCATCAAGCTTCTAATTCTCTTGCTCATTTTACATATGCTGTGACCATTTTGCGGGAAATTTGTAGTTCACAATTACTTAATGCTTATGTTCTTTTTCAATAGTTTCAAGTAGATAGCTGTGGTTTTAGTGTCAGATTTTTGTATCTTAACTTAAGCCTCTGAAACTGTATTACCATTATCTACGAGAGTATATTCCTATTTGCATCTCAGACAAAAAAGGACCTGGTGGAGCTTAGTTCCTTGCCTAATTACTAATTTGCTTCTATTTAATAAGCTTCACTATAATTATGTTTTCTGTTTATTTTTAGCAACTTTGAGGGTTATTGATTTGTCTCTTGAAAATAGTAGTTTGTCCAGTACTAAATGCTCAAATGCGGATTTTCGTGTATGGGATTTAATTCGTTATACCTGCATAGTCTTTATGCATACATGAATGTTCTCTGAATTTCTTTTTGGTAGCTCTATGTAGTTTGAATTTGCAAAATCTTAAAGAGTCTTTCCAATTTACGTTAGTGGTTGTTGGTTATCTGTTAGTTATTTAGTTGCTAAAGTGCTTGCTAGTTGTATTTGCACCTCTTTTTGTATTTTGTATACTCTGCATATGTTTATGCAATCAATTGTTGTCTTCTGTTCTTCTTTCTACAGTATACAGATGAGGAAGTTGAATGTAGTTTTGAGGAATTTTATGAGGATGTTCACACGGAATTTTTGAAATTTGGAGAAATTATAAATTTCAAGGTAGTGAATTTCTTTCTTTCTGTTGTTGACTTATTGCTAATCATGTCCTCAATTTAGGATGTAAGTTCCAAAATCAGTGACAGCAGGAATATTTCATGGAAGTGAGCAGTGTCCTTTTCTACTCTTTTAAAGAATGTTGCTCCCTTGTATGTTGCAAATAGTAAGAATTCATGCAAATAATAGAACACAGTTTAGCTACTCCGTGCTGAAAGAAGAATGATATCAAAGGCTACGTTGTTGAGGTGCCTTACAATATTCTAGCATTTTCTCTTAGGTACGTTTGGTTCCCAATGAAGCAAAAGGGAAGTGTTAGAGAGTGAATTGCTTTGCGCTTTAGGTGTGTTTGTAAGCAGGAACAGTGCGGGAATTGTTTATGACTTCCCCACAGGAAAAAACTTCCTCTAAGATAAATCCTGTAAAATTTGCCTGATTTTTATTTTTTAAGACACTCCCCCCTCCCCCCAAAAAATAAAAAAAAATCCGACATTCTAAAGGACACTTAGAATCTAAAACTAAAACATGTATCGGTAGATGTAAACCAAGGACATCTTCTGTAGAGCTGTGTCACAACAATAATACTGTTAGTAAAAGCTTGCTTCTTTTTCTCCTTTGATTGCCTAACCACCAACTAATATGTTCCCACATATAGGTGTGTAGAAACAGTTCATCTCATTTGCGAGGAAACGTTTATGTACACTACAAAGATATAGATTCTGCAGTGCTTGCTTATCATTCTATAAATGGCCGTTACTTCGCTAGCAAACAGGTATTTTGAATTCCAAATAAATTAATGGTTTGCAGTTCAAATGAGACGTGCATTTTGCTATCTGTTATTCTAGTAACTTTCTTTCAAGAAAATCAATCGCATGGAAGCATATGAAAATTCCCCTTTTGGTTATAGCATATTGTTTCTTTTTACCCTGAAGAGTCAATGCTGATAATACTAACATCCTAACGCATGCAAATACACACATCTAGGTCACAAACAATAGCCTATATATGTACTTTGCATCATTGCATTTGAACTGCTTGGCTAAAATGTATTGATAACTGTTTATTCTTCTTGGAATGTCTGATTCTTGATAGATCACATGCGAGTTTGTTAGCGTAACCAAATGGAAGGTTGCCATATGTGGGGAATTCGTGAAATCAAAGCTTAAGGTACAACTTGAATCTCACTACTGTCGCTTGAGTTCTGTGTTGATGACTTTGTTACTCTCTGTTTTTTGTCGGCAGTACTTGTAGGGAGTAATAGTTAATGAACATCTTTACTGTTTACCTGATTCTGATATTAAGATCTTCTGTACTTCCTATCTTTTAACATGAATTACACACGTGTTGACAGTCATGCTCCCGTGGAACGGCATGCAACTTTATCCATTGTTTCCGCAATCCTGGTGGAGATTATGAATGGGCGGACTTGGATAAACCACCGCCAAGATACTGGCTTACAAAGATGGCTGCTTTGTTTGGGTATGCTGATGAGTCTGTATATGATAGACGGCTTGAACAGAAAAACTCAAAACGGATGTTGAATTCCTACAAGACGCTGGCATCTGATTCTGACAGGTCCGTTAGTTTTTGGTATCTTTCATGTGAAATGTATTGAACCGTATCTTGATACTTCTGTCTTTTATAAAAGAATATGCGGATGCACCCATCTTAAACATGATACTTCAGTTATGGCTCTCTGATCTTAAGAGATTACAGTAGGACAATTGTTGGATCTGTAGTGGTGGCAATCAGGTAGTTATGTTGAATTTGAGCTGGTTAAGAACGAGCTAAAGAAAATTGGTTCAAACTAACTCAACCTGTATTTAATATGGGTCAAAAATTCGACTAGTAAAAATATGGGTCAAAATTGGGTTAGATGATAAGTAATATGGCTCAGACCTGCATATGGGTCAAAAATTCGACCAGTGGTTTGGCTTGGGACTTCTATGTTGGAGGTCTCAAGTTTGAAACCCTTCTAGCGAAATCAAGGGGTTTGCCTTTTGGGTTGAACTTGTTGCGTCCGGCTTGTCTAGTGCGGGTCACTTCTTCTATGTGGTTTGCGAGGTATTGCATAGGAGCGCGGTTTTTACCCTGTGTGCATTAAAAGGGTAGCGGCAACGGGTTTCCCTTGTTATAAAAAAATAATCAAACCATAGTGGAACCAATCGTGGACATGCAAATGAGACAAAACCAATCAACATGATTTAAAAAAAGAAAAGGAAAACTTACAGTCTGTTAAGTGGTGAAGGGCTTTAAAAAGACGAATAATAAAAATGCTTGGTTCAGACATGATTTTTAGTATTCATATTGAATGTTATTTCTGTACCCTTTCTCTTGTCTTCAGCGCATTCTCAGACGGGCAGGTTCTCTCCTATTTTTGGTGATGAAACTATCCTTTTTTCTTCTGTAATATAGGAATAGAGTGCGGAAAGCATGGATTAACATTTGATTTCAATACCCTTAAAAAAATTATGCTGTAATATAGGACTTTCTTGCATCCAGAAAAGGTGTAGGTTTTTTATTAGCATAAATTTTTATTATTTATAATAATCAAACCATAGTGGAACCAATCGTGGACATGCAAATGAGACAAAACCAATCAACATGATTTAAAAAAAGAAAAGGAAAACTTACAGTCTGTTAAGTGGTGAAGGGCTTTAAAAAGACGAATAATAAAAATGCTTGGTTCAGACATGATTTTTACTATTCATATTGAATGTTATTTCTGTACCCTTTCTCTTGTCTTCAGCGCATTCTCAGACGGGCAGGTTCTCTCCTATTTTTGGTGATGAAACTATCCTTTTTTCTTCTGTAATATAGGAATAGAGTGCGGAAAGCATGGATTAACATTTGATTTCAATACCCTTAAAAAAATTATGCTGTAATATAGGACTTTCTTGCATCCAGAAAAGGTGTAGGTTTTTTATTAGCATAAATTTTTATTATTTATAATATGTTCAAATAAAACATCTGCTAAGTTCTCGGGAAATGACAGGCATCGCTACGATTCAAGGGAGAGAAGGTCTCGCTCAAGGGAGAGCAGAAGTTCAAGGATCCACTATGATGATTATGATTTTCATAAGAGGATACATCAAGAGAGAGGCGACCGTACTGATAAAAAACAGCGTAAAATTCTTGATAAGAAACAATTTGAAGAGGGGACAGGACAACATGAAGAGGAAACAAATCAACATGGTAAAAATAGATACCACAGTAGTGACTCTGATTGGGATTTATCTGACAGAGAGAAAGAGGGAGTGAAGCGCCACCATAGCACAGGAAGAAAATCAAGAAACCACCATAATGAAAAAATGGGGCTTCAACATCGTAATGATCACATCAAAAAACGAGTTAGTGGTTCCGACTCTGGTGATGATTTGCTGGAAAAGAAGAGATACGGAGATGCAGGATCTGGTAACAGTGAGAAGGGCTCAAGACATAGCAAGGAAGATCGTAATACAGATTCCAGCAGTGAGTGGTTGGATGAGAAAAGAGACAGAAGTTCGCGTCACAAGAAAAGAAGAAGCAGTTCTAGGCGCCATAACGGTGTTCCATCATCACCTGATCGCTGGGATAAGAATAGCGGAAGCCATGATAATAATACCACTGGAGATTGGACTGCTGCTATCACAGATAAAAGAAAGCCAAGTTCTGACAAGAGGGTCCATTCAGATAGGGATCACCCTTATCACCATAATGAAGACATTGGGGAAAGAGGCCGCTGGGAACCTGATGAAGGTGCTACTGGAACACACTCTAAAAGTAGTAAGAAGTCTGTAATTGATGATTCTGAAGATCACAATGTGGAATCTGAGTTAAATGATGATGGGGACTATAGTGGTGGTACAACAAGGGGAAGTAGCCGATCAATCAATCGAAAAAGGAGGGGGAACAGTGATAGGATGGACTCTGCGAAGAAGTCAAAACGATATAAAGAGAATGACAGGGCACACAATGGAAAAGACAGGAGTTACACTGGACACTTAAGTTCGTAAGACAGCCATTGCGTTACTATTTTCACGAGGTTCATACCATATATAATCTCAGTTGTAATGCTGGAAAGAACTTGAGGATGACATTACAGGCATCAGCCATTGCTAAGTTTCAGTTTTTAGATTGTAAATATTCTACACTTGTTTGTCTGACTGAAGATAAGGTTAATTTCTGATGCCTTCTCAACTGCAGTTGGGAAAATTGCCATTTATTTCAATGGAAGAATGCAGAAATACACATTGGTCATCTACTTGTGATTATGCTAGAGCAAGGGATTATTCTTTGCTTGAATGATCAGTGTGTTGTCCTTCTGCTCCAGCCTTGTTGCACAAGATTATTCGGCACCTATGCTTGTGGGTTGATAGCATATTGCTTGATAAATTAGTACTTACTAAAAAGAATATTAAAACTTAAAACATTTTCTTAACCCACAAATTTTAGTGTAAAATAGAATATACTAATCTATTAATTTGACGAATCCTAATGTGACCAATGTATTTGAAATTCGTAGCGACAATATTTCTATAAATTTTCTTCGTAAATTCGTATTGATGATGACCAATGTAAAAAATAATGTCAGCATTAGTTATACACTCTATTGTGTATAAAGGCATGTAATGTTAATAACTTAGGGGTCCTTTTGTACAAACATTGATAGTGCAGGGATTAGTAATGCAGGGATTAATAGTGTAGAGATTATTTTTTGTCAAGTGTTTGGTTCACTACTTTTCACTTAATTTTGTGTTTAATTTATAATTCTACAAAAAAAATCTTTTCTATTATACCCTTGTGTTATTATGAATGTTTATTTCATGTAACTAAGTCAAGGTAGATAACTACCGGACCGGATAATTTTTTTAAAGAATTATTTATTCCATTTAATTAGTTAAATCAAATACATATATATATATATATATATATATATATATATATATATATATATATATATAATTGTTATTAATTTTAAGGTATGATGTACCACTAAGAAGATCAGTGATGACACAATGTATTTCTAATTTTTGTGGGTTAAGTATATCTCTTAAACTTAACATAGATTTAAGACTACTTAAATTGTTAATACATAAAGCTTATTTTTATTTTTAAAACAATAGTTCAAGTGGGTAACTGACAAATTATCTTGAATATAAAAAAAATCAAGAAAAAATAGAGAAAAAAATATTAGTAAAATCATTAAATTACATCAAACAAATTTGGAGAATTAAAAAAGAACATTTATAACCACTCTAATATAAATAAAAAGGAAATTAAATTACAAAAGAATTTTTTTTTAAAAAAAATAAAGGGTTAGTTTAGTCATTTAGGGATCTTATCCAAGTTTTAACAAACTTTGGATTAGTTATCCCTCTATTTTCAAGGGATAAGATAATACCACATGATAAGTAATTTATGGATTAAATTAAATGAAGTAACCAAACAATGTATTAGTTAGATTAAATTTTAATCCATAGATTATTCTACCTAATACCGCCTACCAAATCGATAACATGGATTTATAGGTATAGGCTATAGCAATGTAATAGTTTTGATGCGTATGTGTTTGATTAAAGACTCATTTTTTTTCTTGATACTCTTTTAATATCTTTTTCATCGTAATAAATAGTGAGAGATATTTTTGCAAATATTTTTTTAATGCAATGAGTAACTAATTACAAACGATGCTAAGACAACTAGAGAATAAAATGAGAAAGCTATATATATGACTGACTTCCTAAATATTTTAACAAAATTTGTTTTTTTAATTAAATAAAATTGTAATAAAAGTATATCATCTGAAAATCGTAACACCACCTTAAAAACCCAAAGGTTATTATTACTAGGCACTAAAAACCCTGAGGTTTATTACTAGCCAAACCTGCGAAATTTTAGTCTCTTTTCCTTTCTCCGCCGCTCTAAAACGAACGGAAGAAAGTCGCCGTCACCAGCGCCGGCAAATACAATCGCCGGCCACCGGTTCTGATATTCGTTCTCAGTCGAAGACTTTATTCCAGTAAAATCATATTCCCTCACTCTTTTTCTCTTTCTAATTTCTTGTTTTCTATTTATTGGGAAATAGTTTAGGTTTTTCAATGAAGTTGATAAATGTAACTGAACATGGTTCAATTTATTGATTGAATTGTTTTAGGTTTGTTGGAGTGATAGTGAAAGATGGGTTCTTTTAAGAGGAAGTCGCAAGAATTCTCCAATGAGGATGATATTCCTCCAAGTAAACAGCTAAAACAAAATGATTTACTTGGTGCAGATGAGCCAGTGACATGTCTGCATGATGTGTCATATCCAGAAGGGTATGTTCCCTCTGCTTCAACTTCTGGTTTGCCTCAACAAGATTCAAAACCTGCTAAAGAGTTCCCTTTTCCACTCGACCCTTTTCAATCTGAAGCAATCAACTGTATTAATAATGGCGAATCCGTCATGGTAAGTTAGTCTTATCCCAGTAGATAAATCAATCTGTCAAAGCATCTTCTTGATGTTCTTAATATAAATTGCTATCGGGGTCCCTGTATCATTACAGTAGTAAACAATTTGTCTTTTATGGAAAATTGCAGTTTTATCAGTTCCTCTAAGTTCCGCCATTATATTAAGTAGACCTTAGTTAGATAAGTTGTATACGTAACAGTGGTGTGACTGAATTGGAAGTTCTGTGCCTGTAGGTATCAGCACACACGTCAGCGGGAAAGACAGTTGTGGCATTATATGCAATTGCCTTGTCGTTGAAGAATAACCAGCGAGTGGTATATACTTCACCAATTAAGGCTCTTAGTAATCAGAAGTATAGAGAATTCAAAGAGGAGTTTTCAGATGTGGGTTTGATGACTGGAGATGTCACAATTGATCCAAATGCTTCTTGCCTGGTATGCCCACTTTGTGGCGATACTTTTGCCCTTAGCTTTTTCTTATCTGTCCTCGGTTTCAGTAGGCTAAGGTGTGTTTTGGTTTCAGGTAATGACTACAGAAATCTGGCGTAGTATGCAGTACAAAGGATCAGAGGTTACAAGGGAGGTGGCTTGGGTTATATTTGATGAGGTACACTACATGCGTGATAGAGAAAGAGGTGTAGTTTGGGAGGAAAGCATTGTTATGGCCCCAAAAAATTCCAACTTTGTCTTCCTCTCAGCCACGGTGCCCAATGCTAAAGAGTTTGCGGATTGGGTTGCAAAGGTAGTATCCTATACTCATCAAAATTGATCAGTATGCTTGATGCTAGAAACCATCTGATGTGATCATGGATGTGACTTCCTACTTTATTATTATTATTTTTTTTGATAACGTTAAAAGTACTTCCTACTTTATTATTAATGACCTTCATTGAAAGTTTTCTGGAATTCTTGAGATGTATTTGAAAAGATATTTATTGATTGCCTTTGGTCTTTAAGAACTTGTTGTCATAATGCTGCTGCTTGAGTGTGTGTGTGTGTGTGTGTGTGTATATATATATATTGCAAAAAACCTTGCTTCCTTTATAAACTACTTCAGTCTTCACGAAGTAGATAGGTTTTGCATGTCTTTAGATGTTGGGGATGATAGCATACACTATTCTAGGATGATGCTTAGAGAGAGAATCCAAGCAAAGAGACTTGGACTAATGATTGACATAGGGGTACAAAGCAATTATTTAGACCCAGCTGGATCACTGTTTTTCCTAATCCTTCACGCCTCTTTCCCTACCTTTTCAGGTATCCCATGTCTCATGAATTTCTCTCCTCTTTTGTGTGCATGTAAATAATTAGCTGCATCTACCAATTACTCTGGTTAGTCCAAACTAAGGCATCAAGTTATCCGCAATGGCAAACGATGAGGAGAGCTTTTATTACCAGAATATTTCACCACTTAGAAAGAGCAATCTTGAGTTATCCTTATTTTGCTGAGATTCTAATTTATGAAAGTTTAAACTATGTGGATCTTATGGTGGGATAATAATTTGGTTTGTCATGGTGCAGGTCCATCAGCAACCATGTCACATTGTTTATACAGACTATAGACCCACACCACTTCAGCATTATATATTTCCTTCTGGTGGTGATGGGTTATACTTGGTGGTTGATGACAAAGGGAAGTTTCGTGAGGATAGTTTTCAGAAAGCTTTGAATGCTCTTGTTCCAGCCAATGAAGGGGATAAAAAAAGAGAAAATAGCAAGTGGCAGAAGGGTCTGGTTGTTGGCAAATCTGGTGAGAATAGTGACATATTCAAGATGGTTAAAATGATTATCCAGCGGCAATACGATCCTGTAATATGCTTCAGCTTCAGCAAAAGAGAATGTGAATTTCTAGCAATGCAGGTACGTTTTCTGTGTATTTTGCTGAAGTGGATAATTCTTAGATGGTTGTATTGCTGTACTGTGATGTTGGCAAACCAGCGTTTCAGTTTCCTGATTTCTTCACTATTATACCCCCTTTTCACCCGGTTCAGAAAGAAGAGGCCATGCCATCAAGCTTTGACATGACATTCCACACTGTATAAGTATATTTTTTTTCCATCCACTTTGAAACCTACTCTTTGTGTGAGAGTATATGGATTTTTTATCTGGTGGCACACGAGATGACGAGAACATTTAGATCTGTCTAAAAACACTGGTTCTTGGTTCATAGGCTAACTATTCTGCTTTTTGAAATTGGAATAGATGTCTAAAATGGATTTAAACAATGATGATGAGAAGGTGAATATTGAAACTATTTTCTGGAGTGCCATGGACATGTTGTCGGATGATGATAAAAAGCTGCCTCAGGTGAGCGTCTTATATTTATTTTTGATTAGACGTATAGCTGAGATTTATTTTGTGGTTACAGTGAAGCACTGAATACTCTTCCTACTAAGTACAGTTTCTACTTTCTACCAGTTCTCTTTCACCATATGTCCCCGGGATCAGGAGTTGCAGTTTTTTTGGGAAAAGATTATTATGTCACATCTTAGATTTTTGGGTAGAGTAAGTGATCTCTATATTTGAAATTGCAGGTTTCAAATATGCTACCTCTATTGAAACGTGGAATTGGTGTGCATCATTCTGGTTTGCTCCCTATATTGAAAGAAGTGATTGAAATCCTGTTCCAAGAAGGATTCATCAAGGTTGGAGAAAATATTTCTTTAATTGCTTCAAAGAATTATTTCTATGAGGAGAAGGATTTTATGTGACAAACATGACTTCATTCACTCTAAGACGAAGTTGATTAACTTTATGTTTGCTTTTAAAGATCTATTTGTCTTGTGTCCTGAAATTTTGCTGCAGTTGTGGAGTAGATGAGAACGCTCGAAATATGTGAACTTATTAGTCCCCTAATAGAGTACTACTAGCTCAACTATGTAATGATGCTTTGGTTGTTGAGGTGACCTTCGGTTTTGGTGAGGAAATTCTTGTTCGTACCACCAAATCTTGTGGTGGAGTAATAAGTACACCATTCTTTACTAGAGGTCTCGAGTTCTATCCCTGAGTATGGAGTCATCTTTGATTGGGAGTGCTTTAACCCCCCCACCACCCCACCCCCCACCCTCACAAAGTGGGACTTCCCTGTTCTAATTCTGATTGTTGGGCCCCAAAAATCGGGTACCGGATACTGTGGGACCATAAGTGGGGACAAATGCTCCTGTTTAAGTGTCCAAGGCCCACTTGGGCCTTACATACGGAATATGGCTTCTGCTATCATTCTACGAAGGTGCCAGTGGAACGCTTATAAAAGAATAGGTGCCAGAAGAATTTATATATTATCTTCTCTTTTGTTTTTTTTCCTTCAGATTTGTTTACCTCATCTTTAAGTACTTCTTCTGAAGTTATTGGATACACAAATTCTTACACATGCAAACTTTGCAGCTATGTATGCATAAAAAATTAGAGTATTTACTTTATACCTCTGTAAGAGACTCTTCTAAGCTCAATCCTAATCATGTTGCGTTATATGATTTTCTTGTAGTGTTTGTTTGCCACAGAGACTTTCAGTATAGGGTTGAACATGCCTGCAAAAACTGTTGTCTTTACAAATGTCCGTAAATTTGATGGAGACAAGTTTAGGTGGTTATCCAGTGGTGAGTATATTCAGATGAGTGGTCGTGCTGGCCGTCGGGGGATTGATGATCGTGGGATCTGCATCCTTATGGTTGATGAGAAACTTGAACCTTCTACAGCTAAATTCATGCTAAAAGGAAGTGCTGATGCATTAAACAGGTGCCAATTTTGAATTCTCATTTAAGTCTAGACTCTCTTGAGTAAATTATCTTTCTTAGGAGGATCAGAAATATGTTCTCTTTTTTCCCATATTAAGATGTTTCAACGTACAGGAAAAAAGACAGAGACGGCAAATAGTGCATTGATGACTACTGTACTTCTATTTGGCACTGCTGAAAAATGAATACTTGGTTAAATAAATGAGTATGGCCGTGTAGAGGGGCAAGCTCATTGTCCTCCGAATTTTAAAGTGCGCACCACTAGCCCCCAAGATTTCTTGGTGACAAAAATAAAAATAAAAATAAAAATGGATCTCCCAAACCCAACCCAAAAAAAACTTGTTTTATCATCTTATAGAACTTTCAACTTTGTATTTGACTTCTATTTTGTGTATATCAGTGCCTTCCATTTAAGCTATAACATGCTTTTAAATCAAATACGGTCTGAAGATGGTCATCCTGAAAATCTGCTGCGTAACTCATTTTATCAATTTCAAGCAGATCGTGCACTTCCTGATCTTGAGGTTTGTCGATTGATTCAACTCCCGGCTCTCTCTCTCTCTCTCTGAAATTCGTCTGAAATTTCCTTTTATTTTTCCTTATTCTTGCTAGAAACAAGCAAAGATTCTTGAAGAGGAGAGAAACTCAATTGTGATTGAAGAAGAAGACAGCCTTGAGAGATATTATAATCTGCTAGAACAATATAAGAGCTTGAAGAGGGATGTACGTGGCATTGTTTTTTCTCCAAAATATTGCTTACCTTTCCTGCAGCCTGGTAGGCTTGTATGCATTGAGTGTACAAAGGTTGATGTTGACCCAAACTTCTCCCTCAGTGAAGAGGTCACATGGGGAGTAATAGTTAATTTTGAAAGGGTGAAAGGGATTTCTGAAGGTGAGGATTTGATTCAGCATCAGTTGAGTTCTTTTGTTAGTTAGATTCCTTAACCTTTAGTTCAATGTTCATGTTCAGATGATGCAAACAAAAAACCGGAGGACGCGAACTATACAGTAGATGTACTCACGAGATGTATAGTGCAGAAGGATGAGGTTGGTAGAAAGACAATTAAAGTCGTTCGGTTGAAGGATGCTGGTGAACCAGCTGTTGTCTCTCTTCCTTTGTCCCAGGTAAGCTCCTTAGGCTTATTTGGCTACTAGAAAATCTGATAATGAGTATTAGATTTAGTAATTTAAGATGATGAATTGCGACAAGAGTCTTGAAACTGTACCAAGCCTTCGTGTGTGTTCTACTAGGATAACTTCAAACTTACACAATCAAGGTGTGGCCTAACAGTCAGTGAAATGGGATGAAACTGTGAAAAACTGAGGTTAAATCCTTGTAGAAAGGAGTAAGCTCAAGAACCACCATTAACAGACCCTAACAACTAGAAACAAGGCCGGGATTTGGTGGAGCACCTTCAGTTCTTGCACCTTTTGGTTGAACTGTGAAAGGAAAGGATCCTTGGTGGAAAGGTTACTTTCACTTGGATGCCCTTGGCTTTTTTTCTGCATGTGAATGCTTTGATTTTCATAGATTTTGAAGATCTTTTCTCATCTTTTCATATGTTGCATGTATCTTCTATCTGGTAGGTCATGAAAGAAAATATAGAAATGGTCGATGACATACATTTAGGTCTTTTACATTGACAATCATGCCACTTAAATGTATGCTTGTTGTTCTGCTTGTGTGGCTTAGCTAACGTGTTCCCTGCTATAAACTATTAATTGACAGATTGATAGTTTGAGCAGTGTCCGTCTTGTGATACCAAAGGATCTTTTGCCTTCGGAAGTTCGAGAAAATGCACTAAAGAAGGTTTCTGAAGTTCTCAATAGATTTTCAAAAGAGGGCATGCCTCTCTTACACCCAGAAGATGACATGAAGGTCAGACACAGTCTATGTCTCTTTCTCTCTCTCTCTCTCTCTCTCTCTCTCTCTCATTTGCTAATATTAGCTTGATGTTCGTTCTATGCATGTTCTGCAGGTTCAAAGTAGCTCGTACAGGAAGGCTTCGAGTAGGATAGAGGCTCTTGAGAGTCTGTTTGAAGAGTACGAGATAGCAAAGTCTCCCCTTATAAAAGAGAAGCTTAAGGTTTTGCATAAGAAGAAAGAACTTACCAGCAAAATCAAATCAATCAAGAGAACATTGCGTACTTCAACTGTCTTGGCTTTCAAAGATGAACTTAAAGCACGGAAAAGAGCTCTTAGAAGACTTGGGTAATGTCTATCTTACTGACCTCGTATTGTTTATACTGATTGGCTCTGTTTCTACTTTGAAGCTGTGCTTTGTTGGCTATTGCATCTGTCAAAATTAGAGGAGTATACATGCTGTTATTATTGTTATTGCTCTTGTATCTTGCTGCCATCTTTCCATTGTTGAACTGTTTTATCTTTTCTTTCTTTTTTCTCTTCTACTTCAGGATTATATTTCCATTTTGTTGTGCCTTTTCTAAGGTGTAGTAACATTCAAAATGTTTCTAGTGTTATATTAAGCCCGTCACCTCCTGAATAATTACTGTAATTCTGATCCTTGGTGGGTGTATTTGACTGACAATGTCGAAAATGGGCTCAATAAGTAGCCTTCTTTGAAGAGAGAACCATGGGGAGAAACGATGTTATCCTATTTCTATGTGGTAAAAAGAAATGTTTTGTTTCTGCAACGCGTTGGTCCCTCTGTTTGGTATCATACTTGCTTCTTCATAATGTTCTCCGTTCTCTCGGTTTCTTGCTCTGGGATTCGTCTGTTCTTTATGACTTGGCTATTTTTTTGGATTGCATGGAAATGCTTACAAGGTTGGGGGTTATGCAGATACATCAAGGATGATGTTGTGTTGCAGAAAGGAAAAGTAGCCAGCGAAATCAGCAGTGCAGATGAGTTGACCTTGACTGAATTGATGTTGAATGGGACCTTCAGAAATATTAAAGTGGAGGATATGGTCTCTCTTCTCTCTTGTTTTGTTTGGCAAGAAAAGCTTCAGGATGCTCAAAAGCCCCGGGAAGAGCTTGGGTTGCTCTTTGCACAATTACAGGATACAGCTCAGCAAGTGGCAAAAGTTCAGCTCGAGAGCAAGGTATGTGTCATCTGAATGATTGTGCTGATAAAGCTATGATAGTTGTGGTATAGAACACCATAGCTGAATGAACACGGTTTACTGTGTTATTATCTTTCAGTTTTTTGGGTTCAATTGAGCACATATGTACATCCACACTACTTTGAATTTGTAAATCAGTTCAATTAAATTGAGAAACTAATCAACGAAGACCCTCCATATTCCACAACCAAAGATCAACTGTTGTTGTTCTGTCTAGTATAGATTTCCTGTATACCTCTCTGTCTTACTTTGTTTTGCTTTCAATAGGTCCAAATAGATGTTGAGAACTTCGTGAGTTCTTTCCGACCTGATATCATGGAGGCCGTCTATGCTTGGGCTAAAGGATCTAAGTTTTATGAGATTATGGAAATGACTCCGGTGTTTGAAGGCAGTTTAATCAGGGCTATCAGGAGATTGGAGGAAGTTCTTCAGCAGCTAATACAAGCTGCAAAATCCATTGGGGATATCGTGCTTGAGGCAAAATTTGAAGAGGCTGTTACCAAGATCAAGAGGGATATTGTCTTTGCTGCATCTCTATATTTGTAGATACAAAATTGAAGCATTTCTGCCAATGCTCCATTTACAAAGGTTAGGTTAGATGGGTGTGGTTGCCACTAAATTATGCCCTTAATTTGTTGTATGGTAGCTCATTATTTATATTTTTATCTATAATCGAGAACAAATTAACTGTCACTTTACGTCTTCCTTTTGTTTCAATTTTGTTGTTTTATAGGGGAATTTTCCCAAATGAAAATTCTAATTTATTTTCTGCTGTCTACTGGAGCTAAAGACACTACATTTCAGACATATATATTTGAGGAATCTTGCTATGAGACGTGACAATATTCACCTTCATAAATAAGAAAACAACCTTCCCATCCATATATTTATACAACTGTTTTATTACTTGCTATAAATATATAAAGTATGTTACCAAGAATACTGAGAGTTTCCAGATAGAGGCATAAACAATGACAGCTTACTTCAGTTCTCGAATATGGAAGCAAGGAAAGAAGCAACGGAACAAATGAGCTCCAAAATTGATCACACATCCAAAAGCTCCAGCACCTCTCTCTGTTCTAGCTTCTGCGATTACAGGTACGCCGTACACTTGATTCTGAACCATATACTGTTGAGGCAAAGTATTATCCGATGGTGTTGGTTTTGGTTGATTGATTTCACCAACATTATCGATGTGCTGAGAGTTAGTACTAGCATGAGTTTGTCTTGAATTGTCTGCTGTTGAACCTGAACCTGAACCTTGCTCTGTTGTGAAAATTGAGTCATCATATGGCTGCACGTACTCGTACCAAGGTGGCAAAGGTGGTGCTGACGGCTGAACTGGGTAATTGTAAGGGCAGTGGTAATAGCAAGGGAGGAGCGGTGGTGGCGGGGATGGTGGTCGGTCAAGGAGAGGAACTCTCTTTTTCTTCTTCTTTTTTGACCAGAACTTGAGCTTCTTCATGGCTTTTGTCAATTTCATAGGCTTTAGAGGGTGTGCCAAACGATGATTTTTGTATAATGTGTTATAACCAAAGTGGGCTAAAAAAGGAGACTTGTATCCGATTTAAAAAGAAAATGAAATGATATACATAAACAACTTTTTCTTTTTTCAAAATTTTATGACCGTTACCCTTTTCGCCAACCTAGCTCCACCAACTTTTTAAAAATACTAGCAAAATGTTATAGGGCTAATCTTGGATTATTTTGCTCACTTCGAAGCTTGTGATTTAGAGTGAACATACATTTTTAATTTTAAAATGTCACTTCGCTTCAAAAGGATGGTCTAGTTTGACTTGAAACAAAATTTAAGAACAGAAAGAAGACTTTTAAATCTTGTGGTTCTAAAATAAAGTTATGTCAAATATATTAAAATGTCCTTTAATCTTGTGGTGCTAAACATGTCACGCGGAAAGTTTAAAATTAAAATGTTGCCAAAAAAGGAAAAGGGTCATTCTTTTTTAAACAGAATAAAAAGAAAATAGGATCATTCTTTTTTGAAAAGAGGGAATATTTTTTTACTCCTTCGACCCAACCATAAAAACTCAATACCTCAATTATGCAGTCATGCTTGTGATGATTGAATAGGAAAGTGATTGAGATTTTTCACAAAAAAAAAAATAGGGTGAGCTAATTTTTCACATTTTTATTAAAAAAAATCAATTATAGGATTTTCATTTTTCTTCAAATTCAGTTAATATAGATCTGCACATTTAGCCGATGAGATATTCATTTTATAATATATAGTTAAAGACGAGTAGGCAAGGCGTTAGGCTAGTGCAAAGTGGGCTACATAAACGAGGACAGATTACATAGTTTAATACTGGCCAGTTTTGAGCTGTAGAGTGACGGTCGCTCCATCTCTTACAAAGGGACGAGGAGGGTTGTCTAATAAAGGGGTACTCTCTTCAGCGACGTGCGCTATATTATTGTGTTAGCTGCTCTAAATCACAAAGTTTAAAAAAAAAGGATATATTTGTTCTTTTCCCTTTAAATTGAAATTCAACAACTTAAAACAAAGATTAGATACTGGCAAATTGACGAAAATGGCCTGATTAGTCTACATTCTACAATAAACAATTTTTGCCTCACTAAAATAGAGAAAGCATGTCGATAGATCATACAATTGAGATATTAAACATAACACCAAAGCAAATAAAATGTAAATTAATTCAATATTCAACAATTAATGCAAAAAAAGGTAATAACATAACGATGATTATCACAAAAATTGAAATAAAATCATAGAAACAACCACCAAAAATACTTTCATGGTTATAGTGATCCCCATTGATTTTCCAGCAGAATTTGATGCACCTAAAACCAAGAACACAAATTCCAAATAAGTAGATAAATTATTTTATTCGTATATTTACGATTGAAACATGTTTTAATTCGAGTAAAATCGATACCTTTAAGACATCCCATATAATTAACAGGCTGTCCACATTTAGCAGGTAACATTTGTGCCTCATTAACATCAATTCCAGCTTGTTCTGCTGCTTTACTCCCTTTAATACTTACCATTTGACATAAACATTCTGGCATTTTTCTAATTACTTCTTTTAATGGATTACAACAACTTTGTGGTGGATCACCTTTTGCTTCATTTAAATAATTCATACATGGGAGTAACTTGCTCATACATGATGATGAATCCCTAGTTTGACTCATGCCTTCTTGCAACATTACTCCAAAAAACAATACTATCATCGTTAAATATTTCATCTCCATTAATTTTTTCGATACGATTTTGAATTTGTTTTTTTTTTTTCTTTGATATTCTTGGTTACATGTTGTCATGTTTATATACTTTTTTTTTTTTTTTGGATGTATATGCATTGTTGGAGTTGTTGATCTAACAATGTGTTGTCTTAAGAGTTTTGACTTTTGGAATATAGTCAAGATAAGTTGAGCTACTTTTAGTTGTATACATTTTCTTTAATTAGTTTACCATTAAAAAAATTGGTAAATTTGTCTAGAAGATTTAATTTGACTCACATACACATAAACTATTATGGTTTATTGACATCTACATACTACTCTAAAGAGTAATCTTATTATGAGATTAAAATTTTACAAACTTTATAATTTTAAAAAAGTGTTTTGAAAAGCGATAATCTCTTCACTCAAGAAATGCATGTGATCATTGTTTCTGGGCAAAAGTAAATAACATTGAGACTAAGTGAAAATACGATTGATCCTCCTAGTATTGAATGAGGAGGAAATGTTAATTATATAACACTTGAAGAACTAAAAATAAGAAGATATTCAACAATCATAAAAAAGAATGGATAATAAATTTAATGTTTACCCACTAAAAATGGGTATCTCAATTGGTTTGGAGGGTGGTTAACTGGTTATCCACACGGGTGACTCGGGATCAATCTGCCTTGAAATGTCTTCTAAGTCGAGTCTGTCTCATAGGGCTTGCCTAGTGCGGTTTACATCCCTTGTATGGTTTGCAGGCTATTAAGAGTGGGGAGGGGGTTATCCAATGCGCACAAAGTGTCCACCCGAAGGTTAAAGGGTGTGGCAGAGGTCGTAGGCGGCGGGTTATTTGGGGTTTAAAAAAAATTGGGAAAATTACGCAGATAAGCAAACTTATACTATTTAATTTCTCATCATAACTATAGTTTGCTACAATTACCACCCGCGACTAACATTATACATTAATTACGTGGCTGACTTCGAGTTTGTATAACTATTCATGTTTGTATATGTATAATTCGTCAGGATATACAAATAAATATGTATAATATACAATTTTTTAGCCTATATACATATACAATTCACCTCTCTGCCCTCGCTTGCTCACCTCTCTCCTTCCTCTCTCGATCTCGCTCGCCTCTGTCCTCCGTCTCCCAATCTTGCTTGTCATTTATACAAATGTATATGTATAATATATAGTTATATACAATTATATACGTATACAATTTACCTCTTTCCCACTCTCTGCCCTCTCTCGCTCGCCTCTCTCCTCCGTCTCCCAATCTCGCTTGTCATTTATACAAATGTATATGTATAATATACAGTTATATACAATTATATACATATACAATTTACCTCTTTCTCACTCTCTGCCCTCTCTCGCTCGCCTCTCTCAATCTCGCTTGCCTCTCTATTCCCTCTCCCAATCTCTCTAACCATATATACAATTACATATGTATAATATACAATTATCTAACCAATATACATATACAATTCACCTTTCTCCACTCTTTTCCCCCTCTCTCTCGCCTCTCTCCTCTCTCTCCCAGTATCTCTCGCTCTCTCCTCTAAATAACATGTAGATACAATTTATAATTATCAAACTATAGTTATGGAGAGTAATTAATTATTTTAAGTGGTTATATGTGAAAGTTTTAAAAAAAGGTATTTGGGCCGAACAAGAATAGTGGGTGCAGGCCCATAAGCTACATATGATAGACTAGATCCATTGGGCCTCAGAAAGGAAGCCCATAACGAATCAGCCAATCACAAGCTTTAATTTACTTGAGTAATGAATGTACCTGAATGCCCCAGCAGTCACTTTCATCATTTTTGGGACCAAAATTTTCAATTATTTAATGTCGTAATTATTTGTCGTTTTGTCTCTTAATTTTCTTACTTTTGTTTGATTAGTTTCTCTTTCTTATTGTTTTTGTCCCTTTTATTTCTCTGTGTTGCACGTGGGACGAATTGTGTGTTCTGTTCTCTTCATTTTAGCTTTTGTCTAATTTTTTTTTTTTTTTTTGTCCCTTCTGTTGTTTTATTCCACTATTATTATTTTGATGGACGTCTATTTTCGATAATTCTTGGATTTCAATAAATAGTTATGGATCAGGGTTACTAAACAAAGGCCCATTCTTTGTTGACTGAGGTTACAACTTGTGTGGCCCAAATCCAATCATGGGTTCAACTGTTCAAGTAAGGAGGCTAAGATGTATCTTTTTGAGATTTTTGAGACCGCATATTTAATACGTTATTTATGGAATGATATGAATTTTAATAATTTTATTTTACTATAGATTATGTATATGTTTTAAAAAATCTACTAAATATTTGTCTCTTAATCCAGATAACTACTACTATATATATTAACTTGAAATTGTACTAGAAGCTTATAAATTCTAAATTATAAATTTATCTCCAATTTCAAAAGATAAAGTATAAAGTTCAATTGTTTATTTGTTAAAGTATTTTTTTTTAATCATATTAAAAGGCTTTTAAGCTATAACTCGTTATTCTAAGAATATATATCTAATCATTCAAGAATAGAGATGGTAAACTTTCAACATTTCACGTCATTATTCGATTCCACACCTTATAAATTTCTCTTCCACAAACATAAAACAAAATAATTATGGTCAAAAAGAAATTTATGTTTACTAACACCTCAAAACTTTGTACCCATTACATGTTTATAAATTATACTGACCAAATTATGACAATAAATTGACGCGGAAACTATAAAAAAAAAAAACTTTGACTTTATCAGAAGAATCTTAATGGCATATAATTCCTTTTAGAATAGTATTTTGTCTAAATTTCTTCTTCCTCCATTTATTTTATTTTTCATTCATTACTTTTATAAGAAAAAAGAAGTTTTTCTTTTTTGTATGAATAATCATTTGTATTTGTGTGATGAATATGAATGATTGATTGGTTTATTAGTGAAGTGCACAAACCGGGGCCGACATCTAGTCTTCCTTGTTTACTTATTTTTGGGAGTTGCAGGGTTGGTGAGATGTGACTTGTAATACTCTCAATATTTCCTATAATATTATTCTTCTTTAATACTTTTTTTTTCCTCAAATTATATGTCATTTTCATCACTCTCTTGTTTTTATCTACCATGTGGTAAACGATATCTTATTACGAATTAGTCAATGTTCAGTTACAACAAACCCATATATTTAATACTAAAATAGTGTGACTTGATACAAAGACTTTTGAAATGTGAGATGTCAAAATAAATTTTATAGACATAAAACAAAAGTGTCACGTAAATTAAGATCTGATACAAGTCAAATCGCCATTATTTCAGCACGATCGTAGAGTGCGTTGCAAGTTCAAAGAAAAATCAATTTCATGTAAGATTGACTGGTTTTTATAGTAACGTAACAAATAATACATAAGTTGAAAGAAAGAACCAAAATCAATAACTGCGTATGTGTCTTATTTACTAATCGAAAAAAATAAAAGAACATTTGACCATAATCCTTTCAAATACTACCTTTTACTAAATATCTAAAACCGCGTTTATGTAAAGTAGAAGAGATGTGAAAAAGAAAATGTGATCAATCATGAATAAATACTATCTGCATAAATCATGAAAAAGATGCCTAAATTACAAATGATAATGTAATTGCAAAGGCTAATTTTTTTTATATAATATATATATATATATATACACATAAGCCATCTTTGTCATAACATGACTTTATATTTAAACAAACAAAAAAAAGAAATGCAACAGAAAGTATCTCTCCACATCTCCCATTAGAGAAGGGTGCAGACAAACTTTTTTCTGAGGTCCAAACAAGCAAAGCATCATAAGATTCTCCTTTTGTTGACGAAATCACAACTACAATAAGATAATACTAAGATGGAGAATCCTATCTGTTCTATGGCATCACTCTCTCCTCAGAAAATACATTAAAAATCAAAAGCCGATCTTTTTTTGTCTTGCCAGCCATCCATAACTGACCACCCATACCAGTATGGGCTCTAATTTGCATCATCACTTATATTTCCCCAAAAAAACCAAAACTATTGACTCATGTCAGATCCATTCTTTCCCCACTCCTCTACACATTATGGACCCACCTTCCTATGCTTTTTCATTGTTGCCAACAGTTGCACCATCTGAAACTGGTTTCACGTCCACAACAGGAAGTTTGATCTTTGGGGAAAGTTTTTTCGCTTCCTCAGCTGTATAGACGTAAATTTTTCTAACCATGCTGCAGAATTCACTGTACCACATTTCCGTTACACCAAAAGTCAGTAGGAAATACATCTCGGAAGTAAAAGTAAAATCTTTGTGGATTAAATAGAAAAGACAACTGATGATGCTGATTAGTGATCCACATTACTCAGAACCTATCTATATGATGCAAGGAATGTTGAATGTTTAAGCACAAAATGTAACGCAAAGTAGAACAATGAAAACATAACTAAGGTTGTCAGACTTACTGCCATGGGTCGTCTCCAACCATCATCATGTCATCCTCGTCATCTGTGTAGACTACCTGCCATTTCTTGGTTGATCCACGAAGTTCACCTTCAATCTCGAACATCACCTCCAATTTCTTAAGCAGATCTTCATAACTATCTAATCTTGTGAGATCAACTGCCCTCCCAACTGCCTTCCCTTGCATATGCACCTAAGGAGAATACAAAGAAGCTCAATCAAACAATGAACTCCAATTTGGCAAAACAAGGGCACCACAATCATTTACTTGTGAAAGAGAGAATTCCGAACAGAACAAAAAATAGACTAAAGGTTAGGTGTACCTTAGTGCAACTCCGGATTTGTTTGCTTTGAGACTCGTGGGTAGACCTCAGAGATGACTTTTCAGGTTCACAGCTTACTGAAGGAATTGGATTTGATGGTTCTGAGTTTCGGTCAGAATCAACATTTAAAGATGGAACTGGCTGATCCTCCACTACAGCACTTGGCATAGCAACCGATGAGGATTCATCTATGGTTGGGCAATCCAGCAACTCAATACCAAATAACCTACATCCATTAGCTGGTCTCTTTTCACTAGCAGGTGCAACAGACTCGGTACATGTCTCTGATTGACTTGACCAGTACATTGTTTTGGTAGAAAGAGGCATGGAACCATTCTCACCATAACCCAGGCCCTTTGCAGCAGAAGAAAGTTTGGGTGAAGGATAGAGATCTCGCCCACGAGATGGATCACAGTATGAGAATGATGAAGGAGAATCTACAGGAGACTTCCACATTCCTACAAAATGGGAGTTGCAAATGAGAATGTGTGTACATTAGAAGTAATGATCATACAGCACAGGAGAAATATTCCAGACCTAAAGCAGGAAGTTCTTGCACTGGCGACGGTAAAACTGATGGTCGAGCACGCTTATTTCTTTGAGGAGGCTGGGTGTTTGTAGGTGTTGCTGCGACAAGTGGTTCCATATCCCATGGAGAAACCCTATCTGGACGCAAAATTGATGATGGTTCATCCCAGTGTACCTGAACAAATCAAATGCACAACAACAGTTTATTAGCTATTGTCAACAAGATAATGTGGCAAAGAAAATGGAAAAAGTAAAAAAACAAGGTTATAGCAAAAGATGACAGCTTTATTTGCAAAATTCTACAATCCCTAATAAACCACATTACAGTAATCTCTAAGTAGATGCCGCAGAACACAATGACATCACATTAAGAGCACCAAATACTTAAAAACTAGACAGGTTGCTCTACTTTCTATCTAGGGCACATGAACAAAAATGTAAAATGTTATTTAACAGGCAGCAGTACAAAACAAAGTGGGCTGAGAGCAGTAAATTTCACAACCTTTAAACAGCAACCAACAACAAAAACAAGATCATAGAGAGGGCTAAGATGATCATTAACAGCAAGCTTAAATGGCCACTTGTACAAATTAAAAAACAAAATGTACCTTCAAAGATCTCCATTCAGAATCAGGCCATCTAGATGACGGGTTATCACCAACACCAACAATTGTTCCACTAAACCTATAAAACAGACAAAGTAGCCAAGGGTTAATTGAGTTTTAGCCCTTTATAGTCCTCTTTTAAATAATTTGAGCTGAATGTAATACAGATCTCTAAGACCTGAAAGTTATTATATTCTGAAGATTTACCTTCTTTCTGGAACTTCCTCACCCTCAAATCTCATTTTAAACCTCATCCCAACAGAGAGCTTGTGATTTCGTGCTTCAAGATATTTGTTCACACTGACAATGAATTCTGACTGACTAGTCCTGGAAATCAGCAGTTTTAGTACAGTTAAATCCACATGGCAAGTGTAAGAATCTAGATTCAGAAGCAAGAAAATATTCAAAAGATTGGCAAGACAATAAGAACAAAGTATCAGAACATGCACACAGAAACAGAAAAACTGGATAATGTTACTACAGTCCCTTAAAATCTTAAAAATTAATCACTAGTAGTGCTAGCTAATAGTAAGGAAGCTGCAAAACAAAAAATTCAAATTTCCTATACCACAGAGCTTGTATAGAACTAGAGAAACTTAGTGCTCACTGTACGATTAATTACTACACGTAATTTTTGTTGTTGCCAACTCTCAATGAAATCAGAGTATCATTACCATTGTTAGAACAGAACCCAACAATATTGACATACAAAGATAGGAAGCTTCATCCTATAAAGTGGAGATAAATTCCCATGTTGGAAAGGGAAAAAGTAACTACCTAGGCTTATAGAACACAGAGAAGAGGGTCCCAGTCATGATGGCATGAGATGCAGTTGCAAGAACACCCAGATGCATGCTGTGACTTGAAATCACAGAAGATGGCATATTATTTAACTGTCTCATGAGTCTCCTAACACCAACTCGAAGCTCCCCACTGTCTCCCCTGCAGAGATAAAGAAATGATGGAAGGGTTATGAAAGAGAATTTTTATAAATATACACTTCCAGTAAAATATGGCTGGATATGTTACTCATAAACTTGCCTGAGAAATATGAAAGCATCACCAGCAACCAACTTCTTTGCACTGACAAAAACACTCCACCCAGTTGTTAGCAAGTGTCGCCTAGGTTGACCTGATCGTGAAGTCAAAATTTATTTTGAGAACTAAACAGAAGATTATACGTAATGACAAAACCACGGAAAAAAATTACATAAATAACCTCGAAAAATGTGGCGAAAGTGCCATTCATTGCCATGTAGATCACTGGCGACCAATTCCTGCCATGGTGGTTGCTGTGACATATCCTGAAATATGTAGCAAAAATTAATGAGATGAATTAATGGATAGGGGTAGAGGAGTTCAGAAGGGTGAAGCCAAGACAAGGCATAATTCTGAAATACAAGCTTACCAGTGGAGGCAAACATTCATCTGCATGCCTTCGGAGAACAGAAAACCCACCATGGGTGCTAGTATCAGATGCAGTAAGAGTTTTGCAAAACGAATGGACAGTGCACTTTTCAGGTTCAGGGAGAGGGGGATCAGGGCTTGTGATCTCGCCTTGCTAAAACCATAGAAGACAAAAGGAAAATGCAGGATGTTATTGAAAAAATGTATGTCTTGGAAGTGTCATATGATCAAAACCTCAAAGATTTAAAAGGTGGCACTCACATCTGGTTCAGGAAGCAGAGTTATCTGTGCATACACCTCATCTGTCTCTGACTCAGCCTAAAATTAAAAATGGTAGTTATAACCATAATTCAACCACATGAAGGGGGAATTAAAAATAATATTATTTTTTTATAAAAAATATGGCACTTACACGAAGTTGAACATTCATCACTTTGCATAAAATTTTAGCTGGCAAATTGAAGGAAGGAAGGTGTTGGTCTACTCCCTGGTGTGTCGACGCTTCAAGCTGGAAAGAGATCGCAATCATTACGAATCATAATGAGAGAGAAAGAGAGTATGACACATCACACTATGATTGAGGTTTTATATATCTTCCACGTTTACACGAGATGATTAAGAAGTGCACATAAGACCTGAAAAGATAAAAGAGGAGGGAAGAAAAATGTAAATTAAAAGATACCTGTTCCATGTGACCCTGAGGGAAATAATAAACTCTTTCCCCTTCACGGGGAACTGTTACGAGAGGTCCAGCACAGGCATGCCAAAGTTCCTTGTATAATGCATTATTTGCAGATGCCCCTACAGAAAGATCAAACAATTATATTTTTCACTTTAACGAGTAACACAATGACAATTATCGGGCTAGGCAGAGCAGACGCACGAGAATTGGCTACTACCATACAAATGATATACAAGAGCAATGGATGTCAATGTATTAAGGGAGACACACATAGGACAGTGTTATGTGCATATTATAAATACATGACTAAGTAAAATAACCAAATGAAGAACTTGAAAGAAAGCCGGAGTGAGGACTAATTCAACAGAACTTGCATATAATTGGTTCATGGTAGATGAGTAAGATAAATAGGAATAAGGAGAACCAACATTGTAAAAGCTCAAATCAAAAGCAAATAATAGGAAAAAGAGAGCATTTACAGCCTACAGGTACATCATACTACATGAACATAATATCTATAATTAAGCATGAACTACTAGTTTATTATAGACTATAAACATAAAAGTATGGAATTGAAAGAAGAAATTACTCAAACCTGGATGTGTCCCACCACCGAAATGATTTGCAGCAACGTGTGCCATAAGAAAATCAATTTGAAGTCACCAACTCTTAAGTGATTATCTGCGTCTTCAGAAGAGTATACCTCTCAATGAATTCCCGGCAAAATTAACTAGATCCAACTGACAAAACCCACAAGAATCAGAATACACCAAGTAATAGTGAACAAATGCAGATGTGAACTTTAAAGACTCAAAATCTCTAACTGTTCTTGCTCTTCTTTCAACAAATCTCAACAGAAGCACAAAATTTATCACCCCCTCTCAAATAATCTGCATAACTTAAAAAATTGGGCACAAACGCCTGCTAGAGCCCCTTTTACAGTAAAAGGCGAGAGCAACCAAATTGAAAAATACAGAGGCATAACTTAAAGCCTTAATTAGATCCCAAAATGGAGATTTTAAAGTTCAACACAGATGAAAACACACATCAAAAGAGGAAAAGATGAAAAAAAAATCAAACAATTTGCACTCAAAAACATGGAAACCGATTACAGATCGAAACACTTAAACACAACTCGTAGATCTAACCCAAACTCCGTCAGCTAAAATTTATATATCCATCGATAAACCACCAACCATATGGAAATTCACAACTTTCCATATATAAAAGCAGCGATTATTTCTATATAAAACTAGAAGAAAAAATCAAACAAAAAAAAGGAACAAAATCAGAATTCAAAAACAAACCAAAAAGATTACCTTAAGTATTCACCCGGATTTCGCTATATCTCATCATAATCAACGTATATAACGTTCATTTCTATGTACAAAAACAGCAGAGAATCGAAAAAACTAACTAAACTCTTTCAAAGCAGCAAGGTCGAAGATTAAATTGACCGATTAGCTGAACAAGTAAAGAGATGAAATTAGGGTTTTTGTGTTCTTGAGAAAGAGAGAGTAAAGAGAGAGAAAATGGTGATGGTGTTTGCCTGGTTGAAGCCGACAGTACTCCTTTTGTTTCTCTCTCTACAAATATTCATGTATCTCTATATGTATACACATTTTTTTCTTTATTTCTAAATTTTTTCTTTTTCTTTTTGGGTTTATATGTTGGACTGTGTGGAGCAATGGTGTCAACTGTCAAGCAAGTAGACTTTGAACAGCCAAAATACGCATTGGACTTGGAGATTACACAATATAAATTCAAAAATAATTATAAAAAATCAAAAATAAAGACTAATTTAATTAGGAAAAAATAAATAAATAAAATCCACAATAAATGAACAACTTTATTTTATTGAATAGTAATAATAAATTTAACTAATTGGTATAAACATTATTACTGTAATTTTAACATTATAAATTTTTTTACAGATTGAGTATAGAATAGTGAGTTTGCTAAGAAGCAAAAACATTAAATTTTACTAGTGTTTGAACTATTTATTATGTATTTCTATTAATTTATTAGAGATTTATTTTTTATCATCATCACAATAATACCAAATAAGTCTATCAAATTAAGATGTATATAGTGTGAATGGAAATGTTTATGCTACCATAGGATTAGTGCTTCGTAATTATAGTTCAATTTTCATATTTGTCTTTTAAAAAATGACAAAATATATACAAAAATTACTGATTTAAACTATAGTAATATAAAACCATTAAATTCTAAATTCATAAGCTTTTAAGGAAAAAATGTAGGCTAAAGTAATTAAAATTAGCTTTATGTAAAATCATACAGAATAAAATAAAATTTTGTTATTAATGAGGATATTTATATAAAAATGAATTTTTAAACTAGACAGAAAATTTATTTGATTGGGTATTGATAAATGTATAAATGAAGTCAAAAGAGTGGATTCATTTGTACTCATAATTAGATCCGATCTTTGGTAGGGGGTGGGTAGATGAAAGAATAATAATAGAGGGAAGAGTAAATAAATAAATATTTTTCTTTTATCAATAATAGTCATCGTACTAAAAATAGTTATTTCATATATAATATTAATTTAATTTAAAAAATTAAAAGATAATCACATTTTTTATATTTATTTTATCTTTATTATTAAATATTATCATTTAACATATTTTTTAAAATACTCAATTTAATAAAAATTAAGAAACATATATAATATACTGAACAACTATTATTAAACGGAAAGAGTGAATAAATAATAAATGTAATACCTAATAATAAATAAAGAAGAAACAGAGAAGAAAAGCGTGCCCCGAAACGCCAACAGGTTTCCCGTCCAGTGTCCACGCGCGTTAAAGCTAACTCTATTGGGAATTGCACGATTTTTTTAATTATTTCTTTTCTTGTAGTATTAATTACCTTAATTAATTAACCTTGTATTTAATTGAAATTTAAATTAAACAGATAAGAAGTGCTTTTAATTTTTTAATTGATTAATTATGTGGGTGTGTTTCATTATTGATGATAGCTTAGTGGGATTTGACATTAATGTCCACATAGTTTCTGCTTTAATGACATCTCAATCCCTTCATTTATTGTCCCTTTCTTCTCCTCATTGGTCATTTGCACATTTCAATAGGAGATGCAATCGCCTACATGCTTATCCATTTTGATTAAATCTACAACCGAGCAATATTTGTTTGTTTTTTTAACACATGTATAATAAATACTGTGTTTATTATACTGTAATATAAAACCAAGGGAAAATATATTTACTCTAATATTTGGGCAAATACATAAATCGCACGTAAGTTATATCATCTGTTAATTCATATTGATGAATTTGTTCATGACAGTACAGAGAGAATTTCCAGAAGAGGAAGAAAGAAAGAATTTTTCATATATCACGCATTATTCACTTATAACTTATTTATATAAATGGAAAACATAAAGGACTCCTAGTCTGGAAAGAAGAAATTCATGCTTCATAATCCCAGACCCTTTGTAAGCAAATCTGCTAAATGAGATTTAGTCCTTATATACTCTGGCTTGATCAGGCCATCCTCGAGTTTTTCTCTTATAAAATGACAATCAATTTCAATATGATTAGTTCTCTCATGGAAGATTGGATTAGAAGCAATTTGTATAGCTGCCTTATTATCACAACGCAACTTAACTGGAGTGATAATGTCTGTCTTAATGTCTCTAAGCAGTTCAACTAACCAAATGATTTTTGCTACTGCACCTGTCGTATTTCTATATTCAGTCTCTGCTGAGCTTCTACTGATCGTATGTTACTTCTTTGACTTCCATGAAATCAGAGAATCTCCAAGTTGAATCACATATCCTGTCACAGGCCTCCTAGTGCTGGGACAAGTTGCCCAATCTAAATCACAATATGTTGTTAAGCTTGTGATTGGCCCTTTCATCAGTAACACCCCTTGTCCGAGTGTTTTTTTGAGATATGTGAGAACTCTGAGTACAACATCCCAATGTGATCTCTTAGAGTGTTGCATAAATTGACTGAGAACTTGGACTGCAAAACATATATATGGTCTGGTGATTGTCAAATAAATTAGTTTCTCTACTAACTGTTGGTAGCTGGATATATCAGTCAACTCGGGATTATCATTATTTCTAACTATCGAATCATACTCTACTGTAGTCAGCTTTGCATTCGTCTTCATGGGAGTAGAAGCTGGTTTGGCTCCTCCTAATCTTACTTAAGTAACTCTAAAGTGTACTTCCTTTGATTGAGTAGAACTCCCTTTTCAGACCTTAATATTTCTATTCCCAAAAAATATTTGAGTTATCCCAAGTCTTTAATCTTGAACTTGTTGTGCAAAGTCTTCCGAGTATCGTCTATTAGGTGTTGGTTGTTCCCTGTGATTAGTAAGTCATCAACATAGACAAGTACTATAACTATATCACTATCAGATTTTTTAATGAATAGTCAATGATCATGCGAGCTCTGTGTGTACCCTGCTTCCAATAAAACAGTAGTAAATTTCATATTCCATTGTCTAGAAACTTGTTTTAAGTCATATAAAGATTTCAATAATTTGCATACTCTAGTCTCCCCCTGTTTGTGAAAACCCTGAGGTAAAGACATATATACTTCTTCATGTAAGTCACCTTGTAGGAACGCATTATTAGCATCCATTTGTAGCAGAGGCTATTCCTTGGAGGCTGCAATACTAATGAAAGTCCCGTACTGTCCTCATGGTAGTCTAATTCTTCCTTTTGAGTGTATCCTTTAGCTACCAACCTAGCCTTGTACTTGTCTATAGAACCATCAGCTTTGTGTTTGATCTTGACCACCCATTTAGAACCAATAGCTTGTTTTCCTGGTGGTAAGGCAACTACCTCTCAAGTCTGGTTACTTTCCAAGGCACAAATTTCACCAGTCATAGTTGTAATCCATTTATCATCTTGAGATGTTTCTTTGAAGGTTTTTGATTCACTTTGAGAGGAGAATGATCCTAAGTAAGCCTGATAAGACGTGGGTAAATGAGAGCATTGAAGGCAATCAGAGATAGGATATTCACAACTTGCAGATGATTTGGCATTGGTTATGAAATCATTGAGCCAACCAGGAGGCTTAACAGTTCTAGAAGGTCTCAACTTAGACTGATTATTGAGTTGATGAATTTGTTCATGGCAGTACAGACAGAATTTGAAGAAGAGAGAATTTTTTATATATCACACATTATTCACTTACAAATTACTTATTCAAAATTTTTTTGTAACTAACTCTGTTCTAGTAACCAACCTTTACAGAATATTCTGTTACAACTAACTTCATTATTATCAACTTAGCTTCTAATCACTTCCAGAATTAATATCATCGTATTATAATTTAAAATTTCAAACTCATTATTTAAATTTTAGTTAATGTTTTATCTTTTTAATGAAAAACATCGATGTTAACGAGTATGAATGCATGTTGCGTACATTTTTACAAGTGTGGAGGCAAGTAATTTTAAGCGATGTGATTCAATATTATTTTTATTTATGTATGTATGAAATATAAAAAAGATCGTCTTTAATAAAATAGTTTAGGTAATATAAGCGAATGTGATCAATTATCATGTGATGTCAGTAATTTAAACCGCCTTCCGTATTTTAATTAATTTAAAAAAAAAAATTAGCGTTATTCAAATAAATATTGAAACAATCTGGTTCAAACCTACGTCTACTCATCTAATAAGTTGAAACAAATTCACTAAAACAGCTATTTATTGTTTGTATGCACGTTGCGTAAATTTTTATAAGGGCGAAGGCATGTCAACTCAAACAGCGTGATTCAATATTTTTTTATGCATATATTAAATATTAAAATATAAATGATATCAGTCAATAAAATAGCTCGAAAAAAAATATAAGCATAAGTGTTTCAATTATCAAATGATGCTGGTGCCTTAAACCACTCTTTGCACGCTGTGACTTTTTAAATATTAATATTAATTTAGTTTTTTTCTGAAAAAAAAATTGAAGCAAAATTAGGTTTAAACCTGTGAAAGTGAAAGTAATTCAACTAAGAGTTGTTCGTTTTTTTAATTTCTACTAATCAAATAAACGAAGTTTAGCTTATAAAGGGTGACTAGTCAAATGGAGACATCATTAACAATTTTATGATCCTATTATAAATGATTTTTTTAAAAAAAAATCATCAAATAAATGTATAATAGTATATTTAAACGGTGTTTCCAAAATGCAATGTCATTATATATAATGATTTATTCACTCGTTTGCATTTTTAAATGTAAATATCTTTTATGATTTGTTTTTTTAACCCATGTATGAAATGTTTTTATATTGAAATCACAAAAAAAAACATATTTATTTTAGTAGTTGACCAAATGTATAATCACATAATAAAATTTCATTGTAACTTTGATATTCCAAACTCACTATATGAATTTCATCTTAAAAAAATAATCTTATTGAAAATTATTTCCATCGTTACATGTCGAATCAAGTCATTTAATTCGACATAAGTTTATTAAATACAAATTACTTCAATTATTATGTGATATCGATAATTTAAACCGCTCAAATCATTTAATTAACTTTTTGAAATTGATTTATTATTATTCGAAAAAAATATTAAAAGACACTAGTTTCAAACCTTACTATTACTCTTCTAATTAACAAGTTTACATACTTTGAACTGTACTTTTAAAATACAATGTCATTATAGTTATATATTTATTTTTTTACTTCTTTAAATATTGATAACATTTATGATATTTTTATACAAATCACTATTCAATGTGTTAAAACAACTTATAAATTTACAATAATTTGTAGCTAAAGAAGTAAAGTTTCATCCCATAAATTTAATACATCCACCAAATTTACGTACCCTTTGTCAGTCCTCCAACCAGTATATTAAATTATTTTAAAGGATAATTGAGTGGAAATTGTATTTTTTTATAATTATAAAGAACCTAATTTTGTCATTTTCTTAAGAACTTATAGTGGATTGGGTCGAACTAATAAGATAACGAGGAAATGGGGAAAAGGGTCCCACTATAGTTGGGGAAATTGAGTGCATAGCCCACTCAAACAGTAAAGCCAACTCATATATATATAAAAAAAAAAGTAAAAAAATATATATATTTAAGTATAGTTTAGTTTGAAGATAACTATATTAAATAAGCTATCTTTGTATTATTATTCATTGATTCTTTAATTTATCATAATTATTATTTGTTTGTAGAATTGTAGGAAAAGAGCTTGAGGGAACTCAAAAATATCTTTATCATTTTCATTATTATTTTTTAGATAATTTATACATCAACTTCCATAAAAACAACTTCTTATACTATTAATCTTTAATTTTGATAAAATTTAGTTCAGATTTAGTAATCAAATAAAAGACAATATGTTTACGAATGACAAAAGTCTCACGTCGGTAATTAATGAGATGGTAGGACTCTTTATAAAGCTTAAACAATCCTCCTCCCTTGGAGATTGCTTTTGGAGTGTGAGTTAGACTTAAAACCTAATATCACATGGTATCAGAGCAGGGTCCGTCTCAGTCGATGTTGGCCCCTCAAAAATCAAAATTGTTCACGCACCAGATGCTAAGCACTGGCGTGGACAATCCTCCTCCCTTTAAGTTAACTTTTAGGGTCTAAATTAGCCGATCTAAGACTTAATTTCACACAATAACTTGACAAATATTTTGCTTTTCACATTTACTCGTCCAATAATTTTAGATCTTATACATCACTTTAAAATATCTACAAGGTTTAAAATCGAAAGCAGGCGAGTAAAAATGAACGGATAGGATATAAAAAATAAAAAAGGGAGAGACATGAGAGGATGGAGATGCAGGAGAAGCAATAATGGAAGTGAAAGTATGGAATGGTGGCCCAATAATAAGAGGCGTGAAATGAACTCCACATGTTTGTTTGGGTTTAACTTTTTTTTTAAAAAAAAAGACAAAACTTTTCTATGTTTGTTGGAAGGGTACATTTGTAACTTTATTACCTACATTAGTCCAGACAACTTAACCATAGTTAACTAAGACCTAAATAAGAAGAGGCAAGTCTATTTCTTTCGTGTTTAGTATATTTCTATAAAAAAAAGTATTTTTAACCATAGTTAATTAATATTACACGTACCAATTTTTGTGGACAATTTTGCACGGATATAGTTTTGTAAGGACTTTATGGGCCTTTTCTGGAGTCTTTATTGGACTAATTTTTGTTACTTTTTTCGGCTTATTTTTGAGTTGTCATAATCATTAAAAATAATTTCATAAAATAGTTACTACTATTTAAGAAAATCAAGATATAATTATTCCGTTTTGTTGTTAATATTCGTTTTTGTTCAAATTTCAAAGTAACAAGTATTTTTCTTTTCATATTATATAAATTTCACTTTTTTAAGAAAATAAATGAGTTTACTATTATACCCTTATTTATTGTTTTTAAGTCAAAATTTCAATAAATGAATATAAATTAGTTGGTCAAATTCATATTTTGAAGGCTAATAAACTCTCAAAGGTGAAATAGAGAGAATATATATATAGATTTTCTGAAATGACAGATATAATATTAATAAACATATATTTTTTAGTGAGAACAAAATAGAAATCAAATGAAGTATAATTCTAGCTTTAAAATAAAATAAAAATAAAAAAACGATCATCATTATAAAAATTCAACACTAAAGTCAAAGATTATTTTCAATTATATACTAAATAGCACAATTTTTAAGAGGATATAAATTACTTTATTTTTATAAAAAAATGATAGCTTAATGAAATATATATTATATTTTGTTATTTTCTTGATTGACGTAAAAAATAATAATTATTTAGGCCGATCAATTAAATACTTTGATATTCTCTTTAATATAGTATGTATTCGATTTATATAGGTGTTATTCAATTCATAAGTGACCATCAAAATATTATTTGAGGTAAACTATAGTTACTTATTATTTGGGTTAAGAAACACGTTTGTAAACTTATAATCATGTTTATAAATTAAGTTTAATATTGTTTAAGAACTTAAAGATGGTCTAAAAATGATGCTGCTGAAATTGTTAAACACAAAAAATTGAAGTATGATGCATTCATATTGCAATAAATTAAACGTGTTGTAATAAAAAAAATATTTTGTCAAACTAAAAGTTTTAAACTTTTACAAGTCAATGTTATTTTTTTTCTATAAGTTAATATTTTTTTCTTTTTTATTTCATGGTTTTAATTAAGGTGGAGGGTCAATTAGATTTCAAAAATTCTTTATGTCCCATAAATTTCTATGCACGTACATCTGAATTTTTATTTCAAATGTCATTATCATATTAGCTCAAAGACATTAACAAAAATAAAATTAGGAGAAAATTAAGAAATCTTTTTCCCGGGTCTTTAGGGATAATGGAGACAAAAATGGTCAAAAATTTATTAGGAATTATTTTAGTATGGTCTTGAATAATATTTGTAGGTTGATTTTTGAAAAATTATATATTTAATGTTCAATATAGATTCTAATAATTTAGGCAGGTAAAGAAAATAATATATAGTAAAAAACAAAATTTATATAAAAAAAAAAGTAATGTAGTTTCAATTTATTTTTTATTATCATCTCAAAATTAAATGTCAATCATTTTTTATATGATGACTTTATTTCAAAATCGGTATATTATTGGTGTTGGGTTTAATTTCAATAAGCCTAACATCACTGTTCAACATAATATATAACCTATTTTAACAAGAGTATAATATATTAGCATTGAAAAATTACCTATCATTTTCGATAAGTACACTTATAAGTTGAAATAATTTTCTTTAACACTTTTGTAGTGTACAAGTAAATAAAAAAAAAAAGTTTTTAAGCACTTGTTTTATTAGTTAGTCTCATGTGCTTATTTTTAGTGGTTAATTATCTTATGCTTACAACAAGTTAAAGTTTTTGCATAGAATACCTTTGTTTTGGGATGATATTAATTTTTTGTCCATTAAATTTATGGTCTTTAATTTTTGCCTTTATTGTCTATTTAATGAAAATTTGTGGACCTAATAAGTACTTTAAATTGTGACCTAAATTTGTTGGGCAAAACTAATATCACAAAGGCAAATTTTTTTAGAGAGTGTTTAGATTGAAGTATAAATTTTATAATATCTGATATTTGGATTTCTAATTTGAGCCACTGAAGCATAACTTGTGTCTTTGAGTTTTTTTTTTTAATGGGGTCTTGGGATCATAATTTGTGTTACTAAATTATTGTTCTAGGATATAGCTTTAACTGAACTTATATCTCGTTTTTCATTTTTTACGCTCTAAAAAATAAAGGAAATTGTATAAAATAGCAAGTTATTAATTCAAATTAAATGTTGTAAACAAGCTTCGATTTAATTGTGCCCTATAGCAAACTATTGTTATTTTCGCCTCTTTACTTGGTGGATCTCGCTCGCCACTCTCGTTTGGTGGCAGTCTCACTCACCTCTCTTGCTTTTTATACAAACACAAATGTATAAAATGCGTTTGTGTTTGTATAAATCGCCAGGAAATTGTATATATACGTATATTTTCGTTTTCCTCTCTCTCCTCTTCCATATCTCGCTCTCCACTCTCCCATATCTCGCTCGCCACTCTCCCAGATCTCGCTCGCCTCTCTCCTTATACAAACAGAAACGAAATGTATAAATTACGTTTCTGTTTGTATAAAGCGATAGAAAATTGTATATACACGTGTAAATGTATATACACTTATAATTATACAATATAAATATTTTCCTACCCAGCTTTTTTTGCTTTTCTCCATTTCTCGTTTTATACATACACCAATTATATAATTGATCTTTTGTATACAACTGTTTTCTTTTGTATATGTATAACGAATTAACAACTGTTTTGTTTGTATGTGTATAGCAAATTATACATCTGTTTTTTTTTTGTATATGTATAACGAAATATACATATTTATATTTGCTATGGATCTTAATTATGCAAACTATAGCTGTAAGCCTATAATAAGCCAATATGAATTTTATGTTTGTTACACGTGAGTGTTACTCAAAAATAAAGATATTAAATATTACTCCTATTTTGAAGAGCAAAAATTAGTGAGAGGCCCAAAATAAGGACATTTGTGGGAATGACCCAAACAAGTGTAGCAGTAGCCCAAAGGGATTCGGGTCATCTCTGGCGACGGATTATTTGGGTCCGATTCACCAATTGGCGCCTCAGTTTTCGAAACACTTGCAGTAGCTGCTTCGCCTCTTACATTTTCATCAATCGCCATCATCGGAGCTTGATTCAATTACTGTAGAAGTTATCAAAACCCTAGTATTATGATCCTGAGAACACCACCATTCAAGCGAAAGGCGCAGAGCAATCAACCGGAAGATGGAAGTCCCAGCTCCGGCAATCAGCAGCTTGTCATCTTCGAGGATACACCGTTGCCGGAATCATCTCACCATCACCCAGAATCTTCCGAACAAATGCTCTGCACTTATCAATGCCGCCAAATGGTATTCATTCATTAATTCCCACTCTCTTCATTACAATTCCAGTATTGAATTGATTTTTTAGTAAATTCAAGGTTTTAAATCAGTGACTGCAGACATAGTGAGGCTTATACCTATTTTTCTTCTTATGTGGTAGTGGAAATTGCAACTATTTATGTATATATCTTGAGATGAAGATAGTAGGTGCACCCATTCCCTTGACTGTTTCAGTTTTTTCGCTTTGTCCACCTAATGAGATTTTCCCAGACTAAACATGTCTGTGATTTTATTGCTACTGGAGTGCTAATTAATCCATGTTAAGAGAATGGTTTTTCGAACTTGGGTTGATTCCTTGATGAGCTTTATATTCAAAGTTTATTCATATGTTGATAGAATTTGCTCTTAGATGTGTATACCAATTCGTAGTTGATTCTTGAGTCAACTTGAGGCTGAGCTTCTTCACAATGAACTAATCACAAGCAAGATTTTTTTATATAAATTAATTAGAACATTGTTTGCTAGTTTTCTGTATACTACTTGCATACAGGTGTTTTATGCCCTCCATTAACACAATCTACTTCATCTTTTTTGATAACACAAATGTACTTACTTCACTAAAGAACAACTTATAATTGCATCTTAAATGGACTCAAATTGAGCTAATCTTGGTTAGCACATTTGGATAGCGTCACAGAAGATGATGGAAGACCTCTGAGTTAAATAATATATTCCTTTAAGTTAACATTCTTGTGTCTCTTATATTGGCCAATGACCGATCAACGGCTCCCTGTCTATTTATTGTACTCAGTTCTTGTGATAGCCTGCACGAGTTTGCTTATATCTATATAAAACAAATTCTGTTATCAGGTGAAGTCAGAGTTTTTTGATGCCTTAAGCAGTGCAGAAAAGCAAGCTCGTGATAACCAATCGAAACTTGAAGCACTAAACAATGATTATCTTAAAGCTGGTGAGTGATAAATATCCAATTCTGTGAATTATGATAGACTGGGTACATGATTTTGTTTCTCCTTGTCCTTTCAACAAACTTTTTTAAAAGTTTACCTTCTACTGCTCAATTTAATGCACTTTTACACCAGAGAATGAAGATTCTTTGATAGAGACATCTATAGAGCACACTACAATTGTTCCTTGGCTAAGCTAATCTTGTTTGTACAGTTCAATTGCTCCCCTGATTTCAATTGTTAAAAGGCTGTCTTCTTTATTTCAAAATTTATATGTGAGAACTGGCAACTTCACTGAAGTAACTTTCCAACATACACACACGTGTTTACATAAATGGATACAGGCATACATATATAGATACACACAAACATACATCCATTCATACACATATTGGAGTGATATTATTTGTCTTCATATCTTTTGTCTCCTTAATCATGTGTTGACTCCTTTGTAGCAACTGTCATGCCTTTTATTTTTCTTTTGTTAATTTCCTTTGTATTTTTTTCTCTCTGTTCACCACTGACCCTTTACTCCACTGGAGGGATAATGACTATTTGGTTTGTAATTCACCTTTTCTGCAAAGTATACTCCAATACTTATTGATTAATTTGCATGATGACATGAATTACACGTGCAGATGCTGAAAGGAAGAAATTTCGTGATCAATTTCTCAATGCAGAGCAAGAACTAGCTGCTGCTAAAGGGCGTGAAGAGGCTCTGCAGGACCAGCTAATGAAGGAGGTCAACGTTTCTCATGAACGGCTCAGAAAACAGTTGCAGTTGTACAATGAACTTGAGGTGCTAGATGTTAATTGTCATTTCTCATTATATTTATGTCACATTCTTGAGAAGAATTAATGGGTTCTCTTTGGCTGGCATGTTTTTAAGCTGCTGTATGAGTTCATCAATAATTTGGTCTAATCTGTAAATTGAACTTAACTTTAAGGCAATTTGGTTTGGTAAGTGTGATAATTTATGCCTAGGAAGAGACTACACTCTCTTTTTGACAAGGAATTCTTAGACACACAGATGGAAGAGATCAAATGGGAATAAGAAGCAATCTCGCTTTCCTTTTCGATCATTTTGATAGAGGGGGATGACGTAAGGGGACGAAACAAATTAGCATTTCTCATTGAACAAATACAAGAAAAAAATCATATTGAAAACACTCAACCCCTTCCTCTGAATAGCCCGTGTATAAGTGATCTGGAGAGGAAACCCACTTGTGGGACTATATTGGGTATGTTGTTGTTGAGGATAATAAGCAGTTTCCACTTATAAATCACTTTGAATATATATCAAATGAGATCCTTCTTAGATTCTACATCTTGAAACCAAGCCAATTTTTGCACTCTGTGCTCCAAAACAACTGGAGTCATCGCATTTACCCTGCAAAAGTCTTGGAACCAACCAAGACTGAACATGGACTCTGTAAGAAGCGAGTCAGACACTATCTTAATCTGATTAGACTGCATCTTAAACTTTATTACATTTTTTTTCTTTCCAACTGAAATAAAAAGTAGCAGGGACCATAATTTTCAAGTTATAATGATAATGACACTGATTTGTGACTAATAATGTGTACATCTATCTCCTGATAAAAGAAACTGTGTACATCTATCTCATTTGTTGAGGTGTGGTGACTTGGTCCTCAATGCTCAGCACAAGTCATGCTTTGGTCGTAATATTAGAGTTGTTTTCTGTTATTTCTTTCTTTAAGCAACAATTTATAGCAACATGTATACATCAGAGTGTAAATGCATAGGAGGAGATTTACCATTTAACTGCTGAATGAATGGTTGGGGACATACCTCCAGTTATTCATGTTTCTATTGGAGGTTTTCTTTGCTAGCATTTATCAATTCTTGAGGTACTTAATCTGTATAACTTTCTTAACTATCTCCTTCGTGCCATCTGTGATATAATTTGTCTCCCATCTCATTGTCTTCTAGGTGAAGTTCCAAAACGAGATGAATCTTCGTAAAAAAGTTGAGACGTCAGCTGCTGCAGCAGAAGAAAAAGCAAGTCTTTTAGAGAGAAAGCTTAGTAGTGTGTCGGAAAGTATAGAAAGAGAGAAAAGTCGTTTGCAGAATGATCTTGAGCTGCTCAAAAGTGAATCCAAGTTTTCTATCACAAAAATAAGTAACAATGTGAGAATTTGTTCTGTGAAAGCTCTGTCTGAGGTGCAAGGAAATGCTATATCCAACATCTAACATGCTTTCATGCAGCTTGAAAGAATGGAATTCAGAGCTACCAATGCCGAGGAAGAGTCAGTGCTGCTGAAGGAGCAGCTGGAAGAACTAAGGAAGAGACTTGATGAGGTCAATGCATCTTCTATCTTAGAATTACTGCTTTGTTGTCTTAAACATCACTCATGAGTTCGCACAAGCATATGTTGGAGCAAAGAGAGTGGAGGCTTATCTATTCTTTTTCAAATTTTAGATTCTTTTGATGAAGTTATTTTTTGACATTTTAATATGTAATTGCATAAGTTGTTGAATGTCATCAAATGAGATCCTCTATGATGGTCTTGCATGTTTTCTTCTGTCTATTTTCTTTTTGTCATTTGCATCATTTTCTGTCTGTTAGTTTATCATTTTTGGCAATGTTGCATTATAATGAACTTACAATTTTCTTTTGTCTTTTCCCAGTGCATGCAGCAGAAAACTGAAGCAGAGAAGAAACTGTCAAGTTTCACATTTCAAGAAGGTTGTTCTAGTGACAGCAACATTTTGGTGAAGCATTTGCAGGAGGAACTTAGAAGCTATGTAAGTTACATCATCATTTGTGATAGTCTAATGTGCAATTAAATGCTTTTTGTTAGTTCTTACTAGCACTTACAGTCAGTGTTGTGAATGGCGAGCTCTTCATCGCCAAAGGCGAGAGACGAGGCGAGGCGAGCCCTTCTCGCCATTCCACACTGAGGCGAGGCGACATACAAAAGGCGACCCATGGCGAGCTAATGGCGACAATAATGGCGGCGCCTTTGTGATTTAATTTTTTTAAAAAGATTTGACTTTACAATATTAGTCAAAATTAGGGTTTTTTTTCTTTCTATTTTCAAAATTTGCTGCTGCGCGACTCTTCTTCCCCTCGCGATTCTTCTCCCCGACTCCTCTTCCCCTCGCCGGTCGCGTCTCTTCGAGACTTCGAGTTGCTGCTGCACTGAGGACCTGAGGTATACCTCTTTTTTGCTGCTCCTCGACTCCTCTTCCTCGTGCAATCTTTTCTGTTCTTCTTCTTCAATTCTTCTTGAGTTTTCTTCTTCTTCAGTTGCTCTGTTTTTTTTTTCCTTAATCACTGCTGAATCAGCATAAGTAATAAGGGAAAAATGTTTAGTGTGCTGACTGCTCTATGTTTTTTTCCTCTGTTCTCTTATGAGTTTTTGAATTGAAGTATTTTGCTAATATATGTTATTGCTATTGAGATTTTGGATATTTATATATGCAATTAAATATATTTAATTTTTGGTATTAACTGGCGCCTTTTTCAAAAAGGCGAGCGGCTCGCCGCGTGAAGCAGGCCCTTGTCGCCTTTTGTCGCCTCTTGTCGCCTCTCGCCGTCGAAAACACTGCTTACATTAGTGAGAAATTTGCGTTGTCTGTGCCATGACTGAGATAATCAGTTTTGAGCTTACTGTACGATGATTGGGAAAATAACTTTATAAATAGAGTAATTCCATGATAAGCTGTGTATATCCTGCTAGTTTCTGGATTAGCTTCTAAACTATTGGAAGGTTTTTCCTTTTAGCTTTGATGAGATTGTTATAAAGGAGGTGAAAGATTGATCTTATGTTGAAGTTATTTTGCTCTACTAAATTTTAGTTATGCTGGATCAGTAACTAACTCGCATGACTATCCCACCGGTTTTCAGATCGTTTCTTTTCAGTGCCACATTTTACTATAAAGAATTTGAACTTTGGTTTATTTCTCAAAAAAGAAAAAAGGTTAATACACAAATAAAACTCTGAACTATCAATGTTTTGCAAGATTGATGCTTAAACTATAGAATGTACTGTTACCCCATGAACTATAACATATACTATCTAAACACTCTCATTAGTGCCAAGTGGTATGGAGAATGACTTCACTCTCTTTGTAATGTGTGGTGGCCAGAAGTTAAGTCGCATCCATGTGACAATATACATTGAATTTTTTTTTGACAACAATTTACATTCAATTTTTTTAAAATTAGTTAATCTTATATTTTATTTGTTATTTTTGCCTTCTTCTTTCTTATTTATTCTTTATGTTCTTCAAATCTCTACATATTTTGCTAATAACAACAAACTAGTTGAAACTCATCACTTAAATATTAAAATAAAAATAAAAAACAAAAACAAAAACAAAATTTAACTTTGGTTAGCAAATGTTTGATTGATCAATCTTGATTCCTCACCAGGAGGCTGAAGTGCGTGAAGCAAGAAAGCTGAAATCGTCTCATGAAAACATTGAGTTATTGAAGATAACGATACTTGAGGAAAAAGGCCGGAGAGAGAGGGCAGAGTCGGAGCTACTAAAACTAGCAGTGCTTCAAGGAGATATGGAGAAGTTAGAGGATGAACTAAATGCTTGGAAATCAATAGTTAAGGACATTCCTGGTGCATCATGTGCTGCTGATGTGCCTCCCAAATTTGCAGCTCTGCAGAGGTAACCTGTTGATTTTCAGTTTTTCCTTCATTTTGGTGCTTCCTAAATTTTTTCTCGTCCTGAAGCAAGTATTTTCACTGAAGAACTCTGTTTCTAACTTCATGCTCCTCATTGGAGCTTAATAGTACATTAGGAGTTTCTTTTGTTGATTTAATGATTGACTTAATGTGGGAAGCTTTCTAAACTTCCTCTGAATTGTTTAATACTAAATCATTGTTGTTTTCGCTGGAGTAGTATGATGTGCACTGTCCTACAAATTGACACCAATCAACCTAGATTTAGTAGAAACATTCATAGATGTAAATATATGAAGTGAACCTGTATATTCCTTGCATGTTTAGTTAATAAAATGATGCACATCTTTCATACCTTAAAAAGATAAATTCAGATTCTTGATTTCCTACACTTATCATTGGTCTTTTGTTACAGTAGCTAGTATTGAGAGATATAACTGCTTTATGTGAAACTTGACTTATTGTAAAAAGGAACTTGGAAAAAGGATGAAATTATTTCTATCCCCTTTCTCTAGATGAGTTGGGTGGAAATTGCATGATTTTCTTGCTTTGCTTCCATCACCAACCAATTGGTATTCAAGAGTTTTTGTTTCCTCTTCTGGGAACCAGAGAAGTGCTTGATAGCATGACGAAGGTGGGTGAGATCCAGGCTCGACTTAAACAAATGGAGGTGGCTCTCGACGCTGCTGATCTTGAGAAAAAGGAAGCAGAGAATGAGGCTGTACTTGCAAAGGAGAAAGCGGAATCTTCAAAATCAGAAATCAAGAGGATTGAGTTGAAGGTTAGCATATTTTGCATCTGCTGCTTCAGAAAGTAGTTACTGTAAAATTGCTTTTCGTCTTCCTTGTTGTCTCTGTTTCTTCTTGATTCCTAGCTTGGGAAGTACGCCATAAAAAAGTGGATTTGAATTCCAGGTAAGTAGGTTTTTATAGACTGAGTTCTTATTAATCTTTGTGTTGATATTACTCTTCCCAAACAGTGGAATGCAAGTATATGGCTACCTTTTTTCTGGTAATCATATGCCTCTTGTTGACCCTTTTCCTGTCCTCTTTGTTCTTTTTAACTTGTTATGAATTTGATCTCAAATTTCTTTGTAGCTTGCTTCTGTTATGGAGGAAACGGATCGTTTAAAAAATGTCATTGAGGACTTAAGGAAGCAGAAGAGTGTCGAAAGTGGACATGAAGTGGTCAGTGGAGCTATTCTTCAGGTTATAATCCCTGCCCTTTTTTCCTATTGAAAAACTACCTTATGATTTGTGCTTTATCTAATTGTGGTAGTTATATCCTGACTACAGGAGCTTGAAGCATCTCTTGCCAAGAAAGAGAACTGTATAAAGGAACTGGAGAGCTATTTATCTGAACAAAAAGAAGTTAATATTCGCCAGCTCAATGAAATAAAGTTTCTCAATGAGAAACTAAATAGTGAAGCTAGAAGAATAAAATCATTGGAGAGGGAGGGTGATGGCTTACGTTCTCAGATAGCTCTCTTGGAGTCCAAGGTTACTTCTGGGCTACATACTTTGTACTGCTGTATTTTTATGTTTCTTAAAATATATGTTTCAGACAAGTGATAAATCTCTGGCAGGAAATGCTAATGGGCTGCTGTTCATCCATGACACACAAGAATTTCATGTTCTAGATATTTGTTTAAGACCTTTAGAGATACTGGTACATGCATTTGGTGGTTATGCAGCTTATGACTTCTCAGTATACTTGAGCGAGTAGAATATGATCTTTTTTTTGCTATAATTTAGAATTGCTTTTCTTGTTTTTCCTTCTGTTTTATATCCATCTTATCATATTCTAAATCCCATTAATGATGCTGATATTATATGCTTTGTTTTGCCTCTTTCGTGAAAAATGGAGTGGCATTTCTCCTATGTTTCGTTGATATGCTTTATAGGTCTACTTGACTGCTAGGTGAACCTTTTGCCTGATGAAATACATAATATATGTCGATGCGAAAACTGCTTTTGAGTACCATGCTTACTTGTATGCATTTGCTTTCATTGTTATCTACCTAATGAAATTCTAACGTCAGTGAGGATGCTATCTGCTGCAGAAAATATATTTTTTTTTTTTGCGAATGTATTCTTTTTTTACTTCTTATGCCGTTATGGAATGCACATGTGTATGTCTCTTACTAGAATGAAACATTATTGGTGCTTCAGATCATTGTTCCAATGAGAGTGTATAATTTTAATGTTGTAAGTCTGTAACCCATTTTTAGTATCCTTAGGTTACTTTTGGTCCCCTTGCAGTTAGGTCATGGGGACTATTCATCTGCTAATACTAAAGTCTTGCGAATGGTCAACACCCTGGGAGTTGAAAATGAGGCAAAACAAACAATAGAGGCTCTTCAGAATGAGTTGCAGAAGACAAAAGAACAGTTACTGGCTGTTCAAGAGTTAAAAGGGCAGTCAGGTGCACATAACTTCAATTTTAAGTACATGTATGCCTGTGATTTGTTGTCATTCAGTGCCTTTCCTGTTATTAAACAGACTGCAGTTGAGTTATGTTACAACTATTCTAGTCTTGTGCTCCCTGGCTGTCATTTTGGTTGAAGCTCTGGTCTGTTATTCAACATTGTTATAAAGATTTATAATTCTCATACAAATCATTACCTAGACAGGCAAAAGATATGTGAAAACTGCATAATACTGGAAATAATCTCTTCTTGATTAAGAAATTCTTCAAAAAGTTTGGAGTGGGTTTTCCTTCTAAAAGATTCATCTATTATTTTGTACTATGGAACTCTAAAATGATATTAAATCATATTTCTACTTTCGCTGGTCTAAGCTGGTTGACTCCTAAAACCCTTGGTACAATTTTGTTTCTTACTTCATCAAGTAGAGATAAAATATATCTTCAGTTTTGTTTGTGACCTAGGACTTCCAAGGCTGAACAATGTTTACAAGATGAATTTTGTAAAAATATAGATCTTATGATGAATTTGCAGTATGTAACATTAGAAATCATCACCGGCGAAAGAAAATATTAGTGCTCTAAAAGAGCAAAAATGAGAGAATATTGTCTGAGATGGTTTGGCTATCTCTCCAAATGCAGTGATCAGTAGGTATCACAAATAGACCTAGACTTACATGGGGAGTTGTCTCAAGACACAGTATTTCCAAATCCATGTGGAGTTAGTTGGATGGAAGCAAAAGATCCAATTAGGATGTACAAGATAGTTGTGAACTTGTGATTAAGGAATAATTGTGCTAGTGTTCTAACATTTTATCGGAGTTGTTAAGAAGTTATTTTTGTTTGCTTACAGAGTTAGTATTTCTGGGAAAATATAGAGACCTCTAGCATTAGAGGACCCTATTTGTCCCAAAAGATAAATTATCTGGTCCTTTATTAAAAAGAAGGAGATAAATTAATGATTACTATAATGAAATAGGTTCAAATCAAGTGAAATGGATATTGAAGACATTTATCGCAGACCAAGTAGTTCGTGATTGAGTGGTAGAGGTCATTTCAGAAAAAGATAGATACCTAGGAATGTACATGCCGTCGTTGCAGTGCGTGAATGACATCCAATAATTTTTGTAAGTTAAAATTTTTGAGTATTCCTGAAATACAAAAGATACATGTAGGATTGGAAAAGAGGAAAAAGAAAAGAAGAAGTCAAAATATAATCTTTCTATCTTTGGATAAGAAAAGATTTACTTCTTTCTTCAATGTGATTTTATATGATCCCTAAGAATTGTTATTTGATGTTTTCAAATAGCATCACCAGTTGAGTTATATACACTGAAGCATTGGTAGGAAGAAACATAACGGGGAAATATAACGGGGAAGATCTTACACAGCAGGCCTTTTGGTCTATAGGAAGTTAGTGAACCTGTTTCTAGGTTACTTCCAGTAGGATTTAGTACTTGATATCTAAAGAAGTTTACACCCTGATGATAAATAATAAATCTAAAGTTTACAATTTACGTGATAGCTTATATTCAGAAACTATAATGATGAATTGCAACTAGGGACTACAGTTCCAAAAATTGCAACTAGGGGCTATACTTTTTTTTAAATAACATAAATCCTCGAAGATCAGTGGGCACTGTTCGGATCTCGGTGGGTAAATGGGCCTTCCCCTTTATCCTTCTCCACTTGACCACTAGGCTTTTGCTTAGAAAAGGGTTCAAACCCGTGATGGGAAACTAACCCACACATCACACATTTCGATGTTACCCCTAGACCAAAACTCTGGGGGTAACTAGAGGCTACATCTTTTATGATTTTTGAGAATGTAGGGACTGTATTTATTTTTTTATCCTAATATCCTGTCTAGTCTGGGAAAATTTTGTGCAGACAACGTTGTTAGTTTTATGAAGCGCAATGGTTTTAGTGGGTTCATATATGCAGCCCCAACTCTTTCTGGATTTAGGTATGAATCACTCGATATGGATGGTTCTTCTTGATCATAAGCATTTACTAGTTTGGAATAGGAAAAGGGGAGCTATTTTGATAAAGAAGTATAAGCTATTTATCACCCATAACTTCTAGATGTCAAAAGAAGTATGTAACTCTCTGGTTAATGCTCTGCTCATTGGAGCTGTTAAACAGTATTAAGTATTAATGTAAATTTGTTTTCTTCCTCTTTTCGTTCCTTCATTACCTTACTGCTTTCTCTGGTCTATTTACTGTGAGATTTCAAGTGCCCTTTGTTAGTTTCTATTATCCAATGCTTAATGCATTTTAAAGTGTCAATTTGGACATATAAGTTTTTAGAGACCTTTTTGTCACCTTTTATAATTTCTTATTCATTACCTCTCAATTATGCAGCTGATGCGGGTACACTGGTTGATTCTTATATATCTGGAAAGATTATGCAGTTGAAAGAGCAAATAGCAACATTAGAAAAGCGTGAGGAGAGGTAAATATTTCAGGATTTCTCTGCATTTGTATTGTCGATGGTTTGTTGTTCTTGTCGGAAACTAAGTTTAATCATTCTTCAGGTACAAGACAGTTTTTGCTGATAGGATCTCTGTTTTCAGAAGGGCATGCTGTGAACTTTTTGGGTATAAGGTATTACATGCCTCCTGGGATATGACTATATTTTGAACTAATATATTTTGCCACTAGAAAATATTGTCCGGAGTCTAGTCGGAATCTCAACCAATGTGTTATAGTTCCACTAGTTCAAACTTAAGTTTGGGGGTTGTGCATGGAGTTGGGGTGGTTGTATCTTGTTGGAATTTCTTCAGTAGCATCTTTCATTAAGTGCACGGTGAATCTTCCTCGATAATTTTCTTCTACTTTGTTGCTTGTGGGTTCTTTTTTATGGATCAGAAAGAGGTGTAGTTTGAGTTAAATGTCAAAAGTACTGAGGTGTAGTTTGAGTTATGTATTGCAGAAGCTTCTAGCTAAAGATAGCACCATTATTACCGTTTCAGCACTTTTTGGTCAACCTAACTATAATCGGAATGATGTTGTCAGATTGTGATGGATGATCACCAGCGTCCCGATGGAATAGCAGTTACACGGTTTATACTTCAATCAATTTATGCTCAAAGTGATGAAGAAAAGCTTGAATTTGAATATGAATCAGGGAACACAAACATTTTGGTAAGATATGCCATGTTTTTATTTTGTGGGCTGGAGGATGGTTGAAGCATTTTTGACAAACTTTGTGTTGTAGTTCAGCACATTGCGAGCACAGTATGTAAACATTATACTTTTGAATAAGCATGGTAACAAACTTCATTTCTTTTTGATCTTTCAGACGAACAAGTACACCTCTCAACCTGAGATATCCCAACAGGTATGTAACAACAAATTTCTAGAAAAGCCTATGTGCAAAGCTAACTTTATATTGTCAATTGTCGTTATTCCAGTTTGCTACAATTGTGATCGATTAATCTTTCTTGTTTATCCATTGTCAGCTTTCATCTTTGAGCAGTTTGTGTTTTCTAGCTTTTATCATTATTAGCGTCATAGAAATGGGTAACGTCGAGGTATTCAACCTTCTGAAGTGTTGGGGTATTCTGTTTTTTTGCAGGTTGAAATATTCATTCGAAGGATGAACTCAATACCTGCTTTTACAGCCAATTTAACTGTAGAATCTTTCAACAAGAGAACATTGTCTTGAAGAAACAACACATAACGATTTCTTCAGTCCCTTTCTCTTGTTGGCAATTGTAATTTAGACTGTTCCTTCTTTCTGATTTGTTGGGAATTATCAATGTTCTGTAACTAAAGTTTAAACCGTATAAGTGCATATTCATGTCTGTTTTTTTTTGGCAATTAATTGGCATTTTTATCTAGGTGAAGGTATACCGTGGAATTTATTATTTAAACACCTGAGGTGTGTTCGATAGGAAATGATTTTCCGTTATAGAGAAAACAAGTAACTCAAATAACATTTTACATTGATTGTGTTCCTCCACGCCCTGTCTTCACCCTACTCTCATAGCTCCCAATCTCCAACAATATTTTTATACGGTACTTGTCTAGATTATATGTTTACTTACTTCAACACAAGAAAATAAACAAGAAATTCACATTGTTTCTCTACCAAACAAATACAACCTTCAATATATTTCTTTGTTTTCTTCTCTTTGAGCACAAAATGCTAATCTCTTTTCTTTTGGGTAGGGGCCAATCAGGTTTTGAGGACTTGGGGATAATATATAAATAGCATCATCAACTTGCAGATCTATGTTTTACATATATAGGTTTTAGGAAACTTATGAATTAAATTGACACTTGGCAGCATTAGGCTATGTATAAAATAGAAGCCCCTACATAATTTAAACTTATAGGTAACATGTGTAAATAAACAACTGGTTTGTCGGCAAAAAGTAGTAACCAAAACAATATAACATACGATAATCCTATATTGTCATTCCTTGAAAAAAAAAAACTTTTAATTGTATTGAATGATGATGATGCAGTACAATGTTGGAATATTTTGGACAATGTGGGAGACAATGAAGGGACATTGCTTTTGAATTTAGGTGGTGTCTGTAGATCCCCATTAACTTATTAGCCTTTCATCCCTTTCTCTTTATTTATGTACCTCTCAATCAATACTCTCAAAATTTATTCGTATTCGATATATATCATAAATATATGTTCTTAATTATGATTAAACAAGATGTATTTTTACTTTAAGTTAAGTTGTTTGGTTTGATATAGATATCGTGAATGACAAAAAAATATGGATGTTATTAATTTAATTGATGAAACTAAATTTTTTAAAAAAGACTGAAATCTTGACCTAACAGTGTTGGATAGTGTTCCTTATTATCAATATTGTTTCTACTGTTACTCCTTTACTATATTGTTAAAAAGTAAAGTAATGTTGGTGTATTAAAGTTTTTGCTATATACTATTTTTGAAAAGAGTCGGACGATAAGAGAGCTTTTATTATCTTACTCTTTGATTTATTACTACACATTTAATTTTAGCATTAACATCTTCATTACTATATTTTTTTCCCAATATTTATTGTTAATTTGTTTTATTTGACCTTCGCAAAATAAAAAATAATATTGAATACACATTACCCTTTTTTGTTACTCTTTTACCATCTTATTATTAAAAAGTAAAGTAATGTTGGTGTATTAAAGTTTTTGCTATATACTATTTTCGAAAAGAGTCGGACGACAAGAGCTTATTTATATTCTTTGATTTATAACTACGTATTTAATTTTAGCATGATTTTCTTTATTACTATATTTTTTTTTCAATATTTATTGCTAATATATTTTATTTGACCTTCGCAAATAAATATTAAATATTTTATTATTGAAATATGAATGAAATTATATGTGCTTGCAACAGTATAAATTCAAAATCCACCTGCCACTTCTTAAAGTAGAATAAAATAAAAACAAATTTCTCATATTTGCTGTTTCCAAAAAAAAACAAGGATTACTGGGTAATGGATAAAGATGCTTTCTTGGATTCCATTAGCACCATACACAATGAGTCAACTTTTGTAAATTTAGAAAAAGACAGATATTAAGCAAATAAAAACTAAACTTTTTTAACCAATTCAACCAAATCTTTTCATATTTGATCCATATATTGGTCTTGGGGCTACAAAAATGTCAAAAAGGTTAACTTAATTGGTTAGTTAGATAAGCACTCAACATATATACCACATCTAATTCCCATTTTCCAGAGGTCAAAGGGTGATAAATATATATATATATATATATATATATATTTTCTTTCATAGAACTATCGATATTTTAATGTGAAACTTGCAGACCTCATAAATTATTGGAAAACAAAAAAAATTAAAGAATAGTCGCATATGAATTAGTAAAGACCTTCTAAGTAATTGTCTATCTTTATTTTTAAAATGAATTTTTTTTCGATAAATTCAAAATTAATTCAATCTTAAAATAAATATCAGATAATAGATGAAAATAAAAATCCTAAAGGAAAAAAAATTAAAATTCTTTTGTTTTTTTGTTTTCCTTCCACTCACTTCCATCCCTTTCTACTTAATTGTTGAATATATGCACATTGAGGCATTCAAATTTTATAGTCATTATTATATAATTTATATTTAGAAAAAACTTTTACTTTAAAATGAAGGTTTCTTTTCTAATTGCTTGCATATAGAAGTAGTAATCATTACAATTACAAAGTTCCATGAACCAAAATTCCACTAATTAATATAACACCTGTTTTTTTTTTAAAGTGATATGATATAAGTCTCCATTAATCTTAAAATAATTATGTAATTTTTTCTACATTCCTCAAGAAGTTTATTTATTAATGGAACTAAGATTATATAAGATTATAATCTAACAATGGCTACTTTTTTCCCCTCAATTTGCCGACAATGATATGGTGACATTAACAAAAATATTTAAGGAATAAATAAATAAATACAGGTAAGGTTGATTACGTTATATATATAAGTCAAAAATTATGAAAATAGTTATTAATATTTGTATTAAGATAGACGATTGATGTTACACACAGAATCATAACTCTTTTCAAGCTTGTTAACATGAAATGCTTTGTACACCAAACTGTCATTTTTACGAAAATAAAACAACACGAACACATAAACACCACACGTATATACACCAACTATTTTTCATTATGAACTTACATAGTAATATACTTATATAGTAATAATTCGTGCACTAAATTATGTCATCATTTTAATGTAACAATTGTGAATATTCTGAATAGACGTTAGATCTTGTCAATTCTGTGTTTTGTACATAGTGCAAAACTTGTTGTACCTGCACTATACACACATATATGTATGTATGTATATGCTTTTCATCATTTCTTATTGCATTTAAATTTATTGAATAGATTTATAATCTCGTCATTTCTGGGATTTGTTTTATTTTTGCATAATCTAATGTCATATCATAACAGATAACATTAGTGATTTCAAGAAGCAACATATACCCTTATAATAACAACAACTAAAACTCTACATCGAAAATTAGTTTTAGCGACAAGTAATTAGCAATTGCCGCTAAAAATATATTATTAACGGCAATTAGCACTCTTTGTATATGTTTCTAAAGACTTCAGCAATATTGAATCTATTGACATTTAACTAATGTCGGTAAAGACTTCAACACTCTTTATTAAGTATTTATTTATCGCTACTAAAAGTTATTTTTATTATAGTACTGATGCTAAATGATCAATCGAGCATTTCGCGCTTGAATAGAAAAAAATAATACTATATTTTTTTTCCCATTATTTTATCAAAAAATTAAAATTCTCTTTGTATTTTTGTTTTACGGATTACCTATGAAATTAATTATATAACTGAAATAAGGTTTGTAATGGAGTATAAAACAATATCTAGCTCTTTAATGATCATCATACATTATACGTTTATTAAAAATTATCTCATTATGGTAAATAATTTGAAGGAGATATTATTGTGAAAGAAGTTTTATTATTAACCTTATGTTTAAGTCAGACTTGTATTAATTTGGAAGTAGAAAAGGAAAGAATTGAAATGTTAAAAAGTCAAAATTATCATTCTGAATTTTTACTACTACATAGCATTATAGATTGAAATTGTAACCAAAAAAAAAAAAAAGCAAAGGCAAATTCAACCATCCAAGAGGTGGCAAATAATGTGGTGGATATATGACGATGAATTTCTTAGAGTGGAAGAAAGGACAACCCCAAAGTCCATAAAAATCACTTACTATATAGTACTCCGAGTTTCGTTTGTGTTTACTTGTTTATGTTTTATTCGACATATTTTTTAAATAGTAATAAATAAAATAGTGATTTTATTGTATCATTACTAATAACTATTATACAAGTCATCTCACTCATTGAGAAATGATCGAAAATAATTATTCTGATTGTTTCAATTTGTTATTTTGATTTTGATTAGATACAAAATTTAAGAAAGTAAAAGATATTTTTCAATCTTGTGATCTTAAACTAAAGATATATCAAAAATATCAAAATGAACTTAATTTTGTGATATTAGACATGTCATGTGAAAACATATAAAGTAGTATAAGAGGATAAAACATGTATAAAATGGTCAATTATCTCTTATTTTAAACTAAATAATTATCGTGAATATTAATTTTAATATATCAGACATGTAAAAATGAAGCGACATAGTATCATATATTGACTTTCCTTTTTCCTTTTTAACCTTAATTTCAAAGGGACAACAAAATGTACTCAAAACCTAAGCTTTCACTTCAACCTCACCTTGTGTGTTCGATGCAACATCACTTATACTTTGTACTAAGAATATCATGTTGAAGATCCCACCAGATCATAAAATAAAATAAAAACAGTAATGGCTGTACACTTCAAATATAAATCATTCTAGAATTCAAGTTAATTATACACATCAATAGTGTATAGATTTATTGTTGCTGAGAGGTAACAAATATCCCATTAAATTAATTGAGGCGCGTGAAAGCTAACTCGAACACCACAATCGTAAGGTAAAGATTTGTTTATATGGCCCATAGGCTAAGTTTAAACAAATATACCCCAGCTGATCAATAATAAGAAGCAACTATCTAGCACTACAAATTTTGCTCTCAAATTAAGATCAATTAATATCATCATGGGAGATTAGGTTTTACTTATCACCTTTAAACTTAGTTAATTAGTTTTGTGGTTTTAGAAAGTTCAAAGTTTTTTTTTTTATTCAACTCATACATATATAAGAAAAACTAGAATATTTTCTAGACATGTCATGTGCATAGCAATCCAAATCTTAGCTATAGACTTTGAGTTTTTTTTATATATAAATTCTTTGTATATAACAATTATTTTTTATATTAACGGTTTATTATAATAATCAAGTGATTTTTTCTAGAACCGTATAAAATTTTAATTTAAATATTTTTTATGACAATATTAATAACAAAATATATTTAAAATAAACAACACTATTACGGAGATTTTCGATAGATATTAGATTTTTATAGAAAGTAAAAACATTGTACCAAACAAGATCCATAAGATCTGGACACCTTTTTTCTTTTTTTTTTAAAAGAAAGAAGACTAAAAAGAAAAAACCAATCGATAATGATATTGACCAAAATTATATGCATTATTATTTTGAATTGATGAAGCTATGTGCACAATCCTATTTGTACAGTAAATAGTACTATTTATATAATATAAAGTTAATTGGGTGACTAGATACTTTCTTTTTTTTTTTAAAAAAAAAAGAAGCTCTATTGTCAATAAAAAAAACTTGGATAAGAACACTCTACGTCGACAAATGCACTAATTAAATTTGTGATAATTATAAATTTATAATATGGAATCACCTACATAAAATTAATACAAAATAAGATGAATCAAAATTGATCTTTTTTCTTACAATTTTAATTATATAATGCGTAGAGTCAAAATCACTCTCCTAAATTCCTAGTACTAAAGTTTTCTAGTACCCACCCATGAAAATGATAGTTCATAACCAAAATGTCTTAAATTTTTATTTTCTTGAAAAGAAAAGGATCTTTTGGGTGTGTTTGGTACGATAGTGGGATCGAGGCTGCGAGATTAAGGTAAATATGACGTATATTGGAGGCTAATCAATACTGTGGAATGTTATCGGTGAAACTTGTTTTTCTTGCTTTCATTAATAAAAGTCAGTTTTTTCATTTTTAATAAACTTATTTTTAAAATTTTTGACAAACTAAATATGAAAAATAAGAAAAAATATTTTCTAAATACACCATTTATTCGATAAAAATATTTGTTATATATATATATATATATATATATATATATATATATATATAAAATCAATCTTATTTTTATAGGATTACAAAATTAAATCTTAAACTTAGCTGTAAATTAAAACACGTATCTAAAAGAAAAAGGAGAAAAAGAAATCATTGAACATATATTTCATCAAAACTTTAGTACTATAAGATTCACCAACCAAAATTGTTTGGATATATGATTACCAATTGGAATTGGAAACTAAATTATTGATAGGGAAGTTGTTTATATAATCCCTTTATTTATACCAAAAAAATAATAAAATCATTTTAATTTTTTCAAATCTACATTAAAAAAAAAAAGGAGAGACGTACGTGATATAAAATTGAAAATGAAGCTTAGTTTAATTTATTTTTTTGTAACATAGTAGTACAAAGTAATGAAATATATGTAAACCAGTACTATTTTTCAGAGTTTAAGTGACAATCATCTATAATATTTTTCATATAAAAATGATATAATACTTACTAAATATAAACTCCTCACGTGTGATGTGATGTGATGTCAAAATGAGCATTGACGATGTACGTGATTGAATTATGTAAAATTTAATCATATAATAAAATAATAATTTTTATTCTTATAAATAATAAGTGTTAAAAATATAAGAATGTAAGTTTAAACTATTCATATTTAAACTATTAAGAATGTAAGTTTCATATATAAACAATTACTTTTAGTTTAAAAAATACACCTCAATGTGTATAATACTTTCTCTTTTTTGTTCAAAAAAATCTTGACACGTTACATGGATAAAATATTTCGCATTGGCAAAAAATAAATAATAAAATATTAATATTACTTAAAAATTAAAATTAAAGTACTATTTTATAAAAAATAATTTTTTAAAATAATTTTCTTACCTCACTCTACCACCTCCTCCACGTACCCCTTTCATAAAACCACCCACTCATTCCTCCCTCCAAAAAAAAAAAAATCGATATTATTTTATTTTTTGAAAAATAAAATTTCTGCCCCATCCTATGTAACCCTCTGCCTCTGTTTTTTTTTTTTTTTCATTTTTCTCATTTTGTTGTTACATATGTATACAAATATATTTTTTTAAATTTTTTTTATTAATGTATCGAATATAACATAAATAAGTAAAAAGTTAATACTACTAAATATTAATAACTTATTTAATTTTTATTTTATTCATGTAAATTGTAGAACGTGATATGATAATTTTTAAAATAAAAGGAGAGAGAATGTTTTACACACACCATAATAAAATAATATAAAAAAGAGATATATATTTCTCAAATTAAAACATGATAATTTAAATATAAAACTCACACTTCCAATAATTTAAATATGAAATTAAAAAAAATTCTTAATTTTTAACCGTCCTTTTAGACGTGTGATGGTTTATTGAATAAAATCACCTTTTTGATAAGTTTCTTATTTTGAATATCGAGACGTTATATTTGACTTCTAATTTGAAATTCTAAATATAATAACATGTAACATGCACGAGTCAACCAAAAAAGATAATGGGGAAAATAAACTGAACATTCACACCACAAAAATAAATTATCAATAATTTTTTTTATATAAATATAAAAATATAATTAGAGAGAAGTGCGCAGGGCCGGGGCACGTTGTATGCCTTGGGGATAATACAAAGTCACATGTTTACTCTCTGTCTATATTTTTAGTCGGTCCTAAAAAATGATATAATTAAAAAAAAAAAATTTTTAGGCGTAAAAAATTACTTTTTCAGTAATATATATTTTTAGTCGGTCTCCCAAAAATGACTTAATTGAAGAAGAAATAGACTTTCAGGCGTGAAAAATCACTTTATAATGTCTATATTTTTAATCGGTCCAAAAAAATGACATAATTGAAAAAAAATCAATTTTCAGGCATGAAAAATTACTTTTGTAATATCTATATTTTTAGTTGATCCCACAAAATGACATAATTAAAAAAGAAATTGATTTTCAGGCGTAAAAAAATATTTTTTTAATATCTATATTTTTGATCGGTCATAATTGAAGAAGAAATCAGCTTTTAGGCGTGAAAAAAAAGTAATATTGCACATATATATATATATGGAAGAAAATACATGCATTTCCCTTCCAAATACAATAAAACACTTGTATATATTTTCAGATTTTTTCTTTTTGCTTGTTTGTAGAGAATTTTTATATTTTAGAATTTCAAAGATAATATTTTATAATAGTCAAATTTTTATTTAATAGATATATCTGTTCAATTTAAGACTTGTTTATCTTATAAGAATAATTTTTTAAAATAATTGTGTTATTTTATGAACAAAGATAATATAAATAATCGTTATTTTCTATGCTATAATTGGATATGCAAAGAATAAAACTCATTACTATCTATAGCTCACAAATCATACAAGAGCGTAAAAAAATTCGAAAAATATATAACTTATATAAAACTGGAGAATATAATAGAGAGATTTTATTGGATAAGTCTATTACCGCGCAAGTCTGAGAAATTAAATGGCCTAAAAAAGCCCATATTTTTGATGCATAAAGTAGATGAAAAGTTGAACGCACATTTGACACTTTCTATTTTATTTGTTGTTTGACATGTGAAGAATTTCCAAAAAGAATACTTTATCAAAGTGAAATGAATAGGTTGACCTTTGCCAATACAAAATATTATTATTATTAAGAGGAATTTTTTCCATTAAAAGCTATTATATACATTTGTTTATGTACATCTTTGAATATGTAGAGGTGGGTTGCTGGTGAAATTGTTTTAGGATAAGGATTAGCATGCATGCCTTTTTTTTTTTTCTGATCCAACATGAATTGGGTTGAGGTTCGATTAAATTAAAATGCTATTAAATTTTCTTAAAGTATGAAATTTTTATTATTAAGATAATATGGTACTTTTAGCTTATTTGGTCAAACTTTTGGAAAGTCAAAAGTGCTGGTTTTTTTCTTTATAAAATTATTTATTTTTAAAAAGGAAGATATTTGATGAAATTTTTGGGAGAAAATAAAGTATTTTTCAGAGAAAAATAAGTGCTTCAAATGTGCAATTGAAGCTATTTTTGTTTTTCAGAAGCTAAACAAATTATTTTTTCGGATCTATGGACTATGATAATCAAACAAATTGTACCAATATCAATTTCTTTTCCATTTATTTTTTGTTCCAAGTAGAATAAAGAATCAGAAACAATCCCATTAACTTCATAGAAAGTGATAATATATTTGTTTACCTTTTTTAAAAAATTTCATATAATAGAATTTTACGAAATATGTTATTATTAAAGTAGATTAAACAAAGAATGACAAATTATGTAATCACATATTTCAATTCTCATTGAACAAAAAAGGAAAGTAGTAGGTAAGACCATAAGAGGAAATATAAAAAGAGTTTAATTATATTACATGCACAAATAGATTTGATTCTAAAAAAATATTAAAACTACAAAATCATATAAAAGACAATCATATATAATTTTTAAATTTGACTAATTTACGTGATGACAGCTTAATTGACGAATCATTTAATATAAGTAACCTTTATCCATAAAAAAGGGTTGCTTGATAATTTTATTTTGTACATGATTAATTAATTTTATTTATTACCAATACATATTTGTAATTATTTTTTGAATGATCAACTAGTGAAAAATACTTTTACAGTAAACTCAGAATGTTTTATAGCAAACAGGGGTTGGTAGCTTTATAAAATCAGTAAATAACACAAAAATTTATGAATAGCACTAGTGTTAAAATGGTAGGTATAAATATACTATATTACTTCTAATTATTAGTTTAGTATTATACAATAAGTCATTTAAATAGTGGGAAACAAATTATACTTATGAACAAAGATAAAATAGTTATAAAATATTAAATTATTCTTAACCTTTTCAACTATACAAATAAAAGTTAGACATAAAAGGCTCAAATATTAAAAATTTAGCTCATTTATATTATTTTCGTTTGAATATTTTTTATCCATATCATTATTTATTAACTAAAAATGGAAGGTAAAGATGAAAATCACGCCATAACTTTTTCTTAATATATTTTAAAAAATTGAAATAGATAAAAAATTTAAAAACAAATCACAATCGAACACTCACCAATAAAATTTGAATTTTTTTTTGCCTTTTTTGATGGGACAAGTAAAGAGGGGAGTTTGTGTGTATAATGTGTGTGGGGGAAGTGATAATAAATAGTAACTGGAGAGTGGTGTCTGTTTGTCCAAAATCTCGATATTTGAAGGGAAAATGCACGATTATCCACTCAATCTACGTACAAAATTTTAGAGATATATTTATATTATATTAAAGTCTTATTATTTTTTTAAACTTATTTTATAAGTAATTTTTTACCCATTTTGGGCCTACGTGGCACTAGCTTGAAAAACAATCAATCAGCGTTGGACCCACAAGATAGTGTCACGTAGATTAAAAAGGTATAGAAAATTATTAATAAAATAAATTCAGAGAATAATAGGACATTAATATGATATAAATGTGTGAGATTACGGACATAGATTGAGGAGATATTTGTGCATTATTTTTTTTTTTTAATATAAATAGAAGAGGCCACTTGCCTCATTTTCAGCACATTAATAGAGAGCATGAAACTACTCTAATTTCCCCCACAAAACTCTCTTTTCTGCTCTACTCATATATAAACAACACATATTCATAGAAAAAAACTTGGATTATATATATATAGTAATTATATATATATGGAGATGATTGAGGCTAGAGGAGACAACAACAATAATAATAACTCATGTGAAGAAGTCATCATCACTACTACTACAAGTGTTGATTGGAGAGGAAGACCTTCAAATCCTATCAAACATGGTGGAATGAAAGCTGCTGCCTTTGTTCTTGGTATAACTTACTACTCATTATCCCTTTCTCGTCGATCGAACTCTTCAAAAATATCAAGTGTCAAGATTTGTCAAAAAGTAGTATATTTTTTGAGAAATCTGACACGGATATGACATACCATGTGTTTTAAGTTCTGTACATTAATAACTGTGTCATTATAGATTTATCTGAATTCATAACTTGTTTTAACGTAATATGCAAAAAATTAACAAATATTTTTTTTGTGTGTGTGAAATGAAAATGCAGGATTACAAGGATTTGAGATAATGGGAATAGCAGCAGTTGGAAATAACCTTATAACATATGTGATAAATGAAATGCACTTTTCATTGTCAGAATCAGCAAATATTGTGACAAACTTTATAGGCACTATTTTTATCCTTTCATTGCTTGGAGGCTATCTATCCGACTCTTATCTTGCTTCCTTCTGGACCATACTCATTTTTGGATTTATTGAACTTTCGGTACGTACCTAAAACATTCATTTACTTTTGACAGATTATCTGTTACGTTATAATAACATAATTTGACGTGTGATATTTGTTATATGAACGATGTATATGACTTAAACACGTTATGATTCTCCTTTTTGTTTCTTTCTACTTTCTTATCTAAAATACCATGTCAAGTTGGTTTAAAACTCATGTCAAAAAAAAAAACTAGCTTGGTGGTCCTTTGACAAATACTGAAAAAGACGTATTTATACTATGCTTAATTATATGTGTTTTGTATGAAATAAAACATAGAAACATTTAATTTATTACTTAACTTTTTGCTAGCTGTTCATAACCAATGTTTCCATTTTACTTGTCATTATCAATCATGTTCTAGCTAAAAAGGAAGTCAAAATAAGGGTACTCTACAAAAATTTTATTTAATAATTTGATTAGGTTGAACATATATATATATTTGTTCTCCACTTCATAAGAAATTAAAATGAGTAAAAAGTCTGAATTTATTTTCTCTATAAAAAATAATTTATTTTTGAGTTTAAATTATATGCACAAGACTTATAATTGTCTAACATATTATAACGAATTATTATGCATGCATGTGCCAGATTAATCTGAATTTATGCCTTTAAACATATCGCGAGAAATAGTAGGTATTTGAACCTTATAAGTTGATAGTAATTTAAACTCTGAATCCGCCTAACAATTTTTTAAAATTTTTTTTATAGGGTTTCATATTACTGTCAGTACAAGCTCATCTACCACAACTAAAGCCACCAAAATGCAACATGTTAACAGATGGAGAGAAATGTGTTGAAGCAAAAGGCTTCAAAGCTTTAATATTCTTTGTGGCATTATATTTGGTGGCATTAGGGAGTGGATGTGTAAAACCAAATATGATAGCTCATGGTGGTGACCAATTTGATCAAGAAAATCCAAAGCAATCAAAACAACTTTCAAGATATTTCAATGCTGCTTATTTTGCTTTTTCAATGGGTGAATTAATTGCACTAACAATACTTGTTTATGTGCAAACACATTCTGGAATGGATGTTGGATTTGGTGTCTCAGCTGCTGCTATGGCTTTGGGATTAATTTGCTTAGTTTGTGGTACTCTTTTTTACAGAAATAAACCTCCTCAAGGAAGCATTTTCACTCCTATTGCACAGGTACAAATATTTAACATATCGTCAGTGTAAATAATATTTATCTATATACTATATATCATGTCACTTTTACACGATAGGTAACTAATTATCCTCTTTACAAGTTGTAAACACCAATTTTTTAGGTCCCGATTCTACAAATATCTGACGAATATATGTTGATATTTTAAAGAGTCTGAATAATTATTGATGTGATAGTGTCAAAAATTCTTCCGTTCTCTTATACAAGTAAAGATTGATTGATTAGTGAGATAAGAAATACTTAATAAATTTACGATAAAATATAAAATTATTTTATCGTGAATTTAATTAGCCGGTGGGACAATGATAATAGTTCGATGGTCCCATTAGGGGTACGAATGGAGCATTGGGAAAACCTTTTAAGGTCTTTTAGGATAAGAAACAACAAGTTTTTTTTATTTTTAAATTCCTTCTTTTATGTTTGACTTTTGATTCTCCTTTTAATATTACATTATTACAAGGATGTCTAATAATGACGATTTAGAAATTGGGTTGGCTGCCATTTTCTCTCTTTGCTAATGCTACAATTTTTTAAAATTTTATTTTTGTGAATCTTTAATAAGAAATAATATTATATGATTATGTATGCAATTTTGTTGTCTTTCACTAACAGCATTAAACTAATCCTTTCGTATATTAAATAAAAACAACTTAATTAAATCAACATAACCTATGTAAGTTGTCGTCTTCTGATTCATGCATATTCTAGGAAAGAGACTCATCATTTTTTATTTTTTTCTCCTTTAGTGTCTCGAACATAGTAAAACTATTTGATATTCGAACAATTCTCCATCGAAGATTGAATTTTAAATTATTAGTATATAAAAAAACTATTGAATAAGTGGCGTTAACTATTGTTATATATATATATATATATATATATTTTTTTTTTGTGGTTTAATGGCAGGTAATGGTGGCAGCATTTTTAAATAGAAAACTAGTATCTCCATCAGATGCACATATGCTTCACAAGGCCCACCCCACAAAGGCTCCTCCTAATGCCAATCCCACCATTAATCTTCTCCACACCAATAGATTCAGGTATATTTTTTATATATATATATTGATATTGCAAGTATGTATATTATTGTGTAATAATATATTTTAGCAGCCTTGCAGGTAATATACTTTATTTTTTGTTTGATAATGTATAATTACGAAGATCCGTTGGAAACAATGTTTCTACCTTTGAAGTAAAATCTGCCTGCGTACACTACCCTTCTTGTTTGATAATGTAAAAGATACGAGGATTTGTTGGAAATAAACTTTCTACCTGTTTAAGGTAGGAGTTAGATTACGCGTACACTATCCTTCTTGTTTGATAATGTAAAGGATATGTTGGAGTACTTTCTACCTTCGTAGTAAGATAGGAATAAGATCTGCGTACGCTATCCTTCTCGGACCCCTACACTGAATTAGTAATATTATCATCATAATGTTCTATAATTTATCATAATACACATCATAATCAATATAAAAAAATTATATTATCAGATCATCTAAAAGATATTTACGCGAAACAATTTTTTCTCTCCAGGTTCTTGGACAAGGCTTGCACAAAAATGCAAGATGGAAATACTACAAAAGAGATTAGTAGATGGAGACTTTGCACAGTAACACAAGTAGAGCAAGTCAAGATCTTAATTTCAGTCCTCCCCATATTTGCTTGCACTATTATTTTCAATACCATTTTAGCACAACTTCAAACATTTTCAGTCCAACAAGGAAGTACCATGAACACTAAACTAACTAAAAACTTCCATATCCCTCCAGCTTCCCTTCAATCAATCCCTTACATAATGTTGATCTTCATAGTCCCTCTTTATGACACATTCTTTGTCCCGTTTGCTAGAAAATTCACCGGACATGAATCAGGTATGTTGAAGTCTGTGACTGTCTCATTAAAATGTTTGAACTGTTGAATGCTCTATGACTAATATTATATTATGTTTCAACAGGTATCACACCTCTACAACGTATAGGTTTTGGTTTATTCTTCGCGACTTTCTCCATGGTATCAGCAGCCTTAATGGAAAACAAACGTAGAATTTCCGCGATGGAATCGAATGAAATCCTATCAATATTTTGGATCACACCACAATTTTTGATATTTGGAATATCAGAAATGTTCACTGCAGTTGGACTAATTGAGTTCTTCTACAAACAATCTTTAAAAGGGTCAATGCAATCATTTTTAACAGCCATAACATATTGTTCATACTCATTTGGATTTTATTTAAGCTCACTTCTTGTTTCTTTAGTGAACAAAATCACTTCATCTCATCATGGTGGTGGCTGGCTAAGTGACAACAATCTCAACAAAGACAGGCTTGATCTATTCTATTGGTTGTTGGCAATATTGAGTTTACTCAATTTCTTCAATTATCTATTTTGGGCTAAATGGTATTCCAAAAATGGATCTTCTTCTTCATCATCATCAACAACAACAAATCAAGAATCAAATTCCAAAGTTGTTGGAGAAGATGGTATAGTTTAATTTAATTAGTGGAATATTAATTATTATGTACTTCTAGCTAGGGGAATAATTATTGTCTCTAAAATTCTAGCTCTAAGGTGCCTATGGCAATTATGGGATACATAATAATTAACTCTACTACTTAGGTGATATTGGAGTATATATATCTATGTAAAATGTCTATAAATGTTCCACTAATTATGGAGTTATTATGTTATTGGTTGGTTATAATAAACCTTTTTAAAGTTATAATATTTTATCTTTTTTTATCAGTATAGAACTTTAACATGTGACTTAACATGATAAAAACAAATTTTACCGATCAGGTTACATCGTTAATGATATATATCATAAAAAAAAAGAGAAAATAAATTAAATATCTAAATCGAGACATTGATATCTCACAGAGATTCAAGTTTAATGCGATATAATCTTTCATTCTTCACTGATCCATCCAGTATAAATGTTGACCTATGTCCACTAAAAAGAACCATTGATTCAACAAATAATATTCTCTTTTTTTGTTGAGAATAAGGTGAAAACATTGAATATTTTTCTGTCTCAACTCTCTTTTATTTCACCAACCTCAAATTAAATAGAATAGAGAAATAACATATGATAGTGATTACCCGAGTCATAAAGAATAATGACATCACTTTCTAAAATTTATGCCAAGCAGTTTAATATTTTAATTTGCAATGTTTGTTCCAAGAAATTTACTTGTTAGAAACTTGATCATATAAATATATTTTTATTAAATACGCATAATAAAACTTACTCTTAAAAAGGGACCATTTAATAGTTTTATAATAACACACTTTTTGCTAAAAAAGGAGGTCTCCTTTTCAAAAGATTATTTTTAGTCGGTCTTCCCAAACCTCTGGCTTTATAAAATTTAGGCAGCATTCCATTTTACAACATTCAATGTATCTAAATTTCTTTACTACATCATTATCAATCAAAAGAAGAAAAAAATTGACCTCTATATTCAAAAAATAATTAGTTTGGTTCCTTTCCTTTCACTTATTTGAAGGAATTCTGTATATAAAAAGATAATAATGTTACTTGCACTAAGAATTCAAATTAGTGATCTAAGACAACTTTTGAATAATATAGCACTACACTAGAAGCTTCATGTGAATAGTTTACATACCTTTTTTTTTATTTTATTTTGGGCATAGTGTAGTTGTTTTGGCTCCTCTAAAGCAAAAACAACAACTCCTATGTGATGAATATTCATGGAACATAATGAAAGCACATATAGATAAAGTCAAAAAGAGATGTAAGTGAGAAGGACAAGGTGGGGCTTTTTTAGGTGGGAAGGGGAAAAAGGGAGACATATATAGATATTTCAATGGAAAATCTAGTAAGCTAAGCTATATATAAACATGATGACCTCATTTTACTGTTTTTACCTCAATCATAAAGTCTTCTCAAAACAAACATGTCTTAGACATGTTTTTCATGTTGGAGCTTGGCCCCTCTTATATTCCCTTAAATAAACCACTTCTTCAAATGCTCATTAGTATGTTAACTAAAAGTGTATCATAGCTTCCATCCTTTTGGTCATTCATATGTATCATAGCTTCTAGCAGTACAGTTTGAATCAATATGACTTTCTTTTTACAATTATTACTATTATTCTCTTTCCTAGATGTAATAGGATAAGCCTAGCCTATAATGTTGATGGAAGTACATTTTTATGAACAATTTCCAAGAACACTTTTCCCATGTAACTGTATTGCTGATACACTTGCATATGACATCAAATGGAAGGGTAAACATAGCCTCTTTCCTATTATTTGTTGATTAATTTATCTTTAACATTATGAGTTTCATTAGGTTTTAGTATTATTTTTGCAAAAGATGTAGGAGAATAGTTAGTGGTATTATTTTAGAAATGAATGCAGAAGTGCCACATGATTGCTTTATGACCTAATATTATAACTTACACCACAGAGAGTGGAGCACTCGACATGACATGGCACTTGGCTTCCCAAGGTTTTATTAAATAAGAAACAATATACTTCAAGGGGATAACATCAACACCCCATACTTCTAAGTATGAAAGTTGGTCTGTGTGGATTTTTATGTATTAACCATAAGCTTATCTATCTTATTCAAGATATTGTCAGTAAATGTGACGACTTAATTATAGTAGATGGATAAAACCAGGAACTAGAATCACTTGGTTAATACACGAAAAAATAAAAAGAAAGTGAAAAGTAAACCCTGGCGGAGTCAACAAGAACTCTGCACTAGGGAGAAACATCAGATTACATATAGGTAGGGAACATACTAAACATAAGGCAGCCAGAAGATGAACGGACTAATGGTGTATGGAGACCAACATCTACTCATCCGAAGCCTCAGAATTTGCGCCTTTTAGATGCAAATGTTTTTCCCTCTTTTGAAAATCTGTCAATCCTTTGCCACTCCCAGTTACACCAACCTTACCATGAGGATCTTCCGGAGACTTGAAGATGCTCTCACGCTTTCGACCAGAGAAAAAGCCCACCTGAAAAATAAATAATATGCATAAGAGATACCACCAGCTTAAAAGGCTCTAAAAAGGATGATACAAGTGTAATGCCACACAAATCTGTATACCACTTTGAGACCGCAAACAAAACTATGAATAACTACAGACAACTATGGATAAAGAAACCCCAATAGCCATGTGAAATCTTTTGCAAATAAACACAGTTTTTTACAAAGCAAAAGTAAAATTATGGAGTTGTTTATTTATATACATGAACAGCATTTGATAGAAGTAACAAAATATAAATTCTCTGACAACATAGAAGTGAGAAATATAATATAGACAGGGCTAGGCGGTATAGGAATTCTGTGCTAACTGAGTATCCATTATTTTCATAAAAGGCACAATCATATTTCTTTATTTCCCAAAAGAATCAATGATAAACAAGAAGATGCATGCCATATAAACAACAAAATCATCACCCCATCCCTAACAAACACTCACCTTTAACCCAGCTTCTTGTCTTAAGTTACAGTCGCTGCTCAACCTTTTATTTTGTTAGATCCGTAATTTATTTGAATTTCAAGAGTTAGCAGTGAGAGCAATTTTTAGAGGTAAGCACTGCGTAAAACGGTTCAGTTCAGGGACTCTAGGAGCCTCCCTTTTTTTCAACAGTTTGTTTTGCTATTGGCAGTCAAAAGGATATATTACTACAGAAGACGATCTCAACTGATCATATCCATCGATGTTATGTTGCCAGCAGATTAATTAACAATGAGCCATTATCTATCATATAGCTTACTACTTGACTACTTGGCACTTGTTCAAAAAAAAATTTATCCTATTGAACAGTAGTAAGCACACTCTCTTAATATCGCGATTCATACATCAGGTTAGCAAATCTGAGAATAACCAACCAGCATACCTTCTTAGTCTGGCCTTTAGTTGACTGAAACTGTTGCCAAGCGTTTTGCCTCTTGTTTTGAGCAACCTCAAGTTGCTCTATCCGGACTTTAGACTTGAAAGCATGAATCTTTTTCTTTTTGGCAGCTTTCTATGAAATTAAGATGAGGTCATGAGCAAGGATGAAAACAAAAACAGACAATTTCTGAATTAAGAAACCAGACAATGCAAGAGGTGAAAGCAAGTAAAGGTGGATGAGTCACCATGTAAAAACTCAACTTGCCCCTGCACTAATTATTTAATGAAACCTTTTAAGTTTTATGCTTATCAGTAATGTTGGATTACTTGCAACTCCTTTAATGATATAGTACCTAGACCAATCTGCAAATGGTGCAGAGCTGATCTCTTTCAAGAAAATAAGGATTACTTTAAGCAGATTAGACCCCAGCTATATAGCCTGTCCTATCAACATATCAAGTAAATTGATGAGGAATACCAAGTTTGTTCTCAAATATCATTTTCCCAACCCTCGAACTCTAAAATTGACAATTTAACATACCACATCTTCTGGATCATTAGGATCAATGAGAAGCTTTGCTGGCAAACTTCGAGATTGGATATCACTAGATGCAGCTTGAGCTATCTTTCGTTTGAGAGCTTGTTTAGTGGCCTCAGCTATTTTTTCTGCTTCAACTAAGGGGTTGACAGATGCCTCTTCAAGTGGTCTTATGTTAGCATGATCCACCTGGAATTACAAGTTGTTGACGTTACATTAATCGCACATTAACTCCGACACAACCTACCAGGCATTCTATTTATCTGTCTGGGTGTGACAGTATGACATTGGCATATTGATACACATCACACTGTACTTTCAACATCCGTATGGAAGGCCCGAAAGAGAATGCTATTTTTTAATGACATTTGGTTGGAGTGAGGGATTAAAAGATTAAAGGGATTAGTGCACCCATCAAAACAACATAATAACATCCCATTGGAAAAGAATGAACAATCTATTGGGGCGATATGAAAGATTTCATTCCACCACAAAAACTATTTGATTCATTTCTTTCAGAAAATTTCCTCAATACACCTGAAAATAGATTAACGATTTACACACAAAAATCTCAAAACAAACAAAAAATACAATAAACCTGAATATTTGAGACATTGTGTATCATAGCAAAAACAAGGCCAAAATTTCATAACGCCATAATCCAGAGGCCCAGAACAGATCAAAAACAAGGGAAACAATCATTTCTTAATTTCAATCAAGAACTAAAGATAGCCTGGAAACATAGAAGCTGGAAAAGAGAAATCTCATAAAAAACAAAAATTACAATAAACCTGAATATTTGAGACTTTGTGTATCATAGCAAAAACAAGGCCAAAATTTCATAATGTCACAATCCGGAGGCCCAGAACAGATAAAAAATAAGGGAAACAATCATTTCTTAATTTCAATCAAGAATTAAAGATAGCCTGGCAACATAGAAGCTGGAGAAGAGAAATGGTCTAACCTAGTTAGCAGAAGTAACAAGATCACAGGATTATTTAGACCAAAAACAACAGACATAGTAGTTAGAAGAAAAGAATAGAAAAAGAATGCTTAAAACTGAAACAGGCACCAAAGTGAATCAAGACGATTCCCATAAAAGCATAAAGAAGAAGGCAATACCTCTTCCTTGTTACCCCATTCATCATAACAGACATAATAGCCATTTGGAGTGTGCGCGTGAATAGTAGCATCATACCTGGAAAATCAACCAATCAACAATAAGAAAGAGAGAAAAGGTAAAAAAACAGTGAGAATAGTAAAAGATCTTCAAAAGTTGAAAAAGGAAAAAACAGGAATTCACCCCAGAAGTTCCTACTCACCACTCTCCATCTTCACTATAAACAGCTTGTACTTTAGTGCCCACAGGAAACTTATCAGCATGGTCCAATATTGATCCTAATTCCTGCTGACAGAGAAAGTTAGGCACCAAACAAAACAAAAAGAACCACACACACACACACACCTCTCTGCAACACCTGTATGGGAGTATATGGCATAAATGAAAATAGAGATGGAAGAAGCCTATCAACAAGACATTTATGGCCATTAGCCAAAAAAGGATTAAATCAGTGATACACAAGACAGAAAATGAAATACCAATTTCCTCATGCTTACTATGTACTATATCTATAATCCATCAAAAGGAAAGAAACACAATATTCTATGTCGACCAAACAGAGTATTTATGATATTGATGATTCATACAATTGATCCCAAAAGTAAAAAAGATAAAGCCTTGCAAATTACATCCATGGAGGCTCCTTACCTAAAAAGGGTTGGGAATTACAACAATTTTTACAAACTAACATCGAGAAAGGGAACCTTTCTTTGGTAGACATTAGCCAGAAACCACTTTAGATATACAATCATTAACAGCACAAGATAATTCCATCTTTTTCAATTAAAAATTAATGCTTTTCAAGAATAATGGGAGAGAAATATCCACCAAAGGACAATATACTGTAACAATGTAATTTTTATGATATACCACATCAGAATTCTCGGAATGGTGGAAACTGTGAGATGCATCAGCACTGGTCCCAGTACCCATCCCATCTTCACTTTGTTTTGCAGTTACAAGGAGCTCTTCTGTTAAGGCAATCACCTGCAATTCAGAAAGTCGTCCTGGTTTACTACTATTTGCTTTACAAGAGCCAATAAACAAATTAATTTTTTAATTCCAAACTTAGATTCACAGAGTGACATCTGAAATCATGGGATAGAGGTATGCTGGCCACCATCACATATCGCAGACCTGCAATAGAATCAAGACAGGGAAGTGATGGACACCTTGAAAGTTGCTAGCTCCAAAATTTTACAATCGCCACATGCCTCACTACCAGTGCGGTAATATTTACTCTAGAAAAAAAATCCTCACCTTTAAAACCAAATGATAAACTTATGTTTCTTCAGTCACGAATAGTTCCTTCACACTGCTTGTTTATCGGCAATATAATGTTTGTGTGAGAAAAAGAGAGAAGAAAGTGATACTTGTAATTAATTCAGAAAAGAGAGATAATATTTATCTACAAAGAAGACATAACCTTTTGTGCTAATGAATTTCTCAGAGAAATGACGGGATAGTGGTGATAAGCTAATGGGAGATACCATTAAGAAAACATTTTGAAAGAAGTTTTCTCAAACAGAAAACCATTAGAATAAAAAGAGGAGAACCACAAACAAGTACAAAATGTCACCTCAGCAAGCTCTTTCTCCATGTCAATATATTCAGAGTTGTCTGGTTCATCATGTAACAGTTGTCGCACCTGGTGAAACATAAAGGAAATTTTGTAAATCTGAAGTGCAGAAGCTGCAATTTTTTATTTTCTTTTGAGGATATGAAGCTGCAGCATTTTAGAAATGAGATATACTTGAAGTGAAAGAGTGTGCAACAAGGAATAACATAACCACATCTCCTTTCCGGTTTCCACAATATTTGGTAGTTTTCATTGCTAACAGTTGATAAACCCTTTTAGTAAAACCCACAGGGACCATAGACTTTACTTCTGATCCCACCGTCAGACAGCATCAGTCAGAGACTCCAAAGTACAGTGAAGTCTCTTAACATTCTAATGTCACCAAATCAACTTAATATCTATAGTACACCCAAAGATCAGACATAGCACATTATCAACTAGGACACTCTCTTATGCGTTCTATTAACTAAATTGTCCTTAAATAAAGTTAATTCTAATCTATGTTGCTCGGACTCTTCAAAAATGTCAACGGGTGCGTGTCGGATTCGCCAAAAGTAGTGTATTTTTGAAGAATCCGAGATGGGTGCGGCATCAAAAGTGAAGAGTCCCCACAACTAAGATTCTAATGCGATTTTAGGAATTGCTTGCCATGAGTTGTGGTATCTAAATAGGTCGGATCACCAAGCTGACTTAATTATTTTCCAACGCTCCTTCAACTCAAATACTAATGAAACTAGCTCAAGCTATTTGTATCTTCAAAAAAAATACAAGTTTACAACACACCAGAAAAGTAGCACCAAAGGATTTTTTAAAAAAAAAATAAAAATCTTTTATAAGGAAAAGAAATACCCACCCCAAAACCCTGTTTTTTCTCTAGTACCCTTATCGAACAACCTAATTGCAGCTTGCAGGCTGACACCAATCAAGAATGTGTGTGTACATAAGCTATGAGTTCCGCTTAATTCGGACAAACTCTTGAAATTAAGCCAGATGATCAATATAGTATTCGTTTGAAACTAAGACCGATGATCAATATATCAATCGTTTGAGTTCAAGAAAAAAAATAAAAAGGGCTTTCAAAATGAACATGGCAAAATAAGCGAAATTGAGGAAGAAAATTCATCAAAATACAATGAAATTGAGGAATAAATTAGGGTTTTACCTGCTGAAGTTGTTCTTTGTAAGTAGAAAGATTCGAGGCCAATTCTTCAATGCTAACTTCATCTCCGCTTTGCATCTTCTCTCTTTTAATATATCAAGCTACTTACGATTCCAAGAACTAACCGGAGTATTCCCGGGAACCAATTCGATTTACCGGTGCACGCCGGAGATAGAAAGAGAGTCGGAGAAACCCTAGGCTAAAAGATTTATCAGGTCAATTTGAATCCAACTTTCGGGTATTTTTCCGCTCCGCTTTGTTCCCCTGTAGTATATATATTTTGGAAGTTCACAAGAGCACCCTTCTAAGTTTCAATTATTTGCATTTCGACCCCTTAAAGTTTTAACACTAGTCACAAAGTCTTCCTTTGTTTTAAAAATTTTTGTCCTAAAAAAATAATATTACACTGTTTAATTGTTTTGGCAAAACACGTTTGGCGCAAATCATCATTGGGATGACGATAATCTAGACCTTGCTATTGGATTAGCTTAAGTTGTATCGTGACTCTGGATCAATTACATGAAGCTATCATCATCTTATGAGAAATTTGAAATGATAGAAATAATTTAAAATTATTGTTATCTAAAAGATAGTTCGATTTTGACAAGGTTGAACAAAGGCGAAAACAGGACTCATTATGGCCGAGGCTTTAGGTGTTCGAGAAGTGTTAAGCTGGCTAAAACAACACTTTGCAATAACGTCGATAATTATAGAGATAAATAATCTTCTAGTTAAATTAGCACCGGAAAGAGATTACGGAAACAATTACTACTTTGATGTTATTAGTCATGATTGTAAAACACTCACATGCGGCTTTACTTCTGTTTTTGTCTTTCGATAAAAGATAACAAACTATTATGACCACCAGTTAATTCGGACTTGTAATCCTATGAATGATGCTATAGAATAGATAATAAATCCTTCATCTTTGATTCATGATGTACTCGAAATTTGATTTCCCCAATAATTAATCAAAACGTTTGTTTCAAAAAAAAAAATTCCTAACAAGAGGTGGACATAATACTGTATTGAGAGTTTCTATTTATGATTGTAAAGCTTTCATGCTTCTATTTCTTTGCTTCCATTAAAAGATCCTGCGGGGTATGGATAATAGATCACCCATCTTTAATTCATCTACTCAAATTTTGATTGCCAACTTCACATTCAAGAAATTTAAATTATGATTCTGCAATCTAAATTACTTGCGATCAATAATTTTACGTTAGATTGTTACTATTATATAGATTTAGGATAGATTCTTTATTGGTGCAATGACCTTGGAGACCCTTCTACTTATCAATTTTGTCAATTGAATCCCTAAATTTATCAGAACACAATATTTTAAACCCCTTTGACCATTGACCAAACTTATGTATCATTGATAATGTTGAGTTAACATGCATTTGATGAAAAAAGTATTTTATTTTAAAATAATAATTATAAAAAAAGAATAAAAAAAACTCATTTGGTTGTCATTGCACTTCGTATTCATTTACAAAAAAGTTATTGGTAAAAAACCAGTGAACAAACCTGAAAAGCTATAAAATTTAAGATATTGGTATTTCATATAAAATGACAGCCTAAAAAAATGTAACTTTTAATAAGTTCATTGGAGGAAAAACGTCATAGAGGCAGTGATTGCGGACGTGTACATTACTGGAAGACTAGAAATATCAATGTCCATATATATATTGCCAATCAACCATCTCTTCAAAAATATCACATACAAAATGCGTCTAAAGAGCTTACCAAAGCAAAATGTCCACACTCCTCTTCATTCTCTCCTTCATCCACTTTCTTTTTCATTACAAATCAATCATCCACCCTAACCACTTAGACTAAAATGTCTTTTTAGATTTTAAACTTTTTAGTGTATTCAGATTATTATTTGTTTTTTAGGCTTCCAAAAAGAGATCTAAAGATTACACAAAGAAAAATGATGGATATGGAATCATTAGAACTCCATTGATAAGTTAGAGATCGCTTGAAAAATAATAAATGGGTCTTGTGAATTTAATTCAAAATTGTGATTAAGATTAGTTGAATTGTATTTGAATTTTCAAGTCAAATGGAGAAAAATCTCATCTATTTGAATAAATATGAAGAACATACTTATTTGAAATAATTTTTTTTAAAAAAAGATAATGCTCATGTAAAATTTCCAGAAATTTCAAAAGTGGCTTAATTGATATTTTTTTAATTTTTAACATGTAATTTCTTACATCTCATTAAAAATGACATGTAATTCAACGTGTAAGCAATTGTACTTCACACTAGTCCAGACGAAAAAAAGGCCTAAAGTATTAGTGGTTCAATTACCAAATTGATAAGGAAAATCCAATTTAGAAACGAAGTCAAGTAAAAGGGTCTCTCAGGTCGTTCGACCTTCTTTGTTCAAACTCCTTTAGGAGGAACAAATAATGTACAAACTGGAAATATTTATAAAAAAATCAAACACTTGTACACCTTAGGTTGCTCTTCGAGTCACATCCAACAATATCAATTAAGAGAAACCGTAAACATAGCTATTACAAGTATTTAGCACAACTAATAGGTGTTTCAAAAACCGCTAAAAACGGGGAAAATATCTCATAAATTACTCTAGAAGAGGCTCAGACTTCCGTACAAAAAGAAAACTCAATTGAACATTCCATGAACCCAAAACCAATTAGACGCCCAAATTAGAAAACATGTCACATATATGACAAAACAAAATGCTAAGACTAAACCTATACAGGGTGAAGTGCGTTATGGTAACATTGATTCAAGTAGGCATCCCTTTATGCATATGCTTCCTTCTCCACCAGCCCATTTGCCGCATTCACATTACTTGCAGTAAAATTATAATGTTGTCCAAGGAATCAAAAGAACCTCTGTATCACTCATTCCTGATACAACAATACTTGTCCCAGAGTGATGTCTTCTCAATTTCCACCATTAGATTCTTGAGCTTGTGGCTGTAGTCACCTCCACTGCAAACAATGGGAGCAACAAATACATTACTAAGGTCAGGCAAACAAGGAAGATCGAGAAAAGAAGAGAGGAAAGGAAACAGAGGTATCAAATTGCAACAAGAATATTTTCCTTTTCACACATGGATATCGAGCTTAGTTTATAACACTTGTATATTGCCCTAAAGGCAGTCCTAATCAAAAGTAGCAGTAGATGAGCTGATGACTCATAACTTCATTTTGGTATGAAAAATCTGAAATATGCTACACTGGGAAAGAAATAGAAATCTTCCATTTTCACAGAAAGAACAAGAAAAATACGAAAAGGATAAGAGAAGGTCATCCCCCTAAATTATTGATTCAAGACACATGTCAACAAAAGCACAATCATTTCAAGGGGACACTAAAAAAAGACTTACCTGATACGATTTAAGGCTGCAATTGCCCGAAGGGCACTTCGAATCATGTCTTCATTGCGATCAACCTCTTGCTTGACAGCATCCTGTTTTGGTCTGAAATTTATTGTTTTCTGCAGAGGATCCACCAAAGAGTCCAGAACTGCAAAAGCAATGTATTGTAAACATAACAAACTGGTTCATTAGAAGGAGAAAAAGCAGCAAAAAGACTATACCTGCTAATACCGCTGAAGGACACTTATCAGCAAGTTTAGAAAGGATAAGGTGGCATGGCATTTTAACATCATAATGATCTGGGAGAAGAGGCAAAAGATTCAGTTCAGCAGTAAAATAATTGCATGTGAGCGCAGTGACATGTCCAATGATGCTACCACACGGCCACACCCATCCCCAAAAAAATAGAATTTGCAGACATCAATAAAATCAAATCAAGAATCAGAACACCACATTTGGAAAAATAGAGATAACAATAGAAGAATCGGGTCTATCACAAGCTATCAACTTACCATCCAAACCAGATTGAAGATATGGGACAATGAAAGATGAGGGATTCACTTGATCAAGACAAGTGTCTAGCAATGTGTCTACACATTCAAAAGCTGCCTTTCTCAGTTCTAGTCCATCATCGACTGTATGCTTGAAGGGACCTAGATCAACCGTTCTTATCAATTCTTTCTGCAAGAGGAAAGAAGCATAATCAATGATAGAGAATGCCACCAATCAACTGTTATTAGTGACACTCCTAAAGTACAAGGTTAGGAATAATTGATAGGTCCTGAATTATCTTTAATTATGAGACGCAATTAATCTAACTTTTAGACAACAATCACGCATATACTGTCCTAAATGATAGGATCCATGAGTAGGATCAGTACAGGTTCTCTTTGTTCTTATTTCCACGATAACTGTAAGATAATTGTCCACATATGAGGAGAGGGTTCTGAATTTGAAAGAATTAACCAACATGGGATGTCAAATGAGGCTGCTAAACAAAAGCAACAAACCTCTAATAAGGTGAATGCCAAGAATATATGACTATATGGGCACAAACATGTCCTAGTCCTAATTTACTTGAGACAGATGCCCATAAGATGATCATGTTCACAAATTGTACATATAAAGATTAGCAATAAGATCATAGGCAAAGTCTGGCCCATTCCAACTTAGGGTATGCATTTACTTAATTGCATCTTCGACTTCACAATTTATACCACCGTATATGGAATAATGTTATCGGCATGCTAGCTGATAACATCCAACAGTTGTCTTGGTCAATTAACTGGAGATTTGGAATATCATGGCATTATGCTCGTGGGGAGATGAAACAAGCCTATTATTTCATACCACCATCTAGCCAAACTTTAATCTACAGTTATCCATCTCTGACTCACACGATTAAAGCTTCAAATAAGTATAAATACAAAAATACAAAGAAAGATGATATGTTTAATCAATGAATTGTAGATAATACTTGCATGCAATTATTCTACTACTCGGGAATAAGAGTATTCAGCAGGATGTAGTGTAATCCTTGGGCCCATAGCTTTAAAACAGCAATCAAATACATATCTCAAAGAACCAAGAGTTGGAGTTTCGCCAGTGCATGTACACATAAATTGTGCCAATCTGGTACGAACATATGTAGACAAAAGGAAGGTGGTGTGCCCCAGTTTCAAGTGCCTTGAAATACAACCTAAACTAAAATGCACAAAAAACTGATTAAATTTTAAGGAGATATTTGTCACCTTAATTATAGTCTGATCATAGAGAAGTGGCAAGAGTTCAAGTAGAAGGCCCTTAATCAGGTTAGGCTTGTTATGAGCTGCAGTACTCAAGGCCAGGACAGCTGCACGCCTAACATGCTGCACAATAAACAAAGCATGTGATGAGAAGTTAAATTAGGGGAAGATATAATGAAAGACTGCAAGAGATGACTGTTAAAAGGAGAACTATAAAGAAACGAACAGCATAAAAGTAAACACGACATCACTGGACTGGGGGGCTTTGGGGTGACTGCATGTGATTTTTTTTGGGGGGGGGGGGGGGGGAGGAGGGGGGAGGAGGGGGGGGGACCAGTAAATTTTTACGGAAATGGAAAAAGTTCTTGACATCAAATTAGGAATACCCGGTCTTTATCCTTTATAAGCACTAAGAAGGATGAAATTTCACGAGACAAGATTTCATCTATCTTCTCGGGTCGCTCAACTATGGAATATTTCACAGCAATTACAACAGTCGCTCTGGTGAACGCTGCTGGATTACTAATCCGATCCTACACAAAAATTATAGTAATAAATAGTCAAATTTGCAGACAGAACATCAAGTGCAAAACGAAATCATTTACAGGAAAGAAATATATCATTAGTTGTACCTTCAATGCAGGAACAAGCTTGCCAGGTTCAATAAGTGCAATTTTTCCCAGGCACTCAGCTACAACATTCCTAACGCCCTCTTCATCACTTTCACAATGATTAAAGAGCAAATTAAGTATTTTATCTACACTTGAATCCTGGAATTCAGCATTATCCACAGACTGTCTCACTATGACCTGTTGGCAACCACATATCACGATGAGTCCAGAAAGCAATTAGCTTGGAGGGAAAAGAATTTCTGAAATAAGAGACCATCTAAAATGTAGATACCTCTTTCAAAGAATGGAGCAGTAGGTACTGCTTCTTCTGCTGATTGTCTATTTTGTCTAAGATAAAGGGTAAATACTTTGGTAGATTACCCACAGCAATGTTTCCTAGAGCATAAGAGGCAGCTGACTTTATCTCTTCAAAAGGTGATTGGAAGGACTCGATGACAATATTTTCGATATGGGCATGTGGACTTAAGTCCTTTCTCCTTCCAATTTCCCCTAAACATAGCAAGGCAAGATGTTGCTTGGCCTGAAAAGGATAACTGAACTCAGAAAAAACAGGGTTCTCTTACAGTTATTAGTACCATTTGAAGAAAGCAGAAGAAACAATGTCATATAAACTTATAATTCTCAATGGCAGAACCATTTTCTTATCCATGGTCTATTTTAAAAAAAAGTCTAAACTCAGGAAATTTGCTTTGTCATTTATTATGTGTGTCAGTAGTTTGCCACAACTGCTAACAAAATACAAAAGCTAATGAAAAACAGAAAATGTCATCATATCAAATTTCCTTGTACGCTTTCGAATACTCCTTCATAAACTAACTTTTAGCATTTAATGTTCATTTTCTTAACATGTCATGTTAGGAAAATGACATCAGTGTGCGGAGCACACTTGTTATCCACAGTTCAAATCTTCAGTCCTAGATGTGTGGGTAATTTCTTATTAGAGTGCCAATATGGTTGATGATATATATTGTTGTCTCCTTATGGGTGGCCTTGGACAATTTCACATCACAAGCTAGCTTTTGAATCAAGTTAAGGCCATGATCATTTCTTTCATTTTTGCATGGTATCAGAGCCATTCCACTCCAACTATAGGGGTTGTATGACCCTAAGCATATCCTCACAATTGGCAAACATGAGAGAGATGCTAGGTATATAAAGAAGTAAGCTTTGAAACTCTAATGATACACTTTTTAGCCTGCAAAGCTTAAACACAAAGTGGCAGTATCACTAGTGGCTAAGATTGTTACAATCGGTAGAACAATGGGTTATTACCTACTATCATGGTCTCGAGTAATCCTCACAATGAAAGAGTAACTTCAAGGGTTGAGTTAAACCCAAGGTGTATTTCCTTGAAATGGTAGCAAAGCAGGCAAAAGGTCTTGGATTCATGTCACACCGCCACCCACTATCCAAAAATTTGTAGCATGCTTGCCCCACGGAAAAGAATCAAGTGAGTGGGGGGGCATATTAGCATGTTGAAGGCATACAATTCAAGTAGACTACTCTAACGACTCAAGTCTTTAGATGAGATAGACATACAATTCAACAGCAACAAACAACTTATTCAAACAACTTATCCAAGATGCAACTAAATAAATAAAGGGCCTACCGAATTAGTACTACTATCATCTTTCAGGCTGTCTGTTAACATGTTTACAGTAGAAGAACACTTCCGATCACCAGCGGCAAGACAAAGAACTGCCACACATTGACCGATGGAAAAGAGAGCTTGTTTGGTAACACCACCAGACTGAGGAGATGGTTTCGCTGTTGAAAGTAGAGAATCTAGCAGAGTATCGAAGCTTGTATTGGCAGAGTAAACCAATGCAGCAAAAAAGTTTTGAAGGGCCTGCATATTAATAGAAGTGAGTTTCGCATAAGAAAACAGCCTAGATCAAAACTGAGACCAAGAGAAACAAGGAAGTACCAGAAGGGCTTGCCCCTGAAGCAGTGAACTTCTCACTAGTGTCAAGGCTTGAGGAAGAACTTTGCTTCTTACAGTCAAACCCACATTAGCACTTGACCTTCTGTCAGCCATTAATGTACAACAAAGCTCCAGCGCAAGGGCTGTCATGTGCAAGTCTGAGTCACTAAAGTCCAGATGAATCAAAAGTGAGAAGATATTAATGACACAATTTAAGATTGAAATATTGTAGGAACATATGACATGTGAAAATTAGTAAATCAAATGAATCAAAATACAAACCTAATTAGCGTAGAAAGTTCCATAACAATAACTTCATACGCAGCAGATCCAATTTTATCACCATAAGCAACAATGAGGGTGTTCAAGGTCCCTAGAGTAGCTTGTCTGAGAGCTCGATTGGCCTACCCTCCAAAAGTAGCAAACTTTTGAGACTTCCTCATAATATAAAATGCAATGAATTTTTTCCTAAGTTGTTAACATTTCAGAACATCTAGTTTCACCTTGCGTAAGAATGCAGTTAACTCAGAAATCACTTGCTCGATGACACATGAGAGGTCTAGGTGCAATGGAGAAGCAGCTATGACAGCAAAAGCCTGCAAAGAAGGTATGCACTCTGAGAAAATTTCAATCAAATCAATGCAACCAAAGCAGCATGTAATTTAAACCACTTGCCATGGGAAGAGCAAGAATATTGGCAGTACTGAAGGTCAGAAGTCCTGCCTAGGAAACGGTGAGAGTAGAGGGGAGGTAAAGTAATTCTATAATACTGTTACACAAGGGATAATTCTATTTTCTGGCCATACCAACTCATGAGCCAAAATCTGAAATGTTCATTTTCCCTTTTTTGGGTTCGAAGAATAAGTTAAAATTAACAAAGCATCACGAAGATGCAAAAGTTGACATCTTAAATTGATCATTTTCTTTGATCCCATAGTTCCTGATGTACAAGTAAAATTGTTGAATTGTTCAAGTACTTGTACCTTTTTCCAATTTATATTCATTTTTGTGATTAAGGTCTTGCCTGATGAGAAAATAGATGCCAAAAGCTAAACAACCTAGTCATAGATAGAGTTCAATCCCTAAGAAGTTAATGTCAAACAAACCTTGACAGCTGTCAATCTAGTTATTTCATTGCCCATTCGATCCACCAGAACTGGAAGACATGCAGGTAATTCAGCATGCAGGTGATCACCAAATGTTGAAACTACGAGCCCCATGCAAGTAATTGCAGACTCCTTAACCTCCTGGGAGTCGAGCACAGTTTAGATAAACATCAATTTACATACGAAAATATTCATTTCTCAAGCAAGCACAACTAACCTGATCCTGATCTTGGTTTGTCAAACGCACCATGATGGCATTATATATTGGAAGAACATAGGGTTTGAAATCAAAGGTTGAACCCTAAAAGGCAACATAATCAGTGCTTCAGATAGAACTAATACAAGTTGTTGATTGGCAAAGTAAAAGAAACCTAACCTCAATCTTTGGCCGCAACACCCGTACAAGCTCACCACAAACTCTTAATGCATCTGCAGTAACTTTGTAATACCGCTCACCAACAGCCAATATAACAGGACTAGTTATAGCCTAGTTAACAAAAACAGAGAGTATAGTCAAAGAATTGTTAGACAAATGATTTCTATTTTCTGACCATTTATTCGAAGGAAACGCAAAAAATTAATTCGAGAAAATTTTTCAAAATCACAGGGGGGAAACGACAGACTTCACAAATAAAAAGGAGGATATAGCATTATTAGATCATCTCAGCATTGACCAGTCAAGGAATGAAGCCATACAACTAGGCTGAATAAAGAAATTATGTTTTTTTTTAATTTACTATGTGAAAAGTAGGTCACCCATATATATTACAACCTTTGACAAAGTGCTATACAAGTACACACGAATCAATGTATAAAATCATATTTATGCAAGATTACAACCATTTCTCAACCTTTCTTTGTGTTTTTATGTGAGAAGTAGGACGCCCATAATTTTTAAGCTTTTCAAAACACGGTACCATGAGTTCACACCAGTCCAGGTATGCATTTGATCTGCTAAAATTGTATAAAGCAGATAAGCATCAAGATGGCTTACCTTAATATGTGGGTGGAAAACAGGTGGTGAATGTGATGCTAACACTAATCTTGTAAATATGAGGGCTTCAATCTTTAAATTCGATGTGGAAGATTTTTCCTGTTCAGCACACCAATGGCAACATTTAATATAATAAAAGAAGAAACAAAATCCAGGAAAATTCACAAAATAAAGCACAAATACAAGCATTAAAAAGACAACTTACACATAATGCCTTCTCAATTCCAGGAATAAGGGATCCAATGTGATCTGCTAGACAATCAGGCAGAACAACCACGAGTTCTTTCAAAACTGAGAAGGCGCCAACCTAAGAAGTGGGGAGACTCAGGAAATGTAAAGCCAAAAAACACAAAAACAGCAGCAAGGCTTGCAGTAAGCAGTGGACACATACCTTTGTCTTGACAGACTTCTCCCGAAGCTGCTTATTTAATGATCTAACAATCTTGGGCACTTCTTGCTTCAATAGCCATCTAGGACTGAAAGTTACCATTGAAATCATCATTTATTTGACTTATCACAGATAAAAACATATTAAAACCATCATCAAAGAAGTAAGCATCAGAGATCTCCTAATCAGCGCTATATTTGATGCGGTAAAAAGAAAGTGAAATCAGTACTCATTGAGAGAAAGGAAAAAACAGTTAATACCCCAATAAAAGAAGGGGAAACACAAAATTTAAAACCATATGGGAATCTAAAAATCTATGTCCTACATATGATTGGGTGCATCATGTCTTTGATGGCACAGTGCTTGAGGCTCAACAACCACAAATATTAAACCTCTATTAATTTCCATTGAGGTTAAGCCAAAACTATACACTATTCAAGGTAACATTCCATCAACGCAGCTATGATTTTTTATAATGCTAGATTCAGATGTTCCCAGTGCAAAAGCATTTACTGAAGTTTGTCAGTTGACGAGATTAGATGTGAGTAACGGTTATACCCTGAGTCTACTTTGACTACGGAAAAAGGTTAGTATGCATAGACAGTGCTATGTGCTAGATTTAAATATTGTGGTTTTAATTTTTCTAAGTGGTCATGGATATGCATCTGGAAGAACAGAGCACCATTGAAGTTGGATTGCTGGATGGGGCTGGTGGCGCATGGTGCTTGTCTGAGGGCACATGGTAAAAAGAGGGACTTATGATTGTGACTGGTGTCCATTGTACAAGAGACAAAAATATGAGGATGTCAATCATCTTTTCATCAACTGTTATTTTACCACACAAGTACAACATTTTCAGCATAGTGGTGATCAGTGAAATTCCCAAGACAACCAAAGAACTACCAAAAGTGTATTGTTGATATACCCCACTCCAATTTTTTCCTATTAAAAAATAAATCCATGTAAAATGCACTCAAATTTTGGTTTTTGGGAATTTTTACATGCCCAGCATCCTTTCTATCCTTTGATCTTACAGCTTTATTTCTGCACTATACTGTCCCGGCTCAAGTTCACACTAAAAATTGCATATATTTAGATTCTAGTTCCTTCTAAAGTGAAACAAGTGTTCCCAAAAGTGACTGCCTTCCACTGTTTTATAAAATGATAATAGAAAACACAAAATTGGACAATTTAAGTTATATAAAGAAGCAATAGCAATGACCTACCTTGATTCATTCAGATCAGTCTGTCCTTTCGTAACATTGCCTGTTTGTCGCAACAATTCAGTGAATGTACTGAACACATCCATCTGTCGAGCAAGTTTTGAGTCAATTAAAACCAGATCGTTAAGGGAATTCAAAAGACTTCCAATTTACCTTAACATTCTCTTCCCTTTCTTTAAACCTATCAATCAACTTTGGACAAGCCTGCAAAAGATTAGAGTCAGCATTATAAATTTATTATGACTATGAGACAGATGTACTGTAGCAGTATACAGAAACATTTCAACTTCAATAAGAAATGAGAGCTACATCTGCACGACACACTAGAGAGGAAAATATAATGACAAATAGAGGGTAAACACTTATATTAAACTACAAATATATAATAGCTTGAAGTGAGACTAACTAGGTCATACTTCCTGGTTATACCTGCTCGTACAACTTTGATAGCATCTCAGGCCGTGTAACTACCAATGCAGCTAAGCATTTGGCAGCAGCTCTTCTAACCTTCCAACTGACATCTTCATCATCCGTGTATTCATTAGCACTCTCACTACAACAAAATTTGACAAGTGATTTGATTAGTAAGAAGAACCTAATGAGTCTTAGCAAAGATCCAGAACGTGAGTGAACATACTCATCTTCATCTTCCTCAAGAATTTCTTCATCAATATCTTCGTCCATATTGTCAGTGAAGTTGGGATCGTAGCTGAGATATTCCAGGGTGAGATGCAAAATCTCATCACAGTAGGAATAAATATCCCGGGGACACCTTAGCAAAAAGCTCTCAAGTGCCTGGAATAAAAATACTTAGGCTGCATCCAGGGGTTTAATAAGAACAGAGAAAAAAAAAATCAATTAATATAGCACCTGCAGACTATATTCACGAAGCTCCTCATCATTTTCAGATGCACTTGTACAGTAGTTAATAAGCAATGGAACTGTATCTCCGAGGTGAGGACCAAAACGATAACCAACAGCACGGCTGGAAACACAAGTTGACAGCCCAAGTAAAAATTAGTCTACAAAATAATTGATAGTAATAGAGGAAAGCTCTCCAAAAGTAAGCACCACATCTCAGAAAGAAAAAATAGAGGATCTTGAATGAAAAAGTGACAGTCAAGAGTGTGCATGCATGTGTCCGTTTCACACCTTAAGTTTTTTCTATTTCACGTTTATCTAAGTCCAGAATCCATTTAGAAGTATCAAAACATTAAAAACTCAGCTGCAAAAGAGTGCACCCAGATACAAGTCACTCAGCCCTGTTTCGTTTCACTTGATACAAGCAAGCAGCTTCTTTAGGGCAGTGAAAAGGACACTGTCCAATGGAGTGAAGAATATTGGATGTGAAATCTTTTAATTGAGTATCCAGGATACCTACTGTTGAGAAAAGTACATTGTACTTGGGCATTTGTCTAAAAAATTATCAACGCAAACAAGTATATCAATATCATGTAACATTTGATAGGACAAAATGCAAGCATCAATTTAAATTTAGGATTTGCTACCTTGAGGCCCCGATCATCTGAATGTTAGTTCGTATCATTTCTGATTTTAAGCTCTTATTGCTTAAAAGGCGAACAACTTCAACTGTAGCCTTTGCAAGCAAATCATCCGACAAACTCGAAGACAGAGATGCTGTAAAAGAAAAAGGTAAAACTGAATTTACTGAAGAAAAGTTGAAATCTCGGCCACCAGTCCAACAGTACATGATAGTCTATGAAATCTTATTAACTCATGTGTGTCTGCAACGAATATTGCAATTACTATCACCCAAAGCATCTACGACTAAGAGGGTATTTGGATTGGCGTAAAAGTTGGTCAAACCTACTTTTCAGACAATTTTTGACATCTGAAAGAGTTTGGCAAATATATAAACACCATAAAAATAAATTGGGGAATGTTTGGCAAAGTTAAAAATAACTTAAAATGAGTTCTAAATGACTTCAAAAAAGTTAAAAATACTTATTATTTTTTTAGACTTAAGCTACTTTTTTAAAGCCAATCCAAACGGGTTTTAAGCAATCAAACAAACCCTGTTTTAATGAGTTACACTCTCCATTCACAATTTAAAATACATCCAATAAATAGAAGCTAATAACAAAGTTACCTATACATGAAACGGTCTTCTTCCGGACACTAGCTTGATTGGAACTTAGTTGGGGCAATAATGAAGTTAACAAAGACTCATGGTCAGTGTCCATCAAATTCCCATACTTGTGAAGAACATCACATAGTATGTCAAGACATTCACATTTAATCTCAGTGCTCATTCCCTGGAAGGGAGACAACAATAGAGAAACTTATAAAAAAGAAAAAGTAACTACAAATATGTGTGCATTTGAAAATAAACAAGTAAAAGAGTGTTAATTCCCCAAATATAAGGCTGATAAGAGAATATACAGAAGAATGACAGCATCACTTTTTAAAACAAATTGTGCACGCATTGACAATTCACCTACAATCCTGCCTAATGTTTCTGAACAGAACACATCATTTTTTTGGTTGAAGGCACTTGCAGATTTCTTGTATGTAGAGTGAATGATGGTTCCGCATCTATATAAGAAGTCCCTTTATGCAGAGATTTTGGGTGGAGTTCATGGAAAATCATCTCTATTTGCGTGTTTCTCTTTTTAGTAGACTTCTATATTCGACATGAGCTCATATGATAAAGAACAATTTGCGGATCAAAACCTTCTTTGTCTCGAAGGAACTAGTAAATGATAATACCTTTCTGAGGCAAATTATTCATTTTAGCTTCCTTATGTTAACCTGCACCCAAGGGTTTTGGCCTATTAGTCAATAAAGTGCGAGGACAGACACGAGATCTCGGGTTTGAATTTCATTGGAGGAAAAAAAATATTGGGTTGTTTCTTCTCATGTGTCCCCAAGCCTCGGTGGGTAGTTAACTCGGTACCAGGTGTAGATAGGAGGTCAGGTACCCATTGGAATAGGCTAGGTGCATACAGGACAGCTCAGATGTCATTGCCATACAAAATTCCCAAGCTGTCCAACATAAGAAGGTGCAGAAGGTCAATCCTATATCATCTTTCCACCTACTAGTCACCAGTATAGGTCACACTTACTACTGCAGTTAACTCAGAAGGCAATTAAAATTCCCAAGCAGTCCAACATAAGAAGGTGCAAAAGCTCAATAATCCTATATCATCTTTCCACCTACTAGTCACCAGTGTAGGCCACATATCAAGTGCCTAGGCCTATCTACTTACTACTGCAGTTAACTCAGAAGGCAATTGGTTGGCTTGATGAGGAAACACAAAGACTGAAATCCAAAATGATATAAACAAATTTAATGAGGGACAAGAAATATCGACCAGAAAGCCTCAAGATCAGAAAGGGCAAATCCAAAATCAAGCATAGGGATGTATATGTTGTAATCTTTCCATGCACCACAGTTAAACAAGATCATCTAGAGCAGCAAATTTGAACGATTCCGTTTTACTAAACAATTGAAAGACAGGTAGACAGGTATCCATGCAGTTCACAAATCCAGGAACCAGATAAGTATTACACGTTTAAGTTTAAAAGGAGAAAAACACCATGTAGCATATCATTCTTTCTATTCATAAATCATATAAGAAAACAAATGGAAAGGGATAAATTGTCCAAGTTCAAATGTAAAGTTGTTTCATGAAAAAGATCTTCTAACCCCAATTAACAAATGATATGACCAACACAGTGAAAATATAATGTAGAGAATTCACAGTAAAGTTAGCTTTGAACAACTCACCGGGGCAGTGATCCCTTTTATTAACTTTGGTGAAATTGAGACAAGTACGTTTCTAGCAATAGACGATGAAGGAACTTCAGATACAATAGTCTTCAAAGCTATGCTAGCAATATCACGATGTTGTTCTTTTCCATTAAGAAGTTTATCACAAAGCCTATTAGTCATCTCTAGAACTTGCTGCTCACGAACCTTCTTCGCCAATGGAGCAAGGCTGAAAAATCAGAAGTAGTCAAGAAAGCAATGATCAGACTGAAATACAATTTTCCCAGGCTTAAGTAATTTGTAAAACAAGACCATGCGTGTCAACAGAATCAGTACCCTACTGCAAAGTGTTTGACGTATTTACAGAATGATATTCACTTCTTCTGCTCTCTTTTATCAGTACAAACAGATTATAAAATTCACAAAGCCTGTTGAAATCTCGTAATCAGATGAGTCAATCAAATTAGCAGTCATGTACAGTATTGGGCATCACAAACATGATGTGCTGCATACTTGGGTAGCTCAGACTAGAGCGAGTTTACATTGTCCAATTCAAATGATAAAGGAACTTCAAAAAGTTTCAACTCAGTGGGTGTGCAGTAGGAAAAACACAAGGCCTGGGCCTTTTTCAAACATGAATCACATGAAACAAAATCAGATTTTGTGTACTTGCTAAGTATAGCATGATTAAGTGTACCATTGGACTAAATTATCCTGAAAGGTGAAACTAAAGAAAAAGGGTCCAGTCAAAATGCTGATATAACCCCTCGTTTAAGCATTAGGTATCTAAATATTTTCTGTAACTTCAGATGTTCAGAAAATCGCCCCTATCAAACAGAGTTACACAAAAAAACTTGGAACGTGCAACTTCCAAACATGTTTGGTCTCAATACCAAGAAAAATATCAACAAAGAAATCAAAATAATTGGCAGACCTATGGTGATTATGCAATAGGAATTAGGATCTATAATACGAAAAAAATTACAATCACGTTATAGTAAGGGTCAAAAAGAAGCTCCTAGTCTCAAGCCAGGAACAGCACAAGAAACAACAAATGGAAAAGCTTGAACTATTCAACAAGGAAAATGAAATTTTAGGCAGACCAGACCTATGGTGATAATGCAACAGGATCTATAATATGAAAAAGATAACAACCATTTTAGTAGGGTCAATATGAAGCTCCTAGTCCCAAGACAGGAACAAAACGAGTACGATAAATGAGAAAGGGTCAAACCATTTCACAGCCAATCCAGAAACATCACCGGCCGCATCATCAAGCTGCTGCAAAACTGTGCTTGATAACTTCCCTTCAAGCTCAGCGTCAAGTTTAAATCCCTCTTTGTTTAACTCATTTAGCAAATCAGAAGTTGCCATATATCTGTAGTCCTTGTCCTTGCCTGTCATCTGCAAAATGGAGTTAAGATAAGTCTAATTGCAAATTTGGATGGACAAACAGGAATTAGGATACTGCAAACAAATGAGTGTAAGAAATAAATAAAGAGAGAAAAATACCCATGCCATGAGATGTTTACCTTCTCAAGTATGTTTGTAATGGTCAAATTCGCCATTTTGAGGGACCTCAAAATCTATGATTTCCGTAGTCTCTACCAACAGCAGGAAACAATTGCAGTTTAATTGGCTGGGGATGGAAAAGATAATAATGAAAATAAAATGCTAATACAAATAATTGACAATATTATTATTATTAAATAACAACAACAATCACTAATCTTTGCAAATTAGCCAAGTTTCAATTCACTGTATAATAACTCTAACAAGTGTCTGGCCAACATGGATGTACTAGTCAAAAGGAAAAAGGAAACCTACATCTCTGAAAAAATTAAGCAATTCATCCGAGGAAAAAAAGAGCTCTAAGAGTGAGGAAATAGAAAAAGGAAAAGTTACACACAATACAGCTGAAGTTAGACCTTGACATAGACACTGTAGCTACTTAACTATAGAGCAGAGGAACATACTAATTAGTAATTATTAATCTACATATATTTTAGGAAAATAAAATAACATCATCCTATCTTATAACAGCAGGCATTCAACTCTTTGTAGATTTAAAAGGAAAAATAACAACAATAAAGAAACTATAAATCTCTTTGATCTTAACCAAGTAGTTCACCATTAAAGATTCCATGAACAATTACAACCATAAAAAGGATCCTAAAAGTAGTGACTAAAGCATCCATCAGACAACTATAGATATTAGCTGCCTTAAATTCTTCACAAAAGGAAGGCATAGTAAAATCTTCTTTTATTATTGGTAAAATTTCACATAGACGTTGTAAATTTTTGAACATAACAAACCAGAAAGGCAAAACCATATCAATTACATTGTGGATTCCAATCAAGAAACGTCAAGAAGTCAAATTCTCCAACATAAACCTAAGAACAAGAAACAACTAAAATAAAGCAAGTATCATAAGAAAATCTTTGTTTATCGCAGGAAAGAAGAGCTCTAAGAGTGAGAAAACAGAAAAAGGAAAAGTTACACACAATGAAGCTGAATTCCAACTGCTATGACCAAGACACTGTAGCTACTATAGAGCAGAGGAACACACTGATTATTAATCTACAAATATTTTATGAAAAATAAAATAATACCATCCAATCTTATAACACCATGATTCAATTCTTGGTAAATTTTAAAGGAAAAAACAAAAATTAACAAAGAACCCAGAAATCTATTTGATATTTAACCAAGTATTTCACTATTAAAGATTCCAGAAACAATTACAACCCTAGAAACCACCCTAAATGTAGTGACCGAGACATCCATCAGACAACTATAGGTACCATACATTCCTCACAAGACCTCCCAAGAGAATAGGCATTGCAGAATCTTGGTAAAAAATCACGACATTATCAATACTTGAACATAATAAAACCACTAAAGCACGAGAATATAGATTACATTGTAAATTTCAATCAAGAAACATGAAGTCAAATTCTCCAACATAAAACCCTAAAGAACCTCACACGCAATTACAAAAAAAATATATATATAAGATACTATAAGTTCTTCACAACAGAAAAGACATTGTATCAATCTTGGTAAAAAAATCGCAAACACGTTATAAATTCTTGAACATAATAAAACCACTAAAGCAAAAGAATGTTTGTAAATTTCAATCAAGAAACATCAAGAAGTCAAATTCTCCAACATAAAACCCTAAAGAATCAATAACAAAAAAAAAAAGCAACTACTATAGGTACCATACATTCTTCACAACAGAAAAGGAATTGTAGAATCTTGGTACAAAAATCACAAAGACATTATAAACTCCTGAACATTATAAACCACAAAAGCAAAAGAATACCGATTACACATTGTAAATTTCAATCAAGAAGTCAAATTCTCCAACATAAAACCCTAAAAAACTAGGATGCAATTAAAAAAAAAACGATACAGAAATCTTGAAATCGCAATACAAAATTCCATTAAAAAAGAAGAAGGAAAGAAAAGCTTACTTCAAGACGAATGCAACACACAGAGACAGAGAGATTAGTTCAGTATATTGATGCGGAGAATCGTTGTATATACTACTAAATAGTATCGATCTGTTGTTATCCTCTTTCTCCCGTAAAACCCTAGTCCATTTGAGGCTATCGGAGAAGAGAGACGATATCGGGGGGAGAGTTCAAGTGAAGAAGTGTTTCTTTCACTTCACCGAGGAGGACCGTATATGCATTTTATAGACTCGACAAAACGAATTACACCATTCTCATGTCAATTTGGTCCCCAAAGTTTAATATCTCCTCATTACAACTCACTACTTTTTTATATTTTTTTACTATTCGATTTTTTTCAATTTACTTATTGGGCGGATACTTATACTTAATGATTTAGTCGATTAATTATTAATTTTTAAATGTATTAATTCAACAATCAATTGTTAAAATATTAGTTGGTTTAATAATGAATAGTAATAGTAATTGTTAAATGATTATGTTGTAATTTATTATATTCACTAATATAAAATCTAATTATAAAAGGGTGAAGTCGGTCTAGGACATACGAATATCATAGAATCATGTGAAAGAAAATCACCTACGAGATAATAAATACAAAAGTGAAATAGATATGAAATTTGAAAAAAAAATAACACTTAACGAATTAGAGATATTAATTGTGATAAGTGATGAAGTTTGGTAGTCATAATTATCCAAAATCATGGAGTGAACATGAAATTATTGGATGTTTATGGAGTATGAAAATAGCAAGGATCAACGGGTCTTAGTATTGTACTGAGTCTTTTGAGGTATACTTATTAGATGTTCTTGTATTCACCAACTAATATAAACTAGAAATAAGTTCTTGTAAATCAATGTGCTTCTTTATTTACTTGTTATCTTAAATTTGAAAATAGTTCAAGAACCTTCAAAAATATTTCAAGATTAGAAAGTTGAAATTGGGTTTGAATGATTGACGAATGTTGTATCCAACTTATACAAATACTATGTATCTCTTGTTGCAACAGAAAAAAAGAAATAAAGAACCTCTAATTCTCATGATATACGAGAGATAAATTTTTTAAGTTAGACAAACAAGAACACAACGGTTGCTACCTGATGAGATGAGATAAATGTTGTTAGAGAATGTAGATGAAAAAGTTTCATGAATTAGTGAATGTTCATTCTAACACTTTGTTTGGATCAATGTTGCCCATTGTTTCATAATATATTGTATTGTATTGTATTCTATTGTTTGTATTGTACGGTAAATACAATGTTTGGCTAGATTGTATTGTTTGTTGTTGTTTAGTAACACTTTAATTGTTTGTTTAATTGTATAGTAATGTATTGTAATTTACAACTTTACTTAAAATCCTTAATTATCCTAGGCTAGGAGGTTTGACAAAGTTTAAATAATTAAGATAAAGGATAAAATAGTATTTTGAAATATTATGTAAAAATATATTTGAAAAAAGAAATTAAGTAACAATTGAAACACACCAAATTGGTTGTTCCATAAAATAAGGGTTTTCATTGTTACGTAACAATAAATTTAACAATACAGTATAATACATTTATGTAACAATCAAAACAAATATTGTAGGTATAGTAATGATACAATATAATACAATGGATAGCAATGATCCATACATAGTGTAAAAGGCGTGTGTAAAAGACAAACCACTACTAAAAAAATAGTAAATTTTGACTTAAAAATTGTTGACATCCACTGAATGTTGGTAATGTCTGACTTCTGAAAGTCGGCATGTTGAAAGATTTAAAGGATAAACTTTCGAAAATCGACTTCATGAAGTCAATATCTTTTATATTTATGGAAAAAAGTCGAAAAAATATTTCAATTATGATCGAAATTATTGTTACACTACCAAATTTTATGGAGGACACTTTACCCTTTGCACTATTTAATAGAGTATTTTAAAGATATATATGTATTCATGTGGACACATTAATTGATATTTATAATTATACAATATTTTTTATGTCCGCGTGGATACATATATACCTTTAAAATATACTATTAAATAGTGCAGGGTGTAAAAGATCCTTTCCAAAGTTTAGTATTGTTACAACAATTTCGATCAAAGTTCAGATATATTTCACACTTTTTTCTAATACTTGAAAAATTATATCATATCATATATCATATATTTATATAGAGGAGAACCTTAGGTTCGCCTATGTGGTGCCACCAGAAACAAGAATTTCCTTTTAAAAATATTTATTTTCAAAACTAGCCTTTCATGAACTTTAATGAAGAGTTGTGACTTCTATCAAAAGTTGTGACTTTTTATGAAAATGTGTGATTTTAATGAAGAGTTGTGACTTTTATGAAAAATGTCAACTTTAATGAAGAGTTGCGACTTTTATGAAAGATTGTGAACTTTCTGAAAGGTTGCAACTTTTCCAAATAATTGTAATCATTCTGATAAAGTACATTAAATATTTGTTCACACTATCCTTTATTGTCTACAAATAGGAGGATTTTCTCTTATTTTAAAACAATAAAAATAATGATTTTCTTCTTCTACTTCCATAAAATTAAATACTTGTGTACTTTGCTCCTGTTGAGTGATTTACAGACACCAATGTTTTAGTATCAATAAGTTGGTGAATAAAATCGCTCCATCCTGAGAGGATGTAATTCTTTACAACTCTGGTATTGGAGGGGAAAAGTTTTTCTAAAGGGGAACATTGTACAATCAGTGGACTCAACTTTTTCCTTTCTATTTCATTTTATTTTTACATATTTTGGTATGTTTTTTTTTATACTCATTAATTTAAGCTTATGATATTAATTGTTATTTTTTAGTACACGTTTAAACTCCGTTGTTTATGTTTCTGCAAATTTATTTTCTCCGATTATATTAAACATATACACACATAGTATATGTATTCATTGTGCAGAAAATAATTATTGTACTCAATTTCAAAAACTCATGTTTTGATATTCTATATTAAATTTTATAACTTAAAGTACTATATATAAGCTTACAGGTTAATCTTTTTTTACATAGATATGAAATTTCCCACTTATCAATTGAAGAAATTCATTATGTAAGTTCAAAAGTTATAATTGTTTTCATGTTCAAGCGTAATATGTTAACAAATTTTTGATTTTCTCCTAAGACATATATCACAATTGTATAATCTATACAACTTAAATATTTCTTTTTGTTATGAAATGCCTTAGTGTATATATTTTTATTTTTCTTCGTTATTTTCCTTTTAATGTTGATTAAACCAATAATTTTTTATTTCGTGAATAATTTAGAGGTCAGTGACAAATAATCAAATTGATGTTGGAATACTGCTAATATTTTTAGAGAACATATTTTCCCATTATTTTTAATGTATGAATATTAATAAAAAAATTATTTGCAAGTCAATGCAATTTATTATTTATAAACTCTAGGTCCGCCTATATGGCGCCACCACAAACTAGAATTCCCTTTTAACTTATTTATTTTCAAAACTAGGCCTCCCTTTCATGAAATGTTGTGACTTTTATAAAAAAAATTGTGAATTTTATGAAAAGTTGTGACTTTTACGAAGAGTTGCGACTTTATAAAGAGTTCCAACTTTAATGAAGAGTTCCTATTTTTATGATAACTGTTTTTATGAAAGATTGTGAAACATTTATTCACACTGTCCTTTGTTGCCTATAAATAGAGGAATTTTCTCTCATTTTAAAACAATTTTTTTTGAACTTCTTCTTCTACACAATTAAATATTTGTTTAATTTGCTCTTTTTGAGTGGCTCACTAACATCATTGTTTTGTATCAATAAACTGGTGAATAGAATTGTTCCATCCGGAGAGGATGTATTTTTTTAAACGTCGAATACTAGAGGGGAATATTTTCCTTAAGGGGACAATGTTCATCCAGCGGACTTGATTTTTTCCTTTCTGTTTCATTCTATTGTCGCAAATCCTGATATGTTTTGTACAATCGTTAATATATGCTTATTTTATTAATATTTATTTTTGAGTACATGTTTTAAAACTTTGTTGTTTATGTTTATGCTTTTGATCATTGAACATAAGTAAAAATATGTTAATCAATAGTTTAATGGAATCTTTAGACTATTAGTGTCATGTAGATGAGAATTCTTAAACTTTTAAAATAAATGATTTTGATCTTTATAGAGTTTTCATTGGCTAAAAGATACATGGAATGTCCAATAAGGGACTTTTGAGTGTTCAAAAGTTATTCTGGTTCCACACCATCTTGGAATTTTAGTTATTCAACTTTTTATTTTATCGAGACATTCAGTCGATTAGTGACATCTAAAAAATAAAGGAAGATAGTGAATTTGAAGTATTGTACTCAAACTTAATCAAACGTTTGGGGTCCAAATGTAGGGTTAAAGTCAATGAATTACCCTTCAAAGTAGGATGGATCCATATTAATCAAATATTAAAGAAAAAATTATCTCCTTATAAACTTTAGATTAAAAGTCACAAATAAAAGTTTTAACCATATTGATCGAAACATAAACAACAAAATATGTCTTTTGGCTATCAAAGTAGTGTCATTGACTTCAAATAATTTTGAATAAAGGACTTGCAAAGACATCATTTAATCCAAATTATTTGAGCGACATGTTATTTCATTGGATTCCAAGCGATGTGTTTTTAAATTTTAATCAACTTATTAAGTACACAACTAATTATATAAGATGTATAATATTTAGATTTTAATGTAAAGGCCTTGAATAGGAGAAAAACTCTCACAATTGATGAATAAAATGTTTGTACCACTTTTTAAAAATACAAATATAGAAAATGAAACAATTACATATCTTTTTTAAAGACTTTGGTGATGAATAACCTACAGTCTAATGAAGAATTAATAACAAAATTCACAAACACTAAGAATCAAATATTTTTTGTTTTATGATTTAAAAAATATTTCATTTATTCTTTGGATGAAATATTCTTGAGAATTTATCGTAAGGATGTATCCTCCCGAAAACACTTACATTATCAAATATTCAGAAGTAGATTATTAACGTGATTCTCCACCGAGTGAAGCTCGAAATATTTACCTAGTTAAGAATAAAATATAATCTTATCTAAATTTAATTATTTTCAATTTAAAATCGTCCTTTTAATAACGATTTTCTATAAATTAATATAAAATAGCGACCTTTTGTTGTCAGTATTATTTGATGCAAGCCCAATAAACCACAAGAATGCAAGCCCACAAGAAATCATCTTGTGGTAGTGGGAACTGCGCTTGCATTCGGATTTCTTGTGTTTTTTTTTTGCATTTTTACAGTTTCTTGCTGTGCAACCTTTTCTAAAATGAAAATGAAATAATTTTCTGCTCCGTTAGATGTTTTGTCATCTCGATTACACTGCATACTCAGGTATTACATCTGCTTTAGCGATTCAGACTTGACGAATAAGCATTCAGATATGAAGAGACATAACAAACTAACAACATACCTCCATAAGGAACCCATTGTGAAGCCAAGTAAACCATGCATTAGCTGATTCAGGAGAGAAGTGTTAGCTAATTTAGTAAGGAACATCACAGAGGCATGAATAGAATTTTTTTTTGTTGGTGGATGTAAGAATAATACTTTTGTGAACATCAAGTATTGAAGCACAAGAATGGCCAACAAGGATAATAAGCAACAAAAGAAAGCAATGACAAAATTTGGCATTCACTAGCCTATAATATACATCTTTTATGGTTTATAAGACATCACTCACCATATAATTTAATGCTTGCACTGGACCAGACATTGCTTGAATTATGTTTCTAGATTACTACGGTCAATCCGAGATAAACATTTCTACAATTGGTAGGGACTAGCGCTGCAGATACTCAGATATATAACGTGACATGTTGATGGCAAGTTGTCTTAAAATGCTTATCTCTGGAAGGAGAAACCATTGTCATTGTTGATCCAGTAGGACGGGAAATATTCTCCAACCCGCTGCTGCCACGAAGAACTTTTGCTCCACATCCAACTATATCAACTGTTCCGACAGCCTCTTCTTCATCAACAAAGACAACCTCTAAAAATTCCTCGCTTGGCTTGCTTCCATGAACCTGTGCACAATATTCCAGGATATGGTTTAAGAGAATAGCTGTAGTATGCACGAAGAATCCTCTGAGTGCCATGCAGCCGAAAAAGCATAAGGAACATGAGAACTATGTAAAGATGTCGATTTTTAAATGGACAGGTTGCATTGAAATCAGAGGCAGACATGACAAATCCATGTTTCACTGAGGAACCGTTTGGGAATGTGATGCGTTTGAGCATAAAAAACAATTCAAGTATTTGCTACGTGATTAAAAATACATCGAGTCATATAAAGGTTTGAGTGGAAAAGCGTTTAGATAGAATGATAAGTTGAACCATGATATATATCACTTGATCTAAATGGGTTTCATGAAATTAATTGAGCTTGGCAGCTTACCTTTCTGAAATGGTTTTCTCTAAACCAACAAAAGCTCCAGCCTCCACCACAGATAAAAAGGATAGCTTTTAGTGACTATCTGCAAATTAGAATATGGAAATATATAAAGAGCAGTCAGCATCTGGAAAGAACAGTGAAGAGCTATTGAACAAGTAATGTCCAGCTCGCTACGACTTTACATCATTCATAGATGATTGCTTCAAGGCCTATAAACCAGTATTTGACTCTACTTTCCACTCCCAAAATGTGTAGTTTAGCTGAAGAAGTCTTGTTTCCTTTTTGTTGAATAGGTTAGTGTGTGACATCTGATTTTCTTTGGCCAATCAATCTTTTCCAGTAGAGATTTGTTCTCCACCCCCAAGTTAATCAAATTGATTCTGGAAAGCACTAAACTATATTACCATCTAAATAACAGATTGCAAGTGTTTTTCGCACAAACTTGTTACCCTGCAATTTATAAAAAGTAGATTAAAGATGCTTTAATAGATTCAGTATACCTGAATAATAGCACCACTTGGATGCTTCTGTGCTCTATTGTCAGGTACACTTGTCACTATGTATCTCGATGAACCAACCAAGGTCCATTCTGACTCTCAAGCGACTAATTACTTGAAAACAGCTATTGTACAAAAAACTGCATCCATGAGAAATGCTAAACAACTGGCTTTTGTTCTCTGTGCAAGTACTTCAATTTATTCCTTGCCATTGACATGATTAGTTTATATATCTCGTTAAATGGGAAAAGATTATTATTAACCAAATGTGGACTCAGCTCATGCACTTATTCCTTGGTATTGAAAAGTTAAAGGTTGATGCTCTGAGCAAATTATTTTCATGAATAAACATTAGTATCATGACCAACGATTTGATTAGTCACCTCAGAGGAACGTTGATGTTCTATTATGATTGGAGAATGCCGTGTCCAACATATCCAAATACCATCTATCTCCTGTTGTTGCAGAGAAAAGGAATAATGAGGGGGAGCATATCTAAGCAAAACTGACCATACCACGACAATATAGAATCTCTAATTCACATGATAAACAAGACATAACTCCCCCTTTTTTGGGGTAGTTGTGTGGGGTGGGTGGGAAGTTGCATTGTACAAATACAACTGCATAAAGCACAATCCTGGAAGTCAAAATGGTTTGGATCAGGTGTCCAGGGGAAGAGGCTGTGGAAATATATAAAAATTCAGTTTGGAACGCCAACTAGCTTTGCACATTTGATAATACTTTATATACAAGAATTCACACACAAAAAAAAAAAAAGAAAATTGAAAAGAAACAGACCACGAGTCCAAGTCTTTTTTTCTTGCTTCCTTCTTCTCCTGAAAAAAATAGCTAAATCACTCAAGAAATTTACAGTTTGCAATTCTTCTAGAGAGCATGGAAAATCTTGAGCAAACAGTTTTTTGATTCACATATTTCTCCACTTCTTGGCCAAGATTCAGAATGTTTATACAAATAAAACTGCCAATTATAATAATGTTCCTGATAGGAAACAAAATCCTTGTATACGAGAAGAAGTATCATCTGTGTGATGCAGGGGACAGATCACACACTAATGATATAGGCGATAAACACATCTCATTATTTTGGTCCAGAAAATTCCTATTTAATTTTCAAGTGTCTTTAGATCTTTTCTTTTGATTATTGACAAAACATATAATATCAACACAAATCATTCATCTCTGTATTCCATACTTGATCGTTCAAGCATCAAGCTTGAAGAGAAATTTGGTTATAAGGGGCAAAACAAGCTTCATAACAGTTTACACTTCTGTAATGGAAGAAAAGTGAATTTCTCGAGGTTCAGATCCTAGAGTTGGATACTGATATGAGTGGTATAATGATCTTTACTCACTCAAATCTTTTTTCTGAAGAGACAAACAAGTTCCATTTAATGATTAAAAAGAAGAAGAGAGAGCAAACTGTTCACATCACTCACCCATCAAACACAAACTATAGGTGACTACACATTAATAGACAAATTGTAATAAAACTTTGCTGAATGGAACATCTAATCAGCTAGAATTATATTTCTAAATTATTATGGTCAATCTTAGACAAGCATGTCTATAATTGGTAGGGATTACCTCTGCAGATACTCAGATATATAATGTGACGGGTTGATGGCGAGTTGTTTTAAAATGCTTATCTATAAAAGGAGACATACCATTGTCATTGTTGATCAGGAGGGGAAATATTCTCCAGCTCACTGCTATCACGAAGAAAATATGCTCCACATCCAACTGTATCAACTGTTCCAACAGCCTCTTCATCAACCAAGACAACCTCTATAAATTCCTTGCCTGGCTTACTTCCAGAAACCTGTGCACAATATTCCAGGATATGGTCTATGAGAATAGTTGTGGCATGCACAAAGGATCCTCTGGAGTGCCATGTTGGCGAAAAAGCACAAGCACTAGAGCTATGTAAAGATATCAATATTTAAACGGACAGGCTGCACCGAATTTAGAGGCAGACTTGACAAAAACATGTTTCACTGAGGCACTGTTTGAGAATGTGAAGTGTTTGAGGTTTTGAGCATTAAAAAAATAGTTCTTTAAGTATTTGCTACATAATTAAAAAGTCAGAAATGTCCGAGTGAGTAGAAAATAATAGAACTTTTGGAGCCTTTGAAACTAATATTTAGGCACATTCTGTAAAACAGGTAAAAATCATACTTAGGTTCATTTTAGAAATTTGGAGCAAAGTTCTTTATAAGATAGCTATGCTAACCACTTATTGGGTAATCACGTAAAATTTTGAAAGTAATACTCCAAGCAGGTACTTCAGACTCTCAAATAAAAGGTGACATATCTCCTCCCTAGAGTAGCTTCAATGTGATAATAGTAAAATGGTTGAGATATTTTCCAAAGCTCTTCCAATATTACTGCCAAATAAAAAAAATTGTGGTGTCATAGAATACCTCAAACACGGCTTCAGTCAGAATACTTTCTAGTATAGATCTTAAGCCTTGTGCACCAGTGCTTTTGGCAACGGCAATAAGTCAAAGTGCATTCTTGGTAAACTGTAATTGACCTGTAACATCTTAACAAACATTCGAGGCAAATTGACTGATTTTGATCCAGTGCATCAGAATGGAGTAAAGAATGGCTTCTTCTTTTTCATTTCTGTCTTTTTCTCCTGCGAGTGTGTTGGGGATAAAGAGAGAGAAACTTCATTATTAAGAGGAATGAAGTTTCATTTGTTAGAGCTTAACAGCACTGAGCTAAAATCTTACATTATTCAAGTTGAACATTTGCTTGTATTGCCAGCAAAGAACATTCTTGAGTCCTGTGAGAACCTGCAGAGCAAAAGTAAGGATCCACACTAAAAGGAAAAAAAAAAAGGAAGTAAAAAAGAATACGAAAGGTCAAAACCAAAAGAGAACATCAACTTCAAATATTCTCTTTCATCATCAAGCAGCCTGTAGCATTTTTACTCCTCCTGGTAGTCCAAAAATCATAAACAAAACAATTTCTCAATGCATGCAACTTGAACCTCAAAAGGACTTTTCAGAACAGGTGTAAGTGATGTTTTACAAACACACACAGCCACACACTTTCCATTTTCTTCAGTTCCCGTGCTCTATTGTCAGGTACACTTATAATGAAGAAGAAATAAAGATAAACTGAGCAAGTGAGATTAATGATCTATCAAAGTTGCTTCAAAACAGAACACATTTGAAGTTAAGGAACTGCAGACATGAAATTGTAAACATGTTTACAAGAGTAATAGGCAATTGGAACGAACAGAAGAAATAATTTGCAATAAATACTCACAAATAGATAAACAAGGATTAAATGTGCCCCTCCACGGGTGATCTCGTAGTTACTACGGGGTGGAGATGATGGGGTCGGTCCAACTTCCACTTTCAATAGTCAGAAGAAGCGCGGATGGCACCAGCCCTGATTGATTGTTTTGAAATAGGAAGTAAATCTGCTTCTCCACAGAAACTACTCAATGCAACCTTCACCAAAAATGATATTGAGTTATTCATCTTCACAACAATGTTCATACAATTATGCTGAACATCAAGGGGTCAACCTTTTTCAATCAGGTTTATTGAGTTATTGATCTTCACAACAATGTGATGATGATAATGCTCTTATGCCTAGATAGATAAAAAATGAATAAAAAAATTGAGTTTAGCACAGATGTGAAATCATTACACTCTCTTTTCTTTATATCAGTCTACGCACTTACTCCTCAATTTTTGGTTGGTTATACAGGCTCTTCAATAATCTCAAAACCACTGGACCAACTACTCAGCTAGTTCCTTGTTAGACTGGTCAAATTTACCCATCACCTTTCTACAGTTCTTCACATCTAAAAACTGATAAGTTAATTGCAATTCTAGAGGACGGTTTTAAATGTTTCTCCTATGTGTGCTTACCTTCTATTTGCAGCTGCAGTACTCTCCATGCACAATTAGTTTTCAGTTTTTTGCAGTAGAATTACGCAGCTGCTTCCATATTCCAATTAAAAATCATATTTACTCGATTAGGTCTATAATTTCTATATGGTCATCAAATGGACACACATAAATCAACTAGAAAAGAACATACGTAAGTACTTTTAGGAAACCATAAATGGAAACACAGAAATCAACTAGGAAAAAACACACAAATCAACCAGAAAAGAATACAGATAAAGTACTTTTAGGCAACCAGCTAGTGCACATCTACCATGTCATTCATATTATATCAAATTGCAATGCTAGAAGAAGCATAAAATATCAGTTTGTCATCTGTAATGTGAAATGATATTGCAAAATCACCAAGCCGATAGCGTCAGACCCCCCCTTGTGTCAGACCCTCCCCCCCCCTTCTTCTTTTTTTTTTTTTCTAGTAAGAACCATTTCTTATCTTAAACTACCAATATCGCAACTCTTCTCTGAAGTACCGTTAATGAAATAAGCTAACTAAGCAGATGCTGCATGAATAAAATGAAAAAAACTTCAAATGATATGAAAGTGTCATGCATACCTCAAGTAATTTGTATAATACAGATTCCACATCTTCGCCAACATAACCAGACTACGGTGATACAGAGGGATAAATATTCATTATTTTAATGATTCTAATAGAACGAACAAATAAAAAGGTAAAATAAACTAAAATTTTATTTGACCTCCTTGGAAAAACAGCTTTACTCAAAGATCGTCCACACTTACATGAAACAACTAAAGATAGAAAGCATAGGCCAACATAGCTCAACGGTTTGGCAAGATTAAACAAAAGTAAAATTTGATTGACTGCCACACAACCAGACACGTCTTTTAAAATACAAGGACAAATGTATTTAACAATTTTCTGATCAATACTAAATTAGATGTGTGAGCGGCAATTCGACAAGTAGACGACATTTTATAGTTATCAGACCATACTGTAAACACTTTGAAATATTTCTATCAAAGAAGAGAGTCCAAAATTATCAGCAATCTCTCCTTTTCTACCTCTTTGAGACATATGTGGGCTGAAATGACTAGGTCTTAGGGCCATGTCATCATTGACGTCATGATTTTATAATATATTGATAAAATTCATTAGAAGGAGGTCAAATATATGCCAGAATACAAGTAGTATATCAAAAAATGGAAAACCTAACAAAAAGAAATGGTTTTCAATGAACGACGCCCTATCTTCAATACATATAGGAACCTGATGGGTGCAACGAAAGAGGCTATTTTTCAGGTGTACCAAGCTAACACATACATGTGCCAAACATTTCTTTAGACGATTATTGTTATTTGCTTTAATTTCCTCATCCACCATTACAACTAATTGCTTTTCCGACGCAGTGAACAAGAATAACACAAAGCATGCTTTATCAAAACAAAAACAAATGTATGCCCATTGTGCGGGTTTCTCAGGGTCGTGAAAATTGTCAACTCAAAGTATCACCTATTCTCAAACACAGTCTACAGAAGAAAGGAATGATAGTTTGCAACAGATATGTTCTATATGTGAGAATAGATAGGATTATTTGAAAACCTTTGTCCATTGTAAAGTTACGTCTTAGCAATGGTCGATCTTTCTGATATACTAGAAGTGAATTGGTGCACTCTGAATCCCAAAAAAGAGCTACTGTTATATTGGAACAGAGAGGCATTCACAAAGCTGCAATGCCCCTTTAAACTCCATACCAAAAACCATATGGTGGATAGAAAGAATCTGCGATATTTTGAGAAAACAAGAGAACATTTCAGACGAAAAAACAGATGTATCTTGATTAGCTTTTTGGAGCAAAAACGTAGTTGTACGGGAGATGCAGAAGTTTTTCAGTTCACTCCATGGTACTAGAATAGCTCTATAGTAATAGGGGCTAACAGGGTTTCTTTTGCTTCAAAAGCCTACTGGCTTTTGCTTTTGTAATTTGTCACCTTCCAGTCGCCAAATATCAATGACAACATCTTACTTCCTCTAAAAAATGAAATAAGTGAGTTAAGTTTTTGCTTTATACTGGATACTCCAAGCACACACTTGAAGCTACAGTTAATAAAACCCTCTTTGACTTGTAAACAAAGTATTGCCCCAGTTCAAAGTAATTAACGAGATAATTCGTGAGAGAACAAGCAGATAAATTTTGGTACAGCAGTTGAACACCTACCTGCTTGATATTTTAGAAACAAAAAATAGGAAGTCTCTTTTTTTCCCCACAAACGAATGATTCAATATAGAGAGAAAGCAATATTACTCATCATGTATTCTTCTTATGTGTTATGTCAGATTAGTCCTATCATGTAAAACTCAATCATTTTGTTACTTCAACGAGTTAGCCCCTGGGGACTTCAGTCTAGTGGTAAGAGTACAATGTGTGATGTGTGGGTTTGGCGACACCAAAAGTTCAAATCTCGGTGCAAACAAGAGTCTGGTATTAAGTGGGGTAGGACCTAACGAACAATTTCGAAGTATGTTGTCCTAAAGAACACCCCCCCCCCTTTTCTGAAAGGTAGAAGAATCGGAGCAGACTAAGGCATGAGTTCGATCATATTTTATTTGTTATTGTTGAGTTCTTCATAAGTGAAAATCTACACAACTTAGAACTATATCAGGAAAAGACGGAAAATGAAATAGCACTGAATCAACTCGAAGTGAAACATTATTGCATACCTTCCTGTGTTATAGTTGTTGCGTCCAAAGTACAAAAGGAACATTGATGAGATGAGCTAGCATTTTTGCAAGTACTTTCATAGGCTTTCATTCACAGAAACACTAGTTAGAACACAACAACCAAATAAGTCTATTGACACTAAGATTCTTATGGATAGATGAAGTAGATACCATTTCTTCTAATAAGGTTGTAATTTGTTAATAATGGAAAAAATTTCCATAAACCAGTACTAAATGCAAAGTACAGAAAGTACAACATAATATGGTGCTCTACAAACTGGCACCCAATCTTCAATACAAAATGAAATTTCATTGATGCATCAAAAAGAAATTAGGAATGAGGGGCTAATTCCTCAAACTAGAAATCAGATATCATATCTGAGTCAGTGGGGACCATCAGTAAAACATTGCTCTCCACTAATTCGACCCAATTATTATCAATATTTCATAGCTCATCTCTAACTTTACCGGAATCTGACTTGACATCAGTACTATCAGTTATTGATGAATACTAAGAGCCTCCCGTACTATCAGTGACCAAAACAATTAAATCTACTCTGTTCTTCCAAAACACACTACTTCAGTTTGCTTTCAACTTTTCTTCTTATGCTTACTGTTTCTGACTTCTGTAATAAGTAAAGCAAAACAGATTCACCAGTGAAATAGCCTAGGCCTAAACTAGTGCTGTCATTATGAAAAAGGAGGATCACTGCAGAAAATCAGATCTGCCAATAATTTTTGAAACTTTTCTTTTTTGAAACTAGATCTGCCAATAATTATAAAAGATAAGTATAACTATACGCATAGTTACCACAGATCATCTGCAATATATGCTACATTAAGAAGTATTTGTATACAAATGTTTGCAAGGATTACTTATCAAAGAACTCGAGGATTTTCTACTACTCATTCACCTTGAACCAAAAGCAATCTGCTAAAATGAATACAAAGTTTTTTCTATACCATATGTTTTTAGTGCTTTGACCAGCATTTTAATAATTAAATGGTGCTTAGGATGAGAAATTACAACAGATTTAGGTGAAGCAAGATGATAGCTGTCGACCAAACTATTGGACAATGTCAGAATCGGAATGCAAATTGTTCCATCTTCCATGCTCCAGTTGCAAAGGCCATAATGAACATGGTCCCTTCTGATGCTAAAACACTGAAAATAGTACCCCTGAAACTCCTCTTGCATATTAGCACTAGAATTAGGCATAGGCATCGCCAAAGAAGAAAACAACCATCAAAGTGGAAAATTCGCATAGACATTGTAAATACTTGAACATAATAAACTACTAAAGCAAAAGAATATCAATTACATTGTTGAATGCCAATCAAGAAACATCAAGAAGTCAAATTCTTTATATAAATCCCTAAAGAACCTAAGACAATATACAGTAGATATCATAAGAAAATCTTGAAATAGCAGTAAGAAAATCCATCAAAAAATGAAGAAGAAGAGAGGAAGCTTACTTGAAGACAAAGACAACACACACTGATTATTAAAAATAAATAATACCATCCAATCTTATAGAAGCAGGCATTCAACTCTTGGTAAATTTTAAAGGGGAAAAAAAAGCAACAAAGAACCCAGTAATCTCTTTGATCCAAGTACTTCACCATTAAAGATTCCACAATCAGTTACAACCCTAGAGAAAAGCCTAAAAGTAGTTAAAACATCCATCAGACAACTGTAGGTACCATACATTCTTCACTAAAGAAAAGACATAGTACAATCTTGTTAAAAATTCACATAAACATTGTAAATTCAGAACATAACAGACCAAAACCAAAACAATATCAATTACTGATGAATTCCAATCAAGAAACATCAAGAAGTCAGATTCTCCAACATAAAGCCCTAAAGAACCTAAGACACAATTAAAATACAGTAGGCATAAGAGAATTTTGAAATAGCAGTACGAAAATCCATCAAGAAAAAAGAAGAAGAGAAAGCTTACATGAAGAACCCAGACATCTATTTGATCTAATCAAGTACTTCACCATTGCAGATTTCACAAACATTTACAACCCTAGAGAAAAGCCTAAAATTAGTTACCAAGATATCCATCAGACAACTATAGGTACCATGCATTCTTCACTACAGAAAAGACATTGTAGAATCTTGGTAAAAAATCACAAATACAATGTAGAATCATGGTGAAAAATCACAAAGACATTGTAGAATCTTGGTGAAAAACACAACGACATTGTAATCTTGGCAAAAATCACAAAGACAATGTAGAATCTTGGTGAAAAACACGAAGACATTGTAGAATCTTGGTAAAAAAACACAAAAAAACATAGTAGAATCTTGACGAAAATCACAAAGACATTGTAAATTTTTTAACATAACAAACCAATGAGGTAAAACAATATCAATTACGAAATCCATCAAGAAGTCAAATTCTCCAACATAAAATCCTAAGGAACCTTAAGACACAATTAAGCCTAAGACAAAACACATAAAAACCTAAGAACCTAAGCTTCATAAGAAAAATCCATTGGAAGAGAGAGAGAGAAGGCTTGTGTGTTTCTTTCAGTTTAGCGAGAAGGACCACATATATATACATTTCAAAATTCTACAAAACAATTATTTCCGCGGGTTCAATAATTCAGATTTTAAAAAATATATATGTAATTAATCATTATTTGAATTATCATTTTTTTGTCTTTTTTATAAAAAAAAAATAATGACAAAAAGGTTGGGAAGAAAATTATATAAATTCGTGTTTGCTCTTTTATTTGTCATTTGTTCTGCATAGTTAGATAAACAAAAATCTGTCATCGGAATGAAAGCAAAACGAGGTTTGAAACTCGAAAAAAAAAAAGAAAGACAAAGTAGTGCTAAATTAGGAGAAATGTTGGGCAAACTAAAAGGCATTCATTAGACTAACTAATGAAGCAACAGAGACGATGAATCCTGTAGACATGATCGCTGAATTCATTAAGAAAAGATGAAACTCGTAATTATGTATGTTAGTCTTGGACTCTGAAGAATAATTCATGAAAATGACTCCCCCCCCAAAAAAAAAAAAAGGTTGAAGGATTAATTCATAATTCATTGTCTGAAAAAGTCCAGGCAAACTGAAATGGTAAAAAATTATGTCAAGGATTCAGCATTTTAATGTTGGACATTAGCAATATGTCAAGGATTTCAGCTTTTAAATGTAGGCTAAAGTCGTCAGGCTAGAGAAGATAAATATCGCAGTCAGATGAACAAAAATAGCTATCGCTGCACCAGCTCAACCATCCTTAGTTAACTTCGAAACTCGAAAAACCTTCGCTAGACAAGATAAAGAAGAAACATCACTACTGCATCGGTCCTTTCTGATGCTTGAGTGATTAATTTCTTGAAAATAGCTACTGTACAAATGAAGCTGCTTGAACTTGAACTAAGCTCATGCACTCATTCCTTGGAATTAAGGGTACATGGAGTTGAGCGAGTATTTTCATGAATCACTGACATAACCAAAGCTCTAACTAATCTCCAAAGAGAGATGATGTTCTATTATGATTGGAGAACGCAGTGTCCAACTTATGCAAAATCCATACATATATCTACTGTTGCTGCAGAGAAAAGGAATAAGAGGGCGAGCATATCAAAGAAAAACTCACCATACAATTACAACATAGAATCCCTCCTTAACACTGTTTCCAATTCAAACTAACCAATCGTGTTGCATCAAATAGGAATGAAAACGGAACTGCATAGTTTTTAGCATCGTCCTGGAAGTCAAAATGGATTCGATCGGGTATCCGGGGGAAGAGCCTGTCGAACTTAATATAAAAAAACTCAACCGGAGTTCAAAAATCCAGGTTTACAAAAAGCCTTCTTTTAAGAAAAAGGAACCCCAACTAGCTTTGCATGTCTGACAATACTTTATATACAAGAATTCACACAAAAAGAAAATTGAGAAGTAACAGACCACTGAGATCACAAACTCAAGGCTCTTGCCGGAGCCTCAGACTCTGAGTCCAAGTCTTCTTTGGTTGCTTCTTTCTTTTCCTGAAAAAATAGCAAAATCACTCAAGAAATTTACACTTAGCAATCCTTCCAGAGAAATCTAAAGCAAACAGTTCTTTGATTCACACATTTTCCCACTTATTGACCAAGATTCAGTAAGTTCATACAAACACAACTGGCGATCATAATAATGACGGGTTGATGGCAAGTTGCTTAAAATTGCTTATCTATGAAAGGAGACGTACCATTGTCATTGAAGATCCAGTAGTAGGGGAGATATTCTCCAGCCCACTGCTACCACAAAGAATTTTTGCTCCACATCCAATTGTATCAGCTGTTCCGACAGCCTCTTCATCAACCAAGACAACCTCTACAGATTCCTCGCCTGGCTTGCTTCCAGGAACCTGTGCACAATATCCCAGGATATGGTTTAGAAGAACAGCTGTGGCATGCACAAAGGATCCTCTGAGTGCCATGTGACCGAAAAAGCACAAGGATCATGACAGCTATGTAAAGATATTTCACTGAGGCACCGTTTGGGAATGTGACGCGTTTGGCAAGAAAAAAACAATTCCTCAGGTATTTTCTAGTTGATTAAAAATACATTTAGTCATAAAGGTTTGAGAGAAAAGCACTTTAATAGAACTTCTGGAGTTTTCGAAACCAATATTTAGGCACATTCCAATTAACAGGTAAAGATCATGTTTAGGTTCATTTTGAAAATTTGGAGCAAAGTTCTTCGTAAGATAGGCCAACCACTTATGAGTGCTCACGAAAATTTTGGAAGTAATTCACAAAGCAGGTATTTCAAACTTCCAAATAAAAGGTGATAGATCTCCTCCCTTGTAGCCTCAATGCGATAAGAGTAAAATGGTGAGATATTTTACCAAGCTCTTCCAGAATTAACGCCAAATAAAAAAGTTGCAGTGTCATGCAATACCTCAAACATGGCTTCAGTCAGTATACTTTCTAGTATAGATCTTAAGCCACGTGCACCAGTGTTTTTGGCAATGGCTTTCTCAGCAACAAGTCGAAGTGCATTCCCGGTAAACTGTAATTTGACCTGTACCGTCAAAACAAACAATTTCGAGGTAAATTGATTGATTTTGATCCAGTGCATCATAACGAAGTACTATGTTTTTTCAAGAATGGATTCTTGTTCTTCTCTTTACCATATTCTAGCGAGAGTGTTGGAAAAAAAGAGAGAGAAACTTCCTTTTTAAGAGGAATGAAGTATCCAACATTAAAGCTAAACAGCATTGAGCTAAAAGCTTACATTATTCAAGTTGAACATTTGCTTGTATTGCTTGCAAAGAGCATTTTTGGGTTCGGTGAGAACCTGCAGAGAAAAAATAAGGATCCACCACCAAGAGGAAAAGAATGAAGTAAGAAACAATACGAAAGGTGAAATGCAAAAGAGAACATCAACTTCAAATATTTTCTTTCATCTTCAAGCAGCCTATTACTTTTTTTCTTCTTTTCCTGGAAGTCTGAAAATTATAAACAGATATTTCCCAATGCATGCAAATTGAACCTCAAAAAGACTTCACACAAACACACACTTCACATTTTCTTCAGTTGGTTAACTTCTCTATCCCACTAGATATGATTTTGTTATTGACTTCTCTATCCATGTATCAAGTATTAACTATTAACATATGTTATGGTCCCCTGTTATGGATCTAGTTATGAGACGCTGCAAGATAAAATCTAAAGTTTTCTTTTTTCTACCTATGGTGCTGGTGCGTTAAGAGAGAACCTACGATCTCTTGAGTTTGAAGTACTCAAAAACTTGACTGATTTTCTGCTTAACATTTCACTGAAATCAAATACATTAAATACAACACTGAAAAAAAAGGAAATAATTGTCTACTGCCTACTACAACTGCCTAATACAACTGAATGAGAAAGTGGAGGAATAACCTCCTTACTGCAACAACTGCTACCTATAAATAGGAAAAATAAATAACTAAAAAGTTGTAATAATCTACTACAAAAACAGCTGGACAGAAATAAATAACTTATAAGCTGAAGAATTCTACTTTCGAATTTCCTTAAATACTCCATGTGTAGACCATTGGTAGACTAAAAGGGTGCTAACAACATACTACTGTAAGATTAAAGCATTTAACTAGGCCAAGGTACTTAAAATCAGATATTTGAATTATAGGCTACACATACAAGAATGAAGAGTACTTCAGATCTAGACTATAAATGCAAAGAATCCTAAAGCATGAAGGCTTATTTGATGAATTTGATAATGTGATTGTTGGCACGCGGCAGCAGCATCTTAAGCTCCAACCCAGAGGCACAAGATGATTTTACTGATGTCTACAAGGAAACAAGGATCAAAGAAAGAGAGTGATGGCAAATATTGGAAGAGGGTCCCTACAACAGAACATATCGAGTTTACTATTTAAGAGTTCATGATAGCACCTAAAAGCAAAAGGAATAATTCCCAAAGTTTCACACCCAATCAATCAATCAAAACCACATTTAAAAATCAGGGTGTAATTCACTCTTGTTGGGCCCATTTCAATAAGACTTCATCAACGAATACTATGAGGATTCATCATCATTTGACTATTTTTAAGTTGGTCATCGACCTCCTTAGCACAGTTGGAGTTCCAAAAAGCCAATTATATCAGGAAAACGTGAAACTAGAAACTACATTGCCAAAGGGCAAAAAGAGTAGACAAACCTGAACAAGCTGATCCACATCAAGGGAAGATAAACTCACTAAAACTGGAAACCGTCCCACAAATTCAGGTATGAGTCCATATGAAGTGAGATCATCACTTTCTACCTAGATACAGAAAGCAATGTCAAATAAATGCTTCCAATGCATTTGGTTTCTAGAATTTTACGAGAACAAAAGACTCATTAGATCTACAAAATAGTAATCCAGAAAAGAAAACTACGCTCAAGTCACAGGGATCTCCTCACAGATTCCAAAAGTGATGATGTGACTACAGCATCAGTTAGACCACCAGCTCTCATGTTAGTACGAACAGGTGCTCCAAATCCGATTGAAGAATCTTGTCGTCTGTGAAAGGAATGATAAGTTTAACTATAATATATCACTTCACGTAAATGTGTTCCATGAAATTAATTGAGTTTGACAGATTACCTTTCTGAAATTGTCTTCTCTAAACCAACAAAAGCTCCACCACAGATAAAAAGGATATCTTTAGTATCTATCTGCAAATTAGTATATAAAAAATATAAAGAACTGTCAGCATCTAGAAAGAACAGTGATAGTAATTTCCAGCTCGTTACAACTTTACATCCTTCGTAGATGATTGCTGCAAGGTATATAAACCAGTATTTGACTCGACTTCCCCCTCCCAACATATGTGTAGTTTAGATGAAGACTTCCTGTTTATGTTTTGTTGAATAGGTCAGTGACTGACATGTCATTTTCCTTGGTCAAACAATCTTTCCCAGCAGAGATTTGATTTCCACCCCTAACTTAATCAAATTGGTTCTAAAAGCACAAAACTATATGATCATCCAAATAGCAAGATGCAAGTGCTTGTCCCACAAAACTGTTAGCCTGCAATTTTCAAAGAGAAAAAGTAGATAAAAGAGGCCTTAATAGATTCAGTGTACCTGAATAGTATCGCCACGTGGATGCTTCCGTGCTCTATTGTCAGGTACACTTACGATCTGAGGAAGAAATAAAGATAAACTTAGCAAGTGAGATTATTTATCTCCGAAAAATGATTCAAAAGAGAACACATTTGAAGTCACAGAACTACAGACATGAATTTATAAACATGTTTACAAGAGTAATAGGCAATTGGAACAAACAGATGAATAATTTGCAATAAACACTCACTGTTCCTTCAAGCATCTTCAGCAGCGCCTGTTGGACGCCCTCCCCAGATACATCTCTGCCAATGTTCAGGCTCTCAGCCTATACAAATGACTGATGAGAATGATTACTTTAAAATCAATAATCCAAATTCATAAAGTAGATGATGGTTTTTGTACCTTTTTGGTTATTTTATCAACTTCGTCAATGTAGACAATCCCTTGCTGAGCTGCTTCGATATTGAAGTCAGCAGCCTGCAAACAATCATGTACACCAAAAATTTATAATTGAATAACTATGCTGCTAATAGTGCAAAAGTGAAGAGATCACAAAAGAGAAACCATGCATAGTCTACTTGACAAGGAGATAGGAAGTCAACTTGCTTCCACACAGAAACAATTTAATGCAACCTTCATCAAAAAGAAACTATCCCAATGCAACAATCAGCTGAACCAACCTTTTCAATCAGGTTTTCTCCAGTTCCACAACAATGTGATAATGATAACTCTTACATCTAAACAGATAAAAATGAAAATGAAAAACGATTTTTGCACAAATGTGAAATCATTGTGACTACTTTGGAAATCATTAACCTCTTTTATCCATATCAGTGTACATTCTTTTCACTCGAATACTCCAAAAACTGTGCCACAACTGAACAAATTAAACATGCTAGAAAAAGTCAAACTCTGTAGCATATTCAGAAAATTTAATTTTTAGTTTGACATAAGCTCCTTAAAGTTTGATTCGTTACACAGGCTAATCAATCATTTCAAAACCAGTGGACCAACTATCCAGCTAATTCCTTGTTAAACTAGACAAATTTATCAATCACCTCTTTGCAATTCTTCAAATCTAAAATCTGATAAGGTAATTGCAATTCTAGGAGCCAGTTTTAAATGTTTCCCCTCCTACATGATGACCTTATATTTGCAGTAGCAGTACTTTACATGCACAATGATTCTGTTTTTTAGCCGTAGAGTTACTCAGCTGCTCCCATACTCCAATTAAAAATCATATTTACTCTACTAGGCTTACAGCCTTATTACTTTCTGAATGGTCATCAAATAGAAGCAAGATTTTAACACCAAAAGAATCAGGAGCAGTAACACCGAAGCCATCAAGATTTTTGCACCGAGACCAATGGTATATCAGAAATACTTAAGTCCGAAAGAACATTTCCAAAGATTTTATTTTATTTTTATGACAAGGGAAACCCGCAGCTGCTACATTTGGGTGCCCACAAGGTAAAACCCCAGTTCTTATCTGAAACTCTCAATATCACTGTTCCGCTCTGAAGTAACGTCAATGAAATGAGCTAACTAAGCAGATCGGGCATGAATAGAATGAAAAGGAACTTCAAATGCTATTAAATCATAATGCATACCTCGAGTAATTTGTATAATACGGATTCCACATCCTCTCCAACATAACCAGCCTACAGCGTTAAGAGGGATAAATACCTCATTATTTCAATGACACTAATAGAACTAATAAAAAGGTAAAATGAACTAAAATACCACTTCACCACCTTGGAGAAGCATGTTTACTTAAAGATGGTCCACACTTATGTGAAGCAACAAAGTCAGAAAGCTTAGTCCAACAGAGCTCAACGGTTTGGCAAAAGATTAAACAAAAGTAAAATTCAATTGACTGCCCACAACCAGACTAATATCTTTTAAAATGCAAGGACAAAAGTATTTGACAATTTTCCGATCAATACTAAGTGTGCAGCAATCTGAATAGTAGACTACATTTTATAGTTATCAGACCAAAGTTTAAGCACTCAAAAATACTTCAATCGAAGAAGCTAGTCCATAATTAACAACCATCTCTCCTTCTGGCCATGTGAATATTGAAGTCATGATTGTTTAAATAAAGTAATAAAATTCATTAGAAGAAGGGCAATTATGTACCCGAATACAAGAAGTACAGCAAAAAATGGAATACCTTATAAAACAAAAAAAAATTCTATGCATAACACCCAATCTTCTCTACTTAAAGGAAAGGGCGCAACAAAAGGAAATATGGGCAAAGAGGCTATTCTCAGGTTGTTACCAAGCTACCATATACATGTGCATAACATTTCTTAGAGGATTATTGCTATTTGCTTAAATTTCCTCATCCTCCATGACAACTCATTGCTCTTCTGATGCAATGAATAAGAGGTAATGAGAAATAATAGAAAGTATGCTTTGTCAAAACAAAAACAATATGTATGATCATTGTCCAATAATAGAAAGTGTGCTTTATCAAAACAAAAATAAAATGTATGATCATTGTCCTGGTTTCTTAGGGTTATAAAAATTGTGAACACAGAGTATTCCCTATTCTCAAACACATTCTACAGAGGAAAGAAATGATAATTTGCAATAGATATGTTCTATGTGAGGAAAGATAGGATGATGTGAACACTTTTATTCATTGTAAAGTCACATCTTAGCAATGGTCGATCTATCTGAATACACTAGAAGTGAAATGGTGCATCCCTGAATTCCCAAAAGAACTACTGTTATATTGGAACAGAAGAGGCCTCCACAAAGCTACAAAGCCCCTCTGGTACACCATACTAGAAACCATATGGTCGATCATACGGAGAGAAAGAATCAGCAATATTTCGAAGAAAACAAGAGAACATTTTAGACGAAAATTCAGATGTATCTTTATTAGATTTTTGGAGCAAAAAAGTAGTTGAACGGGAGATGCAGAAGTTTTTCAGTTCATTCCATGTGCAATAAGTTAGTTAAGTTTTTGCTTTGTACTGCATACTCCAAGCACACACTCAGTGCTACAGTTAATAAAACCCTCTTTGACTTATAAAACAAAGTATATTCCCCCAGTTCAAAATTTAGGAGATAATCTGTGATAGAAAATAACAGAAATTTTGATATTTGATCACCAGCAGTTGAAGATCCACCTGCTTAATTTTTTAGAATACAAAAAATAGGAAGCCTGTCATTGTTCCCATAAACAAATGAATTATAGAGAATGAGAGCCATATTCCTTCTTGTGTAATCTTCTTATGTGTTATGTCAGATTTAGTCCAGACACATAAAAGTCAATCATTAGATAATTTCAACAAGTTAGCCTCAGGGACTTCGGTAACAGCACAATGTGTGATGTGTGGGTTAGGCGACGCCACAAGTTCGAATCTTGGCAAAAACTTTTGCCTGTTACCAGATATCAAGTAGGGAAGGACCTAAGGAAAAAAATTGAAGTATGATGAGTGGGTTTGCCTTGTGTAATCTTCTTATGTGTTATGTCAGATTAGTCCAGACACGTAAAACTCAATCATTAGATAATTTCAACAATTAGCCTCAGGGACTTCGGTAACAGCACAATGTGTAGGCGACGCCACAAGTTCAAATCTTGGCAAATAACTTTTGCCTGTTACAAATATCAAGTAGGGAAGGACCTAAGGAAAAAATTTGAAGTATGTCCCCCCCCCCACCCCCCCTCCAAGGCAAGAGTTCAATTATCTTATATTTTTATTGTCGAGTTCTTCATCAGTGAAAAAGTATACTACTTAGAGCTATTTCAGGAACAAAGGGAAAATCAAATAGCACTGAATCAACTTGAAGAGGAAATTTATTGCAAACCTGCCTGTGTTAAAGTTGTTGCGTCCGCAATTACAAAAGGGACATTGATGAGACGAGCAAGTGTCTTGGCAAGTAATGTTTTCCCTGTCCTTTCATTCACAGAAAACACAAGTTAGAACACAATGACCAATTAAGTCTATTGAAACTAATATTCTTATCGATAGTTTCTTTCTAATAAGGCAATAATTTGTTAATAACAGGAAAATTTTCCATAAACTAGTACTAAATTCAAAGTAGATAATGTAAAACATAATATGGTTCTCTACATAATGTCAGCCAATCTCGTATACAAAATTAAACTTCATTGGTGTACCAAAAAGAAACTAGGAATGAGGGGCTAATTCCTCATTCCTCAAACTAGAAATCAGATATCATACCTGAGCCAGTGGGGCCCATCAGCAAAACATTGCTCTTCTCTAATTCGACCGAATCATTATCAATATTTTCCAGCTCATCTCTAACTTTACGAGAATCTGACCTGACATCAACATCAGTACTATCAGTTATTGATGGATCCTAGTAGCCTCTGGTACTATCAGTGACCAAAACAATTAAATCTACAATGCATGTTCTACCAAAACACACTACTTCTGTTTGCTTTCAATTTTTCTTCTTATGCTTACAGTTTCTGTGATAAGAAGCAAAACATATTCACAAATCACAAGTGAATAGCCAAGGACTAAGCTAGTTCTGGACGTTGAAAGGGAGGATCACAGCACAAAATCAAATCTGCCAGTAAGTGGAGGAAGCACATCCTAAGGAGAAACCAAAATAGCTCCTGATGTTGTTTGAGACAAGCACTAAATAAGTAGAACAAACAAGTTCTAGATGGGATGGCCTATCATAGGATCAAACTTTCCACTGAGGGGTGACATCTTCACTAGTACACATGTTATCGAGATGATATGTCATTTAACAGCGTATATTTACTCACTTTTTATTCAAAGAGGAGTGGTATATTCTTTTATAATGGTTGTAAACTGCAACAGAAAGCACCTGCAGAATGTAGCATATCACGTCAGTAAGAACCAAAGTTGAATATCCCGGCAGAAATAGACTTGCTAACCTTCTTGGCTCTCTCTTGCCCAACAACAAACTGATCAAGGCCTTTACATATCTCCTTTGGTGTAAGCAACTCAATCCCCAAATTAGTACCTCCCCACCCTTCTTCCTTTCTCGCCTCCGAATCCTTCATTTCAGTTTCACAAGTACCCTGTCCACCATCATCACTACCATTGGTCCCACTATAAGACCTCAACTTTTCCCAAATCTTGCCATCATTCTTCCCAGAACTCCCAGCCATTTCATCGTCACTCTCCTTTTCACCTCCCTTAACCCTCCCAATCTCAATGAAAGTCCCTTGCAAAGGCTCCAACTTAAACGGTCTAAAGTAAAACGCTGTCCGGCAATGAGGACATAAATTCACCGCCTGGTAAATACCAGTCTCCCCGGCGGTGATCGACAACGGCCTGTTAGAGAATAACACTGTCATCATCTTCGAACAGCGTGGGCAGTTCACCTCTGATTTTATGTGATCGTAGTTGTCGGAACTTCCCTCCCATTTATGCCTAAACCCTAACCCTAGTCTAGAACCCTCGAACCTAAACACTAGCCCTACTCTAGAACCTTCAAGTGGGTTGAAGAAGAGCGAGGGTTTTCTTCTAGGTTTGAGAGAAGAGGAAGAAGTAGAGGAATGAAATTTGGAAGACGATATGGAAAAAAGAGATGTTCTGAAGGTGAAAGAATGGAGCTTTGATTTGTATCTGAATATGGCAGACATTTGTTAAGCCTTCTTCTTCTTCTATGGTTCTTCTGAGCTCACTCACGAGCATTTCAATGGAGGTTTCACGACGGCCAGTGAATTGATGTGGCGGAGTTGTGGAACAAAATGGGTCATCCGATACCCGCCCCGAGTCTCGAGTGTTGGCCCAATAGGCCTTTTTGTTGTGTTTTTCGAACGGTCAGTGTTAAAATAGAACTTAAATGGGCTTTATTAATCCCAATTCCCTTATGAAAGAAGAGGATATATCTGACATATTGGAAAATTACACCGAATAACAAATATTTACCCTATATTAGATATTATAGCTATAATTTAAGAAAATTATAGTTTGTGGCTAAGTATCCCAATCTTTGCTATTCGCATAATTTGTATAAATTCATAATTTGTATAATTCAATTTTTGATTGTATAAATTATATATTTTCTCTAGCTATTTGTAGACAATTTATGAAAATTTATAATATATTACCATTATTATATATTAGCAAGCGAAATATAACTCTGAAAAAATCCTAAATGTATAAATAAATAATTTGTATATACTCATCTTATTTATATATTCGCAAACAAAATATTACAAACGGACCAAACATATACAAACCTCCATGACAAATAGAATTAAAGATACAACAAATAATCAAAACTATAATTATACAGCTTTATTATGCATATTATGTTTGTTATTTCTAAAATCTTATCTAACTTTATTATACCAATAAATAGTAGATTTTTTTTTGGAAAATTTATAGTGCAATGGATTGGACTTTGGACCATTTAATTTACAAAACTTGGTACACAATGTTATACATACTATTATATACGAAAAATATATATAGCGTATACTTTGGCCATGTTTGAAAAATTAGACGATCCAAGTGTAAATTATTCTGCGAAGATTTTGCATAAAATTTATTATTGGTTTTAATCATTAAATTGTTTTGTAATTTATAAAATTATATGCTTAATTACAGCATATTTGTAAGTGGCTGCTCCTAATATTTGAAGAGCAGAACTATAATTGTTCATCACTTCTTAATCCATCGCAAGTTTAATTGTATCTGACGACAATAACAATATACTTTTTCCGTCAACTTTTAATAGTCATATTGCATTTTTCGAAAGTCAATTTGACTTATTTTCAAAGTAAAACTAAATTATATTAATTCAATATTTGAAACCAAAAAAATTTAGGTATATAATAACTATACAAAAAATACTATAAATTGCAATTTTTTGCATATCAATATGATGAAAAAAATACATCCTAACATATTAGTCAAAGTACTTATCGTTTGACTCATAAAAATATATGACAATTAAAGATAAACGGAGTTGATACTCAATATAATTCCATAAATACGGTTAGTAGAGTGTGGGTGTACACATATGTTACATATCTTTGTAACTATTTAAGTTAGTCCAACGGAAAATATTTTCCATTTGTTTAAATTATGTAAACTATATGGAGTTGAGTTATAGAATAGCTAAGTTTTCTTCTATTTGGGGTTGAGCGGTAGAAGAGTTAAAGTTTGAAAATTTAGGTTTTTTGAAACTTAGAAATTGTGTTAGGACATAAGTTTTATTTGAAGTTTTTGCGAGCTTGAGTGAAACTTCTCATAAATGTTCATATAATATAACAATAAAACTTTCATGATCAAACAAGTATCTGAAGATAAATTTCCATGATCTAATCTAAAATATATGATCACACGCTAAGTTAAACTACGTTGAATTTATAGTTCCTCTTTGTCTACTTTATTATTTGAGATGGTGTAACCCCTCCACCTGCCAGTACTCCTTTATTCTTTCTCTACTACTACACTTGAGGAACAAACTTTTTTTTTATTATTATTATTATTTTCTTTCATCAAAAGGCATGGAAGTAGTTGATTGGTCTAAACATGAAGAGCGTTTGAAAATTAAAGTTAAAACCAATTTGGGAATTTTTTCTAAAGTAATGGACCACAAAGAATTAATAAGGTAATGCAAAGAAGAATGCAATATGATATATGGTCACATATAAGTCTCTTATAAATATAGCTGGAAATAACATATTTGATTTCAGTTTGTGTAAAATATATTTATTATGTTCATGGTCCATATTTGTAAATTATATTTATTATGTTTATGTTTGTCTATCTGAGACTTTAAAGCCCTTTACAAGGTGTGATCATGGAAAAGTCTAAAAACAGAACAATTTGTAGCTTAGAGAGTTCAAATTTATTTCACCATAAGTTTTGGGAAAAGTGAATAATTCATAGCCTTGTTTTATGTTGTTGCTTTGACAAAAAACGAAAGACAGAATTTGAGATCTATGATTTAAGGATTTAATTTTTTTTATAAGTTACTGAAAATTAAAATAGATCAATTTCGATTTATTATTTATTTTAGAACGTTGAATTGATATTTCTCTTGTTTGATTACTTATTTTAGGATAAGATAAGATATATTTGATCAAAATAGAATAATAATTAGTTATTTGGAGATAAAATTACAAAAATGATAAGAAAACTCCTTAAATCTTTTTTTCTCCTTTATAGGGTAAAAAATATTTTTATAAATAATTTTTTTTCAATTAAAATAAAATTAATTTTATCATAACTTATCTTTAAACAAAAAAGAAAAAACTATACGACACCAAACAAATATATAGTACTCATTAATTTTTTAAGATAAATTTCTGTTTATTTTTTTGGGGGGGTCCGGTTAATTCATATTTTTTGGAGGATTGGTTCAATACAAGTGTCATCCGTACAAACAAAAATTTGGTAGTTTACTATAGTTTATAAAAATGTCTAGGGAGCAATGCAAATATATATATTAATAGTTGACTCATTAATTAGTCGTCTCAATAAAATAAAATAAAAAGTACAATTAAATATAAATCCAGTCAGCACTGGATAAATGAGATTAATAAGTTAATTAATTAAACAAAAATCCAAAACAAGCATAAGAAATTTCCAACATGGACTAGTACTACTAGACTACATATTATTATTATTTAAAAAAAAATATAAAAAAAGTCATGGAAGTTGATTTTCATTAGGAATATTAGTAGTAATATTTTTCTTGGCAAGGCTATGCTTATTGTTATGCATCCAAACTTTAAGCACTCTTCTTTTAACTCCAACTTCTTGACAGAATTGTTGCACAACCCCTTCTTCTTGTTTTTGTATTTTCCATCCAACTTTTTCAGCAAAATTGAGCATTTTATCCTTTTGTTCTTGAGTAAATTTAGTCCTAAATCTCTTTTTGACATGATGTAAGGGTCTAGCCATACCCATAATCCCACCAATATGATGATGATCTTGAATATCATGTTCTTCTGATTCAGAATTTGGAAGTGAGCCCATGTTATATGACATTATCATTTGATGATGTGGTGGCCTTGTTGGGATTATTGTACCAAATGGTTCAGGACCTAAGCTTGTTTTGTGATGGTTATGTCCTAAATACACTTTTTTTGTTGATCCTCCTCCTAATACTCTATTGTTCACATGATGAAAACAATCACAAGAAGATGCTAATTGTTGTTGATCACCTTCTACTTCTTTTCTATGGAAATTCCTATGACAATTGCAAGCTGAACAAATCAAAGCTTCAATTGTACCTTCTTCACCACTTGGCATAAATTCTCCACATCCATCTGTTGCATTACCACCCATAGATGCTGCATGGTTCTTTAGACACTCTTTGTACCTGTCCAAACATGAACACAATTAATTTGAAAATATACAAATATGTAGCATCATTTTTATAATGAGATGATTACACAATTTAGAGGTAAGCCAAAAAATGTTAGTAATGTGTTTTATTAGGTTATCAAAAAGAATTACTCTAAACACCCTTCAGTCACGTGTTACGGTTGAGATAGTCACACAATTGAGAAGCACAAGAGAGGTTTAATTTGACCACCCTTGGGACCATGTGGTCACACAATTCAACAGTATTATCTCTAAAGAGTTTAGCTCATTAAATGAATAAATTGTGGACACAATTCAACAAATATATTTGAGAAGGCAAGAGGTGTCTGTCACATACTAAGGCTAAAAAAGTGTAGGAGTGATAAACAAGGTTAGGTTAGGGAGAGGTACCATATAATAAATAGAATGTACAGGAATTTAAGAGTACCTGACTATTTTCTTGAAAGGTACATGATGATCTGCTGCAGTTGCTACTGGTGGTGCATCAATTGGAGGACCATTCATAGAAGGTGGTATAATGTGATTGGTATTGTTGGGTGGTGTAGGATCATGATGTATCAAATGTCCATATGTGCTGTTAATTGGTATTGGCATATCCTCATGATCTTGACTTGGAAGTTCCATTTCTAACCTCTTTCAAGAAAATTTTTTGTACTTATGTGGAGACCAAAAGGGACAAGATAGGAACTTATTATAATTAGTACAACCTAAGGTATAGGTGTAGCAAGAGCTATGTAGACTAAAATGATTAAAATTGAAACTAGTGGCTGACTTCAACTAGTAATGAAAAAGTAGGATAACCAAAAAAAAAAAAAACCTAGAAGATTTTCACCACTCTTTTTTTTTAAACAACTAGGAAATAATACATTATTGACCCTCTCATGCATCATCAACATATTCATCATGGGAATGTAGAACAATTAAAGTTTGAAGCACTAATAAGATCATTGTTAAAAATTGAGTTCTTGAAAGTGAAGGAGAAAAGGGTCAAACACTTGCAAAATTGTTTTCTTGAAAAAAGACTAGAAAAGATCAAGAAGAGATTCTTTAAGATTTCAAAAGCAAGAGACAAAAACTATAAAAAATGATCAAGATTTTGTTTTCTTTTATGGGAATTAATTTTGGGGATAATATAAAATGAAAGAGATGATGAAGAAGAAGATGAGATAGACAAAAAAATAAACAAAGGAATGAAGTGAAGAGAGACAAAGGGGAAAGAGTGTTTTTGTTGTGGTTTTTGCTAGTGAGTGAAGCACTTAACATGAGCTTATAGAAGTCGTGAGGACCCTAAAAAGAGTTGGAGAGAGATAGGAGGAGAGGAAGAAAAAAAAACATTTTTATTTATTTAATGAGTTTGATTTTAATAACCCTTTTTTGTTAAAAAAAAAAAGAAGAAAAATTAGATTAATTCTAAATTAGTATAAATTAATAAACATAGTAATTAATTAAACTATATTATAATTACAAAGAATAATGTACCATTTTCACTAATTTTTAGATGGTTAGTAGTAAGTTTATCTTTTTTTTAAAAAAAATAATTTTTTTTTCTTTTTATTTTAGTGGAGAAAAATATTTTTTGGAAATTAAGAAAAAAAAAAAAAAGTGGGGTGCTTGCTTAGCTTGCACTATCAGGCACCAAAATTACGCCATATAGAGAGTGCAATGTGTCAGAGAGAGTGAGAAGGATAAAGAGAGAGACATACAGAGAATCCAATAAAGACTTTCTTAACACACAAAAAGGAAAATAAATTAATTCTTAGTACATAAAATATATAAACTCTCCTACAAGCAACCTATTTTTTTTCTTTTTTTTTTCGAAAATTTTAAAAAAATATATATATTTGAAAATAGAATAAGGTGAATATTGGTGAAAAATGCACATAAATCTAAACTGCTAGATTAAGGCAAGCAAGAAGGTGATGGTTCCATATGGAGTATGACTTTTACCTTAGGTGAATTTTCAAAAAGCCAAAGTAACTTACTCATGACAAATTCACAAAATACTTTTCTTCGTTTAAATTTGTTTGATACGTTTTGAATTTGGATAGTCAAATTTCAAGATTTCATGTCAAGTTATATATGTGATATTAGGTTTTTAGACCTAACTCACACTCCAAAAGCTAGATCAAGGGGAGGAGGATTGTCAAAACCTTATAAGGAGCCTACTCATTTCATTAATTACCGATGTTGTACTTTTGTCATTTTTTTATAATATATTAATATTATTTTCATTTTTTTTGCGTTGTTAATGTATACAATGAGTTAAATTCATTATCATTAAGTTATATATTAATATTATTTTCAATATTTTGTACGTTATTATTGTAAACAATAATTTAAAATTATTACAAGGAAGAACTTATCTAAGTATATGCTGAGAAAATAAAGTAATTTTCTTCAACCATATTACTTGAAAGTTAGTAATTAATAAATTGCAAATGACCTACACAACATAATAAATGACATATTAATTATAGTAGGTGAAAAATAAATGGATTGTGTAGTGTTTTTTTTATATTACTATTAGTGTATATTTAATTTATGGGGATGTTGATAAGATAATACTCTTCTCGTTTAATATTAGTTAATTATTTTAGTAAAGTTAGTTTTTCATCTTTTTAAATTAAAAAATAGTAATTGATTTTTCCTTGTATTACCTTTTTTATTTTTTATTTTTTTTAATTATTCATATTTATTTGTGAAAGTTTGAAGAAGTGTTTCTAAAGATTTATAAATAAAATTGTATTATTAATTATAATTTTTGTAATGTCGTGTGAAAAGGGGAAATAATATGATGGAGGAAGTAGTAATAGCAAATGCATGAAATTAATTAGACATATAAGCAACAAAGCCTTTATGTGGCTCATTACACCACTCGTGATTTATTAATTACATTTTGTATTAATGTAAATCTACTCTCTTTAAGACTAACTTTGACCAAAATATCCACTCATGCATGCAACTCATGTGAATCTTAATGACATTAACACCCTATAATTAAACTATACTTTTAAACAAGAGTATCTTTTTTTCTATTTTGTATCAATTAATTTGTCTTATTTTAATTTACCATAAAATTTAAAAAATTAAAGAAAAGAATACTATTTTCCCTTAATTTTTATACTCTTAAATTAAAATATGTGACTTGATTTAAATAGACTGATGATTCGTTGTATATGAATTTGATTAGTCCTCGGCTAAATAAAAAAGCATGTGAAAAAAATAAAATTATTCGAATATACCGCGAAAAGCAAATCAACTTTTCAATGTAATTAGTATAAGAAAACAAACCCATCATTTCATATATAGGGGAACTAATTTTTCTTTGTTTCATTAATTTTCGAGATGTGATTTTTTTATTATTGAGGCTTAAAAATATAAGCAAAAACAAGAGAAAATAAATTGGTGTGCATTTTATTTATTTAATAAAATAATAAACTTAAGTCCAGTACTACAAATAGTAAATTGCCAAAAGATTTAATAAAATTAATGAGTTTCATTTAATGTTTATTCTGTGCTGTTTGGAGTTCTATTTTCTTTATTATTTCGTTGAAAAAAGAACGGCAAACTTGCCCTGAAATAGCAAAGTACAAAATAAAAAGAATTTTGGTAAGCTCAACTAACCAAGTTTATATTTTTTACTTTTTAAAAATATATACTATATTTCTCAAATTATGAGTTAAAAACTAATTAATTTTTTTTTTCCTTTTAAAGGCCAAATTGCCTTGAACAATAATTTGTCGGAAATTTCTTATTTAGCAATAACAAATTGATTAAAGGTAATTGATTTTAATCAGAGTGATAGACACGGTATAATTAGGTGTTTAGCTGAAAATGGATTACATGGTTAGTGGGTTAATTTCTTCAAACTTCAGACTTTCTATTATCTGCACTAAATCATCACCCCTTTTTATACTTTATTGTAACAAAAAATAAAAATAAATAATGACATTATTATACTAAAATTTTTGTATTTCTGATCTGTTAAAAGAGTTTTATACAATCAAGTTGCTTAACAAACAATTATAAGCAAATAGAACCAAAATAAGTAAATATATATTATTACTAGTATATATAAGCAAATAGAATGAGTAATGTAATAATGGTACTTTCAACTTTGTCCCAGTTTCTATAATTTATACTCCTCTCCATTTTATACTATATTAATTTTATTCTTTTAATATTTATAACTGAGAAAAAAAAGGAGAAACTATAAAAATAAACAACTAGTTATATTTTAATTTTTTTTAAACAATAACTATTTTTTTGACCATCTATTCTTAATAAAATACACTCTTCTTTTCAGTCGGTTAAAAAAAACAAAAACACATGTAAAAATATTTAACGGAACAGTAACAATATTTTATCCTTGTTACTAATAACTTGTTATACCAATAGTCCACATGAAATATTACTTTTTAAAAAAATGCAATTTTAAATATTATAATAAATAATTAAATTGTATTATACTATGAGAGTAAAAATGAAAAGAAAATAGTGAAAAAAAGATAATGATGTGGCTGTGGAATATCAAAAGGACAACTGCATATTATTCAGAGTCCATCCATCAGTTTCTTCTTTCAAACACGCAATCTCAGACAATTGTATACCTAATTATAAAGTCACTTCGTAAAACTAATCCTCATTTTATTTTATTTTATTTTTGTTTGTGTTATATTATATTTGAAAAAATAATTTTTTATTTTTACATAGTAATAAGATTCACGCACACATTATTATAAATGAAATTATTATACGAAAGTTAATGATATTGAAATAGATGGTAACGTTTTAACACTATAGCTAGAAAAGAAGTTATTATCTAGTCTAGCTCTAGATATATACATAAATAAGAGTAAATGAAATAAAGAAGTTGCAAATGCGTGCATTATATATATTCTTTGTGTCCTAAAGACTAAGGATGAGGGACATAAGTAATTGTTTTTTTACCTGTTACCTGAAATTTTTATTTTTTTTTAATAACTCGAACTTATAATTTTAGAATTAAAAATAAACGTACTTGCTATTTGAACGAGCTACTCTTGACAAGTAAAGTTTTAATATGAAGTTAACATGTCAATTTTATGCATAATTCTTTAGTTTAATTACATGATAAATATTCCTCGATCCAAAAACTGGTCTAAACACTATAATGTTAAAAAAAAGAAAACGTTAGCTTAAAAACTTGTAATTTCAAATAATAAAAACTTATTATAACCATCTGACTGTAAATTTCAATAACAAAAAACTTGTAAATACTAGAATATTCTATGCAAACATTTTTTAACATGCTCAAAAATAAATTAATAATTTATAAAATTCTGGATCCACAAAAGACTTATAAAATATTCTTCATTATCCTTTCTTTATTCCAAAATCCACCACTCTGTTTAAAGACTCTTTAATTTTTTTGTCTCTCACTTTTCTCGTCCATTCAAATGCTAATATAATATGATTCCATCTCTTTTTCTTCTTTTTTTTTGTAATTATTTTATCCTATGAATTAGTCAACTCATAAAATAAAATAAATACATATTTTTTTTTAAAGTTCTTCATAAACTAGAACCATTAGTACTACTGTTTGCTGACAGATGAAATGTAATAATTATTTTTTTTTCAAATATTAATTATAATTATATTTATTTGTAAAAATATATTACTATTTCTGGTATTTCATCACTGATACCAAAAAAAGGATTTGTTCAACATTCCAAATATATTTAGTGGTTTGTATATATTGAGTAGAAAAGGAGGTTGGGTTAATTATTATAGTACTGTAATTTAGCAGGGCCACATGAAATAATAAATGGGGTTGATAGAATACATAAACAGTACACACACAGAGAAATTTGATCACAATTTTCAAGATTTCTGATAAAAAAAAAATTGTCCATCTATCTCAATCACTGCCAGCCCCTAATTATCTGTGTATTTATTTGATCTCACAATTTCCTTGTGTTTTTATAATTATATCATTTATTACACTCATCTTATTACAAAATAGTAGCAGAATCATATATCGTTCTATTTGTGCAAAAATCGATACTTATAACATATACTCTTGTGACTCAATGTACGTGTTGGATTAGTGAGCAGAAGAAAGATTAATTTGAAATATATTAGAAATTCAGCTTGATCTAAATATAATTAAATTTAGTGAAATTCCCAACTTCAAATGTTAAATTTGCCCTAGGTTGAAATTGATGAATAGCGAGTATAAAGAAAATTAAATATTGACTCAATTGTACTGAAATAACTTTGTTAAATATATAAGGATAATGCACGAGTATTCCTCAATTAATGTCCGAAATCTCAGAGACATACTTATACTATAATACTATACTAAGGTCCTATTATCTCATGAACTTATTTTATTAATAATTTTCTACTCCTTTTCAGTCTACGTGACTTTATCTTGTGGGCTCAATATTGTTTGACTTTTTTTTGTTCAAGCTAGTGTCACGTAGATCGAAAAGGGTTAGAAAATTACTTATAAAATAAGTTCAGAGGGATAATAGAATTTTATATAGTACAAATGTGTTTCTGAAATTTTGGCATAGATTGAGAGGATATTTGTACATTTTTCCAAATATATATATAGAACTATGAATTTTAATTTTAAATATAATTTAATCAGTCGAAGTGTGATAAAATTTATGAAAAAAAGAAGTTTAGCTATTGATGTTACATTCTATATTTCATACATTCATATATTTATGTTAATTTTAGACGTATATGTCATATTAATATCATACGCGTGATGCACTGGTATTTTAGGGATGTAGAGCTAAATAAATGATAATCTATCTTATAAGAGTTTTATTCAAATTAAATATTTTTAGCCGTACTAAACACCCAACTTCAATATAATGTGATATTTTCATGAGAACGAGCTATTGATTTAGTCAAATCAAAATGATCATTTAATTACACAATTTTAGGTAAGGCTATAAATTTAGCAATCGATTATCACTTTTTGGATATTAAATTTTCAAAACCATGCTTTTTAATTGAGTATAATAATAACCTTTTTACCCATAACTTATTGTTACAATACTTCTCTTCGTTCATTTTTATGTGTCACAATTTGATTTGATATATCAATTATGAAAATAATTAATTATGTAGATATTTTATCAAATTATCCCATATCAAATATATCTTGGAAAACTATTTGAAAAAAATGTATATTTAATGTTTAAGGTACAGTATGAAAACAAAAATTGTCTTTTTTATAGATCAAAAGTGACAAGTATAAAAATGAAAATATATTTTAGGAATAGAAAATAAAATTTTATCAAAAAATTTGGTCAGAATAATATTTTATCTATGTTATTTTATCTTTTAAAATATTTTTACTATTTTAGCTTTAATATCTTTTAATTAACATTAATTTATTTTAAAATAAAAAAGTATTATAATTTTTAAAATTTTATGATTAAATTTTGACTAAATTTTTGAATCATTTAACACTTTTCTTAAGAATATATGAAAGAATACTTAAAACTGATTTTTAACAATCATTAATTTCATATCAAATTCTCTCTCTTACCCCTTTTTTTACTAAGAAAGGAAATACATTGCATGCTTTCTCTTGTTTTTAAAAGATTGTTTGACCAAAATTATAATATAAATAATTGCAATTGTAAGAGGCATCATATTGATATGGAGTACATTAGATCGCTCTCTGCCTGCTTAACCAGGCTTATAATTACTCGTGCAATGTAACACTCTAACGGTCTGTTTGGCTCAGCTTAAAAGCTGGTCAAATTGATTTAAAAATTGGTTTTTGACTTATTTAACTGTTTGGCAATACTCAAAATAGCTTATTTTAAGTTTAAAAAAAAATTATTTTAAGTCAAATGTTAAAAGCTGGGGTAGGGGTGCTTCTTTTTTTTTAGCTTATAAGCTGTTTTAAATTGACCACATTTTTATGTTTTTTCTCTTAATATTTTTATACAATCTACAAATTACCCATATAACCCTAACATCTCTTTCTTCTATTTTTCCCTTTTCACGTTTGGCATAACAACTTCAACACTTTTATCCAAATGCATAACTGCTTATTTTAAAAATAAATTTCAGCACTTTCAAAAGTACTTTTTTAAAGCTGCTTTTATTAAACCCATCCAAACGGCCCTAAAACATAACTGGATATTTTGATATTAGTTAAGCTTGTTTAAATGGTCAAACAGATTAGTTCTTGTGAACTGTCAATGTAATTAATTACAATTAGTCAATTTTACATGTTAGTAAATAATAATTTATCTTTTTGCAAGTTGTCTAATCACAATTTCTATATTTTTACGACAAGCTATGTTATTTTTGACAGTGTAAAAAGAATACATATATTTAGCCGAAAGTCCTTTAAATTACCTCGCAAGCGGGGTCTCCTTAAATATTTTGGTTAAAGAATTAGTTGGCCTTAATTGCTAGTAGTAGAAAGTTTGTACTAATAATTACACCAAAAATACATTTATTTGAAAGACATAATACAGATATTAGATCTTAAACTTGACTTCAAATTTTAACTTTGACCTCCAACTTTCATGATGCACAAACAAGCACTTTAACTATCCAACTTTCAAATAAATAAACATATGAGTCCTACATGACAAAATACACGTAAAACACCATGTAGGACAAAAAATGACATGTCGAATGACACGTAGAACATGTGTGTCTATTTGTTCAACTTTATACAAGTTTAAGTGTCTTTTTATTCACATCCAAAGCTAAAGAGCATAAACAAGGGCATATTTATGTATTATGCTTATTTGAAATTTTGCACGACCAGTTCGCAAACCATCTTTACCCCCCCCCCCCCCCCAAAAAAAAGAAAAAAAAAACACACACACACAAAAAAAAAAGAAGGTAAAAATCTTTTCTTTATGATATATATATATATATATATATAAGCCCAATTGATTCATGAGTACATTACATTACATGTCAAGGAAGTTACTTGTAGGGAAAAAGAAGTAGCTTTGTTTGGGAAATACTCAAAAACATATATATGGAAATAGTGAGCCCCATATATTATTATTATTATTAATTGAGTATATATGTATGTCAATCCTTGTTTGCATAATTTCTCTTCCTCTGTGTGCTTGTAAAATGAATAGTGGGCTCAACTTTATTTACTTCCAACCACACACATATACATAGAAAATTCTACAGTTTTGAACCTTCGGATTCCTTGTGATTGAATAGTTATAATATACTCATTCGTTTCATTTTACTTCGCTTCTAGCTATATAAAAAAATAGATGCATATCATTCTGAATATCAAATTACGATAGATAATCAAGGAAATTTAATTACGTTTTCCCTATATTATTATTAGTATTAAATAATGATGTAAGTAATAGAAATTTAGAATTTTAAAATATTATCGATCTGTTATAATAATAAATGAATCAAATAATATGAAACGGAGGGAGGGGAGAAGTTGCTTTGCTTCAAGTCATAGCATAGGGGTTTTCGAAAGCTGACAGTAGTATCATTTTGCCACATTTTGCACTCATGCAATACCTGACTTTATCCAACTTCAAATATACATATGATCATTTACATTAAGAATTCAATATTTTTTTACTGTAACCATTATACAATTTTTTTTACAAATTTTTTTAATAGAAGGTAGTTTGATGCGTAAATCATTCTTAAACAATCTATCCTAATATAAGTATAACTGTCCGCTTTAATTACGAAGGAAATGTTTTTATACAAGTATTAATTAAGTTTTGAATATATTGACGTTGGAAAATATTAATTTCATTTTCAAAGAAGTGTTAATTGACCCATTCCTAGTCTTGTGACTTGTAATTGTATTGAATTCTTTATTGATAACTCAAAATTGCTATCACTCCACTTTCACTAGGAAAATTCCATAGATCGTCTGACGAGTAATATTTATAATTGACATTCTCCTTTCAATACGAGTAACTTTATACGATCAAATGTTTGTGTCTTATCATCAGACTTGATCAATATGTAAATCTATAACTAACTATTAAGAACATACAGTCAAAGTTATGTCATCGAAGGCATTAATTTTAATTAAATTTCTCAAATATCACTGAACTAATAGAAAATTTTACCAAGGAAACTTTCAACGTTAACAACAAGAGGCTAAATATTAACTTACTATACATTCTTATTTTCTTATTTTGCAAACAAAATAAATGAAATTTAACTTTTATGATGGTAAAATTAATAATTTTGTTGGGAAAATGGTTATGTAGGAGAATCATACGTCAATTCGAAGATGTAATTAAATGAGATAGGTGATTGTTCAATGATATGGACAAGACATAAACAATGTTTTTTTTTTCTTTAAATAAAAAATTGAAAAAGTGTTAGAAAACAAAAAGTAAAAAATAAAATAAAATAAAGAGTAACCGTTGAGAACATTCTTTTGGCTTTAAATATTTTTATCTACATTTTAGATTCAGAAAAAAAGGCACATGCACACACCAGACATTTATTTTATATTATATATATTCTCCTTCAAGGCAAGGCATGAGATTCAAAGTTAAAAAGACTTATCTTTTCTTTTACACCATCACATATCCATTCGTATCTTCTACTAATTCCCTACACCCAAATTGGCTCGAAAAAATAATATATCTAGTGTAGTCTCGATAAGTAAGATCAAATAAAAAAGATAGATCATATAAGCAAATTAATGTAGTCCTAGATAATAGGGTCAAGTCGCAAAAGATACACTATATACATATCGGTATAACCTCAGAAAATAGAATCATATTAGTAAGTCGACAATATATACATGCCTTACTCTTATATTTAATCCTCAACTCAAGGAAAAATAACCTAAAGCATTTTGAAACAATAGCGAAATAATACTAATTAGAGTACAAAAATAATATGAACGATAATAAGATACGTGAGAAATACTACGAATCTACGACTACTAGAATGTGGCTTGAAAAAAAAGAAAATATTATTTGATGATAAGGAGAAAAGGAATTCCTTTAGATTTACAACTTTATAAAATTTGCTCATCGAACATTCTTGATGTACACATTTTCCACTCACTATGTATTAATTATTGAGTGTATATATATATATATATATATATATATATATATATATATTAATATGTATAATGATTACCCACGTGAATTATTATTGTGGTTATTAAAAAATAAGGAATTTTCCATCAATAAGGGGAAAACAGTGTTTGGGAGTTGGATCAATTTTAAAATGATCAAGATATAATAGTTTGGCATTTTTTCTTCAACAAATCATTTATTTAATGCGTATAATATATATTATGATTATCATCTAATTTCACGGTCATCATGTCCTGTTCATTAAAGAACTTTTTATAAAAACGACTTCATATTCAAAAGAATATAATTCTAAATCAAATTTATTTATTAACATATCGTTTTAAAGAAAAATAAGTTTTATACGATCCATTGCATGATTAAATTATGTGCACACATTCTAACACGACAAGTTTTCATTATATATAGGGAATATTTGCATGCTCTAATTTGCTTTTTCTTCTTCCAATCCTTTATATATTCTCCATACAGTACATGCTACAATATATATGGCCTATGTTAAAATTATTATTTTTTTTAAAAAAAAAAGGTGAATCAAAAGTAAATATTCTGAACCAGCTTTTATAATCTGAATTTATTGAGACAACAAAAAATACTTTAAATTTGGAGATTCTAATTCTTGATGGAACCAGTAAATATCGGTCCAGCCCTACCCAAGGTGTATTCAGTATTAGACTAATTTTACCTACTGTTTTAAATTCTTATTTATTGATGAAAAAAAGGGTAACTTTCACATATAGCAAATAAAAAATTTATATTTGTTTGTTATAACAAAGTTTGCATCATTGCACTCCATAGCAAACATAGAAATTGTATAATTCGCTATACATATATTGTATAAAACGAAGTGTATAAAACAAGAAAGAGAAAGACTCTTGGACAAAGAACTGTATAAAAATGAAGTGTATAAAACGATTGTATTATTATAAGTGTATATAACGATTATATACAATTCGAATTTGTATAAAATGAGAAAGAGAGAAAGACAAAAGAGACTTGACAAGGAATATACAATTGAATCGAATTGTATAAAACGCGAAAGAGAGAAATTAGATACAATTTGAAAATTATATAAAACGAGAAAGAGAGAAAGGTAAAAGAAACTAGGCAGTGGAGTATTTTTAATATATAATTATAAGTGTATAGGACGAAAATATATGTATTTGCATGTGTATATACAATTTTCTCACGCTTTATACAAACAGGAACGCAATTTTACATTTCGCTTCTGTTTGTATAAGTGAGAAAGGCGAGGGTGGCGAGCGAGCTTTGGGAGAGTGGCGAGCGAGATTTGGGAGAGTGGAACAAAAATATATATATTTATACAATTTTATCTGCTTTATACAATTAGAAACAATTTTTATACACTTGTATTTGTATAAAAAGTGAGGAAGCGAGCGAGAGATTGGAAGAGAGTGGCGAGCGAAATATCTGGGAAAGAGGCGCCTGGCAATTTTTTTACAAACGTTTGCTATTGAGCACAATCAAATTAAATCCTAGCTACTCTATTTATTTTAGGTTATTAGTTTGCTATTATATAAAATTTTTCCAAAAAAATGCATTAAGTATATATGATTTTATAACAATTAAATTAAAAGTCATAACTTAGAAATAGAGAAATATAATAATATAAAAGAGATACGTACTTATTAGTCATGAAGAAACAGTGAGCTATGGTCTTAAATTTTCCCTATTTTGACGGATGTGGTCTCTTCATCATCATGGATTCCCACATGAACCTACTTTAACTTAGTAATATATCGTCTTTTTCAATTTATTTGTCTTATTTAACACTAACAGTATGATTTTTGTCATGCAAGAACCTATATGGTATTATTCTCTCATTTTTCAACAACTTTTATTATTTGCAATTATCCACATAAAATGCAAAGCAAGTACTATATCAATTGATATCGTGAAAAATACTCATATTAATGACAAATAAAAGTAAACGGAGACCGAATATTTATTTAGTTATTATGGTGAGTGTGGTGTGGTGGGTGGGGTTGGAGACAAAATGCATAATCAACTAAATAAAGAGTAAAAGAAATAAATTTGATTTAGAAAGCTGAAATAATACAGAGTGAGAGAATTGAGTGATCCAATAAAGTTTTTTTTTTTTTTTAAAAAAAAAATGTTAGAAACATGCCGTGTGTTTTCTTTTCTTCTCTTTTCTTAAAAGTAAGTGAATGCACGCCACAGTAAAAATTATTCTTCTTGCTTATAAACATGCTTTTTACCCACATTGGTACTGAGAAAAAACCCACCTTTTTTACCATGGACTTTTACTATTGCACTTAATGAATTATGGAGCAGTGTATCTCAATATGTTCAATTAAATTGTATTGTAGAAATATGGATCGAAAGTGTTTCAAAATACATATGAACCTGTATTTACGTACAGTTAGCACAGAAGAGTAATTCTATCATCAAGTACAATAATATTCCCAATTGGTTGACTTTAAAATCTGTCTTTTATTTGGTTTTCACGTTACACGTACTTTTATAGCATAAGATTTTGACACTTGCTCATAATTGTATTTAAATTACTCACTAAAATTACCATTATTCGTCCCCTATATATTGATCTGAGTTCTGATGGTCTTAAAGAAATTAACATACCGCATATACTTTTGAAGTAGATGATCTTCGCTGGCCCATGAGCTAATCTCAAGGCTAAAGCTAAGAGTGTATAAAAATAATGTAAAACATAATGTATTAGTAATACTTGCATCAGTAACGCTTTTATTAATCATGATGAAATTTTTTTATGCACCGTTCATTCAGTTTGGAGTTCAAAAAGTATTATGCATTATATCATTTTTCAAGAAGAATATTTCTTTACCAAAATACCCTCCACAAATATAGTGAAAAAGATGTAAAAAAAAGTTTTGAAGACAATTGTGTCTTTAATAGTGTTAATGCCCTCGTTAGATATGCACAAAAGTAGATGATATTAGTATACATTCGTCAATGCGCAACAGATTACCAATGCAAGCATTAGTTATACATATGTTATGAAAAATGAACAAACAAGGTACTAATAATACAACAAGGTGATGCAAGCATTATTTTTTTCAATACACTCTACCAAACAAACTTGGAATTTTGTTCATCAGACATGTTCAAAATCAGTGCTTGAAAAATAGAATTATTATTTGTTTCAAGGGTAAAATAGTGTGTTGTCCTGGAAAAAATGAAGTTGTCATTCTGAGGTTACTCTAGTGTCAGATTTGTTTTGTCGTGTAAGAAAACCACCACAGTTTCAGATTAGACATGGGTATCCCTGCCTGCAGACTTGTCATTTTTCACATAGTTTTCTGTTTTCATCCCCACATCATTCATTATTTTTTCAAACATCATGGGCGGGAATCCAAAATCCCAAATCTTAAATACAACAGTTAATCATCATTGAGAGACAGATTTCATACATAAGTGTTAATATGCATATTAGCATGGTGATTGGTAACTAGTTTAGTAGTCTTGATGAATTACTATTTAAGCGTGTCGTATTTCAGAATTATGATATGAATTTACACAATCATTTAATTTAATGCACTTCAGAATTGAGATTGGATTCAAAAATGTTAGTTGTAAGATCATTAAGTTTAGATCTCATAATATACCCATAAAAGGTTCAAGGTTAACACAACTCTATAGAGAGCTTAAGTTTAACATCCTATGACGACACATACACAACTATATCCAGTGTTTTTTCATATTTCAAGTTATGTCAAGATTTGATGAACATTTTCCGAAATTCATCATTGGATTTAGGATTTTCATCTTCCACAGAATCAGATTCTTTTGATTTGGGTTGATCTTTGTCAACCCAACCCAGTGGCCTGACAGTTCTGGGCATTGCAAACGTATTCTTACCTTTGAGCTGGATATTAGATGCCCGGTGATGACTAGAAGGTTGAAGCCCCCCCCCGGAACCTTCAGCAGAATTTTTGGCACCTGATTTTGAACTCTCAGTAGTTTGATCAGCATTATCACCTGCCATTTTAATCCCCTCAGCTTGTGTTAACAGTGAGACAACAGGCAAATATATGCAATGAGTAGAAATACTGACTAGATTCACCAAGATTAGTAACACATGAAGAGCATTTTTAGAGGAAAGTAAGACAACACGTAGATCATGAACGTTATTATAATAGTTCATTCTGAAGTAAGCTACATCGGTAGCTCAACACCAATAAGAGCTGCATATGGTTAATGATTGCACAAGCTGAAACATAGAAGTGGTGATAAAGAAACTTGGAACTAGATATAGAAATCACACAGCAAAAATGACCAAGGAAACCAGAGAAGAGGTGAACAAGGCAACATGAACTCCAAAATAACGGGAAAAGATTAGAAACCTCTACTTTGTATTCAAGCTCCAGCAGAGAAACCAGAAAAGTGTAAAAAAAAAAAGCCCTCATCTCCTTACCAATGGAAATAACAGAGGCAAAGGAACAGTATTTGCATCCATTAGATTTTCGCCTTGTTACACATCAGTTTCTTCAAATGTTGATACAGAATGAATAAGTATCTACGAAGTAATTGCATTGAGGTAGAGAATGGAACTAATAAGAACATGCAAATCCTGTGAAAACAACTGAAGCCAACCATACCTTGTCTCAAAGATGTACCGGGAGCAGCACTTCCTCTCTTTCTGCCCTTGGGATCTGACTTAGCAATGCTCACTCTCTTCCCAAGCAATGTGTGTTTGTTTTTTGCCACGGCTGCAGCCAGGTGTTTGTCATCTGAGAAGTCCACATAAGCCAATCCCTAAACATGTTCAACGAAGAAAACAATTATGAATCACATATAATATAGCTCAAAAATGTTCGATTCTATTATGCACAAGTCCCACAATTTTTGAGAACTTCACAAGAACTAATCCTAATAGTTGCCCAATATAGGTCGACGATCTAGTTAGAACCATTTAATTGATTCTGATGATTGTGTTTCTCAGTGGATCATGAAATTTCGAAATTGCTGGAGGTGCAAGCTCTGTGTCCAGACAAACTGTTCACACTTTTGTGCATTCCCACCCAATACAGGTGAGGGTTTCAAATGACAATTCCGAATATCTAATTTTCACAATTTATTTTATTCCTTAAATTTTTGAAACAGATACTCGAATGCACAATGTTAAGAAATTGAAAAAAAATGGTAGAGATGTAGGCAAAAATAAAAGAAAAAAAAATGGAGCCTCTCATAAAATTGGCTCCGGGAGCTGGGAAAAGAACAATTTTTTTTTTAAAGTTACCTTTTGGAAATCACCAAATTAGTGGGCGTATGGTATTAAGAACTAGAGGGTGAATCTTTATAATTATATGGCAAAAGAGAAGAGAAGGAACTTTACACTGCACTGTTGAGACTTAGAAGGTATGCCTAGAGAAAGAGAGATACCCTTGACTTGCCAGTGAACTTGTCTGTTAATATTCGTATAGCAACCACTCCCCCAACATCACTGAAGAATTTACGTAGGTCATCATGGGTTGCCTGTCTCAGTAACAAACAACCAATTAACTGAAGGTTGCTAAGATATGCAATATCATTCAGGAGGGTTTAGGCTCTAAGAAACATCAACAGACAACTACCTTGAGGTTAATGTTAGATACAAATGCAGTACACTGGTCATCATACTGTTGTGGTTTCCCTGAAGTGACATCTCTGTTCTCTTTTTTGCTTCCACTCACTGGCTTGCTAGCAGCCACATCTGGTTTTTTATCATTTACCTTGACCGGTTCTTTTGAGATGCCTTTACCATCTTCAGAAGTGATTTTAACATTTTTAGCTTTATCTTTGTGACGTTTAGCAGGAGATTGTTCTTCAATTAAATTAGATACTGGCTTCCTCTTTTCACGCACATTTTTCCTAGAAGAATTGTCTCCATCATCTGCTGACACACCGATGCTCTTAGCTTCTTGTAGTTTGAATAACTGCAGTTCTTCAAGGCGAGGAGTGACCTGAGACAATTAGAGAACGGTGAAACAGATCCATCAGAAATAACATCCGCCAATGAGATAATACTCAGAGAATAGATATTCCCATCAGAAGAGTGATGCACCCACAAAAATAGAAAAAGAGTAGCTCCACCAGAAATGCTTTTTTAAAACTAAAATGCGACTGGTGCATACCAAAGAGAAGCACAATTACATCACTGACGCAAGCTACACGAGCAACATCAGGCAGATTGCTAAATTTCTAATATTCTTATTTGATTATGGAAAGATAAGAGTTAATATAATTACTAGTCTTGAGTACCAAAAAAAAAAAAAAGAGTAGCTCCACCAGAAATGCTTTTTTTAAACTAAAATGCGACTGGTGCATACCAAAGAGAAGCACAATTACATCACTGACGCAAGCTAAGCGAACAACATCAGCCAGATTGCTAAATTTCTAATATTCTTTATTGATTATGGAAAGATAAGAGTTAACATAATTACTAGTCTTGAGTATTAGAATTCTGAAATGCATTGGGAGATTTGAAATGTTCCCCTATGGCACATCAAGGACAGCTCAAGTATCATTACATCTTACATTACAACTGAAGCACGAATTAGCACACGTATGAGCAAACCCTAGAAGCAATGAAATTAACCTGCATTACCTTTTTAACGGCAAGGTCAAAATCGTCCAGGGTACCATACTCTCTCTCGAAGCGAATCCATGAATTGCATATGTCCTGAATGATTCTGTTTTTTAGAAGAAGGGGTATCATCTAATTCAAAATAAATAGCAACTTAGGCTGCAAAGAACAATCCAGTAAAAGATAAACATAACAGATAGATGTAAGGGATAGCACAAAAGCAGCCACATAAAGCACCAAGGAGAATCAAGAACTAATCACTCTTGACACTTGTTCATTTGTAAAGCATGTTTTCACAATAAATAGCAAAATTGATGGTACTTAATTAGTTGAGAGATATTCCTCCGGTACAAGGCGCAATGCCTATCCATTAGATTAGGCCAGCATGACAAAAACCATGCTTCAAAGCACAATTACAGACTTGTGTACCTCAAATACACAGTACTGAATATTAAAAGTTTGTTTTCATGGCCCCGAAAATCGTTTCGAAATTGATTGCTCCAGAAACATAATTAATAAAATTGTAACTGAGCATTTCACCTTGCCTTGAAGGAAATCATGACTAATGCAAGGACGGATATGATATAAGCAGTTTGTTACAAGAACATACCTCTGAGCCAGTCCCGGGAAACCGTTTACTGTAGCATCTCTTAAAGAGAGATCTAGCTTCATTAATATTACCCATCTCACTTTCCATAGCTATGTACCCTTGCCACACCTCTAGCACAGATCCACTGCAAAACAAATTATATTACAACGAAGATACGAGGAAGACACTGTTGGATCATATTACAAATCATCGAGCTTAATTTAATTTGCATGCTGATGTGTTGACATAATAACAGAGCGTGTGCATGAAAACCTGATTTTAAGCAGGCGCTCCCATACACCACGGGCTGCAACTAGATCTTTCCCCAGAGTTGATTCTAAGCGGGCCCAATATCTGTACATCCGCAATAAACTTTCTGTGTTCTTCAGGTGTGGAGACAAATAGTCTGATGCACGCTGGAAGAAAAGGAGAGTACCTTTAGTTTCATTGTGGGTTATGAAAAAAAATTATTTCTTGCAAGATCAGAAAGTCTTGAAAGAATATCAAGGATAAAGAATTGAGATGGCGTGAATGGTATAAGAAGTTTCAATTGCTAATCAAGCAGCAGTTGGCCTAACATGATTACTTAGATAGAGTTCACCCAAAATTCTTAATTTCATCAGAGGACAGATGAGAACAAAATTAAATGTTGAATATTCCAGCGATAAGACAGCGCAGAAGCATGTCACTTTGACCATTTAAGTTCAATAATACTAGTTTAGAACAAATGAAAAGGCCAGATGGGAGATCTGTAATCAGGAAATCGAGAACTATTAAAATGAAGAAGTCAGAAACACAATAGTCGAGTCGAGATATAGAAGTATAGTAAGTCATTCCGACTCCAAGTATCAGAAATTGTGGAAATCCAGAGAAAGTATAGGAGACAATAGAAGAAGGATTGACAGACAAATTTTTACAAGTATTGCCGAAACTTATTCTTGGAAACAAAAAAACTGTTAATTAAGCAGTCAACTATGATAGTGGACACATGTAATTTGCAGAACTATCAAGTTGAGCCAACTCTCTATTTAGTGCAAGTTGACTAAAACCTGTCTACTTAAAGCTTACGTAGATGGGGAGTCGAGGACATACAAGCACCACGATTGAAGTTCATAACCAAGCATAATTAGTTGTTCTTGTTGTACAAAGAGCCCGTTTGACCATTCATGTTTTCACTAACCAATTTAGCCTTTTGGTATACAGCTAATATTTTACCATTATTAAGAAACTTATTTACCTTGTAAAAAAATTAAAGTACTAAACTATTCTGATTTCGGATGTTGCGTGATCCTCTGTGCAAAGCAAGAACCAACAGCGAAATAAGAAAAACCTAAAGTGAATTCCCAGGCAAGGGTAACACCAACAGGAGGTCAAAATTTTTGAGCAATGAGCAAGTATACCTGAAAAGTTTCCCGTATAATTATATAATCTAAGTTGCTGCTTTCCGCTCCAGATGTCAATAAAGACAACCTCCGCCTTAAGCCATCAACTCTTGTGAGAAATATATCAAGATACTGCAACATACATGAATAAGTTAATAATCTAATAAACTGTTCTTTTAAGTCTTAAAACACACTCAACACAGCTAATGGTTTGAACCAACTCTATAAAATCGATCCCAAAATCTCTTTAGGAATTTCCCTTGTTCTCAGCAGTGGGCATTCTCTTAACCCTATTGTGCAGGAAAGGGCAGAGGAAAAATTGACTGCTAATAACAATATAAGACATATGTTCCAACCTCTTCAAAGCTTGAAAAAGTGCACTGTAGAGACTTCTCGAAAACCTGAAACATTGATTAAGAAAATGAATAAGAATCCCGGCAGTAGCCACAAAGTACTGACATGTGCTTTTACAGACAGCATAATGGGAAGTGGAAACTAATGCACTTAATTCTTCAACTCACACAAGAAAGATATCATTGTCTACTACACTCTCATATGTTAATCCGGCAGTAGCCACAAGGTACAGACATGTTCTTTTACAGACGGCAAAATGGAAAGTGGAAAGTAATGCACATAATTCTTTTCATTGAGCTCACACAAGATAGATATCATTGTCTACTACACCCTGATATGCTCAGTTAGATCAAAATACAGTAGCACCAAAACAGAAGAGGAAAAGGAAAAGAACTGGACAGAAATAAAAAAAACAAGACAGATATACAGAAAATATAGGATACACAACAACTACTATTACATCTCAAATCCAAGCAAGTTAAGGAATATATGGGAAATGATCAGGAGTCAAATATCCAATTCTTTAACAATGAGGGATTTTGTCAGTTAGTACTTATATCAGTTAAGTAACGGACAGAGACAATCCAGGATCTCCAGCAGATAAGTAGAATGCACAAAGGAACGCCTATTCCAGCTTGTAATTCTGGTAATAGATGACTTTTATAACCAGAAGAATATTCAATGATTGAAAATGAGTGTGTAATATTTGCAACAGGAAACAGTCACTCTGGAAGAGAACCTGAAGGGCTCCATGCTATAGATGGGTAACAAGGATGGCAAATTTACTGTCAAATCTTGCTACAAGTTCTGGCAATCAGCCGAGGAAGGTGTTGGCCCAGGAAAATTATCTGGAAGATGAGCCCCCAAAGTAGCTTGTTTTGGGTGAAAGACAGCTCATGATGCCTGCTTGACACGAGATAATCCATAAAGAAGAAGAAGCAACCTCTTGGGAGATATTTTTCATGTGAAGAAACCTCAGAATCAGTCAACCATCTTCACTTACAGTGCAAACAAAGATGGCAGATTTAAGTAATGTTTTGGAACCTTTTTGGAGTTCAATTGGTGATGCCTGAAGACTTGAAGAAAATCCTCAATAGTTGGCAAGGCAAAGAATCAACTTAGGATTACAACACCCTTAGTGTATTATTTGGACAATATGGTGAAAAAAGAATCCATACATACTTTTTGAGGGAAGGAAGGAGACATCTCTTATCTTATATGAAGTCAGTCTTCTGAATTTAAGCTTACATAATAGGGGAAAAGAATCCTTCTATGATCATAATTTCAGCTTACATAATAGGGGAAAAGCAGGTCTGGAAGCACGAAGTAAGGTGCCGATAAGTTAATGTGGGCGACCATAACCGAGACTGTTTTTTGGGTACCCTGGTTAGAAAGAAATCAAATGCTTTATTGAAGAAGCTTTAAAAAAATTGATGAAGAGGAGTCAAATGTTTATAATGAATGGTGTAACTTGTTCACAAGCTCAAGTAGAAACAGTTGTGTTAGTAGTCCCACATCATTTGTGGGGTGAGCAATTGAACTCTTTATATGGTCTTCGGTTACTCCCCCTGATGAGCTAGCTTTTGAGGTTAAATTGTGCCTAAAGATAGCTATAAGATCTATTTTATAATTCAGTGTATACCAGGGCCTATCCTAATTCTTGGTTTACCCAATGCTCAGCCCAATAGTGTATTGCCCACAATCGAATTGGCAGGTGCCACATCATCTGTAGGATGGGAAATGACTCTTTAAATGATCTTTGGAGACTTGGACAATACTCACGCCATGAACAAGCTTACAGGTTTGCGCTAGGCACAAGATCCATTTTTTATCATGTTATAAGGTTTTTTGCCTCAACTGTTAATTTTATAAAAAAAAACAAAAGAACTTTTTGCCTTTTGGTCTAAGATGGTAAATGTATATGATTTGCATATGTTGGACTAATTTTCTCAGCTTTCTACAGCTAAAAAGGGACATAGCTTACCCTGCCGTGCACTGATTCAGAGCAACAATTTACCTTATCAAAAATAAGTCCACAGCCATCGAATCCAACACTCCCCTGGCCCCAAAAGGAAAAATAGGAAGTAGATGAAGCAAAATGACTGCAGAAGGTCTTGAGAAGTTCTTCAAGTGGAAACAATAGAAAAGAACAAAAACATGCATTCTATTTTGCTAGGATTAACTCACACAAGCAAGATTCCAACTTATGCTAGTGTCTCGAAACACAAATGAGTGTCCACACTTCCACTAATATGTCAATAACAAATTAGCAAATAAATGTGAAAGCACAATAACAAAACATGAATAACTCATAAGAACGGTTGTAGTCTTAGAAATCAATATCAAACAAAATGAAGACATACAGCAGATATCTCATCCTCAGAAGCACGACTGCGTTCAAGAGACAACAAGTATCGCACCCACAGTTCTCCAACCCAGGGACAGTTCCTTGATGCTCTTTTGTAAGTGTCTCGAACAAGACTGGAGGTCTGCAAAGAAATGTACGTTACTTAAAGCTGGATCAGTTTTGCTCGCATCAAGAAACGAGTAAAAAGGACTAACGTCGGAGAACAACCTTCAACGTTTTATCCATGTAGTGAGTATAATCAAGCCAGAGTTCACTAGATATAGGAAATTCAGTTATGGCACGCTCATATAAGATCTGTATCCTCGCTGGATCCCCCAATGATTGCTCAAATTTTAAGTAGTCCTGCAGGAATACACCATGCATCTGTAATTTTCACAGATAATTTGAGTCTAAAATATCTAATAATATGATTAAGTGAATAACATCACTAAACAAGCTATGCTGTACTTATAGTGGTTGAAGTTTGGGTTCATCTCACACAGGATTGCCTAATTTCAGCAGTTATCCTTGTTACTTCTTTGTATACAAAGATAAAGTCTAAGTGCATTGGCGAAAATCCAACCAGCCAAAAAGCCTGTTCATGATTTTAGACCTCAACAGCCAAAAAGCTACATAAGCAACACAATCTTACTATGGCAGTCAAATCCATCAAAGTGAACAATCAACAAACTTAAGATACTATTCCTGTAAAAAAAAAAAAGAAATATTCTTTCTTTTCCCTGTAATATGTATTCAGGAATGCAGACGGCAAACGTATATCACCTATCACATGCAACTAATTTCTTCTTTATAGAAGTACTATCCATTTGAATTTCTGTAATAAATCAAACTGTTGCACCTTACTGATTTTAAATCACTCCATTGCCTTTTAGATAAACTCCATTTTCATGTTATGCAGATCATCTCCCAGACATATCACAACCATTGTTAACTAATCAACTTTAGTCCTGTTTCAACTTGGTATAATATAGAAGAGAGTATCAGGATATGCACCCTAAAGTGTTGAAGCCTTTCTGATTCAGGTGCAACTTTATGAGATATTTGATTCTCGAGATGAGTCCTCGCATTCATCATGTCAAGGGCCTTTTGATAAGAAGAGGCAACTTGTGGCGAGAGCCCATCCAAGTTACTGGAGTCAACATCAAGATTGGCTCCATGTTCTGCTTCCCAAGCTTTGTATGTGAGGAGAGTTGAACATAGATCAGCAAGAGGAACAGACAACTGGCGATGGAATAAATTCCTAATTCGCTGGACCTGCTTCTCTCTTGACTGCGTTATAATGAAGCAAACATCAACAATCATATGTGGCAAATAGATACAGATCAAGTTACCATTGGACATTGTCTAATATGGGAACACCAATGCCATATGGCAATCTTCTTTACACAAATATAAGAACAGGCTATCAATTGAGGGAAGTTCTAGATCTCATATCTCTGATCTTCAGAACAGATATGTATAGACATCTTTGCGAAACCAAAACCTCTGACCTAAATTTCCAGTCACAGCTGAATTAACTGAAGTCACTAAATGTAGATACAAGTTTCTTGACATTAACTCGATCAAATAACTGAACTGAATGAAAGCCAGTAACATCTCATAAACAGTGATTTGTAAAAGCTATAGTAGATGAATAGCTGCGAGCTACTCAAGCACAAGATTCCTGATATAGAGTACTACCTTCCCAAGGGAAGTATATTTATGAACATTGAACAAAAACATGCCATATTATGCCTCTAAATTCTCTCATGCTTGCATTGAAACGAAGAGGGACAGGAGGTGGAAGACGTACACAACCTTAAGAAAAACAATTGCTAACAAAAGAAAGAATGGCATCTAGCTCTTTGACAGTACAACAACAGTGTCTCAGTCTCAAACTAGATAGGGCTAACTCTTAACTATATCTTTTAAAGGCTAAAGAGACATCGGTACACATAAAAGGAAAGGAAGAGAAGCGTCAAGCTCTTACATCGGCATCAGTTTCATCAATAGTGAGGAAAATAGCTTGTTCAAACTCCCTGTATAATTCCCATATCCTGCTGCCTTCAGTAACATGCAAACCAGCAGCAACAAGGGCACGCTCAAACAGATTTCTTGCCTTTGAAATTCCAGCTGCAGAAAGTGTACGGACTGATTGGTCGTGCTCTTGAACAAAACTCAAGTAGTCACACCACAATGCAACAGACTGCATCAAGCAAATAACTATCAGTACATTTCTTTTGATTCTAGCAAAAACCATTTCATGTATTCATAAAACAGTAACAGAGTTGTTATGGAAAAAGTAATTAGGACAATCCATTTTTTTCCTCTTATTGGTAACCGAGAAATCCTCGAGGGCCAGTGCCGTTTGAAACTTGGCAGATAACGGGCACAGCCCTTCACCCCTCTCCACTTAAATACCAGGCTTTTGCTAGTGGCAAAGATCCATCCCATGACGTGTGCCTAACTCACGCATTACGCACTGCGTGCAATACTGGGACAATTCATGTTATGCACAATTCATGTTATGCAGATATTGCATAAAAACCAAAGAGAAGTTTCTTTTCTAAAAGTTCTTCAGCAGATCCCTGCAGTTACTTTTTGATGTTAGTGGACTGAAAGGAACTGAAGATGTTTGGAAGAATCCCAACTCCAAATCACTCTCTTAAAGCTTGATGTTTTCTCACCATTTTTTGGGGGGAGGGGACTAAATTAATCCCTGTTATTAGTACTGAACATTTTGATGCATTATAAAGGGGCTAAGGAAGCTGTACTTTTGTAACCTCATATCTTCTTGATGTCTTTTTAACAGAACGCCTAACTTTGTCAAGAAAAAGTTGTTTGAACTATTACATCTCTGATTCCCTCCCCATAAATAATGAAGAAAATAGTTCTCCAAATAGTAAGATGGTCAAATTCTTCATGTAACCATCATACTAAGCAGCAGAACAAGAAAAGGGATTATTACAAAATCACAGAGAGGTTTCTAACAGGTTCTTCCACAGTTCTACTTTACAAGGGCTGGCTCCTTGTATCTTTTGTGTCTTTTGAAATACAAACAAATATTTGATAACTATACCCTCAAAGATTTTCCATCAAATTCATTTCAATAAAGACAAGGCAACTCTTAAATGATAAAAGAGGGCATATTCAATAACAATCTAGCTTATCTTAAAGTCACTACGCACAGGTACAAAGCAATTACATTTTGGATTTCCCAAGTGAGCCAGCTCGCATATAGCACAGACGATGTTTTCAATCTAGAACCAGAGCTTGACTCAACCCTATATCCTATTCGAGTTTAACACACTGCTTACCAGATAGTCGGACACCCCACAATCAAATAGCTTCTCAATTGTAGGGAGAGCATCAAGTCTGCGAAAAAGACATGCAAATAAAAATATAAGAGGACAGCAAAAGTGTCTTCATTTCCTGTTTCACTATACGTCACAGAGTTAAACAGGGAGAGTGTATACACTAAAATAGTTTGTCTGTTTAATTGAGAAAAGAATGAATAAATCAAGGGAATCTGTGTGCATCTCAGAAACACTCATATTACATGAATAGTGAAGAATAAACTCAATTCAGTTACGTATATATCAGCCTGTGCAAACATATCCATCATTTTAACATCTAAATTTGTTAGAGAAAAAGTCGGATTTGAGCATTACTTTAAAAATTCTCTAGTAAATGAAGATCCATATTCTGCTGTAGATTGGAAAATCATAAATCTCTCTCTAGTTCCTTATCCACTCTGCACTTTGACTTCTCCACACGTTCAGTTTCTTCAGTACAACAATAACATACCCAGTGTTGATACCATCAGCGATTTTTCTCCTTTGAACTTCAATATTAAGCAATCCAAAAATCAACAGCAATGATAAAGGAATTCAAGGTGACCGAACATACAGAAAAGAAGCAATAAGAAGCCCTCTTCATCTAGTCTGGTTATTTCATTTTTTTCTCTCACCTTATCTTGAAGGGCAGACAGGTACTTCTTTTTATCAAGTGCATACAATGAAATATTATATTTATTTTTTAAAAAAAAGAAAAAAGAAAAGCAATTGTGCACAGTGGGGGAAAGCAGGCTGGTATATAGAAATTAGGCAGATAACATGTAAGAAAAGTTACAAGTTAGACAGACAGGTCAAGCATGTTATAGGGGAAATCACCTAAGCAAACGTCATCCCGGAAATGGAGAATACAGAGTAGGACATCCACAAATCAAATTGTTAACCGGAAAAAGAAAAACATTGTTTCAAAGTAGACAATAGTGTCCACTATTTTAGCTTGGGGACAAAGCGATACCAATCACCACTTTGGATGTTGCTGACGATTTCAGTCTTGTTCTCAATAAAGTGGAAATGCGAACACAAGAAAACGCGACCACTACATAAGTATTATTTGGGAAAGGAAAATATGATATTTACAGAACAAATATGCTGTTTTTTATTTGCTCTGCTCCCTTCACTACTTAGAGATCCAACTGAGCATACAGGAGCAAGATTCCCTATAGTAGAGCAATAGAATGTAATGCATCCTGAATAAGCTTCACATAGATCTTCTTCTGTATTGTCCTTTATAGCCTTCCTATGGCCCTAAGTATACAGTCCCTCACATTTTTATCCACTATCCTATTTTTTTTTTAAATAGAACATTTATCCACTATTCTATTACGAAGAGCCTACAGACTAAAGATGCTTCCATATGGTACAAATATTTGTAGTTCATCAAACAGCCACCATTAAAAAACAGTAAAGAAAAAGCATTTAAACTAAAAATAGAAAAGTATTTTGTCGACAAAAATAAATAAATACAGTAGATAAGTGATACCCTGAATTAAGAGAGATCTCGTCTTTTGTCCACTCCTGCCACATCTCTGAACTCAAAGGAAAAATAGCACTCATGGCTTCCCTTGCTTGTCTAAGTTTCTCGATATCTCCTTGCTTCCTTGAAGCTTTTATGTACTACACAGCCACAACAAAACAAAAACAAACATATGTTACAAAAAATAAAGAAAAAAACTTCAACCGCTAATTCTTATGAATGGAGCCTACACAGCGCCCGTGCTACATAAGTTAACTACAAGAAAGTGCAATTCACCTATTGGGAAAGTATTGCATCTACATAATATACAGGGGGTAAGGTTGTACTTAAGAGATATATCTATGTTTAAGGGTAAGAATGCAGTATCTAATTTTTCCTTCAAAATATCAACTCTTTAAACATCATTGTCAATCTTGACACTCAGTCCATCCGAACTCACAAGTACTTGTATTACTACCAAACGATACAGAAACTATTTCTCGGAACACGTTTTTCTTTCCAACTTAGTGGATGAGAATAGGAAGAGAAATTACTTGAACATGAGTGTCGTAATTGGAAGGATTATTTAAGAGCTCAGTTTCAAGAGCTTGAATTTGTGTATTCTGCTGTGCATCATCTTCTGAATCGGAGTCGGAGTCGGACTGAGAATCGGAATCTGAATCTTTAGCGGATTTGTCGGCGTCGAGCATATCTTGGTCTTCGTTACCGGTAGGATTGTCGTCGGAAAGTTGAGGTGGATGAGGAGAGAAATCTAGGGTTTCGGTTTCCGCCATGTTTGAGTTTTTTACTATCAGCTTCTTGAATGATGATAGTGTGTTGTGGCAGAGAGCGTCAGAACTCCGGTAATATACTATAAATACTATAATGCGACGCCGTTGTAAAGATTACTGGTCTTCTTAAAGTGACAACTGTAACTATACACTCATTGAATTATTTCAAAGAGTTTATTTCCTAAATAGTACGATTATTCATGTTTTGGAAATTGCACTCAAATATTATTTTTATTTTATTAAATTAAAGTATATATATCACTCGGCTAGTATAATTTTTCTTAAAAAATAGGTATCACCTTAAATCCCCTTTTCTCTCCTAGTTAAGAGTAGCTCATCGAACTCAATTATCTATAATCATTAATTTTTTTTTTAAAAAAAAATCTCATACATGAAATTTTTTTTCCATAATTATACAAAAAATACTTACTATAATATCATTAATTTTAAATATATATATAAATATATACATATATATATATATATATATATATATTATGAATAGTTGTTAGATAAAATTGCCAATTTATTTAATAAAGTTTAGAGTATAACAGTATAGTTAAACGTTAATTAATTTTTTCTATCTTCACATTTAAATTCAATATTTTAATTTTAACAAACTATTAAAATCCTAAATTGAAATTCTTTAAAAAATTACTTTAATTTTTATCTATCCTACTCTGATCAATTAATCACATTTTCTATTTATTCGTATAATAACACTTTTATTATTATTTAATTAAATCTACAATATCTTCCAATTTTCTTACTGCTTAATTAAAGCTACAATATCTTCTTTGTGACAATTCATTAAAATATTTTTAATATAATCAACCTAAAAAAATTGAAAATAGCGAAATTCATTCGCAAAATACAAATGTAAGACGTATGTTTTATTGAGAAACGAATAAATAATAAAACACGTTTCTTTATTTTATCATCACATAATTGATAAGACAAGGAGAGATTCTTACAATAATATTATCATAATCTTCATCTGTAGCTCAGTTACAGAACGTTAATTAACCCAACCTCAACAGTAACTCTAAAACAAAACATGATTAAAACAAAAACAAATGATGATTATGATAAATAATCACATTGTTGCTTTAATATCTCCACCATTTACTTGTTCAGAAATACTAATCACTTTGCTCTGTTTCTTCTCTTCTTCAGCCAATTTTGGTACAGTAATCTTCAACACCCCATTATCCAAATTAGCTTTAATATGTTCCAAATCAACATTCCTTGGAAGCTTAAACTGTCTCCAGAACTTTCCAGAAGTTCTCTCAACTCTATGCCATTTCTCACTTTCAATATTTTCCTCCTCTGTTTTTCTCTCTCCGCTGATTCTCAATACTCTGTTTTCTTCAACCTCAATCTTGATATCTTCCTTTTTCATCCCAGGAATGTCAAGTGAAATTATGTGTTCTTTCGATGTTTCTTTCCAATCTGAACGAGCTAATAAGGCGATTGTTTGATCAATCCCTTTAGGGATTGTAAGTGGGGTTTGTTCAAGAATCTTGAATGGGTCTTCTTGTGGGAACATTAAGTCGAATAACGGGCGTGTGTATGGCATTAAAGCTTGGGTTTTTGATGGAAGAATGGCTAGAATTGTTGTTGCTAAGACAAGAAAACTCATAACATGAGCTTTTGCTTTTGCCATCTTTTTTGATTTGATGATAATGTGAAGAGCTTAGGAATGTGAGAGTATTGTAGAGGATTTTTGAATGATACTTTTTCTTGATTAAAGGAATTGCAGAGTTGGAGTTTATATAGATGTTGAAGCAAAAGGGGAAGGAGAGTTCAAGAAGGATCCTCTGAATGTTCTACTAGTTTCTGGAGAGTTAAATTTTATGGAATGTTCAAGAAGAGTAATAAATTGTAAATATTAGTTGTCCTCTTTAAAATTAATTTTCTTTAAAAGAAAATTAAATAATAATTGATTACTGAGGTATTGGTGTGGATTCAAATTCATTTTTGCTGATTTTATACTATTTGAATTTTGTAATTTTTGATTTTGAAGAAATGTAATTTAATTTGAATTTTTTTCGTTTTGATATGAATTTTTTGGATTTAGTTAATCTATTATAATAATAATTAGAAACATAAAAAATTTAAAATCAATTCAAACTAAAATTCAATTTGATTTAGATTCGATATTTAAATCACTTAATTTTATTTTATGACGTGAAATTAGCTCCATTAATGATAAGCATCTAAAAAATAAATGACTTTATTTGTAATAGAAAATCACCCAATTATTTTCATTCGCGTACAAAAACGCTCAACTGTATCTATTTCATCTACAAAATTGTAACCAACTTAATTTAAAATTAATAATTTATCAAAAACATAGTTTAAGCTAATTGAGTGATTTTAAAAGTGAACTCACAATAGTTAAATGGCTTTTATGTTACAAATATTTCAGTAGGCAAAAAAAAGAAGAAAAAGATGGTATTTACTGTAATAAAGGTAATGTGAGAATTGATTCACTGGCTACAGCAGCTGGTTATTATAGCATATACATTCATACTCTTAACTGCTGCTAATAATGTACTGGGAAATTTCATGGATGGCTGTTGGTACTGAAAGTTTCTTTACTAGGATCTGATCTATTAGCCGCCTCGTGAGCTTCAGAGGGACTCTGTTTGTAGTCTAAACCAGCTCCATATTGCCAAGCTTCAAGTCCGCGTTTCCATTCATATCTCATCTTGGCTGGAAATGATTCTATCAATGGCCTAACATAGAATGAATAATTGTCAGGTGGTGGCTAGTTACAATGCAATTGGAAATCAAAGTGTGAACTGTCAAATATCACACAAGAAATGGAACTATGTATTACGAAAGCTTATTACCTAATGGTAGGGTCGAGGAAGGTAGAGAGAAATGTATAGTATCCCAGCATGATAAAATGTCCAAACCATTCAAGAAGCACAGGAATTCCGACCTGAAAAATCATCTGGTGTTTAGTTTTCCTCACAAAATTTACACATCTAGAAATATTAGAATTGTACAATTTTTTAGAATGAAGTAACTCGAATTGATCTTTTGGATGACAGATTACTACGTCTTTCGCAACTGTGAGGTTCAGAGGTTATGATACTCAGGCAGTAACTAGATGGAAGTTCACCACTGGCTAAGTTCTATAGTTTTTTTTTGTGAAACACAACAGTAATAGATGAAGCTATATGTGCAAATGCCCTCAAAAATTCACATTTTTAAGGATATAATATTTACAATAGAAGAAAAAGAGCAATTCCTTGCTCCTTGACGCGGGGTGCAAAATTAAGCGATAAAAAAAGGCAGCCATATATTACCTGCTTGAATATTGATGGAATAATCTGAGGTCTCGTTAACGTTATAAGACCTAGTGTTTTCACAAGAGGCCCAAACTGTATAACATCCTATATCAATTAAGATGAAAGGATATTAGTTCTAGACTAGATACAGAAACTGTAAACCACAATAAGATAGTTCACCTGAAGAAAAGGTCTCAAGACAGGATCCCCTAGTTTCTGCAAATAGATGACAACAAGAAAAGAGAAAAGAACTCAAAATCCAAATGTCAAGGCATTTGAACTCCTCATAAGATGATGATGACGTACCTTCATACTTATGAAATTGGCAGAAAGAAGTTCATTAATAAAATCTGGTGGAACGTTGGACTGTTTTTTTGCTGACATTGCCCTTTGAAATAACCAGGAAGAGCTCAAGTTCGGCTGCAGAACATAATGCATAAGTGTGGTGATTATACAAGGGCTTATGTAACAGTTGAAAACTCACCATGTAAGGATTCAACATTGACAAGCTTTTAGAGTCCAGAAAATTGCCTTCAAGTGCCTCATATATACCTTGTCCCCAAAGAAAATGACCAAAAATAATCAGTGCACCAGAAGCCATATCTTTTTCCAAGTGGGAAAATAGCTCCGCACAAGCTCATTTGCAGGTCAAAGTCGAGGAGGGGAAGGCCAGATAACAATTGAAGGATGTAATGATCAGAATTAAGCAACATTAATAGAAGTCTGCAATCTTAATTTTCTATTAGTGGGAGCCTAATATTTATGTCCATATAAAAAAATCTAACACAGTTTTAATTAATATAGCCAAATATCTATGAGAAGGTAACATATACATCATTATCTTTTCTTCTGGAAAGAAGGTTTCATGTATAGGTAAGATGTTATAGATGGAAACCAGATGAACTTTTACCAGTTGTCAATCTCCCCAGGTGCCTAGTCAAGCTCCCAAAACCACCAAAAGAAACCGGTGACTGTATGCCACTAGCATCCCCAAACTGTAGACATCCAAACTCATGTATTCTATTGATATTAACTGCAATGATTCATGGCTTTAAAGGGGTTGATGAAAAACCTGTAAAATACGATCAAACGCTGCTGGCAATGGACTGTCATCAAAATGAAAGGGACAGAATTATCAGAAATAGTAAAAAGAAAAATAAGAAGTTTTTGATAATAACTCGACTTATAATATACAAAAAGTGATGTATCAAATGCAAGGTGAACTTCAGTTATTCAATTATCCATGGAAAAAAACAATGAAGTTAGGTGGCAAGTGAAACAACAATAGCATCTTATAAATCAAGGTCTAAGCACAAACCTTAAAGTTAATGGTTACCTGTCTCTATATGTTGGGAAAATACCAAATATTATCCTCAAGATTTCCAGATCGTCGAAAGACACGCCCTATAGATTAAAATGGAAGAAATTCGAGATTGAATAGATTACTTAGGAGAAATGACAATTTTATACTACAAGATGGCAGTTGCTGTTAATAATCTAAAGCACCGGACATACAAAGTTAACCCAAACAACAAAAACAATAAGTCACTTGGCAGATGTTTTTAACTGGCTTCAGATCTTTCAGGGACCTCCAAATAAGATCAATAGTAAGGAACAAAGACAAGATACAGCTCCCAGAAGATAATAGGGAAAACAGAAGTATGCCAAACATAAGCCCCAAATAGCATACTCCAAAGGTTACCTGATACTTTGGCATCAGATCCCAGTAATCTTCTAGTAACTCTTCCAGCTGTGGAGATCCGGGTTGAGGATCAACATAAGTGAACATATAAGTGGTTCGGTCTATGGGACCCGAGCCAGCAGGAAATGCCTGAAGATCATGGGAATGTTGTTATTGGCTAAGCACAAAAGTTTTCCAGACTATGATGTGCATGATTATCTTAAAGCATCTTAGCCATTCAATTCATGCTTTCCAAGAAGTCGTTTTACCTCCCAGAAATATTGGACTAGTGACTGGCCAACTTCCTTTGCGGTAGCACTGCTAAATATGACATCACTTGTAGAGTTCTCCTTAAAACCACGGCAGCAAGTCCCAACCACAAGGCACATACCATCTGGTTTCCTTCCACATCTAATCTAAAGCAATTTTCAATCATAAGTCAGTTTAAGATATTAGGAAATGAACTAATAAAATAATCCAAAGAGGAATTTAAGTTAGTGAAATAGAGAAGACTTAAATCAAAAGTGTTGAGTAAAGATTACGAGGTCCAAGTAATCCTTGAATGCATGATATTAATGGGGGAATCAAGTGATGTAATAAAAGAGATCTTTTATTTACTATCATCCAACCCAACTATCGTTGTGATGTAACATAACCAGCCCTTAAATGGGACCTACCTCTCCTGACCTTTACATTGCATGATACCAAGATCATTTTTTCACCGAAAGAAACAGTTAATAGTTGTATGCTTTAAGAAAAGATTCTGCACCTGCTTTACAATAGGAGAAAAATTCCCCATTGCATCAATGATAAGACGCGAGAATAAAGTCTTCCCCTCCTTTAGTTGCAAGACCTGTAAAAAGAAAAATACAAGCAATATCTGGATGAACTTTACTCATCTACTATGAATTCAATTATAGCAAAAAGATAAATTGACAGTATTCTTTTGATGGTAAGCAAAATCCTTTTCAGTGAAAGAAACCCAAATATCATCCCACCCCTCAGATCATCTTTATAACCTTTTGTGACTTTAGTACTATTTCCAAGTTTTTCTCTACGAAGATCATTTTGTGATTTTGTTATTTGAAATATTGTGTAATTGTGTTTAGGATTTCAGTCCTTTTAACCTCATTCTGGTCATTGTTAGGTTGGCCAAATTGAATAAAGGTCATTTGAGGTTAAGCATAACGTCAATCAAAGGAAAAGCCAGTGCCCAAATTAGAAATCAAATAAAGAAATTCATTGTTTTCTAGCCTAACCTAGGATGCTGCCTAAGTGATAAAGTGCATCCTTAAATAGCCACATTTACGAGTAAGTAAGCATACTGCTGCATCCTGATAGACGGATATGTTAGAGACGCTGTAACCTTCAAATGTGACACCTCCAAGGGAATCAAAACGGTCTTTCACAATCTCCACAAGCTTTACTGGCCTGAGAACAGATAGTATAAAAGAACATTAAGAATTTGAGCTGGGTTTCACAATAACAAGGAAATTATAAGCAATAAATAAGTTCTTGAACCACGTTCTTTTAAAAAGTTAAAAAAAAAAATATATGTTAGTGAAATACCATCTAAACTATAATTATTTAGAACTTGAATAATGTTCAGATGCAGCATAGAAGTACTTCACTTCATTGATACTTGAACATAACTGACTTTTCCAACTTCTAGTTACCAAGTTTTCCATAACATGGAGAACATGGAAAACAACAATAATAGTGATTACTATTCTGCAAGCCCAAGCTAATTGGGGTCGGTTATATAAATCATTACCATCCATTTTCTTCCAATTAGACCCTAATATGGGAAGTGAGGTGGGAAAACTAACAAGTCAGGACCACTGCCTACATATCTTTAGAAAAAATGATATATCTGTGGTTTTTCCACCATTTAGGTTCAAAAAATTATGCTAATTAAACCTAATTGGTTGCTTTCATCAGTATGATACTGTCAGGTTCTTGTGTGTATGGCTTCCTTTTTCGCTTCTTAATTAGCAGTTTGTTCTAACCCTGCTTCTGCTCAGTGAAAGAATAGTATTTATTACGTCTTTCAAGAGGATTGGATAGTTGGATATTGAAGGATGCACCCGGATGACAACAATATAGCTGCATAACTCATTGAGTTTCCAGACAGAAAAAAGAAGAAGAGGGATTTTGACGTTCTTTTAGTAGCAAACACAAAAAACTTAAAAGTCATGAACTTTGGCTGCACCCAGATTCCAGAGGAAACAAGGTATGGAAAACAGACTTACGAAACACCAAGATTGAGAATGCCCTGGACCCAAATGTCTCCCTTCCCTTCAAATCCACATCTATTCTGCAAAGTGACTCAGAAATCAAAAGAGAAAAAGTAACGATGCGTTAGAAAACAGTAGAGAACCCTTAGCAGGAGGCAGATCCCAGAAGTCATTTCAAAATTATACACTTGAGCAACAGTATCAGTGAAATGTTTAACTTTGGCTCTTTTGCTCAATATATCCTCACCCAAGTCCATTCGCCAAAAGAAAGAACATTTGTTCTCTATCGGTCTTCCAAACAAGAAGTGATAGGTATACACTGGATAGGAGAAGTCATTATTACCAGAATTCAGGTTACTTTATGCCCCAGACTTAGTGTTATTTTAAAACAATATCAAGGTCCACAGTTATTCACAAAGCAAGCAGTTCAAATACCTATTAAATGATCTTGTTATTTGTAAAGAGTAAAGACTAAATAAGGCTACCATTGCTTTCAGGATCAGGACAATGATAAAAGACTCTTCATTGGCATATAGAACAAATTCTAGGATAAAGAACATACAGGATTGAAACTGGCTGCAGTAGCCTCTTCAATGTCATCTTCAGTTAAAACGCCAACTTCAACAAGTTCCAGTAACTCTTTCCTTGATATGTTCCACTCTTGCTCCCTCTGTTCATCAATTTCCCAGAAGTCAAGCATTATTGGACTCCTAAGCAGATGATTAGTTCTGAATAGCAAAACTGAATCCCACTAAGGCAGGGGAGATTAATACAATACCCCTTTTAAAACATTCCTTTCCACAACTCCAACTCGAAGACCTTTGGAACTTAATGCTGTGGCAATGAAGATTCCCAAAGTACCTCCACAAACGATGACATCAAACATTTCCTCCGAATTTCCAACATGCTCAGAATCTTTGTATGATCCGGGGACAGAGAAAACAACTTTCTGGGGCTCTTCAACAACTACAAATAAGAAATTAAAGACAAATAGACTATGGAACAAGTATATCTCTTTAAACATCAATTCCTGGTGCACGAATACACTATCAACAAATAGACTATGGAACAAGTAGAGTTATAACAGCCCAAGTAACGGACACAAATGTAATCCTTCTGTTTAAAATTATTTCTCTTACTTTCCTTTTCAATCCATTTAAAAAAGAAGGTTCATTTCCTTTTGGTACATTCTAAATATATTTCGTTTAAGATCACAATATTCAAAAATATTCTCTACTTTCTTACACATCATGTTAAAGTCAAAACCAAGCAAATAAATGGAAAGGGAGTAAGTATCTGTTTTGATAAATATTTAGTATATACCTGCTGAAGCAGAGCAAATTTTAGACAACAACTGGTCCAATCTTTTCAATGCAGTATATGAGTATGCACCACCAGCGCCACCAACCTCCCCACTTACTGCAATTCCCTCCATTATCCTCTGCAACAAGATTCAATCTTCAAATTTTTATTTTTTTAAAAAAATCAAGAATCAAGAATGGGGCAGAGAGTGTACCTGTGTTCTTGTAGGAGTGGCTTGTGCTTGAAAAGAAACTCTTTTTCTATTCCCGAAAGGTCTAATTGCAGAAGGGTACTGAAAGACTCCATTTCTCACAGTTGTTTGCAGCTGAAGCTGAAGCGCCATTGTGATAATAATTCAAGAATCAAAAAAACAAAGATTCTTTCCGTCAGGTTTTCATGTTTTAGAGTAGTGAAGTGAACCAACAACTTCTCTAAAAGAATTTAGTGGAAATAAGATGAGAACAAGCGTTAGACACGTTAGACTAGTAATCTTGTCCATCCACTGCATGCTACAACAAATCTCAAACGATTCTTTCCGTCAAGTATTTTTTGTGCACTTTTTAGGTTATTTTTTGGGGGTTAAATAACCAGTCATGTACCATTCGAGTTTAACTGAACTCGTAATTTTTAATATAGAGCATATATCTATGAAGAAAAAATTACTAAAATTTTAGAATAATAATGAAATCCATAAAATATAAATTTTAAATCCGCTAATAGTTACAGAATTGCAGTTGAAATCAGAGCAATTATTGTAGTTTACCCTTCCAAAATCGATCTTTTATTTGTTGTTAATATTTGAGTCGTTAATATGGGCTACGCATGTTGGACCGACTTGGCCTAATACGGGATTTGATAGAGTTGGCTAAGATTTTTGAAACTCGTTTAAGAAAAAAAAATTTTAGCTCGGCCTGAATAACTCTGCTTATTTGTAGGGCTTGAGAGATATCCGTAGGATCGGTCCATAATCCAATAAAAATTAATTAAAAAATATAATATAATATTAAAATTTAAAAATAGAGAGAGTCCAAGTTATATCATATCAAGAAATAATATATTATCAAGTTATAGCATATCAAGAAATAATATATTATTCTCATTAATTTTTTAAAATAATAATTAACTTATTTAAATAATTCAATTACCTTATTTAAACCAAAGTAGTTAATTAAATTTATTATTTTAAGTTACCTTTTTTAAACAAATTCTTAATTAATGTAATTTAAATTAAATGTTATATAGTTACCTTTTTTTAAGATAACCACAAAATAATAGGAATTTTATCTCTAAAACAGTTACATTTTTATTTTTAAAAATGTAAAACTTTATCTAAAAAAAAATTATATTCTCCAAAAAAATTTTCTTCCCCAACTCTTTTTCAAAATCATTACCTCTCCACGCCTATCAAAATTTTTCACCATAATTCGCACGCCTAATTTATTTTCACCAAATTTTCTCTGAAAATCATTCCTCTCTTAACAGTCTTCTTCAAGAATTCTCAAATATTTGCATTCAAATCTTCATTTTTAGCACTCAAATCTTCAACTCTTGGGATAAACAAACCGTACAATGTTGAAAAGAGGCAACGAAACCCCGAGAAAAAGTAGAAGATTGAATGAAGAAGCAAACTCAGACGATTTTCATGTTCTATCTTTCAAAATTTTATCACAAACACAATCTCAACCTTCATATGTTAAAGTTAAATCTAGATCAGGGAAATCAACGATAGAAAAAAAAACATCCAAAGGAAAACGAGAAGAAGAGAAAAGGGAAAGAAAAGAAAAATGTAGATGAATCTGAGAAAAGGATGAAAGAAAGAGAAAATAAGAAGAAAGGAAAAGAAATCGAGGAATCATCAGATTCTGAATCTGATTTTGTGGAAGAGTTGATAAAATCAAAATTCAAAAAACCAAGAGCATCTGAAGTCGATACTTCACATTTACAAGAAGAAGAAGAAACAGTTAAACCCAAAAAAAGTTCAAAGGTTAGTAAAAGTTAATTTTTTAAAATTTTTTTATGTTCTGTTATTTTTATTTTCAGTTATTCGGGTATAAAATAGTTAAAATATAAATTTTGTGTAAATAAATAATGTATGAATTGTGTATGATTCATTGTATGAAATTACATATCTCTTCATATTACAATATCAATTGCTGAAACATGTATTTTTTTATGTATGATTCACTGTATGAATTGTGTATGATTCACTGTATGAATTGTGTATGATTCACTGTATGAATTTTATATGATTCACTGTATGATTCACGGTGTATATAAAATGTGTATGAAATGTGTATGAAGTGTGTATAATTTTTTTTGTATCAAGTTTTTTGATACTGTTGAATAGTAATATCCATAATTAGTTATACTTTATGTTTTGATTTGTATATTTTGGTGTTGAATATATTGTGTATGAAAGAATGTTATAAGTTTGTTTGAAATGTGTATGATTATATTGTATTATGTTTTGTATACTATGTGTATGAATTATGTATTTTTCAATATTATTTTGTAAGTTTGTTTGAGTTGTGTATGATTCACTGTATTAGTTTTGTATTACATGTGTATGAATATGTGTATGATTAATGTATTTAATTTTTACAATTTTTTAGGAGAAGAAGACACAAACACATTTGTCTTCATGTATTAACATGAATGTGTTTTGCGGATTTGTTGATCTTTTTAGGTCAAGATAAGTTTCAACAATTCCTAGATGAAACACCTTTTGGATTTTTTTATAATTCGCATCACATTAAAATTCAATGTCAATTGTTGAGACACTTATTTATAATGGGAAATGAAAATGTTAGGGATGATTTTGGCATTATGGAAAATCAAAGAATGATGAAGGTGCAATCAGTGAAAGTGAAGTTACAGGAACAATTGCTAGTAAGAAGGGTGGACCTCGAACTCATAAAGAACAAGTTATGGACACCACCAATTATCCTACTCCAAAATTCCGTATCAGGAAGTAGAAATCTTCATGGCACAATGTACATTTATTTGAATGACTTGTTTTTTTTTTTTTTAACTTATGAACAATTTATGTATTTTTCCAGTTTTTTTATTATGACTACTCTGATGGTTTTATATAAATTACTACTGATTATTACTAAATGTGTCTCACTTTAACATATATGAACACTGTACGAATCATGTATGAAAATCATATGAATTATGAATGTCATATTAAAATTTGATATATAGTACATAGTAATGTTAAAATTATTCCATAAATTTGTTTTGCATGAATACTATACACTTTCAAATACAAACAGAAAGGGATATTAATTATATTACTGGGATATTAATTTAACATATGCAATATAACATGGGGAAAAAAATACGACACATTAATAAAATATTAAAAAAACTAACCTGATAAATTCCATTTGCCACCATGTTTAATTAAAATTGACACAATTTTCTCCATCAAGTCAAATCTAAACTTTTTCAACCTTCAATTTTAATTGTTTTTCCCAAAAAAAAAACGATAAAATATGATAGAATTCGAATATATGAATATAATTCAATTTCTGGAAAAAAAAAAAGATACACGTTTATGGGAAGAAAGATAACAGAATACAATTTTTTAAGGATAAAAAATCAAAAATAATTATCATTAAAAACGGATTGAGATAATTAAGGTGCAAATCTATAATTAATATATTTTAAAATCCCTTAAAAGGTGCACATTTTGTTATCAGTTAATAACAGTAACTACATTCAAGGAAATTATCCAATTTTAATTATTCATTTTTTAATTTTATTTTTCGTCCTATTTAGAAAAAATATTTACAATATTTTAATTTAAAGAAATGCTATAAGTTGATATATTAAATGTTATAGAATGAAAATCAAACTCTTATGCCATAACTTGAGAATATGACTACATAATATGCTATATACCTAATTTACACTTAATATTTCTATTTAGATATTTCTACTTTTACTTGAAAAAAAAACTTTATAAAGATAATTTTATTTATGGATTTGATTAATAAGTAGTAATATTAACAATATGAAATATTGTTTTGTCGATATTTATGATAATATTTTTAAGTTATAATTTATAATTTAATTTAGTAATTATAAAAAAAAATAATTTAAAAAATGAGTTAACCCGATAAGCCTATAATAGCCCACGTACTTGTGTGTTGGGCCGACTGTTTTTTGACCTACACAAAAATGAGCTAGTCCGACCTTACCCGTAAAATGTCAAAGCCCTTTATGGATTAACCCAGCCCAGATGGGATGAGCTAGCTCATATTGACGCCTCTAGTTAATATAATATATGTGTGATGTATCTACACATCATTGGGTATTGATCGTAGTTGAACTTTTCTACTACTAAAACAAAGATTATTGGAAAGGCAATACTGGGCAATAGTGGTATTTTATAGGATTTACTACATATCCTGAGTTGGATTCTAAAACATGCTTTTCCCACGGATGCTCAGTCTCCACCAAATTGAGATTGTTAACTGTATCACTTACATATCAACATTATTGAAATTGTTAACTCAATAATCACTTTTTAGTGGTGAACGAATGTTACATAACTGAGAGTCATCGCCAAGTTTCACGGAAGGAATCAAATCGAGTATCAAAGATTTTTTGTATATAAATGCATTAAACGAAAGATGTGTTGTTGCAAAAACAGGTATTAAGGTGTTCTTGCTCACAGGAATGGGGGCTTATTTCACAACAATCAAGTTGTGAAAAAAAAAAAACAATTAGAAAGGGAAAGACATGGTAGACCAGCAGTCTTCACTTGATTGTGTTTCATTTATCAACCATATCTCTAAATTTGACAATGCAAGCTAATGCACGCTCGAAATGGCCATCTTCTAAGGCAATGGTGAAGCGACAGTAACCAGGAATTCCGGTCCATGTAGAGCTATTAATGCACAAGCCCGTGGTTTTAAGCATGGCTTCTCTAATATTTGTGTCATCAAGTTTGCCTTCCCATGAAACTGAATCTTCCCCAATTTTCACCGCCTTCCCAAGGTAGGTAGATGGCTTTGCCACCACTGAAACGCCAGAATAAGCCTCGAGCACATCCCAGCCACAACTTTCAAGGGTCTGTTACAAAAATCAACAATATGTATTAGAGAATTATAGTCAAGAATTACCAACTTGAAAAGCTATTTATAACAAATTATACATTTGAAGGCTAGCTATGACTTAAATTTTCTTTAGATGATATGGAAAACAGATGTCAGGTAAATATTTTAGAATTCAGTTGTGCGTGGTTTTAATATGCTTTGACCACCTGCTATAAGAATTCATATTCTTGAACGATTTTTAAAGTAACACCTAATCCATAATGTAGAGAGAATGATCTAAGCAATGACTCTAGTGCACTGCCTTTTAAGTCAAGATGATGACTCGATGCAGCCATAAATGTAATCATAATGACAAATGACTAAAGTTCAAATGCTGACCAGAGGATAAGTGATAATAAACATCTGATAATGTGAGTTAACCGTTATAAAAAAATAAAAAAAAAAGAGATACCTTTTTCAAGAGCTTATATCGACTAGCCAGGATATTTTCATGCTCTGAGACAGCATTGGAAAGTTCTGCTGTTCGTTCTCTTGAATCCAACAGCTTCTTTACTTGGTATTTGATAGTGCTGTGAGGTTTACTCAAACCTGGAAAACTGTGGAATGCTTCAATTAGCGCAGGCTGGTCTACAAGTAGAAATCCAAATGTGACTCCAGCAGTAAGCATCTTCAGAAACAATCCTCCAAGCAAAGAAACACAGAATGACTGATTCTGAGATCTTAGTTGAGCTAGAGTGTCCTTCAAATTCCAGCCATCCGAGCCCTTGGAGTTGAATTCCACACCAGAAAATGAAGTATCAATTATGACCCTAGCACCAAAGTTTGAGCACACAGATAATATACTCTTTATCTCCTCATTGCTGTAAAGCTGCCCAGTAGGATTGACAGTTGGTCCAGAAATAAAAATCCAAGGTCTGTCGATGGTCTTCAAAAAACTTTCAACTGTTTTCTGTGTCAATTTGAACCCATCCTCTGGGTTCGTAGGGATATAAGCTATATTTGCTTTCACAAATTTTGCAGCAGACACATAACTACCGTTTGAGCCAGCTGGGAAGCATAGAGTCCCACCTTCATGGATGCAACAAAGTACCAATTTACTAAAAAGAGCTAGAGGGCAGTCAGCATATATGAATTCCGTCTTGCTGTTCGTTGAGAAACCATAACTACTCTCAATTAGCTGTCTAATGTTGCCTGTGACATCAATTTCTGACTCTGCAATGTTCTGTCTCACAAAACTCTCAAAGATGGCTGCCTTGACAGGAGTTGGTATAGGTAAAAAACTTTGATCCACATCCATGTGAATCAGAGCATTGTCTGAATCAGTAACAGATAACTCTGCATGATTGAGTACTGAGTTGACAGAGCTAGGAAAGCCAATCATCTTGGGTGATTTCAACTTCTCGTTTTCTCTCTGAAAGAATATGTAGAAGGTAATTTTTTTACATAGTGCTCAAACATTAAACAGCTAATTTAGTAGTTCAAAAAAACCAATGCAATCAAAAAGTTAGAAAGTGCACATTTTTCAGGATTTAAATCATTGTATCGTGAATTCCTTTTATTACTACATCCATTTCGATTAATTTGTCTTATTTCCCTTTTTAATCCATTTCAAAAAGAATGTTGCTTTCCTTTTTGTGCAACTCTTTAATTTAAACTTTCCTCATTTCAAGTTTAAGACCACAAGATCAAAAGACATTTTGATACATTCTAATTTTACATATCTTTAGTTCAAGAACACAAAATTCAAAAGTCTTCTTTACTTTCTTAAAACCACGTGCCAAGTCAAAATCAAACAAGCAAATTGAAATGGAGGGAGTATTTATTAATAATAGAATTAGGATTTGATGCCCCTAATCCGCTCCCACCCACCCAAGAGAGAGAACCAAGTCCTAGAAACCCTACCAAATGGTAATTCAGCATAAACTCTACAACCTCAAACCAGCCCTATTTTGGTGCTTGTTTAGATGGAATTTGGAGTTTTAGTTGGCATAATGCAGTCCATTTCCAAAGCGAGAAATTCCATCACCACCAGAAATATCGTATTGTAGATAAAGGGGCCAAAAAAGGCCAAATTTCCAGACATTTCCTGTCTGCCCATATTGGAAACCATTATAGATAAGTAACCGATTATCTAGGACAGCCATGTATACAAATACGACCCAGAAAAACGAGCTTAACTTCGAGATACTCTAAGTTTAAAAAATAGGCCTTCTCTTCTTTCTCTATCCCTCACTTCCCTGATTTATTTGCATTTTCCGATAATCCAGGTTAGAGATGAAACCTTAAAATGCTATAATCAAAACTAAACTTATATCCAATAGATAGCAGTACACAAATCTGAGCAGCAAAGGCTGAAGAACCTTTTCCATCAATCATAAAAAAGCCAAACTACTAACCTCAGCAGGTGGACGTCGATCAGCAAGCTGAAACGATAGCAGCTCATGGAAAAGACAGCCATAATAGTATTGGCTTATAAGAGCAGTATTTCCTTGTAATAATTCCATCGTTTTGGATAATGCTTTATAGATAGTTTCGTCTTCTGATATGACGAAAGCTACCTCCAGATCAGAATATACCTGAAAAATAAAGGAGATAACAAATATGTACTTACACCAGCCAAGTAACATAGAAACAAATGACAAAACAAGACCTGAAAATTCTTTAGAAATACACTAGCATATAGTTATTGGAAAAAAACCCTACCTGATTCTTTACTAAGCCACAGACAATAGTTGCATGTGAGGGAAGAGGAGCTCCAGCAAGGTATTTCAGGACCCCATTAGATTTGGGCAGGCTGGATAGCTCAAACTGGTCAGATATGTCTAAAAACAGACGACATCCAATTTCCCTCGTGATGTCAAGTAGGTATTCAAAAGAAGAGCTAGTAACTGATTCAAACTGCGCCATCCCAGTAACGACAACTTCGGGCTTCAGCTTCTTTATCAGTTCAATCATCGAGTCAGATTGACGTGGAGCTTCAATAACAGTGATGACATCCTCCAAATTACTATCAGATTGACTTTTCTGCATGAAGGCAGGATTTCAAGATTGTTAAAAATGACCAATAAACCTACAACAAAGCTCATGAAAGCTGAATGGACATATCCTTTCAAGTACTCACTTGGTGTAGTTAAATCATTAGGAAGAACTGTGATTTTGCATCAGGTTATGAAACAAATACAATACATGATATTAATGATTCAACGGAGAGAGCAAATACCTCCATCTTCAATGAGGTCAGCCATTGCCTAGGCAGGTGATGTGACAGTTGGTCATCCACAATTGCAAGATGTGGCAAGAATAACCGCAACAGATTCTCTATCGCCACAGCCCTTGAAGGGAAGACAACGACATTCTGACATACAATCGAGACACTCATGTAAGCAGGGTCAGACCGAACCCCTCGGCAAAAAATTATATTGTATATATAAGGTAAATATTTTGAACCCCCTTAATGACAAGGAGAAACTGATAGCAAAGTGGCGAGTCCTCTGAAATTAAGCTTCATGTCGCCAGTTCGAATCCCTATGATAGCGTTATAGTTTTTCCTATTTTAGTTTCGATTCTATTTTTCACGTTTTTTTAGTCTCGGTTCTATTTTTCACGTTTTTTTAGTTTTATAAAAAAATTTACAAAAAACGTGCTAAAAGTGTGGTTTTAAACCCACACAAGAATTCAAGGTCCCATTTCTAAAGGCTTTTTTGAACCCCTGTACGAAAATCTTGGGTCCGCCACTGTGTGTTAGAATACATATAAATGTAAATATACTTATGCAAAAACCAAGCCTGAAAAGACGCTTCCACTAAAGTCCCTTAGTTCAGTTCTAGAAAGCTAAAATCTTAAATGCTTTCTTTAAGGATGTTATTGCATGACTTATCAGATAATCCTAGTTATATATCTTGCAGCAGTTGACAGAGCAAATTTTTAGTTGCATTACATTTATCATAGAACTTAGAGTTCCAGCTGATGCCTTAACGTGAGAACTACAGCGTTCAGTGCATCCTAACTTGCATTTCATACTGACCTTTGCAATTTTGTAAGACTAACTCGCGTTTATGAAACAATTGAGTAAGAAAGCTAAAAAGAGTTGCTTTTCTAGATTACTTCAGAAAAGAATACGACAATTATGGATGTACACTATAAGTCTATGACCCTTTAAGTAGAAACTATATGCTAACATTCACAAAACAAGCTCCATATCCACACAAGTAATTTTCTACAGGGCCATCTCTGGCAGCAACCCTTCTTAATCTCTTAACAATTCAGCAAAAGAATCTTGCAAATAGAAAAATAACAAAGTTAAACAATCTTACATCAGCCATAAGAGGAAAATGGTGATACGTTTTCATAAAGCCAGCAATCTGATTGCGGAACCATCTGCTTCCAGCAGGTGACTCATATGGGAAAACAGAGTTCTCCTTGAGCATGCTAGCAAGATAAGCTAGGAAAGGAATCTTCTCATCTGCTACAGCATCATCTTCAAATGATAAATCCAGAGAAGTACTGATATCGTGGAATCCGTTTTTTACGAACTCAAATATCTTTTTAACCTGTCAGATCAGCTGAATCAGTTTTACACACATTTGCAGTGTTCTGAACTATATTATCCTAAATTTCAATTACCAGATTTATACGTACTAAGCCCTTTAGAATTACCTGACTTGGCTGACGAAGTTGACAGCTGTACACGGATAAAGCATGAGAGATCCGGCCACCAGCCTTGCCATAGGCCCATGCTGTTCGAGCACAGATAGGCTGGTCTCCAACAAGCCCCATGAAAAATTCAAACCGATGCATGCTGCTTTTCTCGATTTCAACTAGAGCTGATATATCTGTATCAGCTGCCTGCATTAACCAAATGTTAAGAGGCGCAGTTTGTCACAACTGTTATCTCAATTAACTAACATTTTCCCTCACCTGAAGAATTTTAGTCTGCCAAAGCTTATTCACACGAAGACCACGGCGCTCGAATAACCGTTTGCAAACACCTTGCCCTGGACGGCCTCCCATGTTGAAAATCATAATGCCTGATGGCTTTATGACAGAAATACCTTCTTCTACTGCCCTTGCAATAAGCCCTAAGCCAAACTGATCTTCAACGAAGCCCTAGACATGATTAAAAAAATTAATATACATATTTTCAGTTCGGAAAGAAGCAAGCATTTCTATTAATAAATGACTTGTTAATTAGTTAATCATCCAACCTGAAGCGCACAATAATTGCTTAATGAATGCAGAAATTCTTCACTAGCATTTTCAGTAATCAACTTGGACATTGCATCTGGATTTGGATTAAGAATCTGTATCCAGCAGCAAAATGCACAAAGTCAGAATATGTGACCATAAACTTCCATCAAATGACAAGAACATACTTCGTATCTCTAGCTTTCTGTTAAGATTAAAGAGAGAAAATAGCAATTGTGTAGATAACTATAACATGGCATGAAAGTTGTAGCAATACCTGAGGTATGCAACCAACAATTCGTTCAAGTTCTATACGATTATCTTTGCAATAAGCTAGTAGATCAGATTCATGAAACTCTATCCTATCTAGCAGTGTTTTCTTTTCATCATCATATATTGGTTCACCATTGTCGTCCAGAGCATTCAGGTACAAATTTATCCATGAGATCTTTACTGCTCTTGGATTTATATCAAGCCCATATACCTGGAAAAAAAAGAAGATAAAACTGAATAATTTCCCTAACAAAACCTTGATTTCTTGTAGCTCAAAAATGCAATTGAATTGTAAAATTATCACACCTTTGATGGTGACCATTTCTCGGCAATGGCAATAGATATCCATCCATTTCCACATCCCAACTCAGCAACTGTTTTGTCCTGGAAAATGGAATCCGGATGTCTATTTAGTCCCTCATAAAAAGTGAAGGACCAATCCTCTGGGATAAAGATACTGGGGATGACCATCATTGTCAGTTTCTTACGTTTCTGAAAACCTACAAAAAAAAATGAAAATTAAACCGACAAGCATACTAAGAGAAGCAGTCTCTCTAAGCAACAATATATTATCTGAATCGCATTAGAACAACTAATAATAAAAGTGAGATGTTAAAACTTTTATTATGTTCTCAAGTTATGGATATGACAAGTCTTTACCCAAAGTCAACATAACTCCATTTGCACAAAAACAGAAATGTTCAACTAGCTAATTATCAAAAGAGATCTTTATGCTTTGGGTGAGTATGATATCTATAGTACGAATTTGAACTCATCCATAAATAATTGTAATTGTTTTGAAAAATTGCAGTCAGGAACAAATTATGCAACTGTATAAATAGTAATTACACCAAACAAATTTGAATATAACACCAAATACACACGTGATAACTCTGATGAAGAATCTACAGTTTTTTTTTTAATTATAAAACAAAAAGAGGAAAAGATCATTACAAAACTAACATATACTGAGAATATAACAAAAAAATGATCTAATCTACACATCCATATCTCTATATTGCAAAAGAGAATGTGAGTATAAAAAAAAAGCATAAATCAACGTTGATTATAATAAATTATAAAAGGAGAAAAAGAGAGAATACCTTCATATTGCTCAAGGACAATATCCTGAATCTGGAAATGGTAAGTTTGAAGGCATTGATCGGAGGCTTCTTTAGTAGCAAAACGTTTCTGAAGAAGCGTTAGGAAGATCCGAGCCTCTTTCCGGGTAACCGGATCCTCCAGTCGTTCAAGGAGTGATCGGAGCATACTGTAAGCAGTATCACCGGACTGCTCACACCGTTTGAGGAAGTCATCGATCGACGTACAGAGTCCATTCACCGCCATTTCTGCAAAAAATCGGAGAAATGAGTTTCGTCTGAAACTCTCGTGTGTGTGTTTTGGGGAAATGTGAAAAAGAATGGGGTAGCTGAGTGTGTCTTTCGAGGTCAAGTTTTAGATGAAACTTCCCCCGATTATATTGGAGTTTTTTGAGTGACTTATTATGGAATAAAAACCTTTTACTATTTTTTTTCTTTTCCTTTTAAGAAAAATAAAATTGAATTTGAATCAAACAGGAAAAAAATAAAAAAAAGAATTATGGGGACCTCTATGAAAATAGTATTCAATAAAGTGTATAAATTCACTACATGACGTGGCCGATCAATTTCTTTTAATAAAAAATTAAAAATTTTGATAAAAGTTGAATTGATTTTTTTATTAAAAAAATTAATGACGTGATCCAATTTTAATTGGTCACATGTCAAAAATAGTTTTACAAAATCATTATTAAAAAATAATAGCATAAATGAACTAAACTTTAACCGATGACATTAATGAATCTTTTCGAAAGTTTAATAGGCATTTTCCCTTTTAATAATATTGAATAAGTGATGTAGTGAATTTTATGTGTTATTTTGTTCTATTGTCGTTTTTTTTTCCCACTTTAATTCATTAATTTTTCTCTTTTTCTAGCAAATTGGGGTCAATCAAAAATTAAATTTTTTCTACTTTTTTTCTAATTTCACTATTTAATTATAAATAGTAATTTTATCTTGAATATCTAATATAGCCTCTTAAATAAATCAGTAACTCTTTATTAAATTTATCCTATAAATTGAAAATATGGGACACTATCATCAAGTACATCAATCATATAAACCAGCACGCCAAACTTCTATAATGGCGTTTCAAGAAGAAAAAAGTATTTATATTTAGGAAAAAAATAAAGCACATGTTTTTATTTTCTTTTGGTGGAGTATAATTTTTTACAAAAGGAAGAGATACACAGTATAATATTATGCAGCTGATGGATCTAATTATTTGTTGCTTCACACTGTCACAGTTAATGGAGACAACAAAAAAGTCTTCTTAATCAAATTAACAATAGAATACGAAAGTGGGGTATTTAAATATATAAAAAGAGAAAAAAATAATCAGTGACGTTTTACATTGAATGAATTTCACATATTCCTTATCTGCTCATATAGTTTTAGTATAAATAATTTTTTATACTGTGCTGAATATTCAACGATTTAAATAAAAATAATATATCACAACAATAATAAATGTCGATTCAATTATTTTAATCTTCTTTCACTTTTAGGACCACAAATACACGTTGATTCAGGGCCCGTTTGGATGGGCTTAATAAAAGCAGCTTTAAAAAAGTACTTTTAAAAGTGTTAAAATTTATTTTTAAAATAAGCAATTATGCGTTTGGATAAAAGTGCTGAAGTTGTTATGTCAAACGTGAAAAGGGAAAAATGGAAGAAAGAAATGTTAAGGTTATATGAGTAATTTGGAGATTGTATAAAAATATTAAGCACAAAAAGATAAAAATGTGGTCAACTTAAAACAGCTTATAAGCTAAAAAAAAACACCCCTACCCCAACTTTTAACTTTTGGCTTAAAATAAGTTTTTTTTAACTTAAAATAAGTTGTTTTGAGTATTACCAAACAGCTAAATAAGTCAAAAACCAACTTTTAAATCAGTTTAATCAGCTTTTAAGCTGAGCCAAACAGGCTCTGCTAATCATACTTCACCTACTGGCTACTTTTTAAAAGTTAGTTGTCTATATTATTTATCTTTTTTTTTAAAATCTAGTGGTAGAAGCACTATTAATCTAATGTGAGGTTTCCAATATAAAAACTAATGATATATTCATGGTTGTGTCTTGTGTGATTGATATAAATGTTGGAAACAGGGTGTAGCTATGGTTGGACACCTTTCATCAAAAAGTTATATCATATTTATAAGTAAAATAATAATTTAAATAGTTAAGTAACATATTTTGGACATTCTTGAAAAACAATAAAAATTTTCTAGCTTAATGGTTTCAATTGTTCAACTTTTACTAAATTCTTTGCAACTTGCATTGCGCAGATTCTATTCCCATTAATTGACTTTGATTTTTTTCTTTTCATTAAAAATTTAAAAATAATTCTTTCATTTAAAGTTAATAAGCAAATCCTATTATTTTCATTAAAAATTTAAATAAAATTTAAAAATAACTATTTAATTTAAAGTTAATGAGCAAATTTCATTTATTTATTCCAATAAAACTACCGAAAGTGAACATACTTTATATAAATTTCTTTTAATATAACTCATTTGATTCTAATATTTACTTTTCATTTCTTGTTGTTGGTCATGAGTGAAAATTAAAGTTAATTATTATTCAATAGCTTGATTTTAAAATTTTTAATATATTTTAATTAAAAAGATTAATCATTAATATTATTTAGTTTGATTAGAAAATTTTGAGTACACACTCTTTTTGGATACCTTCCATAAAAATTTTGTTACGTCACTGATGGAAACATATGCACAACAAAATAAAATTGTATTCCTTATCTAAATAATAACATATATGTTTATATTGAAACAAACACATACAATATATAAATTTTTTGAAAGTTAATTTGATAAACATGTTTTGAAGCGTGAATAAATATGTATATATTGAAGAAAGCCTGACTACAATTCTATGATCTTTTCTAGGCTATTTTCAAATTCACAGCGTGCTAATCTCTCTCAACATTTAGATAAACGAATATTTTATACAAAAGTTTATTCTCTGAATCAGAAGAATCTTTATTTATAAAGACCCTTTTCCAATCCAAAAAGGATAAGAAAACTCAAATCCTTTTCCTAATTATCAATAAGAAATAATGTCTCTATTCCTTATTCTAGTTAAATATGGATACAGTGCGAATTACAAAATTAATTTTAAGTCTCTTATTATAAAAATAATTTTCAAAATTTATTTAAATAATTCTTACCATAAAATTCTGCCACATTTTTAAAAAAAAATTATTTAAATTGATTAAAATAATATGTAATAATATTTATTGAATCGTAATTTGTTAATCTTCAATTGACTAGAAATCGGTAATATTACTGCCTTGGCAACAATAGTATATACTCGTCTCGTAATTTTTTTTCAACCCATAACCGCCCCCGGCCAGTGGATGTGAATTGTGATTAAACTATCGAGTTTACTTGATCAGAAGATGGAGAGTAAATGAATTATTGAGTTACATGGTATAGTTAAATTTGTTTACTATCTTACGTGTTGTCAACATGTCGATGAGATGGCGCATATGTATATTATCTTATATTTATGAAACTAGGAGCGTATATATAAGATGATATTTAAGTGAGTTGAAAATGATTTAAGGGTATTTAAATATTCACATAGTTTAAATGCTAAAATAAGTTTTTTTGTCAAGTTCAAATGAGTTTTTATGTATTTTATCTAGTAGTAACAGAGAGTATCTAAATTTCGATCTCCTTTCTTTGATACTAATTTTGTGGACATGAATATAATTGGTAACATTGTATCTTACGTTCAAGATAACACTTGCAAATTTACCTATCATCTTGATAATTAGTTTGTGTCTATCTCGATAAATCAACATATTTTATTTTATACATATCCTGCACAATTATTTATATTTATATGTGTGAGCTCGGTTAATCCTTTTTTTCTTATTCATTACTAGCTTCTAGGTGGTAAGTCCCAAAATAAATATAGTGAATTTTTTAAATAATATTAAATATTACAAAAAAAGATACTATATTTTTTTTATCAAACATATTTTAGAACAGTGAATTAAACAATTCAAATCTTCATAATAATAAACAATTTTTTTATCTCAACATCCAATGTTATGTATTGCAAACAAATGTGCAACTCTAAATTGATATCATTTTTGTGCATGTGTGTATATTTAACAACTCTTATTATAATTTACCTTCAAACCACTAATTTATTGAGATATATTGACAATCTAATTATAGAATGAAATATCACAAATAACACGTTTATTTTCATTCCATGACAATCCAAATAGAGAGAAAATTAAAAAAATCAAACTTCTTTTATAATTTGTAACACTAATCGTTCACAAAAATAAAATTATTTGCGAATCTTGGCAATTGTGTAGATATGGTATGAAACCAACCATATGTTCTAGTTTAATACAATTATTTTTGCAATAAGTTAGTAGATCAGTCTTGTAAAATTCTATCCTATCTATTAAAACCTTTTATTTTATCATTATATATTGATTTATCGTCAATCTATTTATTTACGAGATTTTGTTTTATTCCATATTTGAATTGTCCTTTTTCAGCAAAGTGTTCACTTCTTTTTCGCCAGGTTTCATTCGAGTTGTTGGGAATTGGATGATGAAAAAACCAGCAAGCTACGGCTTCAAAGCTTACATTATTTAGAAAAGGGATAATACCCAATTACCCCTAGCCTATACCCAAAATCCCTACGACACATCTTATCTTTGCCCTTGCGTGCCTACGTGACAAAAATAATCTGCAAGATCGATTTGTTTGTTGAACACGCGTCGGGACCCACTTTTTCAGTTTTCGATAAACTGACTTTAATGAAATATACTTCTCCTCTCTCACGTCCCACCCCACTCCCTATGCCCCATAATTAATAAATCTATATGAATAAAGATAATGAGTTTTGTTTCAAATTGTTAATATTGATCTTTTATTATTTTATCATTTGGTTTAATATAATTATCAAGTTTAGAATTAATAATCGACATAAAATAAGAATTAATAATCGACATAAAAAGATGTAAAGAATATATTAAATTTTACTTTACCTTTTCAAATCAAGGAGCTTGAATGATAATGGATGGAGCTTCTACAAAAATGAAAAACCATAAACATGGGGTTATTTTTTGAAAAGAGGTAGAAGATGCTTTGAGAGAAACAATAAAATTTATTTTTGAATTTTTTTTCAAATTGCTTTGACACGTGGCTCATTTTTATTGGCCATTGTTAGCCAAAAGCTGCACTCACGCGCCCTAGATGGGTGAAATCACGATTTTTGCCACGTAGGCACGCAAGGGTAATATATTACTTAAAAAAAAAGTTGAAGGGGGTAATAGGATCTCATCAAAAATAAGGTATGTCGTAGGAATTTTGGATATAAGCTAGGGGGTAATTGAGTATTATCCCTTTAGAAAAGGAGAAAGGGCTTTTTTTATAGATGTTGAGCTTAAGGAAGGAGGCGAAGCTTGAAGAGCGAAACGAGCCGCGCTAGCCTAGCAACATTTTTCAGCAGCAAGCTGTACAGAATTATTTTATGGTACTACACACATTCTCTTAGCTTTGTGCTAGTGCACATTTTCTGAGACTCAGTGTGTCAAATTTAAATTCTCAAAATCTAATAGAATACCTAAGTAACAACTTCCAAGTTTTACATTAAATCATAAAAAAAAAATATTCTCCCCGAAAAGAAAAAGAAAATTTCGAATATGTATTTCAGCTCATATAATTTTATGATTTCAATATATTTTCTTAATCTTATTTATTTGTTGGATTCATATTTACCTGACACATATAATAATTTATTTAGCAATAATAGAGTTATTTCATTGTAAATTAGAATTACTAAAATTTTGAATGTAATTTACTAGTAATAATATTATTTACAAATTATTACAAACTACAACAGTTTGCATATGAGACTCCAAACAATCCTAATTATAGCTAAATAGAAGTCTTCAATATCCATTGCTAGCAGAATATGTCCTACATATTGACTCATCTACCTTCCTTTATTTACACTTGAAGACATGAAACCCAACTCGAAACAAATTTGTATGGAGATGATCAGTAAAAGTTTTGCCAGTATCATGGGCTTTGAAACTCAAGAAAATATGGTACGAAAATTTAGCTTGCTCCATAGCAGATTCAACTAAGCTTCATGAGATCACCAAATAATTGATTATTATTTACCATCTTTGATGAAATATGCTCGTGAAAAGCATATGAACAGTTCAAACTGAATTTTTTACTCATCATTTACATAAATTATACACAAATATATAGTGATTATTTCCTTTATTTCAAAATAATTGTTACGCTTTTTAAGAAAAAATAGTAAAACATAAATTTATATTTCTTTAATTATTTATTATAGTTAAATTATTTTTCAAAATAACTTAACATTAATTATAATAACTAGTAATTTCAATATTAGCTAAATTTTTAATTGACTTCTAATACAAAATTCAATACGTGACTCTTTAAATGTCTAAACTCTTTTTATTGTTAAAACCAATTTTTTTAACACAACACTTGGAGTTCTCTTTTCTACTTAAGTTTTGACGGTTATTTTACTTAGCATAAAAGGAATTCCAAAAATCAGACAAAATTATATATCCAAAAATTGTGGATCAAAACTCTAGCAAATAGGCAGAAGCACAAGGTTACTAAACAAACTAGATATATTCCAAAGTCCAAACTAAAAACAATAATATGCAAAGTACTAGTAATTGTAATTAAAGAGTATATGTTCTCTTTTATTTCGTCACTTTTGTTTGATACTTCTATGGACATGAATACAATTGGTAATATTGTATCTTAGGTTCATGATAACAAAGGAATTGGTCAATTTACATATCATCTTGATAATTAGTTCGGGTTTATATTGATAAGAGCAAGGGAAGTAAGACATTTGTTTTAGGACTCAAAATTTTGAGGTCCGAACTTTTTAAAAATATTTTATTTAAATTCACTTGAAAAAACATTACCAAAGAAAAACTATCTACTCATTACAAAAAATATTTTAATACAAATATTGTTGTGAATGCGAACAAATATAATTAATACAATAATAGTTGAGAACGTAGACAATAGGCTTAAATATACCATCTTAATGAATTTTGTTAACCTCTTAACCATTAAATTAAATTTTTAACTTGTATCAAAAGGTGTTAATAATATGTTAATATTTTATATATAATTTTTTAATTAAAATTTAATTTTTATATTATAATGTAATTTTTCAACAAAAAAATATCATATAATTTCCCAATAAAATGGTATTGGTGGACAACATTTAATACATCCTAAATAGAGATGTAGACTTAATAATAATTGTGATTACTTCGATATAGTTTTCATGAATGATTTCATTATTTAAAATAAACAATCATTATAATTTTATATTATATACACATATCAAAATTTATGAAATATAAATATATACTTTCAATTTAAAGTTCACTTCTTCACGTAATTTATGGGTCTCCAATTCCAATAACATTTTTAAAAAAATTCCTTTTTATTCTTCAATTTTCACTTGTCTCCCCTTTTTCTATCACAATTTATATATTATTATTAAATATAAAAAGATAATTTTAAAAAATTAAATTATTTCTTTAAAAATAACATTTATATGGGTATTACCCTATAATAATGTATTTTACATAAATATTCTCAAAATATTGAAAATGGTATAAAATCATTCTCCATCCACCTATTGGCTCCAAAATATCATTCCCACCCACCTATTGGGTCCAAAATATCCTCGTCATCTACTTTTGATTCAAAATTGACCACTTATTTAACAGTTTTATATTTAAACTATTTAAATATTTTTTAAAATACGTGGCGCTCAAGTATTTGTTATAATTTAACTTATTAGTATAATTTATAAATCAATTCACTACCCACCCATTACTAATTAAATCCCTCTAAAATAATAAACTTGTCATATTATTAATGCAAGCTACTGCCAATTGAATGTTTTTAAAAATTATAGAAGTAAATTATCATACATTCAAGTGGCTAAATAAAAATCACCGATAAACTTAAAAGTCTGATTATGTTCATCTTAATTATTCTTACGTCTCAATTATGTGATATTACTAACTTTTTTTCAAAATAATATATTAAAGGTTTTAAAACAAATCATAAATATTTATAAAATTATATTTAAAAAAAGTGCATGAATTAAATCGGGATGTATTACTTCTTTTTCTTTACCTTTAATCATGAATTTCTAATTCAATTTTGTAAGAAAGTGTCCTCCTAAATAAGCAGCTCAATCTAAATTTAATTGGAGTTTCGATTCGGAACCGAATAATTTTGGATGTCATTTTCAGGAATCTATAATTGCTTCGTGTTTTAGTAGTGTTTATGACGCTTTTGATATTATAATTGGATTATTAATTGGGTGAGGTTTAGTTAGTAATGAGTGGGTAGTGACTTAGTTTATAAATTATATTAATAAATTAAAATTATAACCAATAGTTGAACGCCAAGTATTTTAAAAAATATTTAAAGAGTTTAATTTTAAAACAATTAAAAAAGTGATCAATTTTGAACCCAAAAGTGGATGATTCCAGTTTGATCATCTCGTGGGAGGCCAAACCAAGCAGGATACAGAGCCCAGTTCAGATCTTTTGTCTGATTTCTAACCCAAATTGCTGGTCCGTCGTACAAGCCAACATTGGTGTAGGGTTCAGGACATTTGTATACAAAGCAAATGCTCAATCCGTTGATTGTTGTGTGGCTATTGAAGTTGTTTGGTAATGTGCAATAGACTTCTGCTGCATCTGTAAACCTGTAGCTGAACCAATTGGGCACACACTTTCGCCTGGCAAAAATGTTGAGAAAACACCACGGTGGTACAATATCTGAAACATAATAGTATAGTTATGTGAGAGTAATGGAGCCTGTCTAATAGATTAAAACTTGGGGCTTATGTGGGGTGGGTGTGTTTTGCGTGCACATGTGTCATTTTAGCACACATATGTATGTTTTTGTTATGAAGAAGGGCAAGTGTGGTCCAATAGTTAGATGAGAAATACATTTTCGAATCGAAATATAGTCTAAAGGTATACTTAAGTTATTACAACTAAGTTTAAGAGTGGTTTTGACTCTTTTCCATAGTCATCTATGTGATGGTAGGGTGTGTTAGGTGTGCACATGTGGCATTTAACATACACATGGATACATCCGTTAACTAAAAGGGTTGGTGTGACCTAATAGGGTTATTTTTAGTTGAAATATTGTTTAAGAGTATATTTTAAGCTATTTCGAATAGTTTAAGGATAGTTTTGTCAAAGAGTGACAAGTACATATAAAATAAGCAAGTATCTTCAAAGATTGTTCAAATTGACTCTTGATAAACGAAAATACTCACAAATTGAGACGAAGTGAATATTAGTATTAGTAACATGGATAGTACTTCCTCTGTCTTAATTTGTTGGTCTGATTTTGACCTGATATGGAATTTTTAAAGAAATAAACACTTCTAAACTTAAACTAAGTAAATATGTCAAAATATTTTGTGATTTTAAATATGTGAAGCAAAAAATTAAAATTAAAGAGTTGTTGAAAAAGAAAAGAGACAAACATATTTTAACAAACAAATTGAAACGAGAAGTGCATGAAGTACTTAATGAATGTAGAAAGGGGGTAGAAGAGACAAACCTGTGGAGGCAACTTCTTAGGTGATAATGAAAATAAACTTGTTATGTCATCTTGTACATAACCTGGATATTTTCATTTCTAAGTCTTTCAGCATCATACGCACGACCAAATACAAGAGAAACCACACTACTTTTCATTATAGTTTCCAAATTTGAAATTCCCATTTTGTTAGCTAGCACTTGAGGATCAACACTGTCCAATGGCTCTAACTTAAACACACCTTCAACTTCAACAAGATTTATACAATTAAGATGACCTTCTACTGGATGCCCTTTAGCACAAGAACCTACTTTCTCCAATACATCCATCAGCATTTACATCCGTTACATTTGATGGTACCCCTTCGAGGTACTTGATCTTTGTACAACACGCGATGTTAAGAGTTTTCAGCCTCGTAAGATTCTTGATACTATCTGGTAATTCGTCAATCGGATTTCCTCCCAAATCTAGCCATTGTAGTGAGGTCATAATGCCTAAATCAAGCATCTGGAGATAAATTGCATTTTGCAATGTTTAACACATGTAAGGACTTGGGAAAATGAATTTTAGGAGATAATAATGGGCCTCTTCCTTTCCAGGCCCAAGCCCACAAAGATGAATACCATGTTTGGGCCTCCAAATTAATCATTGAGATCCCATCAGCATAAAGTTCCTTTAGTGATGTTAATTTATCAAGCTCTGTTGGTAAATATTCAATGTTTGAGCAGCCTGAGATGTTAAGTGTCTCAAGACATTTTAACTCACAAATGCTATCTGGAAGAATCTTTAACTTGTGGCAATCTTTAAGGTTCAAGATCATGAGTTTTTGTAGACATCCAACGGTGTTATGAACATTGATTAACTTTGTACATTGTTCGAGTATCAACTTTTCAAGATTGGTAAGGCCTGAGAAATCCGGTGTTGTGATGAGTTCAGTGGAGTGGCTCAAATCCAGTATCTCTAGGTACCGGAGAAACTAATGCATCAAAACAAAGAAAATTAAGTCATTTGTTTGATAAAAGTCGTAGTATAAGTAATATACACTGGATAAGAAGCCCATTTCAAAAGATTAGGCCAATTCAAGAGGCTTATAAACTGATGCAATGGTTCAACTCGTGTTAACTTTTGACACCCAACTGAGGATGAAAGAAAATTAATTACCTTATATCCGTTCCAAAGTTGTTTCAAGCAGCTGTATCGCATATCGATAGAAACGACATTTCCCATTGGAAACTCATTTGGTATACACTCCTCTGGGAATCCACTCCAACATAGCCATCTCAATCCCTTTGGAAAGTTCTTGTAACTTCCATTCACTTTAACTTTGTTGAATTGGAGAAATTTAAGCTTGTGCATTTTCTCAAAGGCATCAGTTCTCACATGATCTTGTAAACTAAAATTCCCCACTTTTGAACTCCAAGCTGTGAAAAAACCAATTGGACTTTGTTTCAATGGTATTAAGGACCCAGAACACTTGTATTTCTTAATCATACGCATGTCAAGTACCATCCCCTGCACTCTCTCTGTTCCCTAATATAAATCACAAGAAAAATAAAATACAGTAATGAGCTACTTTTATAACGACGATGACCAAAATATTAAAAATTAGGAACATGATTAATTACTTACTGTTTTTCCTGTTAGAACATTGTAAGAATCTGTGTGATGCCAAAGCCTAGTACGTTTTCCAGGATCCACAGTTGCTTCTCTACGAACAATATCTCTTCCCATATTGATGTATTGTTATCTCATTCACAAATTCAATTGTCACTAAACTTCTATCAATTAGATTTTGTATCCCAACCAATGTGTAAAAATCACATTTATCTAATATCCTAACTACAAAATCTTTTTTCATCCCCACAAAGAAACAACAAAGATGAAGGAACAAATTCTGATCATGATCATCTTCCAATAACTCATAACTCAATCTCAATTTCTCAACAATTTCATTTGTCGGAATTTCTCTCAACTTTCCTATAGCACTTCTCCATACATCTTTTGATTTTCCAGCTATGGAAGTGTTGTAAGATTGTTATACTTACAATAACCTGTATTTATAAGGTTAATAAACAGAAACAGAAATAAGATGAAGCAAAAAAAATATAAAATACAAGAAATAATCCGAGTCCTTAAGAAATTTAATTCCCTCACTGTACCCAAGGTTATGGATTAATTTCTCCCAAGATAAAACGGATTAAACCTGTTAAAGAAATAGCAGTACCTCAAATTTCTTTAACTTCAGCGAACTTAAGAACATCAACAAGTCACACAGACTCAGTCGATCGACACTTTGATTTTTATTTGAGAGAAAAATAAATGCAGAGAAAGAAAAATTTTCAGTGTTTGAAAAATAAAAAATTGACTTCCTTTTATAGCCATTTTCAGCAAAGAACATGTCTGTTCAGTGAAATCTGTTCAGACCCAACTTTTCGGAAAAGTAACAACTTTTCGAAATGTTACCGTTACCCACAAATTTATAAGAGATAATATTAACAAAAACTGATTAAATAAATTTTGTGCAAAAAATTTATCAATCAAATCCAAAGCCGAGCGACGGCGCGAGTGACATCTTCTTATCTCTTTTAAGAAGTAATGGAAGTGTTTCCTTCTATAAGGACAATTTCCATTTCTTTTGCCGATATGGGAGAAATGACTTTTCATTTGCATTTTGCAAATGACTTTTCATTTTTCCTCCAAAGTAGTTCCCTCACTTTTCATATTGTCTCTTTTCTTTTCCCATTCACACTTACTAAAACCCAACAGGAAGAACCGATAACTTGAAGAGCTAATGGAAGTCCTCTACACCATTCAATTACTTCCTCTAAGTACTCTTTGTAATAATCTTTGCTTATTTGATTGTTTACATTACCAAATGCATGAAAATTGTAGAGCTCATTTGCTTCAATTGTGTACAAAATTCCAACTTCATGTACCTCATGGCCTAATTGAGGTCTTAATAAACTTTTGTGCCTAGTTGTTACAATTATTTTACTTCCAAATCCAAACCAATCTTTCATGTCAAATATTGCTTCAACCAAATCAGGCTCATCAACATCATCAAGAACAAGAAGAACTTTTCGATAACATAAAGCATTTCTTATCTTGATGATTCCTTCATCAACACTTGATATTTTTGCCTTTTCATTCTTTAAAAGGATAGAAAGTAGTTGCTTTTGTAAAGCTATGAGACCATTAGGGAGTTTTGATGTTTCTCTAATATTTGGTAAGAAACAACTAATTTCAAAATATCCAAAGTTTAAATTGTAAACAAATTTGGCAAGTGTTGTTTTTCCAATTCCACCAATACCACAAACTAGAAGTATTCCAATATTTGAATTGTTCGATCCATCATCTTGAACCCAAGAATTAATAGGCCTAGCTCTACGATGTATTCCGATTGAACAAGAAGCAATATATAAAGCAGGACGACTTAGTCTCGTGCTGATAACGTTAATAACCTTCTTGATGAAAGTGGATTCATGCCTGAAAAATAAAGAACACTCCTTAAGATTTTCGAGATTTTATAATCTTGAAAATAAGACAGGTTACCTGCTATTAACCCGCAAAAATTTGTTACATCGACGATACATGAATAAATATAACTTACTGATTTTCAAGGACCATTCCAGCCAAATCAGCAGCTTGGCTCAGTGCATCTTTCCATTTTTTTAACTTGTCCTCCCAATACTCTTTTTCATCTACTCTTTCACACTTGAATTTTTCTTCATGTCTGTTTAATGCTTCACCAAAACTTCCTTTGTGCTTCCTCAGATTTGAAGGATCAACATGGTAGAAAATAGGCAATATCATACATGCAAACTTCATTTTGTATTCAAGAATGGAAACAAGTTGATCCAAGCACCAACTAGGAGATGCATAATTTTGTGAGAATACAATTATACACATCTTTGAATCTTGTATTGCTTTAAACAACTCTGAATTGATTTCTGCTTCTCTTCTTGATTCATTATTATCATCACCACCTTCGAACGTGCGAAATCCGGCTTGATTTAAAGCCCTAGAGAGTTGATTTGTGAAATTTTTACCAGTGTAGGTCCAAATCAAAATTACTTTTTATATGCTCTAAACTTTAATTCTGAAACAAATCTGATTTTCAATATAAACACTGATATATATAGTTATGGGTGAATACAAATTCACGTAACAAAGTAATAACATATTAATTTACAGATATGTTAACATAGAAGAAAGTAACTAGAAGTGGATGAGATACTATAACAGAGAATGGAAATGAGAGATCACTGACAACAAAAGCTTCGACATAATTTGCATAACTGTTCTTCTAAATCTTAGTCCTTTTTAATCAATGGTCATCAGACCTAAATCTCAAATAAAAGCCTCTAATAGCCCATAGACCTTTACGGAATCAGCTTGGTTCACGAGATATTCCCTCATACAGTGGAGATTAGAGAATATTGCAAGTACAATATCACTACTAGAGTAAGAAATTAACGAGTAACGAGGGATAAAGAATGAAATATCACAAACAACAAACTTATTTTTATTCCATATAACAAACCACATACCACATAACATATATCCTAAAATTACTCTAAAATCTTCACTAGGCCCAACCTCCTTGCTCAAGGGAGTAAAACCACGACCTGTTGCACAGGATTTACAACCGTCTTCACTAATCTTCTCAAGTAAAAGTGAAACCCGATTACAATCAATGTGAGAAAAAGTTATTAATCTCACAATCAAGTAATCTACCTATTACTTGAAGAGCCTAAGCGGATACCACACCGCCCACTAAACCACCTAACTCTAGATGACTTAGAATTTGACTAAGCAACAAAACAATGTTGCCCACTAAATCAGTTAATCTTAATTGATTTAGACTTTTACAAACCAAAAAACAAATATCTAAATCCTTTATAGATTAGGAACAGATTTACAATGTAAGTACATAAACACAAAGCTCTAAATACAACAAAGATTCTTCTTTACTCTATCAGGTCCTTCTGTTGAGTTGAGCAATGTTCTTCCTTGAAGATGACCTTCTGTTCAAGCTTGTGAATTTTCAGAGAAAATCCAAATTTAATTTGCCAAGTCTTAAATTTGTGTTTGTTGGAAAGAGATAATATCATTTCCCACAAATTCGTTGAAGTCATCCCATTGGCTGAAGGCCTGTTGTTGGAAAAGCTGTGCACCTACCGCATCAGAGATGACAGCTTTTCTGACAGCTGTCTTGTCGTCTTTTTCACGTCGCTGTCTTGCAGTTACCAGGTCCCTCACAAATGCGGGAACCAGGTCCCTTGCAAACTTCTGTATGAGTTCTTGAAAAGGCTTGCTGGCTGACTTTCTTCTTAGGATAAATGAATATAATATGGTGTTTGTCATGCAAAAAGTATCAAACATAAAGAGTTATTATCCGTTGGACAAACACCCTCCTCCATTCTGATTGGTGTAGTACACTGACGCCTTACCAACCTCTGACGTGACAGCTTTACAGCTGTAACCAATTATGTATCTGATGGAGGAAACTCTGCCTGGTACCAGGTCCCTGCATTTGTGAGATACTGAAACATACAATCTCGTCCGCTCTTCTTATTGGTGTAGGATACTGCACTTTTCACCTACCACCTGACATGACAGCTTTTATGACTGTACCCATTTGTATATGGACGAGAGCACTCTGCCAGGAACCAGTTCCCCGCATTTGTGAGTATCATCAAAACACCTAGAATATAACAATATAAATTTTATTTCTTTGCATGATGCAGAACAAAATATATTAAAGACAATACAAGTAGATTTTCTTCACATGCTAATGTTTTAGAATTCAATTACTTGTCAGTCAATTCTGTTATTTGTTACTCTTTCAGTGGGCCACTAGGCGGCTTCCTAATAAAAATTAAAAAAAATAAAGGAAAAAAAAATAAAAAGACACTACCGTTCATTAATAACTGACGATTCAAAATATAATGAAGTAAATGCATCAAGAGTTAAAGTACACCAGAGGCAATATCGGTGAGTAATGACCCATATATTTATTATTTTAATTTGATATTTTAAAAAATTAATCTAATTTTGATAGATATTGTTATTTAATTTGTATTTAAATCAACACTAACGACAACAAAACTTTTTTAAAAAAAAACAAAATTTGAAAGTTTAAATCATGTAGTGAAAACATAAATTAATAACATTAATGATGGTAAAACATATAAGAATTTGTAACAATTGTATGAAACAGAAAGAAAAGAAAATTGAGCTAAATGAATGAAGAGTGTCCTCGTAAGAAAATTATTCATTTTTAATATACAAGATTCGAATTAAGATAGATCTTTTTAGTATACGAGATTCGAAAAATATTTGGAGAAAAACTATTTTACATGTTAATTTTTAAGAAAATTTCTAGATAAACTGTTATATGTGATATTACCTGAGGATTCAAATTATTAGTGGTCTAGCTGCTAGTTTAAACTTCATTAATCAGTAGATTTTGACAAATAAAGTAGCTCTCCCTCGTTTTTTTTCTCTCAAAACAATGGTACAGGGATGAAGTATCACAAACAATAAATTATTTTTATTCCATATAACAAACCACACAATACATATATCCTCATCCAATACATCACACACTAAAATGGAGAGGAAATTAAAGTACCAGTCTACATGATCCATACTTATTCAGTAATTTTGCGACACAAACAGTCAACAAAACCATATAGTACTATATTTTTTAAAATACTTAACGTTTCATTTAGTTGTTATCCCACCAGAATTGTGACTGGAGGTAATCGACAACTTTTTTATCAATTTGGAATGCTTTTGCAAGAACATCATCATTGATTGGTGGATCTGATCCAAATACTGCATTTGCAATAGTAATGACTCCTGGATTTTGGCTACTGAGTCCAGCAAATGCAACTGCATTAGTCTTTCCCACGTTAAATTGGAAATGAATTAGCCCTACTGGGAAAACAAACACATCTCCAGGATGCAAGATTTTTGTAAAGAGTTTGTTCTTCATATTTGGACCAGGGTTCGAAAGGACAAATCCAACGTAGAGCGTACCCTCGAAGAGAGTAAGAACTTCAGTTGCTCGGGGGTGAGTATGAGGTGGGTTCAGACCGTATGGTGCAAAATCAATACGAGCTAAAGAAATGCCCAAAGTGTTGAGTCCTGCCAAGTTGTTGACGTTAACCGCAGTTACAGCAGATCCAAGTTGATTTGAAGTGTTTCCAGCTAGGTTTAGCCCGGGCCTAAAGAAGTCATCAGCATTGACATCCAATGGATTCTTGCAAAATTTTCCATTCACGAAAACTGCAAAAAAAAAAAGGAACAAGTTTAATTTTAACTAGACAAAAATTAACAAAAAGACTTGATAAAAATAGTAAAGATGATTTTTTTAAAAAATTTGGTAAGTTACCAGCATTTTTGGAGTCATTAACAGCTACACAAAAATCCTGAAGAGGGCTGGGATCAGATGCATGGCTCAATGAAAATAAAACAGCCATTATGGAAATGGTTAAAACAAATGACTTGAAAGTCATTGCTACTAGAAATTTAATTATCACTACTAAATATCTTATGAAATTATATATGATCAAATGATATTTCCTTTTGTTTGATTTATGACAAACCTAATAAGAAAAAGTTTCGTATTTATAGATGATTATTAAGTTTGAATTGGTCGTCAATTTCATTTTCGAAATTAAATAAACATATTAAGCTTTTGAATTACCAAGTCATCAATATAATGGTAAATTTTTCAAAAAAATCTATTGAAGCTTCCTTCAACAACTACAAAGACCAAATCTCATTTACGTACCCATGTTGAAATTAATATTTGACGTAACATACTGAGTAGCCAAAAGGGAAAAAAATCGTAATGTGTACAATAAAATGTTAATTTTTTAATTACTCTAATATCTCCACTGATACATGTATTAAACTATTGTACAGCTGAGAATAGCTATACAGTTATATCTCTCCACAATATTTTATAGTAATAACAACAATGCTTTATTAAAAATTCATTGTTGTATTATGTTAGATTATATTTTCTTTAGTTATAATATAATATTTTCCTATAATAATCAAAAAATATTTGAATAAATAAATCTATTATAAAGTTGATTTGATTAATTGTATAGATATATATAAATCTTGGCCTCAATAATTTCTTTGCATTATCTAGAATATAATTTGACAGTAATATAAAATTTGACTGTGACGTACCAGCTTGCCAAGGAAAAAGAAAGAAGAAAAAATCGCAACCTATACTCGATGTGCACAAAGAAGTATCAGGGATTATTTAGAATTTAAAGTTGATAAATTTTTTAATAATATCAAGTTAGTAATAAATAATAATATATAATTAAAATTTATAATCAAATATTTACAGGTATTTGATGTATTTTTTAAATATAAATACAGATGAATTATATATGAGGAACTCATACACTATTATCTAAATCCTAATCTGAGAAGCATAATATTGGACCGACAAAGAAATAATATGTTGATTTAGTCCAAATCGTATGGATTTCGACATGATTAAAATTACATGAAAACTTAAAATTTCGTATTTTTGAACCACAACACCTCATATTTTACAAGCTTGTCATTGTAATTTTAAATTAAAAAGCAGTAATAATTGAGAATAATAACAATATATTTTATATTTTATATTTTATAAAGAGAGAAACATCACTCTGTAGCAAGAACAGTCATCTATGTTATATTTTTTATGATAACATTTTGTTATAGGCTTATAGAAAGTAATAAATATCTCAAAAATTGAACAAAATAATTTTGTAATTATTAAGGGCCCGTTTGGATGGGCTTAATAAAAGCAGCTTTAAAAAAGTACTTTTGAAAGTGTTGAAACTTATTTTTAAAATAAGCAGTTATGTGTTTGGATAAAAGTGCTGAAGTTGTTATGCCAAACGTGAAAAAGGAAAAATAGAAAAAAGAGATGTTAGGGTTATATGGATAATTTGAAGATTGTATAAAAATATTAAGGGAAAAAACATAAAAATGTGGTCAACTTAAAACAGCTTATAAGCTTAAAAAAAAAAGCACCCATACCCCAGCTTTTAACTTTTGGCTTAGAGCCTGTTTGGCTCAGCTTAAAAGCTAGTCAAACTGACTTAAAAGCTGGTTTTTGACTTATTTAGCTGTTTGGCAATACTCAAAACAACTTATTTTAAGTTAAAAAAAACTTATTTTAAGCCAAAAGTTAAAAGCTGGGGTAGGGGTGCTTTTTTATTTTTAGCTTATAAGTTGTTTAAGTTGACCACATTTTTATCTTTTTGTGCTTAATATTTTTATACAATCTCCAAATTACCCATATAACCCTAACATTTCTTTCTTCCATTTATCCCTTTTCACGTTTGACATAACAACTTCAGCACTTTTATCCAAACGCATAACTGCTTATTTTAAAAATAAGTTTCAGCACTTTTAAAAGTACTTTTTTAAAGCTGCTTTTATTAAGCCCATCCAAACGGGCCCTTAAAATAAGTTTTTTTTAACTTAAAATAAGCTATTTTGAGTATTGCCAAACAGTTAAATAAGTCAAAAACCAGTTTTTAAGTCAGTTTGACCAGCTTTTAAGCTGAGCCAAACAGACTCTAAATATATAGATGATATAGATATATGTATCTTAGCTTTATATGCATAACGTAATAATTTATTTTGAAATATTAATTCATGAATCATAAATAACTTATTTCCTAAGTATAATTGTAAAACAAAATATATTAAAGCAATACAAGTAGATCTTCTTCACCTGCTAATGTTTTAGTATTCAATTACTCGGTCAATACTGTATTTGTTACTTTGACTTTGGTGGGCCACGAGGCGTCTTCTAATATACACAGATCACACGTTAGTGGCAGATTATGAATTTTTTACTAAATAAAATAAAATATATAATTTGATAAAATGCACGAAAAAAGTTAAAAGGAAATGTAATATTATGATATATATATACGCAAAAGAAATTTAAGCTAAAACTATATATGTCGTCATTTTTAAATAAATATATTAGGTGTGACGAAAGATTTGGTATGAAAATAGTTTGTACCAATTAGTGATAAAGCATATTTATCGATTCAACTTATTTTAATTCATTCAATTTATTATAGAGATAGTTTCACTCTATACCACTTACCTTTCATGTGGTTTGAGGTATTACATATAACTTTTTTATTTTGATTTTTCAATAATCATTTTTAAAATTTATTTAAATAAATATAAATTAATTATAATTTGACATATTTATCCTTTTATATGATAATTTTTTTTCCTCAAACGAATTGGGTATGGAACCCTTATATTTATTTTTAATAGATATAAAGAATGGTAAAAAAATCAAAATGAGGGGAGGTATACGTATTATCTTAAAACACAGAGAATGTAAGTGTTATAAAACGAAATATGGAGAGAGGTCTCTGAAATTATCATTTTATTTATATATTCAAAATTGAGATTAATTTGTATCGATAACAAGTGACATAAAAATTATATTTAGTTTATTTTTTGAAATACTTATTTTAAAAGTATAACCTGGGTTACCCATTTAAGATATTTTAAAAAAAAAACTAATTTTGTTTGGTAATTAATTAAACAAAAAATAAGAATACAAACACAAAAATTAAAACTTGGTTAGGATTGAGGGGATTAAGCTATGACCTCCTGTTTAGCTGATAACTAGCTCATATCTCAACTCAGTTGACCTTTTGGCTTTCGGACAAATTAATGACTCATACATTTATTAACTCATTATATTTTAATTTTTTGAGATTTAATCGAATCGTCTTATTATATCGACTTAGTTTAATGATTTTCTACAGCTAAAATTAGCAAGTCATCAAATGGTGATTTTTTCAAAACTTCAAAATGGTGAAGGCTTCTACAACAACTACGAAGACTTCAAAATAGTCTTTGAAAATGACATAAGGAGCAGCAGGAAGAATCAAAAAGATTGCCATCATTTTTCATTTATTTTTTATTTTTTTAGCAACACTTTTCCAAGAAAAAAAAATAGTACCTAGAGATGTAGACTTAACAATACTTACGATAATGTAATAATATTGATAGTTACTCTTTCAGCCTTAACTAGAATTTTAGATTCGAGGCTTTTCGAGTATGGAGTTTAGTGTCAGAGCTAAAATATTTAATAAGGGGTTTAATATCAGCATAGGCGAACTCAGGATTTGAAGACTTTAGGTGCACTAATATAAACCTAGCTCGAATAAAATAAAAATTGGATTCAGTGGAATTTGAACCCTGGTCTAGAAGGTGGTATCTATAGCTTCCATCAATTGCACAAGGTCACTTTTATGTTTTTTATGGGTACACTGTTAACTTTATTTTTATTTCTACCATCTTTTTAAAATAGAATATATATATATATATATATACATATGATTTTTTTAAAAATTACCAACTGCACGTGTACCTCACCATATAGTGTGAATCCGTCCCTGAATATCGAAAAAACTAAATAGATGAACTAATCAAAGAAAGTTTGACATTTATTATATATACAGAAAAAAGTAATTCTAAATATATACAATAATAAAATTTTCTATCGAATATAGTTCAGATGAACCCTGGCTCCGCCCTGATGGGCTCTCTTTTGTTGGAAAACGCTTTTATCTCGTAACAAGAGACTTCCTGTGAATTCAGATTATTTGGTCGAGCTTCTAGAAACACCGAATGAAAAAGAAAAGCTTTGGATGTTAATAAGGTGTATCTTTTGATGGTGCCATGCATTAAATTGCTTATTATTTTCATTTTGAAGTTTCTATCATAACTTTAACTTTTTTTTTTCTTCCTCGTCGATTATGATCATGACCGTTTCAATGAATATCTCTTTAATTATATTATATGTAGTAGTTATAAACTGTTTCTAACTTCTCATTAAGTTATAAGATTAATTAGTCCTTATAGTTGTTGACCCAACTTCATAACTCAAATGTTTAAAATTTTACCACCATTTACGACTTGGTAATTGTCCAGAAGCTAATTCAAATTTTGTAATTTTGGTAACTTTTTTAAGACTAATTCAAATAATCTTTTATCTATAAATAGAGATACCTTTCTTATCATATTAATCACAAAAACAAATTAGATTGTTTTAGAGTTTCAAATTAGTAATGGCTCTTAAGTATGCTGTGTTAATCATTGCTATACTGGCTGTGGTTACTTCAATAAGCCATGCATCTGATCCTAGTCCTTTACAAGATTTTTGTGTTGCTGTTAATGACTCCATGACTCCTGGTAAAATTTATTCATTAATTTTAATTAACATTAGCTAGTTGTGTTATGTTGTAAATTCTAATTCTAATTCCTATATTATGCAGTTTTCGTGAATGGAAAAGTATGCAAAGATCCAAAAGTTGTCAGTGCTAATGACTTCTTCAAATCAGGCTTAAACGTTGCTGGAAATACTTCAAATAATGTTGGGTCTGCTGTAACTGCTGTGAACGTCAATAACTTACCAGGGCTCAACACTCTGGGCATTTCATTAGTTCGTATTGACTATGCACCCTACGGTCTCAACCCACCACACACACACCCTAGAGGAACCGAGGTTCTTACGGTCCTTGAGGGCACACTCTACGTTGGATTTGTTCTTTCGAACCCTGGTCCAAACATGAAGAACAAGCTCTTTACCAAGATTCTACATCCCGGAGATGTGTTTGTTTTTCCAATAGGTCTTATTCATTTTCAATTTAATGTGGGTAAGACTAAGGCTGTTGCATTTGCTGGACTCAGTAGTCAAAATCCTGGAGTCATCACTATTGCAAATGCGGTATTTGGATCAGATCCACCTATTAACGATGATGTTCTTGCAAAAGCATTCCAAGTTGATAAGAAAGTTGTCCATTATCTACAGTCACAATTCTGGTGGGACAACAACTAAATTATTATAAGCCATGCAATGGTTCTATGATTATTAAATTTGTGTGGTTTTTATTTTATAATCGTTAATAAACTTCAAGATTATCCAGTCATGTTGACTGATTTTACTTGATCTGTATTGGATGATACGTTATTGTTTTATTATAATTAAAAAAATTACCTTCATATATTCATATTTTATATTTTGATAATCAAACAGTTTAAGTTTAACCAGAAATTTGTGCATGCAAAAATCTTCAAGATTTTTGAAATGAAATTTATATATTTGTAAACTTTGTAAAAAGTATTATGAATCACAATAATTGATAATTCAAAATATTTATAAGATCTATGAAAAATTTAATGTAAAAAATAGACATGATTGATTCTTAATTTTTGAAATTCGAAATGTGATATATAAAATGGGACAGAGATAGTAATAAGGAACAATGAATCTTTTTGAGTGACTAACTTCTTGAATTATAACTAACTTTAACAGTTGTAATTAACTGAACTACTAATATGATTAATTAGTTTCTTTCAACATACTGTTTGGGATTTTGTAAAAATAATTGTACATATCATATGGAAGTTTACAATCAAGACTAAGCGATCATCAATATCAATGATTAAAAAGGGCAGAAAAACTTGAAACTTCATTAATGACTGTTAAAGTGGACGAATACTGATGATTCAAGTTCGTTTGACGTATTTCCTAGCTTGTTTAGGCCTGATCAAGATTTCAACTAACAAAAACTATCTAATTAAAACGATGGTTAGATATCAAAGAAAATAAAAAGTACGTAGAGAATACACAAAACATAACTTAAATTTTGAAAAACTTGAAATAATTCGTCTAAAACGATTAAACAAATAAAACTTGAATATTTTCTCTATCTTAAATAATCGGTTGTGATTCTCTTTTACATATCCTTAAAAATGTTAATTAGGAGGTTTTTTTTTTTTAAAAAAAAACAATAATTTATAATCATAACATTAGCTTATAATAATTAAGGTATTTGTAGTATTGAAGAATAATAGTTATTAAAGATAAAATAATTAATTTTATCTTAAATTTATAAACAATAAATAATTTGAGATAATTTTTTTTATAAAATTGTGACAGATAATTATACAAAAGAAAACAACAATTAAGCATGTATTGGTTGCTCTAGAGTCATTAATAGCAACACAAAAGTCCCTGGACTATAGTCAAATGCAGTGCTACGTAATTAACAAACAATTTCAGGGCCAAATTAAGTCATAATTAGCTAGACAATTAATCTATAGCTCTCTTTATTTTAAGATATGTATCGCTTCATTAAAAAAATATTCTATAATAATTGTAAATTTAAAAATTTAAGACGAAATAATAGTTTATATACATATAAAAATTATTATCTTCATCTCATATAAGTTATCCATCTAATACTATAAATTAATAATTGCTCCAAATTACTTATTCATTTACTAAATCATGACGAAATTAATTAAAAAGTTTCTCATGTTCGCCTGCAATTGATATTATTTGAAAGCCTAAATAAATTTGCAATTTATGATAATTTCGTATGGTTTTTAATTTGAGTATCTAATTTTTTTTATTTGAAATATCAAATTAATATAATTTAATTAAACTTTGAAAATAATTTTGAAAAGCATAACATAACAAATAAAAAAAAACGAATAGAGTAATAGATAGGAATAACATGATAAAATCATATCTTATATGTTTTTAATGAACGTGAAATGGCTCAAATCAATATTTATTATTTTCGAGACGGATGGAGTTAGTTAAAACATGCTGTTTTAATTTTATTTCTTGGTAGGTGATAGACTAATTTGCATGGATTTCTAGATGAATTACACCTCAAATTAAACTACCCAAAATAAACAATGAATTAATTAAGGTAGCTTCTTAATTACCAAGTCTTTTATGATTAGTTTATAATATAATATAATTAACCCAAATCCTGAACCTTTCTTCAACAACTACACAGACTGATTAATCCTCCCTGGGCCATTGGAAATGGTCAGTGCTCAGTATTTGGAAAAAATTCACTCTTTCCTATAAATGATTTGTCTCAATTCATAACTTTTGATATAAAGTAATAAATATTTATAATTTTTTTTTGATGAAATCTTAAAAAATATTAAATTTGAATTTAGAAATCTTAGATGTTGAACCTATTAAAATTTAAAATTTAAATCTGTCTCCAATCACAATACAACAATATCACCTATATGTATATTGAGTATTGACTCAACTTGTTGCAAGTGTTTCTCTTAATTCTTACTACTAATACAATTCTATAATAGTCTCATTTATTTCAATAAAATATTATTATTTTTCTACTTTTATAGTAATTGATTTTAATACACTTATAATAATATTTAACATTTAAATATTATTTGGTTGTCCTAAGCAAAAATTATCCACTTTTAAAGATGATATCGCTTTAAAAATGATCAAGTTATATATTGGGTGTGCTAATAATTAATCAGCCAACTACACATAAAACGAACCCATAAAATTTTGGACGAATTAAGGGCTTTCAATTTTTGAGTCATATTTGACGTCCTGAGTTATTTATATGTTTGAAACCTTCTATCAAATATCTCAATGCTAATCGTTGTTTTTCCTCATACTGTCCCAATCGATTCGAGATTTTAATACTCGAAAAATATAATTAAGTCTTTATAATGGTTATAAACTGTTTGTACGTTTAAGTCTTAAATTATATAATTGTTGACGGAAAATACGACTGAAATGCTCAAATATTCACCATTTATGACTTGGTAAATTATTATTGTACGTAGGAAATTAAACCTAATCCAAACTTTGTCTAGGAGAAATTTAATTAATTAATTTTGTTGACTAATTCAAACAATTTTTTTCATCTATAAATAGGCATGCCTCTCTTATCATATTTCTCACAACAAAAACAAATTGTTACGATATATTATCTTACTTATATACATAGAGTTTCTAATTAGTGATGGCTCTTAAGTCATTTATATTAATCATTGCCATATTGGCTGTGGTTACTTCAATAAGCCATGCATCTGATCCTAGCCCTCTTCAGGATTTTTGTGTTGCTGTTAATGACTCAATGAATGCTGGTAATTAATTATTATTTGATACTTAAGTTAATCCTGTCTATTTATTTATTGTTATTTTGATTTTCTAATTGTGATTTCTATGTGTAGTTTTCGTGAATGGAAAATTTTGCAAGAATCCAATGGATGTCAATGCTGATGACTTTTTTAGACCAGGGCTAAACCTGGCTGGAAATACTTCAAATCAACTTGGATCTGCTGTAACTGCAGTGAATGTTAACAATTTGGCAGGACTCAACACTTTGGGAATTTCTTTAGCTCGTATTGATTTTGCACCATACGGTCTGAACCCACCTCATACTCACCCCCGAGCAACTGAAGTTCTTACTCTCTTCGAGGGTACGCTCTACGTTGGATTTGTTCTTTCGAACCCTGGTCCAAATATGAAGAACAAACTCTTTACAAAAATCTTGCATCCTGGAGATGTGTTTGTTTTCCCAGTAGGTCTAATTCATTTCCAATTTAACGTGGGAAAGACTGATGCAGTTGCATTTGCTGGACTCAGTAGCCAAAACCCAGGAGTCATTACTATTGCAAATGCAGTATTTGGTTCAGATCCACCAATCAATGACGATGTTCTTGCAAAAGCATTCCAAATTGATAAAAAAGTTGTCGATTATCTACAGTCACAATTCTGGTGGGACAACAATTAAAAAAAAATAGTATAAGCCAAATAATACTTTTAATTTTGGCGATATATATTATGTGTGCTTATGTTTTGAATTTTAGAAAAATCATAAATAAATATCATGATTTAGTCTTGTAGACTGGTTTCATTGATATCTTTGTATTGGATGTATTAAACGAGGATTTGTTTTATAGTAAAATTATGTTTTATTGTGATACTATGATTACAAATCGATGTGATAATATTTCCGTGTGCAACATGTTGTCTTCGTCATAAAATATGTGATTAAAACTATATGAAATCTCGATCAATTGTTGTTTTGATTTTTATCTTCGTCGTCAATAATTTGATTTTAAAAAAATTAATTCACTCCTATAAGAGGAACTCACTTAAGCGAGTTGCCACGTAAACTCCATAATTGATTAGTCAAAGGTGGCAGTGTACATGTTGAATACATTCCATCGCTATTCAATTGGTACAAGCAATTGTTAAAAATGAAATTGGTACAAGCAATTGTTAAAAATGAATAGTAATTGGAGTTGAAAAGAAAAGATTTGGTAGTTGGCAAATTGGTAAGATTTGCAACCATTTTTGACTTTGCTATATATACATATGTTAGTGACATAGGTATGATTTTATCCTTCTATAAATAGAGCATTCTTGCTCATTTGTAGAACACACCAAGTTAGAGAGAAAAACCATTTTGAGAGCAAAGTGAGGTATTCCATAGACTATATAAGAAAATAGTCTGTGAAGAAAAATAGAGTGTGGACGATATTTTAGTAAGACAGAAACCAAAAGAGTGTTGTTCCTTTTGAGTGTGTAGTAGTCACATTGAGTATTGTATTCGTGACTATACAATGTAAAATTCCTTACTATAATAATATCAATTGCTCCTCTTGGCCCGTGATTTTTTCCCTTATTCAGAAGGGTTTTCACGTAAAATTCTTGATATCGTTATTTTCCCATTTCATTTCCATTACATTTACCATATATACCTTTGTGCTTGTCCGTGTTTTCCCAACAATACTCAATTGTGGAGTATGCCAATAAAAAAAGAAAAGAAAGAGGAACGCAAAAATTTGATTCAAAATCCATAAAATAATATAAAGATTAATATAGGAATGAACTCAAGTTTATCACTGCGAAGAAATAAATTATTATATAACTCACGCAACAAATACTAATTATATAACATAAAAAGTAAAAACGAATTTTATTTATTCAAAAATATAAAATTTTTGGTTCAATCTTTTGCAAGACATAAAAATAAAATTGCTCCCCCGACAAATGTCATATAAAGTTTTTCCAACTTCTACTTTGTTTGAAAAAAAATATTCTCTTTATTCTAATTCACTCATCTTATTTTCTTTTAAAAATGATTAATTATTTTTATACTTTACTATTTTCTTGTTTTATATTCCTAAACCATTTTTTATTTGGCATGATATTTAATTTTTCTTAATTAATCTATTTCTTAGATATACTTTTTTTTAAAATCATACAAATAAATATAAACAAGATAAAAAAATATTAATTATAACACTAACATAAATTTTTTTAATTATTACTTATAAGTAATATTTAATGTCTGCACATAGACGTGTAAGATTTTAAAAATATTCTACATTGGTTGACTTGGGGAAGAAAACCACTGTGCATCTTCGTTTGAATTTCCAATGGTCTTCTTCTGGTGCAGTGCTTCGCCTATCCATTTAAGAATTCAATTACTTAAGCTTAATCCTGGCTGATTATTGCAGTATCATATTCAAAAACAAGGTTAGTTCTTTTTTATTTTCCCCAAAAATTCTTCCTATTTTGTGATTAGAGTAAAACCATTAATACTATTACATGAATTACTTCATATTTTGAGTTTTAGGGAGAAATTGAACTTGTTCTGTTGATTGTGGTGGGTTAAAGTACCACGCTGGTTGGGGGAATGGAATGCTCAGGCGTCATATATTTACAATAATATATAATACAGTGACCAGCATTAGAAGTAATCAATATTTATAATTGACCTATGTTGAAGAAAACCATTTTGTACTCGAATCAAATCTCTGGGTATTGTATTGTAATTTGGAGTTAGTTGCTACTTCATTTTTGTTTAAGAGAATCCATGTCAAAGGGATGTTTTACTACCAAAGATAAATATGCTAGAATCATCAAGGAACTGTTTATGAAAATAGATCTACATTTTTAAAACAATTGGCTATTTCCCGTCTTCCAATTTAAATAATTAGATTTATGTCAATTCTTGTTGTTTCTTCTCGGTATCTTTTTTATTGATCCGGTTTGTTGTTATTGCATCTTTTTCACTGTTTGCTTAGCAGAGGGTCTTTTGGAAACAATATATCTACCTTCTCAAAGGTAGGGGTAAGGTCTGTTCCCTAGAATCCACTTGTGGGATCACGCCGTGTTTGTTATTGCCTAAGAAAACATAATTTCAGTAACTTAAATACTTTTTTTTTATGAACTTCGCAGATTAAAGAATATCTTCATTTAGAGCTTTGATCCATAATCATAATGAGAGCTGAAAAGGCATCAGTCTCCAGGCCTAGATGCTCTTATCATGTCTACTTGAGTTATAGAGGCCAAGAAATCAGCATGAACTTTATCAATATCCTACACACTGCATTGACTGATGTAGGTATTCAAACATTCAAGAGACACAGTGAATCTAGAAATGGAAAAACTGTTGGATCAGAATTGCAAAAGGCAGTCAAGGAATCGAGGATTTCAATAGTTGTATTCACGGAAGATTATGGATATTCTAGAAGGTGCCTAGATGAACTTGTGAGCATCCTTGAAAGGAAGCAAATCGCTGGTCATATGATTCTACCTGTGTTCTATCGTGTAGATCCATCCCATGTTAGAAAGCAGAGGGGGTCGTTTGCGAAAGCATTTCATAATTACGAAGAGCAGATCATGGTGGAGAAGGTTGAAAGAAGGAATGAGCACATAGCAAAGATAAAGATATGGAGATCATCTCTTACAGATGTTGCAAATATGGCAGGCATAGTTCTAGAAGACGGGTAAGCTAAATTAAATTTATTTTTGCTATGCATTGCTTAAAATGTCTTTGTATATTTCTTATATTCTGTTGCTTTTCAACATTTATCTCATCAGGGTTTGTTTATGGACATTCAAGTTCCAGCTTGTTCAGTTGTGACATAATTTGCATGATAACCAGCGTTATCTATCTAAGTGGTCCTTTTCTTCTTGCAGGGATGAACTGAAGTTTATTCAAGAAATTGTTAAGGAAATTTGGGGTAAGTTGTCTCGCAAAGTTTTGAGTTTCGCCCCATATCCTGTTGGAATATATTCCCGTGTAAAAGAGGTTAATTTCTGGTTACAAGATAGCTCGACTAATTCTCGCACATTGATGATTTATGGAGAACCTGGAATAGGGAAAACAACAATTGCCAAAGCTCTTTTTAACCTACATTGTGACAGATTTCAATGCAGCAGTTTTCTTGGAGATATTCGAGAAATTGCAAAAGAAAGTTGTGGTTTGATTGACCTACAGAAAAACCTTCTTTCAGATCTTCTGAAAGAGGATAAGATTGATCTTAATGATATTGATAGAGGAGCTTCTACAATCAAAGACTTTTTAGTCCACAAAAAGTTTCTTCTTGTTCTTGATGATGTTGATGATTTAACCCAATTGAAAGCAATTCTTGATTCAAGAGATTGGATTCCTCCGGGGAGTAAAGTTATTATAACAACTACAAATGAACACTTGCTAAACCCTCATGATGCTTGTCTGATGTATGAAAGCAAGAGGATGGACAATCATGAGGCGCTCAAGCTCTTCAGCTTGCATACTTTTGGTCAAGACCATCCCGTCAAGGAGTACATGACACACTCCAAGCAGATAGTTAAACATTGTCAAGGGCTTCCTTTAGCTCTTCAGGTTCTAGCCTCTTCGTTACATGGTGGAAGTATAGATATGTGGGAGGGTGCAATAAAGAAATTAGAAAGATATTCTGAATCCCATAACCATAAAGTTCTTGAACTGAGCTATGAAGCTTTGCCAGATGATCATGATAAAAATGTATTTCTTGATATTGCTAGCTTCTTTGTTGGGAAAGACAAAGATTATACAATCAAAGTTCTGGATGAATGTGGTTTCCATGCTACTGCTGAAATACAGAATCTCATTGATAGATATCTTCTGACAGTGACTCCTGATAACAAGCTAATGATGCATCAGCTACTACAGGAAATGGGTAAAGAGGTCATCTGCCGAGAATCACCCATTGAACCTGGTAAACGCAGCAGAATCTGGCATCACAAGGATGCCCTTAGTATACTGCATGAAGAAACTGTAAGGCTCATTCCTCCTGTACCAATTTTGTTCTTTTTCCTGGAGCTCATTTTCACTTCAATGTTACTTTCCATGTCAGGTTACAGAATCTATTGAAGGGCTTGTTCTTAAAATGCGTGGATCAGATGAAAGCAAACCGGACAGACATGAATGTATATCAAAAAGACCTTACTTCAATGATTCACAGAGCACTTCAACATTGACTCTCAAGAAAAAATCATCAAAGAGGCTTCGTGTAGGATGCCTCTCTTGGGGTCATGGGAATTCTGTTTCGGCAAGATCACAGACTGTACAAAATGAAGCTGGAATGAGTGCTAAAGCATTTTCTAAAATGCAAGAATTGAGATATCTTGAGCTTGAGAATGTCCAGCTTTCTGGCAGCTTTGAAGGATTTCCAAAGAAATTAAGATGGATGCGCTGGTATGGATTCCAATCAACATCCTTCCCAAATGGCTTTCCTCATGAAAATCTTGTAGTTCTTGAAATGAGCAATAGCAACTTGCATCAAACCTGGGCGGGAGCAAAGGTTTGCTTACGAAACTCATTTCTGATTTCGTGGCTGATTGTGATTGTGTTCTGGCAGACTTGATATTTTTCTTCACTGACTCTCTCTTTTCCTATTTTTGCTCAGTCTGTACGATCATTGAAGATACTTGATCTTGGTCACTCACACAGTCTCATGAAGACCCCTGATTTCTCTGGATTACCGAATCTTGAAAGAGTGATTCTTGAAGATTGCATAAGTTTGGTTAAGGTCCATGAATCCATTGGAAGACTCCATAAACTTCTTGTCTTAAATCTGAAGGGATGCGAGAGCCTTAAGAAGCTTCCAAGGAAAATTTGGGAAATCAAATCCTTAGAAGAACTAACACTCTGTGGGTGCTCAAAGCTGGAGCTTTCCAGGATTATGAGAAATGGTAAGTTTTTGCAAGCACTTACACGGGATGTGACTAACAGAGATCAATTTCCCTCTAAGGCTGAAAAGCCAATATGCAGCGACTCTCTGTCGGCTAAATCAGTCAATTCAATCTTCTGGTCTTGGATGTCACTGTGGCCAAAGCCAGCAGGTTCGATGTCAGATATCTTCCAGATCACTTTACAAAGTCTGGATATTTCACATAGCAATCTGACTGACACTCTTATTCCCTGCGATCTTTCTGTCCTATCCTCCTTGAAATATCTGAGTCTAAGAGGAAATCCCATTTCCACCCTGCCAGAGAGCCTGAAGAGACTAACTATGCTGCAGTCTCTTCAGTTAGCTGACTGCACAAGGCTCCAGTGGATCCCTGAGCTTCCGCTGAGCTTACAAATATTGAATGCACGTAACTGCAGATCACTGAACAAAGTAACAAATTTACCCAATTTCATGAGGTCACTTGACTTGCACTTAGAGAATTGTGAAAAACTGGTTGAGGTTCAGGGAGTATTCAAGCTAGATCCTATTGGAGACATTGATGATATCCTCGATATGTCTTGCCTAGATAATTTGGAGGTCAGAGCAGTAGATGTGGAACTTTGCAACTATCTATCCTCAACAAAAAGCAAAGGTCCCGTTCAGGGACTGTATGAATTTGGTATAAACAACATTTACATTCCTGGAGGCAAGGTTCCTACCGAGTTCAGCAATATTAGCACAGGGAGCTCAATAGATTTCACTGTGCCTCCACTTCCTAATGCTAAGATCCAAGGATTAAATATATGTGTCGCTTATGCAGAATGTCTTGAAGAGTGTTTCAGTGAAAGGCACTTTATAAAAGTGAGCAATAAGACCAAGGGAATCAAATGGATTTATGGTCCAACAATTTTTGGAATTGCAGGTTCTGGTAAACCAATGCTATGGTTTAGTCATTGGAGATTTGGTAACCAGCTAGAAAGAGGAGATCAAGTTGTTGTTTCATTAGGCATGGGTTGCTTAGTTAAGGAATTTGGTGTAAATCTCGTATGCAACGAACAAAGTGAGGAAGAGGAAGACGCCCCATCTTTGAATGCAGAGGGACGTCTTCATCCTTCTTCCTATCCACTACAACATGCAATTGGTGGAGATTTGTCTCCTTATGAGCTAAGTTCAGGTGTCTATCACCTCTCTATTTATTCTTGAGTCTTAATAGTTAATTGTTGAATAACATTTTGTTGCCACTTCATTCAACATGTCAACCAACTTTCTTATCTGTTGTTAAATAGAGTAAGGGAAGTGTAGATTTGTCATTAACTTTAAAAGTTATCTGAACTATTATTTGGTGTTGGGATCATATTCCATAGATAATGAATTGTTATGTTGATAGTGTTGGATACAAATTTTTATTTTCCTATCAGGACACAAGTTATTATGCTTCATAATGGACATTTGTGCGAATAATTTATAATTTATGTCCAGTTCTGTTAGCTTTTATTTTAGAAGTAGTTTTAAAGTATTATGTATCGATAAATTTAGAAAGTCTTATGCCAATATTCCTGATCTGTTCATACAGGAAAAACATATATAGTTGCATCAGTGTCTTTATTCAAATTAATTCTATAAATAAGATATTAGTATATGTTATGGAGAAAAGTATTGAGCTAATAAGCTTAATCAAAAGATGTTGATAAAACCAGTTTTAATAAGTATGAAGAGTGAAGAAGAACAAAGAAGTTCTACTTTGGAAAGAAAATTTTGAAAAATTTAAAATAATATTAAAAACACAATAATAAAATTTTTCATCAAATTAAAAGTACTAGTGAGTCAAAATTGTAATTTATAACTTATTTAGATGTTTCTTTTACTCAATATATAATTATAATCACGGCCATACGAGTATAGATGGTTTAAGTGATACGTATTAGTTGTGTCGTAAAATTAAAGCAAAATTAGATAAGAAATATGAAAGATGAAAGCAATAGAAATAAAGAAACAAAAGGTGAGAGCTTTTCTTATTCTTCAAGTATTCAAGTGTTCCCTTAAATCAAACGTATACGATATTAACCCATATGTCTTTATTTATATTGTAATATAGTGACACGCAAAAGGTTAATCGTAAACATGACATTAAACATGAATGTAGAAGATTATAGAGATGATAGGTTACGATAATAATAATCATAAAGATGGAGATTATCTTCGTAATTGAGGGAAGTAATATAGTAACTTCTTTGGTGGATATCCAAACTAAATGATTTTATAACAATTTGTCTAATTTACTTAAATTATCGCTTATTTATTAGTTCATTTCACTTAAATTCATATCATTTTTTATTTATAATAATACTATATATAAATACTAAAACTAATATAGAAAAAACAAACAAATTAGTTAAACTTAATAAAACGATTCTCACCTTGCAGCAACAACAGAAATGGCGATTCTATCATATTTCAGGGTATGTATGTATAGTATAATGAGGGTTTCTTCTTACACCATTATTATGCGATCAATCTTCACATCATCCTTTTTTTTTTTATTATAGAATTATGTGCAATTTTTTTTTTAATTCAGTTTTATTTATTTTGTAGCATTAGATTCTCTATGCAAAAAGAATACTGGGCGGTGCGACTAATGAGTCCATATTATTGTAGATTTCTGAATAAACTAATCAACAAGGGATTAGTTAATTAAGCAGTTGACTTCTTTTATCTTTTTCATAATCAAACTGTTTGGTTAATTTAATTCATTATTGGTGGTAAAAAGACAGAAGTTAGTGGACGCTTAGTCAGAATTCGGACCTGTATTCATTGATCCAAGGCTTAAATAAATAATCACCTAATTAGCAGACAAGGGAACTAGCCTAATACTAGTTTTCTCTAGTCTGCATTGTATAGTTGTGTATCCTCACTCGGAGAATTGATTGGTCAACTTGATCTGATGAGTTCTGAAAAACCACAAACATCTTCCTCTTTTGTTTATCCATCCATTTATCATGCGTTCTTGAGTTTCAGGGGTGAAGACACCCGCAAGACTTTTACCGACACTCTTTATGCAGCTTTGGTAGGTGCAGGGTGGCGTACGTTTAAGGATGATAATGAGATTGAGAGAGGGGAAAATATTAAGACGGAATTGGAGAATGCAATTAGAAATTCCAGGAGTTCAATAATTATCCTCTCAAAGAACTATGCTACTTCAACATGGTGCCTTGATGAACTTGTCAAAATCCTTGAACATAAGAGGACAAAAGGGCATGCAATTCTTCCTGTATTCTACCATGTGGATCCTTCTGAAGTTAGAGATCAGACAAAGAGTTTTGCAGAAGCATTTTCGACGTATGAGAGGCAAATTGAAGCTGAAAGTGATGAAGGAAAGAGGGAGTGGATGGATAAGGTCCAAAAATGGAGAGCAGCTCTTGGAGAGGTTGCAGATTTGGGTGGTGTTCTAGTCAACAATCAAGAGGATAGGTATGTTTTTTTTTTCCAGAACTAGTACATTCTTCATGCTGCAGTAACTGCAGAGTAAACAAGAATAGATTAAGATTCTGTTTTCAAGTAAATCTTGCATATTGTTGATGTGCATCTCTTGAGGAATTTTATAAATCATTAAAGGTGAAGTTAAAGCTTGGGGGGGGGGGGGGAGTGGGGGATGAAGTCTCAAATATTTATGGATGTGTGGGTTGACGACTTGAGCTTCTTTCCATTTAGACATCCTAGTATTGTATGATGATACAAACTGATTTTATCAAAAAGGAAATAAAAATATAGATCAAATTACTTTCATGTCTGTCTGTCTGTCTTGTTTTTTAAGTTAGGATGCTGTATTTCCTCTTTATTTCATTTTTTTTTGCTTTCCAGTTTTATTCCAATTACTTTGCTGATTACACAGTTGTAACTTATCTTGCTTGCATAGAAATTCCTTTTTATAAGCCGTTAAAGTCAGATGTAATAATTTTGGCCTATCCATTTGCTCCTTGGTAATTGATTAGGAAGGAATCAGAGTTCATTGAAGAAATTCTTCAACTCATTGAGGATAAGCTGAACCGGACAATATCGAGTGTTGCACCTTACCTGGTTGGGATCAGTTCACGGGTCAAAAATATCGTTTCATGGTTGCAAGATGGATCACATGATGATAATCTTATTGCAATTTGCGGGATGAGCGGAATCGGGAAGACAACTGTTGCCAAATATGTTTTCACTACAAACTTTAGAAGATTTGAAGGTAGTAGTTTTCTTGCAAATATCCAAGATATTTCTCAGCAAAATGATGGCTTAATTCGCTTACAAAAGCAGCTCCTTTATGATTTAACTGGGAAAAAGAGTAAAATACAAGATACTGATGAAGGGATCATCAAGATAAGAGATGCTATATGTTTTAAAAGAGTTCTAGTCATATTGGATGACATTGATCAAATAGAACAAATTCATGCTATAATTGGAATGAAAAATTGGTTCTGTCCAGGAAGTAAAATAATCATAACAACTAAGAATTCATGTTTGCTGAAGGTTGAAGAAATTCAAAAAGTCCATAAAGTCAGGGAAATGGGTAATGATGAATCACTGGAGCTTTTCAGTTGGCATTCCTTTGGGGAGGACCACCCAGCTGATGACTACATGGAACTATCAAAAAGGGTGGTAAAGCATTGTGGAGGGCTTCCTCTGGCACTTCAAGTTTTGGGTTCTTCTCTTTGTGGGAGAAGTATCGATGTATGGAAGAGTGCATTAGACAAGTTGGAAGCGATTCCTGCAAGTCAGGTCATTAAAAAACTAAAATTTGGGTATGACTCATTAAAAGATGATCATGATAAGAATTTGTTCCTTGACATTGCCTGCTTCTTTACAAGGAAGGACAAAGATTATGTTATTGCAGTGCTAGACGAATCTTATATTTATACAAGAGTTGGGATTCAGAATCTCACAGATAGATTCCTTTTGACGATTGAGGGTAACAAGTTGATAATGCATCAAATGATTCGGGATATGGGCAGAGAAATAGTTCGTCAAGAATCATCTAAGAAGCCTGGGAGGCGTACCCGGTTGTGGCACTACAAGGATTCATTCAATGTATTGAGAGAAGACATGGTAAACATTTCCTTTCTGGTGTATACTTCCTTTTGTTTTGGACACTTGCTCTTCTCTAATTTCTTTTTCAGGGTTCAGAGACAATTGAAGGTCTTTTCTTTGACATGAATATGGTAAAGGAAGACCAATCCTTCATGGGAAGTTCTAGCAGTGGAAGAAAGTGGCTGCTTACAGAAGTTAAGAGTTATCGGTTCGGTTTCTCCAGGCATACAAGCAATTTTTCTTCAAAAACCTTAAATGAGCTTGAACTGGGAACGAATCTCTTTACAGTTATGAACAAGCTAAGACTGCTTCAGATAAATTATACACATCTAAATGGTGCTTATAAAGATTTTCCCAAGAATCTGAGGTGGCTATATTGGAGAGGTTTTCCTTTGAAGTGTGTGCCAAATGACTTTCCATTGGAGAGCTTATCTGTTCTTGACATGCGGAACAGCTGTTTGGAAAGACTGTGGGAAGGAAGAAGAGTATGTGAATTGTTTTTGTGTTATTAGTGTCCTCCACTCTTCATGAAGTGTTGTAGAATATAAATCTCATTACTTATCCTTTTCTTGTAATGTTTCTCATTGTAGGTGCTTCCACTGGTAAAAATTCTCAACCTCAGCCACTCTCATTCTCTTTTTAGAACTCCTGATTTTTCAGGACTCCCAATGCTGGAGAAGCTTGTTCTCAAAGAATGTGTCAATCTAATTGAGGTTCATGAATCCATTGGAACCTTAGAGGCTCGGCTCATTTTCTTAAATATCAAAAACTGCAAAAGACTTAAGAAGCTGCCCAGAGAGATTTGCAAGCTAAAAGTTCTTAAAACCTTCATAATATCTGGTTGCTCAAATCTTGTAGAGTTGCCTAGGGACTTGTGGAGGATGCAATCCTTGGAAGTGTTTCTTGCAAATGAAATTCCAATGTGTCAATTACCCTCTAAGAGAAAACAGAACTCAATATGGCATGCACTTATCCAGTCTTGGCTTCCGAAGCCGAGAAAAGTTCTAGATCTTCCATGGGTTTCTTTACCAAAATCTTTGGTTAATTTAAGTCTATCTGGGTGCAATCTATCTGACGTTGCTTTTCCAAGGGATTTCAGTAATTTAATGTTGTTGCAGAACCTAGACCTCAGTAAAAATCCAATCAGTTGTCTTCCAGATTGCGTCAGAACTCTGTCCAGGCTCAACAGTCTTGAATTAGGTTCTTGTACAATGCTTAAATTACTCATAGACCTACCTCGCATCCACAATTTGAGGTTGGGACACTGCACTTCCCTAGAAAGAGTAACATATCTATCAGAAGTGTGCCGTGCAGTAGTTTACCATTTAAATGGCTGTAAAGCACTCACTGATATGGAGGGAAACTTCAAGTTGGAAGCCATGGGAGGAATTGAGATAGAAAAGAAGTCATTGGAATTAAGCATGTGGGATTCTGTCGGAAGCTCCGAAGTGAAATTGTATAACAATTCAACTAATACAGAAAGTAGAGGACCAGTAAAGGTACTTTCTCCTCTTCCATTCCCCCACCCCACTCCCAAAGAAGGTGATGACGGATCTATTCTTCATGTAACAGTTGTATCGGTTGGTTCCTTTATTTGTTTTTTTTTTTCATCATATTTGATGAGATTCTTCATGACACAGGTGTTGTTTGAAAGGGGGATGATCAGCATATATCTTCCGGGGAGCAAGGTTCCTAATTGGTTTTGTTACAAGAGTGCTGGAGCAACTCTATCTTTCGCTGTCCCTTCACCTCCTGATCTCAAGATCCAGGGCATAACTGTGTGCTCAGTGTACACAATTGACTGGAAAGTCTGGATTGCGGGTATCGAATTTTATTTGATAATCCATAATGAGCAGAAGAATGTGAAGCTGATTTATAGCCCGACTTGCTATGGTCTTCCTGAAGCCCAAAACGAAATGTTATGGTTCACCCATTTGATATTTCTGAGTCAGCTGGATGCTGGTGACACCTTGAATGTCTCAGTTGTTACTATGGAGGGTTTTAGCATCAAGGAAATGGGTATTCACTTGATGCATGATGAGCAAGTAGACATGATTTTGAACTCAAACAGTCATGAAATGCAGAAAGATTATCCTTATCAGGGGATGACGCCTGCCAAACGTCAAGGGCTTGTAGATTTATACTGTTTTGGCCATATCGGGCCTGGATTGGACTACATTTTGCCATATATACCTTGAGATCCATGAATGGGAATTCTTTGAAGAAATGTGTTCTGAAATACTCTTATGAACTTGTAATGATTTTCTACTGCATAGTTATGCTACATCCTATGAAGTAACGGACTAAGGAGTAAGGAGAATTAAAGAATTCTACACTTCAAGTATGAGGTGGGTACGGTGCAAAATCAATACGAGCTAAAGAAATGCCTAGAGTGTTGGCAAGTTGTAAACGTTCACAACAGTTACAAGTTGATTTGAACAATTGTGTCATGAAGTTATGTCAACAACGTAACTGTTAATGACTAAATGTTACTACAGTATAGTTTTTGTGAACATTCGCAGTAATAACATGAAATTTTTCTAAATATACCGAGTGTTTAAATTGGTAAAATATAAAGAGTACTATTGAAAGTTTTACCTTTTCTAATATCTTTCCAATTTTGACTTTGTTACTCTTTATTTCCTAATACTGACCATTTCCAATAGCCCAGGGAGGATTCATCAGTCTGTGTAGTTGTTGAAGAAGGGTTCAGGATTTGGGTTTATTATAAACTAATCATCAAAGACTTGGTAATTGAGAAGCTACCTTAATTAATTCATTGTTTCATTTGAGGGGTAACTCATCTAGAAATTTCGTCTATAAATTCACCTTCAAGCTTACAAGAAATAAAACTAAAGCAGCATTGTTTTAATTATTAGAAGATTAATTATCTAGCTAATTATGGCTTTGGCACTGAAGTTTCTTGTTATCACCATTGCCATATATGCTTTGGCATCTTCACCTAGCTCTGCCTCAGACCCAAGTCCCTTACAAGATTTCTGTGTTGCTGTTAATGACTCTAAAACAACTGGTAATTGAGATTAATTAATACTTAATTTAAGTTATAGCTTCGCGTTGTTTTTCTTTTTCTGGTTTCTAATGTATTTGTTTTCATGCAGTTTTCGTGAATGGAAAAGTTTGCAAGGATCCAAAACTTGTGACGGCTGATGACTTCTTCAGATCAGGCCTAAACAAGCCTGGAAATACTTGGATCAATTGTTACTGCTGTCAATGTCAACAATTTACCTGGGCTCAACACTCTAGGCATTTCTTTAGCTCGCATTGATTTTGCACGACGTGGTCTCAATCCACCTCATACACATCCTAGAGGAACTGAGGTTCTTGTTCTTCTTAAGGGAAGACTTTATGTTGGTTTCGTCCTTTCTAACCCTGGCCCAAATATGAAGAACAAGTTATTCACCAAGATTCTGAACCCCGGTGATGTATTTGTTTTTCCTGAAGGTCTACTTCATTTTCAACTTAATGTGGGAAAGAGTAATGCCATTGCATTTGCTGGTCTGAGCAGCCAAAATCCAGGAGTTATCACAATTGCAAATGCAGTATTTGGTTCAGATCCACCAATTAACCATAATGTCCTCGCTAAAGCATTTCAAGTTGACAAGAAAGTGATTGATGATCTTCAGCAACAGTTTTGGTGGGATAATAACTAAAAGTATAAACCAACTACTCATAATTTGTTTCTTGAAAAATATATAGTACCATTCAATTTATGTTCTAATTACCATGTTAGGAGTAGTATTATTTGCGAGTACGATTGATTTTCATTCAGGTTGAGTGTTGTATTGGAATAAAGATTGGTTAATGATATTAAATATAGTGTATTTTCATTCCTAGTGATTTAGAAACTATTGATAGAATATTGTCTATGGACTGATTATTTTTTCATTTTACCCGTCCACAGAGGTGGATTCCAATTTTAAGCTTTACTAGTTCAACCTTTAAAATACTATCTATTGCATTTTTTGTGGATTTGTATACACTAACTAATAGGTGTTCTACATTGAAAATAATGGATTCTTCCAACTATCCAATTAGAGTTTCTGGTGCAGTTATTCTTATATATTTCAGATACCAACGAGTGGGATAATAATAATAATAATACATACAAACGAGAGCACCATTCGTATAGTTGTAGGCTTGTTATGGTAAATACTGGATGAATGGTGTTCATTGCCTGGACGACAAGGAGGAAGGGGGATGCCACAAAGGCCAAAATTGTTTTCGTAACTTGAAGCTGAAAATGTAGTCAGCTGTCCACCAAAAGGAATCATTCCCGATAGGTTATTGTTTGAAACATCAAGATCACTAAGAAATGAAAGACTTGCTAACGAGGGTGGAATGAATCCATGTAGGTTGTTATGTGACAGATCAACAACTTCAACTATCTTTAGACCTCCAAAGTTGAATGGAATGGTTCCAGTTAAATTGTTGTGTCCCAAATTCACAACTTGAAGGAAGTTCAATGAACCTAGATTATCAGGAATAGTTCCTGATAAAGAATTGTAGGAAAGATCAAGGTAAATCATGCTACCATTGCTCGTGAAGGTGTACATCGTCCTGCCAGAATAGATCCTAGTTGATGGACACAAGTGAACCATAGGCAAAATCTCAAGCCTCTCTTCACGGATACCCTCAAACTCAACCAGTCCACCAGCACCCCTGCATTCAGTTCCACCCTCATTTCTCACAAAAGCAAACTGTTTTTCAGAAACCTTTCCCGGATTAACATGGCCAGCTTGATCAGCAAGTTCAAGAGGGATCAAACCTGTAAGAGCATTGCTATTCAAATCTAGCCATATCAAGTTCCTGCACTTACCTAATCCCCGAGGGATTGGTCCAGTAAGTAAGTTATTACCCAACTGAAGGATAGAAAGATTTGCAAGATTCCCAATTCCTTGTGGCATCTCTCCAGAAAGTCGATTGTTGGACAACGAAATCCAAACCAAATTGGTACAATTGGAAATGGACTGTGGAAGTGCCCCTGAGAGGAAATTGTTATTTAGAATGAGTGTTTGAAGGTTTCCTCCATTGATGCAAATGCTCTCAGGAATTTCACCTGTGAGATTATTAGCCCACATTACCAATTCCATAAGATTTGGATGGGTCCAAATCTCCAACGGGATCGAACCAGTCAGGTAATTGAAGCTGAGATCAATCTTCCTGAGGTTCCTACAATGTACAAGCTGTTTAGGCACAGTTCCAGTAAGATAATTACTGGCTAACAACATCGTCTCCAGTGGAAAGCCCGAGGCTGCTAAACACAACTCAGAAGGTACATTCCCTATAAATGCGTTGGAACTGAGGTCGAGCACCTGAAGTTTTGTACAGTTCACCAAAGACCTTGGTATGTGACCAGTTATGTTATTGAATGGCAAGTAAAGATACCTAAGATTTGTCAATGAACTGATAACAGTATTCAAGAAATCACCAGATAGCTCATTGTGACCAAGATTGAGACTGAAAAGTGAGGAGCACCATTTAAAAGTTGAAGGCAGTTCACCAGTAAGCCGGTTTCCAGAAAGATCAACCTCCTCAAGTGTGCTGCAACTCTGCCCCAATTCTGATGGGATTTTATCAAAAAACTGATTGTGGGCTAGCACCAATTGCTTCAAGCTCTTCAACTTCACCAGTAACTTGCTAGGAATCTCCATTCGGATCGAATTATGGCCAATGTTCAGTGTATTGAGGCTCTGGCAATTTGCCAAAGAGGGTGGAAACTCAGTTGAGGTAAGGTTGTTGAAAGACAAATTTAGGACAGTGAGATTTTGACAAGTCCCAAAATCAAGATCATTGAGTTCTCCAGTTAAGTTATTTGAGGAAAATTCAAGCAGATACAAATTCTGGCAATTAGACAGTGCATAACTTAAAATGTCAAAATCTGAAATGGTATTACTTGATAAGTCAAGCTGCAACAGTGAAGGTCCAAACTTTAGAACAACCCCTTGAATTGAATTCCCAGAGACATTTAGGTACTTAATTTTATCACAAGACTTCAACAAAGGCTCTAAAACAAGAACCTCAGAGAAACTATTAGCTGATAAATCAAGATACTCAAAGCTACAAGAACTAGCTATTGAGGAAAGATCGCCATAGAAATGGTTGCCATTAAACTTAACTCTTAGTAAAGTAGGCAAAGACATGAGATCAGTGAGGTGAAGTGGACCACCAAGCCCAACACTAGACAGATTAATCTCAACTACTTGACCATTTGAACATGAAATCCCATTCCAAGAGCAAGGGCTTGAAGAAGATGAAGTCCATTCATTCAAGAATCCATTTGGATCAGATTCAACAGAGGACTTCTTGAAGGCTAATAACCTCCCTACTTGATCATTTTCAGGCAGTGTTCTTGCATTTGACACCACCACAAGAAAACTACAACTCAGAAGTATTATGATAAAGACAAAAAAAATCATCACCCCATTTAGTGAAAAATATTCTTGACATCTTTTATGACTCCTCATACTGAAAAAAGTACAACCAACTGCATAAAAATCAATTCTTTAGAATCTTTGTAGCTAATCTTACTGAAAACAAACGCCAGCACCAACCAACTGCATAAAAATCAATTCTTTCAACTATTTAATCTCCAAATATTCAAGAAAACCTGCCCATTAATGATGAAAAACCAAACAGAGTGAATAAAAGAGCTCCAGAAATGACAGATAAATCAAGAAATGAATGAAAAGACAAAAACTTTACCAGTTTCTTGATGGGTATTTTCAGTTCAAGATCTTGAGTTTGTTAATAAGAGGGATTTATGGTATGACAGCTGCTGCAGTGTTTTGCTTGTACAAACAACAGTATTTCAGTAGTGAAGAAGAGGTTTCTTGATGTGGGGTTGAGGGGGTAAGGGTAGAGTATGATATTCAGACAGAATTGTTGGCTGGTCACAGGAAGTTCATGAAAAAATGGGTATAGTAAAACATAAACATAAATACAAGGAACAACAAAGTTTCTGCAAAACTCAACCAAGTAAAATTTGTTGAAAGAATGTTTTAAAGTAGAAAGAAAATGAAGGGGAAATAGTGTAGTGGTAAACTGGTGATTGGTCAAGATGAATGAGTAGAATTAGCACTTTTTTGTGTGGAATTTATTTCTCTCTTTTTTTTTCTAAAAACATTCAACAAGAGGCACCTCATGACTAGTCTGTTTTATTTTATTTTTTGATATGCTATTTTTCCTCTTATTTAGGTCCAGTCAAACCTGAGATTTGGTTCAACTTTTTCTTTCGTCAGTCCATCTTCAACTCAAACACTAAATTTTATCTCAAATTTGATATCAACATTTTTTAATGTAATCAACTTCAATTCACTATATCAAATTTTATATCAAAAAAAAAATATTTTTTTCTCTTTATTATTATATTACTAATCCTCAAAAACGTACATTGCACGTTTGTCCCCTAATTGACATTAGAAGAATAAATTTATAGAAATAAATATAGACATGACATCCATAATAAAAGACATCACATTAAAATATATAGACAAAAATATTATCATATTAATTGAATTTCATTTTGTTAGAAGTCAACTTGCTTATTGACAAAATATTTCATATGTATTAATGATTGTATTTATGTTCATACTGAGGCAGCTAATAGAATTGGGTACATATCTTTACTTCTTTAGGAGTTCATTCTAACATTTTTGAGAGTTCTCTAATTTATCTCTAAAATTCTATATAAAATAGTATGATAGACAAGGTCCTAAAACATTTATAAGTGTTATTATACATTGAGATGAGTCCATACTACTAAACCTGAAGACGAGTGAGTAACAATTTTCCTATCAAATCAGATAAAAAAGAATTATTTCCTATTATTTTTTCGTTTGAGTTATGTTACTTTTATAATTGTTTCTTTTATTTTTAATAAATTGATTGTCAAATCTAGATAATATCTTGGCATATTAAGAATCCAAGCAATTTTAGGATATGTTATTCATATTTTTTTGTTTCTGTATTTGCTATTGTATGAAATGACTTTTTTTTTTATTTTTTTTTTACGCAATACTACAATTCTTTATTTAATTATAAAATTCATAATTTTTATTTTTAAAAGAGGAAATAATTGTGACCTTTCTTTATTTTTCGTGTGGTATGTTTTGGAGTGAGCTTTTTAAACTTTCAATGTATTTGTCACTCTTTCCGGGAAAAATTATTTTTTTACTGCAGAACAAAATTGAATGAGTAGAAAGAAATATCATCAACATGTTAGTAAGAATCCTTATTAATTAATTAATAGGGGTTCTTACTAGTTGTGATCTCTTTATTTTTTGTATTTTTTATGCAACAGTACAATTCTTTATTTAATCATAAAAGTCTTAGTTTTTATTTTTAAAAGAGAAAATAATTGCGATTTCTCTTTATTTTCTGTGTGGTATATGTTGGAGTAATCATTTTAAACTTTCAATGTATTTGTTCACTCTTTCTTGGAAAGGTTGTATTTTTGGTTGTATTTTTAGTGAAGGGTCAGATATCTAAGTAAGTAAGAAATGTCATCAACATGTTAGTAAGAACCCTTATTAATTAATTAATTTGAAATAAATTTGAAGTTTGCCCTTTTATAATATGTGCAGACCGAAATTCATATATATTTTTATCAAATATGTTATGATTGATAAATATTTATTCGTTCTTAATTCAATCTTTTGAATTCAATTCTTGATAATAGAAAGATCTTATAGGAAGTACCCTCAAAGTGCAATATCACACATGAATTCGATGCGAAACATCAAACGGGAAAAAAAAATCTCATATATATTTAATCAAATTGATGCCATACACAACTAATCATCACAATCATATTTTAGTATTGTCTTACGATTTCAAAAATATCTATCTCATATAATTAGGATACACGTACAATGCACGTGTCCAGAAATTAATATTTTAAAAGTATATGTGAAAATAGTATATATGATAGTGAAATAATATCGAATTATGTAATTTCTTCTAAATATATTCACTTTGGAATCATTTCAGACATATCCAAAAAAAATAATAATCATATTTTGAGAATTCAACCCATCTCTATCCCTAGCTAGCTAATATATAACTTTCATTTAGGAAACATCTGCAGTTTCAGAATCTCTCCATCGAATGACCTGTTCTCCCCGATTGGAATAGTCAGTTCAATTCCTTCCATTGGATTCGTACTTGAGAATTTCTTAATTCATACGGTTCTCCATCTCACTCCCATTCCTTTCGCTCCTGAAGTCAATCTATTCAACATTTTGAAAGTGCGATAATCACAAAGTCGGAGATAATCACAAAATTGTAAGTCTTCCTTTTCAATTTGAATCCATCGGAAAAAGAATTAATTTTTTAGTTAAAAATATTCAAGAATTTAGAATCTTGTTGTTATTGACCTCCCTTGCCCCACCCCTATCCCACTTTTAGGTCTTTATGAATTCTAGCATCGTTGTGAAAAAAGAGAGAAAAATAGAGTCCTAAATTGAAAGTTGAATTCATTATGATTATATCAAATCATCAATTTCAATTTCTATATAGAAATGTTATATCTCAATTTGGAACAAAATATGAGCTTTTGCTATTAAATTCTTAGATGGAGTTTAGCGATTCATTCAAAGATCGTGGATATCCAAATAGGTTTAATCTCAATCCTTCAATGAAAATTTTGTTGAAGAGGAAACAACGCAACATTTAATGCTGAATGAGTGAAATACTCTGAGGACGCTAGGAATTTGTCTAATATTATTATAAGTGATAAGCTTCTAACTTCAAAGTTGAATTATCATTTGTCTTTCATTTAATTTTTTTTTATGTACAAAATAAAAAATATATTCTAATAATTAAATAAAAAACTAGATATGAATGAGAGCAATTGTAAGGTATTCAGATGTGCATTATATTATATTATAAAGATATTGAAAGATACAAAGTTATTAAGCGGAAGTCCAAGCATTTTAAAACTAAAGAGTTATCTTGATGACACTTATTTTGCATTATTATTGTCAACTTCAATGTAATTGTTAACAATTATATATATGGGGATGTTCATGGATTACTTGATAAGCATAATTTGTGAATCAGTGAATGCAAAGATGGAGTCAAGCCACTCAAAGAATTATTTTTCTATGCTCTCATTTATCAGTAAGTTTAATTAAATAAATACTATATTGCTTCTATTTTCTTAAATAAATATTTCTGACAAGAAAGCATTTTCACATTGTATTCACCATCTTGAAATGTGTATGCATATTTACTTATGAATTATGATTTGAAATACAAAGGTTAAATTATTTAATTATTTTATATCATTTCATGAATTCATATAGAATAATTTTAAATTTTTAAAATAAATTTTACACATTATAAATTACAGTCAAAAGTGAAAAGAAATTCACTTTTAATTATTTTGTGTTTGTAGATAATCATTTTATTTTTATTTTTTTATGAATGAAAATGTGGATGTAAGAAAACAATAAAAATAAAATCGATGAAACATAAACGAAAAGGGAAGAAAAAATTAAGGCAAAGGATACAAAACAGTAATGTTACAGAAAAAAATAATAAAGAGAAAAAAAGTAAAGTATGATAAGAAGTATGAAAAATAATCACGATCAAACTATTGAAATTTTTGTTCATGCTACAAAGAAGAACACTATGTCATGTGAATGTAATATGTAGACAACTTATATACTTGTTACAAGTACATATGTTAATTCAAACTTTGGTACAAATTGAGAAAGTATGTTATGTTTGTATTGTCCTTTTCTTATAAATGTAACAAACTAATATATTGTAGGTTTCAACCTAATAACATAAAAAGAAAATTATTGATCACATTTAATTATGTTGTCCACATTTGACAGGTTATCGAAATATCTAATTATTTGACATTTACATTTTACAATAGTCATTTATATAGGTTGATTGTTCATTTATTTCATTTGTATATTTTTTCGTTAAATCATTTGTGAAATTCATCACAATTTGGATTTAATGTAACTCTTACAACATATTATATTTTTGTGGAACTTACGTGCAAAGCACGTGTCCAGGACTAGTTTGTTAATAAGATTGATATTTGCTCTTTTGGATTGATTTTCATTCAGGTTGATTGATGTATTGAATAAAGATTGGCTGATGAAATAAAATGTAGTGTATTTTCATTGTAAGGCAAAGTGGCGGTGTCTATGTTGAGTACATGCAATATTGGAGTTAATAAATTTGATGGTCACTCAAATAACAATTGTTTTCACACAAAGTCACTGAACTTTCATTTTCAACTCAAAAGTCTTTCAATTATAGCTTCTTTGCACAAAAAGTCACTCAACTTTCATTTTCAACTCAAAAGTCACTCAATTATGACTTCTTTGCACAGAAAATCACTTAACCTATTTGATTGTTTTTTTCATTAAAATTTAGTGACATATAATTTTAATTATTAACCAAAATTTTAAGAATCAAATATATACCCATTTAATGACCCGCTCCATTTAATCTGATCCGCTTGAAATATAATATTGAACATTTATTTTACCATTAATTTCCTAAATCATTATCCCTTGTCTCCCACATTCTTTTAGCGAAGTAATGGTAAAATAAAATGTTCAATGTTCAATGTGGAATGATTTAGGGAATTAATGGTAAAATAAAATGTTCAATATTATATTTTAAGTGGGTCGAATTAAATGGACGAATTATTAAATAGTTTAAATGAATATATATTTGATTCTTAAAATTTTGGTTAATGATTAAATTTTAATGTGACTAAATAGGCTGAGTGACTTTCTGTGCAAAGAAATTATAGTCGAGTCTCAACTATTGAATTGAAAATGAAAGTTGAGTAACTTTACGTGAAAACAATTGATAGGTGAGTAGTTATTAACTTCATAATATTGGGGAAGTAAGTTTATCATTAACAAAAGAGGACACATCTTACATAAATTCAAACAACTTTTGTTTGTCTCCAATATAACATTTGTATTGATTGACACAAGATAAACGTACAAACACACTTGATCATTAACTAGTATAGTTTCATGAAGAAAGAAATGTTGATTATTTTGGTTAAGGTTAAACATATCTCCTCCAGGTATCAGAAATTCATTAATTTGAGGTATTTTTTCTGGACAATGCTTTCTTCAACAGGGATTCACGACCCGGAAAACGACTCGGAGTTTCCGTTCTGCCGCTACTAGTGTTATTATTAGTGGCGCCAATTGGGTCTGATTTGAGTGGATTGAAATGATCAGAATTCGCTCTTCTCTGTGTAACACTAGTTGAACGTTGGCCAGATTCATTCGGTCTCCTCTGTAACTTTATCCTTTCCCGTCTTCTCTCCCTATTGTCTTTTTCGCCATCATCCTGACTACTATCAACTCCATCTGTACCCTTTTTTTTATCTTCAACCCTAATTGAATTATTGGGGGAATCAGAAAGCCTTGGTATTCGACCACCTTTAGAGGTCCCAAGTAACTCAAAATCAATTTTGCTCCAACCCAACTTATCCTCATTGTCCCAACGGAATCTGGTGCTGATTTCCAGCAACTCCGAAACGGAACTCTGCGTCCGTGCCGGTGAAACGTCGCCGTTGAGGAGATTTTGGGCAAACTCCCATTCAATTCGGTCCCTATAGATAGGGTCAGAGAGGACTTGATCTGCTAGCTGAGCCCATTCTTCAAAATCTCGAGCTCGGAGATTCTTTGTCACCCATTTGAGGTACTTAGATGGGAGTGTTCCCAGCATTTTACCTTTGTATTTTCCAAAATCTATGACTCGGTCTCGCGCTGGAATAACTTTTCTGGATACAATTGCTAAAGGAGTAATACTCCTCCTCAACGACAAGGACTGTGAATGTGAAGAAGCTATATGGAAACTTGGAACTGTAGAAGATGAGACATTGAATGAGATTGGAGCAAGATTCATCTCTCAAGGGGAGAGAGGCTGCAGGCCAAACAATCCTAATTTTGAGTGGATAAGAGAGACTGTTTTCCTGATGTAATGATTTTTTTGGAGTTTGACAAGAAATTATTATTCGATCCATTCATTTCATTTTATATGACATTATTTGACTTGATACAATAATAAAATTAAATTATTTTTAATTATAATAAAATAATATCTTTTTGGAAAAAAACTAAAAATAAAGTGAAACTAGAGTAGAATTAATGTGATATTATTTTACTTAATACAAAATTTTATAAAAAAGAAGGATTTTTTAAATTTGTGATCTAAAACAACAATATCATTTGTGCAGCTATAATCAAGGGACCAAGGAAAAGAACCAATGTGTTTATAAATCATTCACCTTCGAATATAACACTCTGTTTTAGCTCTGTCAATGTGTTTAAATCTATGTTGCTCGGACTCTTTAAAAATGTGAATAGGTGCGTGTCGGATCCGACACAAGTACGATAATATTTTTGGAGAGTCCAAGCAACTTAGGTTAAAACTGCTGCACCATTGTTTCATTTCCTTCACCAAGATCTTTCCAACAGCTCCTCGAGCTCTGCTAGTGCAGCCTCTTCATCTTCATCGTCGTCATAATGGAAGATGCTATCATCATCATCCTCTTCTTCTGCCCCTGCTCCATCAATAGACCATATATAAAACATGATCATCCAATAGTACATAAATAAATGAGTATATGTCATGATAAAGTTTTTGATATTCAAGATATATATAAGAAGAAACACAAACCTGAACCTGCAGTCTGCACATCATAATCCTCGAACAATTTCTCGTTCAAGATTGACCTCACAACGAAATCTGCATTGTCACGCATCACATAGTACTCAGGGTGAGAAAGATAGTAATGATGAACCGCCAACTGATATGAAGGCATGAAGCCTTCCATGACAATTTCTTCGGATTGATATTCACTAATTGGAGTATCTCGCGTTGCAAGAACTCTTGTTTCACTAGTAGATGCTGAGGACTGGTCTAAATCTGGATTGTTATAAGCAAGTGTAGCTCCAAACTCTTTCATCTTAAAAGTTTTATCCCAACAAGGCAATGAAACATTAATCTGATCACCTGTTTGTAAATACTTGCCAAACTTCCAGTGGCATAAAAATGTCAACCTGTTGTTCTCTCCTGGAATACCAATGAATGATGGGGCATAAATCCACTTAAGACCCTGTGTAATGTTTTGGACTTTGATGTCGATTGTATGCGAGCCCCCAAATTTACTGTCACTAAAATAGCGAAATATACGAGGACTAGAACGTTCATAGACGATGCAAATGAGCAGTCCTGTTATCTTGATATTAGGAAGTGAATCCACATACAATGTCAACAATCTCTGTTCACTTTTGTTGCTGAACCAGCTTGGAACCTCATTTCCTGGAAAAGAAGTACTGAAGATTCCAAATTCATAGAGTCCCTGATGCCAAAAAGGAAAAAGAAAAGGTAATTAACATTGAATTTTCTCAACAGGTTGAGGAGAGAGTTAACAGTAAGAAACAAAACTTACCTGCTGTACTGAATACATCCTTTTTGTTTTGGTGAACCTATTAAATATTTCCACCACTGTATCGAATGTGTTATCTAGGTTGACAAGAAGGCGTAGAGTATTCAATATTTCAGCTTCAAAATTATCAATGGGCTTTAGCTTGAAAATTCCTGAAATCTCAGTTAAGCTCTCACTTTCCATGACATCTAAAAAGAGAGTTGTCATTAGGTTTGGTAGATTTGTGACTGTTTGCAGTGATGAGCATCTAACTGCTTTCAGCTTAACAAGGCTTGACGGAAGCTCTGGCAGAGATAGGAGGCTTTGACATCCATCTAACCAAAGGTCTTGGAGCTTACCAAGATTTTTGATACTCTGAGGCAGGTTATAAATCAAGTTTTCACTTAGATTCAAGAAGCATAACGAGGGAAGGTTGCTGAGGCCAAAGGATAGAGCATCATCTGTTAAGTTGCAAGTAGAAAGACTTAAGCTGACGAGCGAACTTGATAAAGAAGAGAACGAAAACTGGTTAGAGCCTGGGGATCTTCTCAACTTGGATGACCAAGTTCTCCAGAGGGCACTCCATGAATTCATGTTACCACCCACGGGGACTAAATGACCAAAATTCATTCCATCAGCCTGCAGGATTGTCAAAGATTCTAACTTGCCTAGCTCTATTGCTGATGTAACTAGTCTAGAACAGCCAGAGATTATAAGTTTTTCTAAGGATTTGAGCTTATAAAAGCTTCCAGGGAGTCTCCTTAGATTCTTGCAGTCTCTCAAGTTCAGATAGACAAGTCCGTCAAGGCATCCAATTGATTCATGAATATTGACCAACTTAATGCAGTCTTTCAGGATCAAAGTTTTCAAATGGGGAAGTCCAGAAAAATCAGGAGTTCTTTTTAGAAAGGGGGAATGACTAAAGTTGAGGATCTTTAATGATGTAAGAATCTGCAACATAAAGTAAGAAGTAAAATTGAAGTCTGATTCAAAAGTCATTTTCCTGCAATTGATCGAAAGGTAGCACATTTATAACATACCTTAATTCCCTCCCAGGCTTTTTCCAAATAACTTTTTTTCATTTCAAGGGCAACCAGGCTCTCTAGAGGGAGATCCTCAGGGATGATCTTCATACGAAATCCAGACCAACATAGTAATCTTAGACTTTTCGGAAACAAACTAAAGAATCCAGTTAAGCTTACATAACTAAGCTGGAGAATCCTCAGCCTCTGCATTCTGGAAAATGCATCAGCTTCAAATTCTATACTGTCTGAACCTTCTGTGCTGGCATCATCAAAATGCTCCAAATGCTTGCGGCGTTTTCTTGGATAGCCATGACCTATCGGACCAGCATCTTCACTGAAGAAATACGATCGGACAGATTTGACTGCTTTGGACAATTTATTGGACATTCCCTTGTCAAGAACCAGGCCTTCAATGTTTTCAGTTCCCTGATAGAAGAACAACAATTGTTTATTCATTATAGCCGATCATAATGCATATAAATACCAAAGAGTAAGATTCTTACAGTTTTTGTACTCAATATATTGAAGGAATCTCTGTATCGCCAAACTCTACTTCTTTTCCGAGGCTCCCAAGGGGATTCTAGGCGGATAATTTCTCTTCCCATATCTTGAATCAATGAATGCACTTTCAGCTTATCCTTGTCCATTTCTATCAGGCATCTATCTGAAAGAATCTGAATTCCTACTACTGAGAAAAAACCACATCCATCGAGTATAGTAACTGCATAGTCTCTATCCTTCCCCACAAAGAAACAGACAATATCAAGGAATATTTTCTGTACATCATCATCATCCAGCAAATCGTAGCTGATTCTAAGTTTTTCCAAGATCTTATTGTCAGGGATTGCCTTTAACTTCCTTAATGCACTCTCCCACACCTCTACACTTCTGTCACAAAGAGAAGAACCTAAAACTTTGAGAGCCAAAGGAGTCCCTTTACAATGAAGTATCACCTTTTCTGTAAGGTCCTCATGATCTTCTGGTGTTTTTTCTTTTCCAAAAGCATGCCAGCTGAAGAGTCGAATTGATTCTTGAGCATTCAAAGGCATGACCTTATACATCTTACAACTGCAGGCCTCACTAGCATCAAACAGGTGCTGATTTCTGGTTGTTATGATTATTTTACTACCTGGATAAAACCATTCTCGCATCCCAAGAACCGCATTTAGCTGATCTCGATCATCCACATCATCGAGAACAAGAAGAATTCTTCTGCGATGGATGGCCTCTTGAATCTTGATGACTCCTTCATCGACATTGTATATCTTTTCAACCTTCCTCCCTAGAACATCTGAAAGAAGTTGTCTTTGTAGACTTACCAGGCCATCATATCTTTCTGAAGTTTTATTCACATCAGCAAGAAAGCTGCAGCCATCAAATTTGTCAAAGTTAAGATTATAAGCAGTCTTGGCAAGGGTAGATTTACCTAGACCCCCCATACCATATATAGCCATCATATCAATACTAGTTGATCCATCCTGCAACCAGAGATTTATGTCTTTAACTCGAGAATCTATTCCAACGGGGTGGAGAGCTACACTCAGAACTGCGCGATTTAGTCTTCCTGCAACCACCTTCACAATCTCTTGAATAAACCTTGACTCACACCTGAAAATTACAACGACTTCCATTTTCAGTCACACGAAAGATCATCTTAGAAAATGGAATAAAACAATTTGTAATTCTAGTAAGAGCTTACCCATCAGATTGATTCTGTAAGACCATTCCTCCCAAATCAGCAACTTCTGTTAGAGAAGTCTTCCATTTCTTCACCTTCTGCAACCATTCCAATCTCCTTTCCTCGGTCCCGGATTTAAATCTCTCTTCATACATTAAAAAATCTTGTTCAAAACACCCTTTTTGCTTCCTGACTTCAGATGGATCCACATCATAAAACACAGGTAAAACGAAACGTCCAAAAAGTTTCTTGCTCTCAAGTATAAACACAAGTTCATCAAGGCACCTCTCTGAAGAGGTGTAGTCTTTTGACAAGACAACAATGAGAATTCTTGATTCTTGAATTGTTTTCTGCAATTCTTTGCACCCTTTTTCATCTATATCAAGTTCATCAACACTGAATGCGCGAATACCAGCATTTGATAAAGCTGAATGAAGATGATTTCCAAAAGACTTGCCTATTTTTGTTGCCAAACTCAGAAATGCATGATAAGTAAACTGAGACATTTTTTGTTTTGATCAATGACAGATAAAAGATTGTTCTTTGAGAAGCAATTCTTTAGAAGCCTTGAAGAGATAAAATAGGTGATGTTGCATCTGCAAGCAGTCTAAGAAGGTACATGCATTGTTTTAACATGTCAAATCAACAGGAACCACATATATTCTAAAAAATTTACATAACCTAAGGTCTAAATATCACTAACTAACCTAGAAAATGACAACAAATTGGCTATACATATTATGCAGTTAAAATTACTACACAGTTTATCTATTATTAATTGCAGCTACATTTGGAAAAACCAAGGTAAGAAGGTGTTGGTCCCTCCTTCCCAAAATATTTTTCATATTTTGTTTCTCGAGAGTCAAACTATATGAACTTTTGACAACAATTATCACATATATATTCACCATATTGATATAAGAAGAATCGTAACATATAGTATTTTTCATATATTTTTTAAGTATCTAAATTTTAATTTTAAAATATTAAATTAGTTCAAGTACGTTAGCTCCAACGATCAGTCAAACTGATTCTAAAAAAGCAAAGCACAACAAGTATTTGGGACAGAGTTTCCTACCATATGTGCAAGATTTTAATGTCAACCTTCTGAAAAACAATTGCTTAAGTTTAAATAATGAAAATAAAAGTATGACTACTTTTCAACTGATATATAAACTATATTCTAGAATACTTATATTGGGAAAATTTATATTATTTGGTTGCTTTTTTCTTTCCATGATTAAGACCTTAAGAGAATCAACATGTATTTATTTATTTAAGCTAATTCTGTTTCAACACAAAAAACATATTTGTCTTTTTAAGGCAAATTAAGGGTTCTTATCTAAATCACATACTTATCCTTATATTGGGACATTTATAGGGGAAAAAAAATTCCTTACAAACAGCAAGAAATAAAATACTAAGTAATAGTTTAACTGAAAATCAATTATTCTTGTAACTAGATAATTTATAATCGCACAAATACTCAAAATTTGTTTCAGATTATAAATTTTAAAAACCTTCCATTACTTTTGAATTCCATATACAGTCAAACACTATCATAGGAGATATGACTACTATTTCTTTGAGTGCAAGATTTTTCTTTGACTTTGGTTTTTACATTCTGCCTAAAGCCATTTAGATTTGGATTTTAGCTTCAAAATTCAAATAAGTACTCTCTTCTAAGTCTTGCTATTTATCCTCAATGGACTGGCACTCAATAGTCCTTTGAGTCACAAATTTCTATGGTTGTTAGAATTTTTAAAGAAAATGGCCAAATGATTTCTCAATCTATTAGTCAATTCTCAACTACACACCTAAATTTCACGGGAGTTCTATTACCCCTGAATCTTTTATTTTTGATATTTTATAACCCTTAAACGCTGACATGTCCAAGAAGGTGAATACACCTGCTTTAGGCGCGTGAAGATGGATTTTAGACTTCGAAGTCTAAAAGACAATTATTAGTGGATCTGATTCTGATATTTGTGTTTTTCCTTTTCAATATTGGCATATTATTATTCCAGACTCCATGTGAAAGAAGCAAATTCTTGAAATCCATTGTTTGAAATAACAAGTCGAATCCCTATTTTCTTCTTCTTCTATAATAACTTACGCAGACATGCACTAATTCGATAGAGCACCTAATATTGCCTTTCATCTGCGCAAATATCGAATAATTTGTTCACCAAAATAGTATGATTCGAAAATTACTTCATTAACCACACTAGATCAGACCCTTGATTACAAGTAGATATCCTCTTTATTCTTTAAGCATTACGTTTTAGCCAATCATCATTTACCACTAAAGGGTAAAGATCGAGTTTTAATTCCTACTATGATTGATGCAAAGTAAATAACCAAACACATTATATATTCACTGTGAATCAACTCATGTAAAAGTTGGATATGGTACCCTTGATAGTCAATAAAATTTAATTAGAAATATAAAAGGAATGGTAAAACTTCAGATATTTTTTGAGAGACTAAAAAGGAATGGTTAAAGATTACATTTTTAGTTCCTTCCAGTGAACTGTTTGCTGAAGTAAACTATGCAGCTAGCAAGAAATGATCCTATGACTGTACAATGAGTTAATAAAACATAATTTACACCATTGCCCACCTGAAGCTGATGAAAAAGAACAGGACAGAATATACATCTGCAACTAACAAATTTGTGCAACTAAGACAGTATGTCAAGCAAAAGAAATGCTCAGATATTATCAGATAATGATCCTTATTGAAGCCCCGCCGCCTCACACAACACTCATGTATATCTTCTAGCTCCACAAGATTAAGTAGTAAAATGTTGGTTTTTCCGAAAGAAAGAAGGCGTCTTCACAAGTACTTTTCTCATCATGGGAAGAATCTTTTGAGGCCACCAGATAAGGGGAATGTCGAAAGAAGTCCAACAAAACGCCTTTTCAACGAATTACCTAGGTATGGCAGAACAGCTATTTCTGGAAAATCTTGATAATATGGTCTTTTTGCAGCATTAGGACCAAGTGCTGGGACAAGACCATCTTCTGGCAGATGCGTGCCTTGGAGGTCTACTCCATCTGCATCAGTTCCCTGTTGCAGAAAGATTTTGTGAGAAACAACAACACTTTGAGAATCTACCAAGACAAGCTTAAAATGAATGCAAAAGTCAAAATTCTTACACTGTTTTCTGTCAAGTCATGTGACAGACCGCATTGGTTCAACCATTTGCACAACAATCTCTCGGGATCATCTTGTGATTCTCGACGAATAATTTCTTTCCCCATGTCCTGAATAAGTGGAGGCATCATCACCTTATTTTCGTCATCAATGCTGATGAGGGATCTGTCAATGAGGTTCTGAATTCCAACTGTTGGGTGCAAATCACCATTCTCTAAAAATTTGATAACATAATCTTTGTCCTTCCCAACAAATAATGAAGAAATAAGGAGGAACAACCTCCGGTCATGATCATCTAGAGACTTGTAGCTTATCTCAAGATTCTTTTGAACTCTGCTATGAGGGATTGCTTCCAATTTCTGCAATTTACTCCTCCATATATCCGTACCTCTCCCTGAAAGAAATGAACCCAAATCATAAAGAGCTAACGGAAGCCCACAGCAATGCTGTATTGCTTCTGTTGAAAGCATCTTGAACTCTTCTAATGGGTGGTCTTGTGCAAAAGCATACCAACTGAAGAGCTTTAGAGACTCGTCATCTCCAAGTTCCTTTATCTTGAATAGCATGTGCCTCTCATAGGACTTCAATAGTTTCTCACACCTTGTCGTAATGAGAATTTTACTCCCCGGATAAAACCAATCCCTTGTTCCAATAAGTGAATCTAAGACATCCAGCTGATCCACATCATCAAATACAATAAAAACCTTTTTGTTGCCAATAGCATCTTTCATTTTGACAATTCCTTCATCAGCATTGTATATTTTTTCCTTTCTGCCTTTCAAAATACTTTCGAAAATTTGTTTTTGCAAATAAACCTGACCATTTGGATGTTTCTCAGAGATTTCTCTGACATTTGCAAGAAAGCAACTCCCATCAAATCTATCATAATTAGAGTTGTAAGCTACTTTAGCAACAGTAGTCTTTCCAACGCCACCAAGTCCACAGATCATCCCAATGCCAACTTCACTGGATTCATCCTGTAACCATGAGTTAATGTCCTTCACTCGAGCCTCTAGTCCAACTGTGTATGAAGGTACACTAAGTACTGTGCGATTCAATCTTTTGAGTATCTCCTTAATGATCTTTTGGATGAATTTTGCCTCATGCCTGAGGTGCAGTGTAAATGTCAGAGACAAAACAAGATGAAAATTCAGTAAAGCACTGCAACTTGCCAAGTACTGGACAATAAATAAAAAGAGTTCACTGATATGGTAATACTTTTAGAGCAAATATAACACACCAAGATGATCTGTCATATTAATCATCAATAAACAAAATAACCTGGTTAGGTGCCTAGTTAAGAGAACATGTGAAAGTATACTTTGAAGCAATCTCTTAATGCTAAATCAATGAATTTTACATTTTCCAGAAAAGCAACAGAGATGAAATATATGTGGCTTACTGGTACTACAGGAGAAAAAACGAGTGATATTTACTTTTACTTGTGTGCTGTGAAGAATTTGACAATATTGAGGAGCAACAAAGAGGGAAATGGACAGCAAAATAAAGTAGTATAATAAATAGAGAACCATGAAATATTACAGTGAACCATTTCCGGTTAGAAAAAGTGGAAAAGGATTAAGACAACTTTAGCCTCATCATAACTGACGCTATATCATACAAAAATTTCCAAAAGATACTGATACAAAGTGCATCCACATTAGGAGAACGGAGTGTATCATGACAACATTTCGTTCTTTTGTACCTTTTGATTTGTCTATTCAGCTATTTGGTACCCTCTATATCCTTCACTCTTTAAATAGATCATTTTGACACTGATAACAAATAATTGAGGAAACAATGGCTTGAAGAACTGCTGATTGGAAAAGCTAAAAGCACATACAAGTCAAGAGCATGCACAGACATGAAGGAAGATTCCGTGGAAAGCAAGAAATTATTGCTCCCATCTATCTTAATCAGAATAATTTGAGAGCAAGGTTTAAATCCAAGTGTCCCTAGTTGTATTGTTCAAGTTTTTTGCCTCAACTAGTCAGAGAGAGGTCTTACTAACTTCTGGCATATGATAAGCAGGAAAAGGAAGGAAAGAACGGAAAAGAAAAAAGAAGGCATTATACATAAACATGACCCTTAACTTGGCGTCAATTCACAACTATGACCTTTAACTTTGGGTGTGCGCAAGTGGGCACTCAAATTTATATAAAATTAAGCAAATGGACACATTCTTCCTACATGGGACCCTACATGGCAATTTTGTATTCTACATGGCATCCTAGGTGTATTATGCCATGTAGGACACTCATGTCTAATTGTCCAATTTTATAATAGTTTAAGTGGCTACTTGTGCACATACAAAGATGGAGGGCATAATTGTTCGTCGACACCAAGTTAAGGGACATGTTTATGTATGCACACACACATCCACACACAGCAAGAGTTTAACTAGGGTGCCTCCATACCCCCAAGGTAGAAGGCAGCACACATCCATGGAAAAGAGGACACAGAAATCTAATTGAAGAGTCGTCAGAAATATTGGGCATTAAAATGTGTTTCCTAAGGATATAGGTGATTGTAATGGATAAGTACAAGTCAGTATGTTGTCTATGTGGACTCCTTTCAAAATCAGCATAGATCTAATAGGGAAAAGACCCTCTATTTCTAGTGGTTTGAGTCTTTCAGGCAGAAAATACTGTAAAAGGGATCAGTTATGAGGCTTCTCTAATAGGATCCACACGTGACACATTTCATAGCACAAAAGAAGCCCGGAGACCATCCTCGTTTGTCTCTAGAGTGGAGATAACCAACAATACATTACATTCAGAGAAAAGGAATATACATGAAAGCTAGGAATCTCTATCTTTTAGGGGAACCCCGTGAGTTTCAATCGCGACTTATGCAGCATAGTACTTGCCATTTGGCATACTTACACGTGAGTGTCACACTTGACTAGAATCCAACCTGAGGTAGCAATTCGTCATCTTTAGCTTTGAACTTTGTGTCTTTCATCTGATTAGTCTTTCAAATTAGATTTATGCCAACTTTGTTAAACTTTTTTGCTCGAACTTGGTTAGAGCTCAACGTACTATTCAGGGTCTTTAACATATTAAATCTCCTTTTAAGTTTGGACTGTTCACAGTTAATTTTTCATCCTTGGCAGAAATTTCGTCAATCCAGCTTTTAAATTTTGCTCATTTAGCATTTCCAGTGTATCTTTTCCTGAAATAACCTTTACAATAGATGATTTTGAGGGCCACATTAGTCACTTGGACATTTATGATAGTCAGATGCATAGATACTATAAGCTATTCTCAGAAAATTAAGTTTACAACTTGTTTACTTATGAATTAGCAAACTGGCACTATGTCATTGCAAAAGCCACCTAAAATACAGGACAACTAGTGCTGAGTGAATGGCAAATTTACATCAGAACTTTCCAACTGATGAGTAGGTTTTCTTGTTTGGGGCGAATCTTTGTTGGCTAAGTTGGAATAACGTTGATCCTCAAAAGAGAACTTCCAGATTTAAATAGAGAAATCAATCGCTTGACTACTTAATCCAGAACAAAACATAGTTTTAAATTATTATCTATAGTACTTTCCTAATATCATCAGCCAAGTTTCCCTTCAAGTAAAGATTAAAGCAATTATTAATCCACAACTATTTCTTTAACCAGAAACAATTAGAACTACCAAAGCTCTCAAGACTAATTGATGAAGGGGGGATAAACTGCAAATACCGAAAAAGAAGAAAAAATATCAAGGGTTTGGATAATTTAGGAAACTGACCCGTCTACTTCTTTGGCTAAGCACATTCCTTCCAATTCAGCAACTTCCTTCAGAGCTAATCTCCATTTCTCCATCTTCTCCATCCATTCCTTTCTTTTCTCTCCACTCTCTGCATTTCCTCTCTTTTCATGATTCACAAAAGCTTCAGCAAAACTTCCACTTTGGTTCTGAACATCCTCAGGGCTGACAGTGTAAAAAACAGGCAAGACAGTATGACCCTCTTTCTTTCTTCGATCAAGAATGTTGACAAGCTCATCAAGACACCATCTTGAAGAAGCGTAGTCTTTAGAGAAGACAATTAGTGAAATCTTGGATTCTCGAATACCCTTTTGCAGTTCAGATTCTATGTTTTCTCCCCTGCGGATTTCGTCATCATCTCGAAAAGTTCGAATTCCAGCGTTGATGAGAGCTGTGTAGAGATGATCAGTAAAGTTTTTCCGGGTGTCTTCGCCTCTAAAACTCAAGAAAACATGGAAAGAATAACGGTTTTGTGGGGTTGCCATTGAAAAAAGTCCAAGAAAACGATGACACAACTGAGAGTTGATGCAAAGACAAAGAGGATAATGATCCAATTGAGATTTTGACAATGAAAACTAGACAAGGAAAATAGGAAAACTGAGAACTTTGAGGACTCAAGTCAATGGAAAGGCCCGCGTGAAGGGAAAAAAATGACGAGTTTTTGTTTGGTGTTGGAAAGGGAGACGAGGTATTATAATGTTAAGGCAATTGCGTGTTGGGAATATGGTCGGTATTTTCTAACTCTGAAATTTCTTTCCACCTTCTTTTTTTTCTTTTATAAATAAATGCTCTTCGGTTCAATTTATTTGTTTGATTTGAATTTTTGATTTAATACAATGTTTAAGAAAGTAAATGAATTTTTGAATCTTACTACGTTAAACTACAGGGAAAAAAAAAATTAAAACAGAGGAAGTAATAGAGTTGATTTTTCGCAATGGTAATTTTGAACTTATATCGTTAGTTCCACTAGGTTTATACCCAGAATTTGACTTAAATACTTCCAACACAAAAAATATTTTCCTAATGTTTCCCCTCTGGAAATGAATGATATGGAGAGAAAGTAGAGAGTAGATATATAGAAAACCAGAACATAAATAGTAAAGCAAACTGCTCATTAATCTTGTTACAACACAAGTCTCAAAAAAATTGAGGCAACATGTGGACATGTTTGTTAAGTATCTTATTGATTGATGATTACTGAGAAAAAAACACGACTGAACTGTATAGTCATCCCAGTTGTAGCACTACCACCTCACCTGCACAACAAGCACCGTAAGTCAGTTTTCAATTTGCAAATTCTGCCGCCAATTTACCAAATAGAAACAACACTGCTGGACAGTGGACGAGTACGATGAGATACAAAATATTCCAAATTAGCAGCATAGGCAAGCAATCTCATCTACCTAAATCTTATTTGTCAAAAATTAAATGCTCACGTTAATAGGTATTGCTTTTTTTTAAAAACAGGTTTTTTCTCCCTCCCAATCTCCTGCTGCCTCAAAAGAAGATCACTACCTAGCCAAACTAGTCGAGGGACTTATCTGGAGACAAAGATATACTGTAAATCTCTCTTCCCTTTCTATGTTGTTCATTAGGATAGAAGGTTAGTAGGTAGTCAAACGTCGTCCAGTTTCCCATATCAATATTGCTATTATTACTCACCCATTATCTTGTTCTTCGATTTTATTATTACATGTTTCCACCGTATTATATGCTGTTGCTATTGTTCCCTTCTCCTTTATTTTAGCATGATGTGACATCTTTATATTGTATGTTGTTGAGCCAAGGGTCTTACGGAAAAGTCTCTCTGCCTTCACAAGATAAGGGCAAGGTAGAGTACACACCCCCCCTCCCCAGACCCCACTTACGATATTACATTGGGTATGTAGTACAACAGAATTGAATGAGACAGCGTTTAGGTGTCATTTAATTAATGGAAACTTTGCAGCAACTCTCAAACAATATGCAACCCAGCAAAAGTTAACTGCATCTTCCAAATCTTTCATATGAAAAATTTATAGGAGCAGACCAAATAAACCGAGTAAACAAGGTGCACCTAGAAAAGGTTATAGGCTGAGAATGTGAGTATTTCAGTATTAAAAGGTCATAGCATTAAGGAGATGTCCTATCAATCCCATAACACTATAAACAAGGTACACTTGGGGGCTTCTAAAATTAGTGTCATTAACGCTAGTTTCAAAAGTGTCATCCCTACCCGATAAAAATAATTTGAGTCACATCTCCTCAAATAAAAGACTCCAATGTTACCCTTAGGCCTTGATCAAAAGGACCCTTGTTTCTATTAGTATAACGTGTTAGTTAAGTAGGAGCGGCAAGTGGCAACAATGCCAGACTCATAGTAGGGATGATTGAATACACAAACCTGAACATTCCAGTAATAAAGCAGTAACATATTGTTCCCAAATAAATTAAGTTGATAAGTAGCACAAGTAAAGGAGATCAACCCACATTTATCTAACATAATTGTGCAATAAGATATAGAAGTTACAAGGCATATGCTCCTCACATCTTGTTTCTAACGTCCTTTAATTAAGGGTGGCATATAAGTCTTTTCTTTACGAGCAGCTATTCAAGTTGTTTTTACTGGGCAGGTGTTTTTAAAAGCACCCAAGTTTTTTCAGTAAAATCCAATAACTTCAGTAAGTTGTTGCAACTTTGATAATTGTTGCAACATGCAGCAACTAACAACTACTGAGTTAATCAGAAGACAAGACACAAAGCGAATTAATGGGGGAGTTGGATAGGTTCTATTATTGTGTACAGCAATTGGCATTTTCCTTATTTTTGTCTCTTTAAGGACGTACCCAGAATCCTTCAAAACATGTGTATTAAAATATATAACAACAAACAATGAAAGAAATTCGAGAGGACTCAATATTGATGCAAAATCATTGAAAAGGCATTATTTTAAGAATTTTGCAAAGAGTACAACAGGAATCAAAATACAGAGAGCTCAAAGGAAGTAATAGCACACACTGGACACTTGACACATACACCAATCAAATCAAAGACACAGGCAGAGACATTACTTTGCATAGGAGAAGACATCCTCAATTTTATGACAGGGGACATCTAGCCATTTGAGCACAACAACTCTGATTGCACAAGAAGCAAACACTTTTATGAAATGGACACATCTATACCCCTGAGCATATAAACTCTGATTGCACAAAAAGCAACCATCCAACAGTCAGGTGAGATAAAGGACAAGTGAAAACTGGTGTACCTAATGAGATGATTGTAGTATGATCAATACTAAAATTGATGGTCCTGCTTAAGGTACAGATTGGATACCTTCAACACATAGTATAAGACAAAACTGACAATGAAACAAGTAGAGACCCAAGAGAACTCACAGTTTAATTTTTGACAAGGTACTCAAAAGAACTCAAAGTTGATATGAACATATCAAAAGAAGGCACTAGATTCAATCATTGTAGTATAATCTATACACCTCGATGAGAAAAAACACAATTGGCATAGCTATGGGGCTTAGAAGGAGGAGTCTGGGGGAGGCTACACCACTTCAGGAAACACCAACCCACCCAAATTTAATCAAGCATCTATCCAGTATCAGCAAAGACATTTCTTAACATAGGATTATACAAACAAAAAAAAGTGACCCCCATTCGGATCATTAGCATATCAATGAGACCCATTTCATAAAAGTAATAAAATTCACAAACCCCACTTCTTTCAAGCACATCAAATTGTATTCCACGAAACACAGACTTCAAACAGTTGGTTGAGATAATAAAGAATCACAAAATCAGAAAGAGGTCGTACCAAAAGAGACAATTGGGGTTCACTACAAGCACGACCCATTTCGAATCTCAGTGAGAGTGAGAAGCAGCGGCGGAAGAGGTGGAGTGAGAAGGAGTAGACATCTTGTTATAGGCAAATTCGCCGACACAATAGATACTGAAGGCTACAACAGCGATGCCAAGACCAGGGAAAGCGTGGCGGAACTGATTGGACAACATAGGATGCTTCCTCCACTCGTCCCTTCTCCTGAAAAACTCTCCGGTGGTTCCCAATGGCTTCCCCATTTTCGATCTGTTCTTCTTCCTCTTCTTGATTTTCACCCAAATTGATTTGGAGCACTGCCTTACAGGACTTTCAAGATTGGCTCCTTGGGCTTGGGCCTTCTATATTACCCACTAGTAAAATTAACCTCTCACACACACACGTTTAAAAAGATAAATATCAAGTTATAATCAACACGCGTTTAAAAAGATAAATATCAACTTATAATTATACTCTTTAAAAATAAACTACTTATAGCATATTATTATCATTTTATAGCACATCAATTCGTAATATATTAAATAAAAAAATATTTAAAAATAAACTATTTATAGCATATTATTATCAAATTATAGTATACTAACTAATAATAATATATTAATAAAAAGATTTATTTTATTATTTGATTAATAATTATTATGTTTAAATAATTAGTTTTATTTATTCACTTATCTTTTATCAACAAAACCTTTTAAATTATTACTAATTAATCAATTACTTTTTAAAGTTTTTAATATAAATAATAAATTTATCAAATATTAATCAATTATCTTTTAATGTTTTTAATATAAATAATAAATTATTATTTATTAAATAATTAAACTTCATGTTATATAGTTACCTTTTAAAAAAACAAAATATAAAAATTAGGGATGTGATTTTAATTAATTTCATATTATATGGTTACTCAATAACTACTCATTCCCATATAAATCAATACTCTTTTATCTTCCCACAATACACTCAACCTCTCACCTATTTACACACTTCTCTTTTTACCATATTAATTTTGCACACATTTTTTAACGTTTCTCTCTCTATTAATTAATTAAAGGCAGCACACATTTCTCTCTCTATTAATTAATCAAAGACAACACGCCTAATTTCTCTGTCATATCAAATCTGAGCATACATATTCGCACGCTTAATGTCATCTTCAAGTACAAATCCTTTCAAGCTTTAAACTTATTTTCCAAAATCAGTTTAAGCTTAAAATCCTTATTCAACTACATCTCTATCAATCTTTCATAAAATTAGGTTTTTTTATTTTTTGACCATCAAATTCGTAATATTGCATGATTTTCAGAAAAAAATTGTATTGTATAGATCATCAGACATGTTTGTTTATTTCTTAAAGTTTTTATTTTTTTCTCTGATTCTTTTGTCAAATTATTTAATTTTTATATGTAGTTGCTTGATTTTAGGAGAAATTTACGTTGTATAGATAATGCAGGTTTCTTCAAGTTTTATATTTGTTTATGTCAAATTCTTTAATATTTATTTGTCTATAAATTTTTAGGATATGGGTTGTTGAATACAATATCTAAACCAAATACCCTAAGGAGATTCACAAGAGTACAAACTATACCGATAACTTCATGGTTGAAATCTTTTGATCTATGTATAACCAAATTCAATCGCAAATCTCAGGCTATACAGCTGCGATGGAATTAGAAAGATTTCGAATGATGAACTAGTAAGGTCTAGTCCTTCTAAAAGGAAAGTAGTGTCAACGGTGAAAACAATCGAAAAAAAATGTTACAAGAGGACGAAAGTAAAATTTTTTGTCCCGGACATGATTGGAGAACCGGTTGTTAATGAATAACAAGACGAAGTGAGTGAAGAATCACATAGTTCATCAATTTCTTCTTCTTCGTCGTCTTCTTGGTGTGTGAAACCAAGAGATAACTTTGACTTGTCACAAAAATCCAGCAGTAGAGATTTTGTAACACTCATGTCTGCATGTTGTATAAAATATATTTAACTGTATATGCCAAAATTTATTAACTGTTGTATTTAATGGTAGTATGCTTAAATGAATATTTGCACTTTATTATATGTATATGATTTTTGTATAAATTTCGATTGTAATATGCAAAATATATGAACATTGCATGAAAAATGTATAAATTATGAATGTCATATTGAACTATGATATATATAACAGAAACAAATGGTATATACATGAACATTGTATGAATACTATATGAACATTTTATGAATGTCAGTAAAGTTCAATGTATATATATAATGTATAAACATTGTATGAATTATGAATTATGAATCCCATATTGAACTTGGATATATGTCACAGAAACAAATGGTACATATATGAACATTGTATGAATACTGTATGAACATTGTATGAATACTATATAAACATTTCATGAATGACAGTATAGTTCAATGTATATTTATAATGTATAATCATTGTATGAATTATGAATGTCATATTAAACTTTGACATATATAACAGAAACAAATGATATATATATATATATATGACAATTTTTTACGAAATCAAACTTTATAAATGTAAATGATAACAACTGCACTCAATAAAACAAAACATGTTTCTAACATTCAAAACAACACAATAACAAATGTAACATTATGAAATCATTGTTTTTGCACAGGATAATTTGAACATGCCTTTCTATTGTGTCCACCTTGACGACATCTATTGCAACTCATTTTTGTCCTTTTGAATTTCACATCAGCAAACCCCTTCCATCTTTCAAGTTTTGGTCTACCCGTTGTACAAAATTAATATAAAACATATATTCTAATTTCATTAGAAACATATACTGTAATTTTGAAAAAAATTAAATGGACTTTCATACACAAATGATACATGTTTCGTATAATCTTCATACACTATTAAAAAAAATTAGACTTCAACTTTACATAAATTTATAATCAGTTCATATAATTCATACACACTTCATATACAGTTAATATATCATTCATTGTCCTATACAATACTCCAATGAAATAAACACAATACATTTCCAAATACAAAATTAATATAAAAATATATATTATAATTTAAATAGAAACATATATTGTACGCCAAAATTTATCAGGTTACTAAAAAAAGAAGTGAAATATACAACTATGAAAAATTTCTTGAATTTTTAGAAAAAATGACTTATACGTTGAAAGCAATCTAAAAATAATCGTGAAATTTTGAAAAGAAGACTACTTGTAACGTTGATTCAAATATGTTTGAAGATGACAATCTGAAAGTATTCTGAAAATCCAAAAATATTTGTTATTATTTGATTGGGTTGTTTAAGGAATTAATTCAAAAAAATAATATTATTTTAACTAACTAGAGATATTTAAGACAATGATGATAATTTGAAAATGTTTAATATCCCTAAAAACGCTAATCATACATTTAACTTTAATTAAACTTCCTAAAAAGTGCAACTATTCATATTAGAAAACGTGCTACCTACATTAAATGTAGCAATTAATAAAGAAACAAAAGTTTCATAATTTGTATTGTCACTGTGTTAATTATTAACATTAATTATCCATTATTACTTTATTCATAATTTTTAATTAATTGTTAATAACAACTCTTTTTAATAAATTATAATTACCAATATAATTATTAATAAAATGCAATAAAGTGAGATATTAAATGCTACACAATGAAATTAAAAAATTTAATGTCGTAACTTAATAATATTACTATATAAAATGCTATATACAAAATTTACGCTACGCACTATCATAATTTTGTAAGCCCAGTTTGTTTGAAAGAAAATTTGTGAAACAACTTTAGCTATAACGTTGATTAACATGGGTTGTGGTATAGTAAGATAATACTAAAGTCTTGAATTCAAATTTCGGTTATTTATGAGTATGGGAGAAAATTTATTTGAAATGTTATCTTTGCCGTGTATATATGAATTTAATCGAAATTTCAACACATTCACCCGACATCGAACGAAAAAAAGGAAAACTTAAGAAGTATTAAAATTGAAATATTAAAAATTACATTTTTTTATTTGGACAGTTTGATTAGATATAACGAAAATAGGGTTTCTTAAATATTTGGCAAAAAGACTTCGATAAATTAAACGGACCAAAATTAAAGGGATTACTATTATATAAATATTACAGTCTTCATTCAATTTGAAGGATCAACTCCTCTATTTTCATTCATTTTCAGTTTTCTCTCTTTGAACTGAGGGAGTAAAGTACAACAACATGTCTACTCTTCAATTGGGTATCATCCTTTCATCTTCCTCTCCAATGTTCTTGGCAAGTAATTCTCATATACCCAAGAATGTATTGCCTTCTATCTCACTTTTCCCCACCTACTTTGTAAAGAATCCTTGCAGAAGAACCTACAGTCATGCTGACCCAAGAAGGGGTCTTTTCAAGATTTCTTGTTCTTCCACCTCAGAAAATCTTAACAAGGTTATGTGTCATGTGATGTAAGATCTTCTATTTTTTCAGTGAAAAATTGAATCTTGAACATTGGCATTTTTTATATCGTCAGGAGTCAGATGTAGTGGTGGTGGAGGAGAAAAGTGTTTCTGTGATTCTTCTTGCTGGAGGAAAGGGGAAAAGAATGGGTGTAAGTTAAATATGAGTTTAAGAGGGAAATAACTTATTTTGTTGTTTCCTATTACTTGTAATTCTATTTTCATTGTTTGTATTGTTTGGTTCATCTAAAATTTGATGCAGAAGGTCTCTAAAAACTGTTCTGTTTTTCAATTCTTTGCATCTTTCATTCCCATATCTTCAATATCTACATTGTTAAAACTTTCTTCTGTCAGATGATGATGTTGTTATGTTTTGTTTGGAATAGGCAAGCATGCCAAAGCAGTATCTTCCACTTCTAGGCCAGCCAATTGCATTGTACAGGTAAAAGTAATGGTCAACTTGATTCAATTATGACTAAACCTATCTAAAACAAATTTCCTAGTGCTAGACAGTAGACATAAGTTACATCTTGATACTTCTATAATTTATGCTGTGGCGAGAAATTGTTAAGTTTGCACGAATTCACCTTGGAAAATTGATGAATATATCGAAGAAGGGTTTAGCTAATAACGCCACGAAATTGGTAGTCATTAGCAGGACCTCTTTTCTTCGATTGAGTTGGTTTGATATTTGACATAATCTGTGTGAGACTGGTGCAAGTCAAGATGGGTAATCAGAAGAGAGATGGTCTACTGCAAGTCTTGAACACTGATGCTATTGAGTTCTGTCTATCAATTCTCAGAAAGTTTTCTGAACTGTTAGACGACCAAACCAAGGACCCCCATGTTTATTTTACACAAGTATTGGGCACCACAAAAACTAAATCCATTTAATGTAGAAATTTAACAGTTTTGGAACCACAGTTTGGAGAGAATCTTTTGTATCTACTCAACCAGTTCGATCACATATTTGACTTTGTGGTGACAATTTGTTGGATTGTTGCAGTTTCTACACTTTCTCCAAGATGCCTCAGGTGAAGGAAATTATTGTTGTATGTGATCCTTCTTATCAAGACATTTTTGAAGGTATAGAGTTAAAATGTCTTATAGTGTGTGTGTGCAGCCAATAGAAAAATGTCCAAGAAAGCAATGAATGTGAACTTACCTTCCTTATTCTGATTGCAATATCTATAGGAATTTGTGCAAACACTAAGGTAATGATATAATAATTCTTCATTTATTTTTTAGATGCCAAAGAGTATATCCAAGTCGACTTAAAATTTGCATTGCCTGGGAAGGAAAGACAAGATTCTGTATACAGCGGACTTCAGGTACGTGCTGTATGCTAACTCAAATTGTATAGGTATCTCACTTCCAATTTTCAAAAAACAAAGTTGGTTATGTTCGAGAACTTAATTTTTCTATAATTTACCAAGAGCCTTTTTTCAGCCTTCATTCTCCAGAATATGTAGTTAGCCAAATATTCAGTCCTATCATGATTGGTTATACTTAGTAGATCACTGGGCTGATGTTCAGTAAACTTGGGTTCTGTTGCTGATTTCATACAGTATACTTCATGTAGGAAAAGTTATTAACTAGTTATCTAGTTGTTCCTGCTTCATTTGGTTCGTCTAAGGTGCTAAAACTGTTAGGCTCTTATGTGATCAGTCCTCGCTGCTCAGTTTTTGTCCTTAAGATTCTTTTATCTCTTTTCTTATCCAAATAAGAGTGATAAGTTGATCTCATTCCAAATGCTATTGAAATGTTTGACTTTTTAGGGAGAACAACAAGTGGCTAAAAGCTTAAACTCAAGAGTTACCTTTTGCATTGCATTTCATCTTTCTTTGGTGATTTGGATGTTAACATGTGATCTTGAGTTATTATTGTTCATTTAATTTCTGGTCAAATGTCTTGCATTCACTCCATAGTTAAAGATGAACTTGTGAAATATCTTCATCTTATTTGGTTCCACATATTGTTCAGATTTGTGTCGTTATTATGTTATGCAGTAAGACAATGTTATGGCCATGGTATTTCTCAGTAGTGATTGTGGTTTTTAGAAAGTGTTGATGCTTTGCATGCCAGGAAGTTGATTCAAACTCCAAACTCGCATGCATCCATGACTCTGCAAGACCTCTTGTACAAATTGAAGATGTAGAAAAGGTTTGATCATTGCATAATCTCCTCCTCCTCCTTTAGTCTCTTGGCTTTGGCAAGAGATTTCTGGTATTGTGGGAAGTACTCCTGCCGAATATAACATGAATTCTGGAGATATCCATCTTCTTTATCTTTAATTCTGCATCACATTATATGCAGATCGTTGACATTTTATAAAGGTCATATGTATGTTTAAGATTCTGAAGGACAAATCTTCCTTTACTTTTTCCAAGAATCTTCTCTGCAGGTCCTGAAGGATGGTTGGCTGGTTGGAGCAGCAGTTCTTGGTGTTCCTGCCAAAGCTACAATCAAAGAGGTAGCTCTTAATTATTGCTAGTATCTGATTTGTAATAAAATATGAAGCTTCAGGTGGCTGACCATCTCCCATGAGAGAATGAAATGGTAGCAAATTGAAGCATGTTCTGAGTTTTATGTAGCCTTTTTGTAAGTAGATATTCAAGCTTATAGTTTCCTGTTAGAGACATCAACTTATATTTCTAAAGCAACTCCCGTACAAGGAAGGACAATGTACTATGAGACTTGCTCTTTTTGCTATCTTGGCAGGCTAATTGCTCTAGGCTTTTACTGTGGAACTATTAGGATGTCGTGTAACCTATGTTCTATTTCATCTATATCGATATTGCATAATCTCCTAAACATGTTTCAGGTGCTTCTAAGTTGTAGCATGGTACTATTAAGTCTCAATTTTGGTCAATAGATTTTCACTTTTATTATTTACTAGTATGCATTATCCTATTATCACCAAATGGTTATATCTGTTTGATATTTGTTTAATAAGAAGTATTTTTAGGCTGTCCTACAGTTGCTGTCTAGTATTATTTCTCCTTTAATTTCTCTTGTTGACAGAAATTAACGTTGGCATTATAGTTCTATTAAACATTTGGAGGGAGATAAAATGCATACTTATTCAGTTATATAATATGAAAAGTAAGACCACATTTTATAATACCCTGCAGGACCTTCATTATCCGTGCTTTAAATATGATGGCCAGATAAAATTAAGGCATTTGCTAGGAAATTTAAATATAGCCCTCTATCTCTCACCTCCCCTATTTGACCTGACTGGCATGAATGTAAAACTGTTGACAGGAATGTTAATAAAGCCTCTATTTAAGTGCATTGGCATCGCACAGAAGGTCTCCCTCCTTATATTATATCACTTTTACTTGGTTCTGATTGGTCTATTAATTTTCATGTCAATTCTGGTGCAGGCAAACAGTGAATCTTTCGTTGTGAAGACTCTTGACAGGAAAACACTTTGGGAAATGCAGACACCTCAGGTAGTAAGCCTTTCTCTTTTAGAATTTTTTCTGCAGTTGCAGAGACCGTTAAACAATTTTGTCTGGCACAGATAATCAAACCTGAGTTGCTTAAGAAGGGTTTCGAGCTTGTCAACAGGTAGTCCTATATTCACGTCTCTAACAAATTTTGACTTTCAATATTCAATAAGCTTGTGCTTCTTTATTAGAGTTTCAATGTCTAGTATGTTGTCCAATAATTTTATCATGATTATGCATAGAACATAAGTTTTATTGTTGAGAAGTTTGAGAATGACAGGCAGTTTGAAGCATGTCATTTAAGTTAGTCGGCATGATATTTCAACTTTCTTTTCTAGGTTAGAGATGATAAGCCTGGGCCAAGTGGGGTTAGAAACAAATTAGTTCTCAAGACTTGTACATCTTTATTAGGGCCTTTGATACTGTTACTTGATTGAAGATAGTGCTACATTTTCTTTTTCTTTTTCTGGCAAGGACACCACAGTTATTTAAAGAGCAAAATTGTTCTACATTTTTATATTAGAGACACCTTTTTAATTTGGATAATATATGGATACTTCCCCCATCACCCGCCAGTTAAGTTTGTTGCACTTATCTCTGGACCTTTCAAAATACACCCATAACCTCCTCAACTATGATGGACCAAAGTTCATTGTTGGTTTTCGCTCGAGTAACTAGTAGGTCTCTCACCTAGCATGAGGGTAAGACTGGTTCTAGGTCACGTTCCTTTCAAAAACACCAAACTCTAGACCAAAATAAACTTAATGAATTGAGAATATAACGAAGTCCAAGAGAAAGTAAAGGATCAGGCAACTTGAAAAGAAAAGAAAAAGTGTCAGCACATCCATCTGCCACTCTTTATCTCCATTAAATGGAAGAAAGATGAATTAATGGGGCAAACTGAAAAGGAAAAAGAAAAACGGAGGATATAAACAAATATTACCCTGCTTATTTTGTGTTTCATGTGGTCTTTTAGGGAAGGACTTGAAGTAACAGATGATGTATCAATAGTGGAGCACCTTAAACATCCAGTATATATTACTGAAGGCTCTTACACTAACATAAAGGTAGCCAACTAAACATATCGTCTTTTTGGCTCATAGTAGTATCCTCTCTACTGCACTTTGAGCTGCTTATGGATGCGTCAATATATTCAAATGTTGTTATGATATGCAGGTTACAACGCCTGATGATTTGCTTCTTGCAGAAAGAATATTGAATATTGAAGAATCTTAGGGTTTTCAATTTTCTTAGGCTTTTTTTTTGTTCAAACATTATAATTCCCTGGAAATTTGTATTCTGAATAGGTGAAGTTAACCTTCCACAAGAGTTCCTCAGAAAATTGAGTCTTGTAAACTTATTGGCAAAAGAAAGCAACATTCTTTTCAAGGTTTTCAGCTCATGACTGAGACTTTGACAAAAGCGTGCATAAGATGAAAATTGGCTTGTTATGAAGTTATAAACTTGCAGAAATATTTTTAGTTTTAAAGTGGAAAACAGTGAATAAAAAAAAATTTCTATTTGGCACCAATAGAAATGCTAAAATTACAGGTGTACTTTTGTTCTTGGGGCTTTATTTTACCTTCTTAAAGGATAAAAATTACTAGAGAAATCTGAATTATTAGTGCAACAGTCAATAAGGCTTGGAAAGAAGGTAATAAAGATGTACTCAATAGCAAGAGAAAAATGTTTCCTAAATGACCTTTTATTAATTTCATTGAACTGAGTGGACTAAATGAAATTTCAGAAGCCCAGAGCAACAACTTTACATAATCCTTTAATGAGCTTGATATCCATGAAAGAATAGAATGGCCCCAGCAGATGGAATAAATACAGTAGACCAACTAAAAGAAAATGAACATTCTTAATCTGGAGCTTCAATGCTATCTTCTCAATCTACTCTCTGTTCTCCTTGGTTTTGCACACTCCCCAAACCATAAGAACCGTCCACCTTTAGGAGGTCTCACAGGGGTCCCTTGTTTAACCTGTTAGTATTTTAAATGTCAGGTATGTTTCTAGGTTTCTGATTATAGAAACAAATTAGTTACAGATTGTCCAAAAAACATACCTTGCCCCTTCTTTGGGGTCTGCTGTTGTTCCAACAGAAACAACCTCCAGCTCCAGATCCTGATTCATAACCCCTGTAGAGAAGCCAAACAGTGAGTTAAATATGAAAAAAAAAAAAAAAGTAAACCTGCCAATTATAGAGCTAACTCCCTAGGAAGCAACAAGCAAATGGATAAGGCTGGCATTGTTAGTATACAAAACATGATATATGTATTCATTTAAAGCAGAAGATGGGGGTGGGTGTAAGAATGAGATATTATTGTTAGATAACCAAGGATCAAGCAATTGAGTTAAAACTAATAGTAAGACTCCATATATAATAAAGATACGTGAGAATATTGCAAATATAATCTACTACCAGTTGTTACATATTGATAAATAAGAATAAGATGCTCAACCACTAAGCAGTGTCTGTCTTTCTAGTTTTCGGAATTAGGGATACATTACACTTCTCAGATGGTTGCAACCTCCTGACAAGTTAGAGTATCTGAACAATTTTAAATTATTGATTCTTTCTGTGGATTCAAAATCTCTCGGCAAGAAAGAGCTCATCTACATCTAAAGCAAGCCACAAAAAGTTGTCATTGCATCAGGAGAAGTATACTGTGTTATGTAAGTGTTGACATATGTTAACTTAGTGTATACTGAGATAACTTATGAACAGATAAGTGCAAGAACTTACATGCTCTCTTTGCTGAAATTACTGCCATATATGCCATTATGCAACAAACTTGGTGAAATGGGATAACTGTCGCCCTTTTTACTGGTTTGATCCTTCTGAACAGCCTTTCCGTCAATCATCTTCAGACTTCTAATTTCCTCATTTAGATCATCATGCCAATGCTGGGAGAACAGTTCCCTTGAATTAATTGGTTCTAGTTGGTTGTTATGATAAAGACCATCTTGTGGCAGGACTTGGTTCCTCTCAGGTTTCAGGCGACTCATTGATCCAGGAGTGCCTTTCTCCATTGCTTGTAACCATGCTGTTTCTAACCTCTGCTCACGTATGATGGATTCTATTCTCTGCACTGGAATTTCTGAGATTCTCTCTTTAGAACTACTCGTTCCAGCATTTCCACTTGCTGACTCAAAAGTTTCAACCATCTTGCTTTCAGGATCATTAAAGCTACTTCTTGATACCTGCAGCGGATCCTGATTTGAGCTAACTGCTATTTCCCTCTTCACCATATTATTTTGCGAACCCATCTGTTTCAAACCTCCAGAATTGATCAATGTAATTGGCTTTCCACTGTCATCAGATGTCTCCGCATCTGGTAGCAGAACAAGTCTAACCTCTACATTGCTCCTTAAAATAGTTTCAAATGAATTCGTGATACTGCTAAGAAACCTCTCTGCTCTCAATTTAACCTTGCTATCACGAAAGGCAATATGAGCAACAAAACCACCTGAGACAATAGGTCCAAACAATTGATTAGTCATAGTAGTAGCTTTCCACAGTAGTGTCTAAGTTGAATGAGTAGATTGCATCACCATTATTAGTGAACCCACAAATAGATTTCTTCCTTGTAAGATACAGAAATAGAAAAATGTTGAACTTAACCTTGATCTTTCTCCTATCCTTGAAATTAGAGGCACTCTATTTTGACCTAGCTGATCAATGGTAAGATACCTATTAGCATCTTAGAGACAAAGCTATTTTGGTCATTCAATCCGATTGCAATTAGTTCAACATCAAAAAGTTTAATTTGACTAGATTATATACCTAGCAGCTTTAAGTCTCAAATATCACTAACTTGAGTCTTGAGAGTTTTTTGTTCCGCCTTCAAAAGCTTTATCTTTTTTTTTGAAACTGGTAACTTGAGTCTATATATCCACAGGTGTACTACAACAAAAGTGCAGTTCCCCTTCAAAAGTTTTACAACAGAATAAAATAATCTTGGTCTAAACTATTTTAAGAATTGGTTTAGCATAGCTTTATATTTTAAGAATTGGTTTAGCATACTATATGACATTCTGTACAGCAAGCAGAAAATAAGTCAATTTAAGTGCCCACAGCCCTTCCATCCCAAGTTTCCTCTACCTTTAACTAAATTCTGTAAAGATTCGGGTTCAGCTTCAAGTTTAACACAATGCAGTTCAAAATATTGTGTATTCCTTATTATGTCAACTGTTTAACAATTGTGAGAGCTGAAGATCAAAAAGAGAACCAGAAGACCTAATTCAGTCCTACAATTGTGGAGCAAGAGAAATTTACCTTCAACTTCAGAGATCGACAGAAGTGTTCCACAAGTATGAAGCAATTGCTTCAAAGTGTTGGAGTGGCATTTATCAATGCATCTGATCCAGATATCATCCAACACGTTTGTGTTGGGGCACCTAGATGCTGTCTTGCTGTCCTTAGTGTCATTATGTGGACCACCCAATGGCTCCCCATTCATTGATGAAAGTGTCAATTCTCTACTTGCTGAGTTTCGACGGTTGGCTTTCGCAAAAGATGAGGGAGAACCTGACTTACATGGTGCATGGTGAATATCAGTTCTCTGCCTCAGGGATATAGCTTCTCTAGATGTACTAGAAGGATCTTCCTCTGTTGTCTTAGAACTCAGCCTGTGACTGCTTCCTGAATGAGTTCGATCTAGTGAAGTGGCAGAACCCAACTGCAGCAGGGTTGCTGTAAACCAAGTCGAACGTTCACTTGAAACCCTTAGTTGTTTCTCTGCCTCAGAAAGAAGCTTTAGTGCATGCTTCAATCTATCCAGTTCTGTCTCGTTCACTGACAGGTGAGAATCCCAGCAATTTTAGTGAGTATTTGAAAAAGAAGTCACAATTGAAATCTGATAACCTAGGAAAAAAACATCCTTTTTTTCACATGAAGTTACATTACCTTCCTATAATTTTTTGAGATAATACATTACCATCCTATTAACTATTAAGCATGCCATATTTGCAGTTCACATTTGTATTTTCAATGTCTCAAAAAGTTAGGGAACATCTTAAGAAACTTGAACAAGTGTGTAAAATAACCGTATTCTACGCAATTGACAGGTTCTAAATTAGACAGTCCATGATGTAACCTTTTCCTCTCAACCAATTTCACAGGCTAATTTGAGCAACCGCATTTTTCTTATAAGACTACATCGTAAATTGAAGTAAATCAAGTGATTTCACATGGTTGGCTAAGGTCAGGCAAAATTTGATAGGTTTTGAGGTACTGAAATTGCAATCAGAAGCATAAATCTAGTGTCTTTTGCAAAATATAAGTCGAAGCTTGTGAATAAGAGATCAAACAGAAAAGACAGAATTTAAAGGTGAACATATGCTACTTACAACTTTTACCGCCAGAGATATCAGTTTGCTTTGCATCAAGTATTGGATGAGTTCCAGCAATTATATCCATGATGAGAGTAGCCAATTGAGACATCAAAACTATTGGATCAACACCTGAATCCAACAATTCCCGGGCTCTTTTCACTGTTTCTGCAGTGTCTGATGACATGGCTAGCTCTAAAAGTTCCAGTAACTTCTCATCTGAAACCACACCAATCTAGGGAACAAAAGAAATATCAGGAAAAAGGTTTCATGCCATGAATGGAAAGCATGGAAAAGGTGTAAACAAACACATCAAACTCACCAGATCATTAACCAAAGAGGTAGTGATTCGTTTCCCCAACAAACTGAGCTGGTCTAACATAGTTTCTGCATCTCGAAGTGATCCATCTGCATTTAGAGCAATCAAATCTAATGCTTCTGACTCCACATCCAAATCCTCATCGGAAGAAATCTTCTTTAATCTGAGCACAATATCACCATCCCTAATTTTATTGAAAAGGTACTTCTGACACCGAGATAATACAGCACGCGGCACATTGTCAAGATCAGTGGTTATAAATATGAAGACAACTCTTAGTGGTGGTTCTTCAAGGAACTTCAGGAATGCTAGCCATGTCTTTGAAGGCAGCAAGTGACATTCATCAACAACAAAAACCTTGAATCCTGAAGATGATTGCTGACTTGCTGCCAGATTCTTCAGAAGATATTTAACTTTATCAATTCCTTTTTTGTTCGTCCCATCAACTTCTCTAAGATTCTTACATTTCCCCGACATGAAATCTGCACATTCTCTGCAGACACCACAGGGTTTAGTTTCTTCTGAGGCAAGGCAATTCAAAGCAGCAGTGAAAATTCTTGCGGTTGATGTCTTTCCAGTCCCTCGTGGGCCCTGGAAAAGATAAACAGGGGCAATTCGTCCCCTGGAGATTGCATTCACTAAGGACTGAACAACAATGTTCTGCCCAATTAGTTCCTCGAAAAACATAGGCCTGTACTTCTGGCTCAAGCTTCTGATATTTTCCGGGGAGCCCTCCTCTCCATCTTCTCCCTTCAGTGCCACCAGCTCTAGTCCATCTTGACTTCTGCAGCTAGTTGACCACCTCTTCCCGTCCAACCTACTCAATGCCTCGAGATCAAGTTCTCCAAAGTTTGTGGAGAGCTCATCATCACTATGTCCAGTTCCCATTGAGGATAATCCTTGTCCATCACCATTGGTTAGCAATGGAATGAGGCCTTGAGCACCATTCCTCGAACTGTGTCTCCTCTTGGTGTAACCTAAAGATGATCCGCGGCGTCTTCTTTGATACATAGTTTGACTTCCACACAAAATGCTGCTTCCTTTCCTCCTCAAAGTATCAGAAAAGGATGGTGAATAACAACTCCCACCCCCACCCCTATATTTTGGTGTTGACCTCCTGGACCAACAAGGAATCCCACATCCCTGTCGACCAGGCAAATCAAGCTGATCATCCACCTCATCATCCCCATCATTGAGAGAAGCCGTTGTGGCATCCCATGACCCAACAGTACTTGGATTTCGAATAGCATATCTGTTGAAAGAACTTGTAGACAATGCAGGGGTGCTATATGTATAAGACGAATCCTCCCTCCCACTATTTCTCAACTTAGATGACCAATAAGCCCGATTCCTATTCTTAAGCTTCGCAAGCAATGGTGAAGCTGCAGAAATCCTCCTTATATCCTCAGAATTACAATAATCCTCAGTATCATCAGATTGATCAACCAAACTCGTGGAATCATCCCTCCCTGTACCTAAACCCTCTGACGCTCTTCCAGAAATCCTACTAGGAACAATTTGTTGCTGCAACTGCAACTTTTCACTATGATGTTTTAAAACACCGCTAGAATAATTACTTCTACTTGATTTTTTCTTCATGTTACGTCTAATAGATGGCATAAAGTTAGTATCTTTACACTTTAAAATCGTTGAAGCATACCTATCACTTACATAAGTATCACTCTTGGAATCATTGCCACCATGCCGCGCATCACTCAAACTATCCTCCACACTCTCCTCTGGAGTTGAAGAAGACCCATCATCATTGCCATTTCCAATATCTTCCTCATCACCTAGTTTTCTACTCCTTTCACTCTCAGACTTTTGTGACCTCCAATTATAAAGAAACACTTTTTTCTCTTTCCCATTATTTCCAGTGGCACCATTTCTATCAACTTGCTCAAAGATAGTTCCTTTAGCATCAAAGGAGCCACTAACTTGATGCTTAGTAGGATTACTACCCTTATGATGATGAAAATAATGATGCTTGCGTGCTTCTGCTGTAGCTACAGATCTAGCAGAGTTAAGTGGTGAACGCCAAGAGGAACTGGTCCCTGGATCTCTCAACACTTTAGCAGCTTTCTTGATTTGGGTTAATTCTTTTTTCAAATGAAGATTACTTGGATCAAAGCCATTCCCAATAACCCCACTATTGCCACCACCACCACGGCTGAACTTTTCCGATGACATACTATATTTTTATTCAAAAAAGATTATAGTAAAGTCCAAGAAAGCAAGTGAAACGCCAAAAAGGGTTCATTTATAACACCCCATTGTACTCAAAAAAGAAAAAGAAAAAAGAAAAGGGACCATAACTAAGTGAAATCAAGAAGAAAGAGGTATACTCAGATCTGACAAAAACGACTTTTTTCTTAATAATAAAGTGTGATGGCAATGAATTTGGGCTTTGAAAAGAGGAGATGGGTATGGGAAGAATGAAGCTAAAATGAAGAAAAATGTACAAGACAAGTGAGTTAATGTTAGGGTCTAGGGTTAAGGTTAAAGTGGTTATTAAGGTTATGAAAATGGCAAGAGTGAGTAGTAGCCAGCCAGCCAGCAGAAAGAAGAAGTAAAAAATTTCGTAGAAATCGAAGAAAACAAAATGACACAGAGAAAGTTTCCCTCCAAACCCGCCTAAGATATAATTTAGAGATTTTTCAAGAATCAATTTGTATTACTTCACTAGAGTCAGTCTTCAGTAATAAAGATTCTCATTGTTTTTTGTGGGCTTTCTTGATTTTTGCTGCTTTTTGTTATTGTCCTTTTTGTTACTGTCTAAATTAAGACTCTTGACTCTTGTTTTAGTCTTTTAAGTGGTTTTGAGGAATCGTTTGGTGTGAAATATAAAGTATAATAATTACAGGGATAGAATGTAAAATTATCTTATTTTTCGCTTGGTTAGAAGTATTAGATTATCATGTGATTATTTATTTTACCATTTATATTTTAGTGCTAAGATAAGTTATTTCATATACATGATGAAATAACTTATCTCGTGATAATTTGTTCTCAACCAAACGATTTCTCACCTTCTTAAAATGGTGATCAGTTGTTAAACACCCCAATTTAAGGTTGTTTCTTTTTTAGAAAAATGATAGGGGAAATAAGGAGAAAATTATAACGTTGAAATTGAACTCTTGAAATTTCATATGTTACCAATGAAACTAATAATATTCATCTCGATAGTTGATAGCCTTGTTGTTCTTTTGATTGTCATATTTTTTAACTTTTTTTTTCTTTAGATGATAAAAGTTGTTTACCTATTTTAAAAGATGTTTTGGCTCTGATTTTCTTAAAAGACTTTTGAATCCCACTTCAGTTTTTTTTTTTTTAAAAGGCTAGGCTTGTTTTGTACAAGTGACATCCCTAGTTCAATTATGAAAATTTATTATTTCATCAGTATTGGTTCATATAATAATGTTTGAGTGAATACAGAATTAAAATTGAGTACTTTATCTTATGATATTAATGATAGTGATAGTCACATTTGTATATTGTATTAATGTTAGTGGAACAAAATATTTAGTTTTGATAGATAAACTATCAAATCAATTGAATAATTCAATAAACTTTAATTTTTGAAATTATATATTTAGCATTTACTTTAAATAAGTATTTTATTAAAACATCTCAAAACTCTAGACTTATATCGCTTTTTATATTTTCCCTCCCATTTTGATATTTGTAAGGTAGTGGAATTATTGATGAATTGGTCCATAATAGAGTCAAATGCTTATTCAGTTTTCAGACTATACTGAAACAATAGCATAAATGTAGGTCCAAATAAAAATATATCACACTTCAAAATATTTTCATTTTTTTCTCTTCTTTTCATTTATTGAATAAAATATTATGATATCTAATTATTTTGATGTGATAGGTCCTGTATTTCATCATTTCTCTTTTTTTTCCCCTTATCCCAATGGATTTGTCTCCTAATTAAATCACCTTATTTTTTCAGACTTTATTATCAATTTTTTTTGAGAATTTAATTTTAAAAATTTAAAGCAGATAATATAATTAATTATATACTCATGTAATTAATGAATTGTTTGGACCACAAAATAGATGTATATAAATAAGGAAAATATATTATTATAATCATTAGACATACTATTTTGACACCCATTTTCAAAGATAATCCAAATTTGTTTACATTCCAAAATTAATGAAACCACTAAATTCCTCGTAAAAATACTTCCACTTATTTCCTGATTTAGTTTCCTTTCTTTTTGTGATTAAAAGAAAGAAAGAAAAATTATCATTTATTTTCTTGCCAAATGAATCATGAAGCGTATATTTTTGCCTTTTAAGGTGTGTTTAGTACGAAGAAAAACATATTTCGTATACATAAATAAAAAATATTTATATATAATCTAAATAAATGCTATGGATTGTGAAGTTAGGGTGAGGCTCGTGGGACTGGGATGAAGAGGCGTGTTAAAAATTAAGCATAATACATAATTAGATTTTAAATTTGGCTTCGAATTTTAACTTTGACCTCAAACTTTCATAGTACACAAATAGACATTTTAACTATCCTATCTTTTTGGAACCAAAGTGCGTGAAATGCAAACGTCAACTAACTAAACATTTTACATGTCTTTTTTTTAAAAAAATATCTTACATGTCATTTTGAAACAAAAAAAAATTAAAATTAATTAAAAGAGATTCATTAAGGGTAGATTGTCATTTCAGCATTTTTTTACCTTTGTGGGCCTCGAAAATTACCCCTCACTCGCGCAGAATGCATGCATTTCACACATTTTGCCAGGTAAGAATCGCGTGTTTATCTATTGAAATATGAGATAGTTAAAGTGCCTATTTGTGCACTATAAAAGTTTGAGATCAAAGTTCAAATTTAAAGCCAAGTTTAAAGTCCAATATATGTATTATGCCTAAAAATTAATATGCCACTTGTGAAACTTATTTTTTCTTCTTCAAAAATCACTTTTTTCCTTTTTTTTTTTTTAAATAATATTTTTCTTGTTTAAACATTAAAAAAAATCAAAAAATGTTTTTTTAAAAAATATTTTCCACCGTACAAACACGCATTTAATTTCCATATTTATGTGTGTGGTAGAATCAATCAATAATATCACGGCTAGGAATTTGGCTTTTTTTGTTCACATCATTGGCAGAATTTAGTTAAGAAGTAAATAAATTCACATTACATGATTGGTGGAGATGATTATCCTAAATGATAATGAAGAATTTTTTTTATATATATAAAATAAAAAGAAATAAATTAAAGGTACTAGATTCAATTAATTACTATGAGTTGTAAACCAAATAAGGCAGTAAATTCATGATAACATTTATTATAAAAGTTTCTACTTTTCTATTGCCAATAAATCATTGAGGAACATGTAATTAAAGTTTGTTAGGACAAGGCATAATGGGTTTTATTTAGGTTTAATTTAACATAATTAGTGAATATAAGTAAAAGTTATCTCTTTGTTTCATTTCCCTTGAAAATTACATCATGCCAATAAATGCATAATATAAAATTTAATTATTATAATAAATATATATTATATCACGTTATGCTGATCGAAACATTACGATTCGAAAAAAAACACTAACTAACAAAAGTGGGCTAGGCGTGTTTGTATTTATTTTATGAGGGACCTCTATGTCGATTACTAAAACAGCAAGTCCTCATCCATCAACACACAACTTTATTTTTCTATTTGTCAAGATCCAAATCTTCGAACTATACTCTTTGGTCAAATATATGCAGTATTATTCAAATGACAAAATAGTATTAATCAACACTTTACCCTAATAATAATCTTTATTTTCTATTGCAAAAGCATGTGCTTTATGCAAAAAAAAAAAAATAATAATAACTCCCTCCTATTAATAGATCTAAACTAGATGACTACGTGAAAAATTGATGTATATATAAAATATAAAATTCGTTTGATTTTGAATTCTAAATTCGTTATCGACCCTAAAGGAAAACAGAGAGCATTTTTCTAAATGCATTTGAACACCCTCTTATACTCACGTCCCATCTTCAAAAATGTCCTCATTTTGATTAACTAAAAATTAAATTTATCAATTTAAACGGATCGATTATATTAATCAAAAAAAAGAAAATTAAAGCATGTGATGGATCCATTAGTCAAATGTTGGGGTTATACAAAGATCTGTCTTAAGACATGTAGAAGAGATAATTTAATTACTATTGATTTCTTTAAAAACACGTTAATTGGTAACTTGCAAACAATCGCCACATGCACTGTTTTAATGTCCTATTCGTTAATCATTTCACTAACATGTTCTTAGCATATGGATAACTTCTTCTCCATTAATTAATTTAGTAATTATTCAAAAATTAATCCCCATCTACAACTTAGAAGTTCATAGTTTTGAGTGTAAATCTCTAGGTATTTGCATCACTAATGTATATAATGTATTCGGTCAAGAAACAAACGATTAGAAACAAAAGTTTTTCCCGCTGCGAATCAGTAGAAAATTTGTGCTATAGAACATGACCGAAATAATTGATATAAAGTAAAGTATATGGTTGTAAGAAGCTTATGGATAAGTGGTGTAACATGGATATACGTGTTGTAATATTTTTTAAAAGGGGCTGTCTTGATTAGAGGAGATTCTTCAAACAAAAGAAAAAGGACTTGAAACATATATGCAATGAATGTTATGGACATCAAGTTGTGTGCTACTACTATAAATGTATATAGATGATCCAAGGAGTAAGTACCAATAAATAGACATTACAACCTTTTTACTTTTTAGATTAGGTTTTATTTAAGGAGCATTATTACATTTGTATTCTGGCTAATAATGATAATGATATAAAGTTGGAGTGAGATGGTTCAAAGAAATGTTCGTAGGATCAAGACACTGTCACACCCCCCAACAACTCTTATTCATATGTTTGTTTGTTGGAACCAAGTTAACAATATCAGTATAATCTCACAAACACAGCTTTAAGAAGGTGGTGGGTACTGTGTATTAGTGTAATATAACATGTATATCTTTGAGATTCGACATGATGACAATCTTCATAATTTCAGGATCTACAGTAACATTTTTCTTGCCTTGGATGTGAATTTTGCGTAAGTAGGATCAAATATAGTGTTTCGAAAATTTGATCTCCTTAATATTCAACAAAAGTATAGTAAGGTTACTGAAATATGTAGTACATTTTGTGGATTAATGGACAAGGGTCAATGTCTAACCCTCCACCAACATGGTGGATTTTAAACCCCCCAAAAATGGAATCTTGCTAAAAAATTATTCAATCTACCAATACAAAGAGCTTAAGATATTACATGCCTAATCGTTTGCATAGATCGTCCACGAGCTTACCTCTGGGAATCTCATAGTCAATAGCTGCAACAACATCCTTCAATTTTACAACTCCTTCACTAAGTTCGCGTTCACCAACAAGTACCATCCAAGGGATCCTCGAATCTCTGGCCCGATCAATGTGCTTCATCACTTTTTTATGGATCATGAATTCTGCTTTCACTTTAGCATTCCACAATTCACCAGCTAGCTCAGCAGCCAAAGCACTGTCATCACCAAGAATGCTAACGAGAACTTGAGTTTCAGTGGCTCGAATTTCCTGGAAAGTTGTTCAAGGAGAACAATGACACATTGTGCATAAGTTAACACTTCCAGAGAAAAACATGGAGAGAGAGAGAAAAGAGGGAGGAGCTTAGAAAATAATAGGTAGTAATGAAATGGAGCTAGCATTATGCAACAAATTTAGGACATCTTCAGAAATGAAGACATCATTTGCCATGGAGCGGATAAGTTTAAAAAAAAAAAAAAGTAAAACAGAACAATGTGCACCACGAATGCTAGGGACATTCATCTAGTCTTTAGTAGATTTGTCGTAGTATCAGTTTTACCGCTTTGTGACCATATTGAATTATGTGAACTGTTTCATCTATAATCTTTAAAAAGGCTCAAGAGGACTGACGTGCAACAAGTTGAAAAAGATGAAAACTACCAAAGTCTATTTCAAAACAAATCAGATATGCTTATTTAGCTATTCTCACCTGATTTTTGTCTTTCTGAAGCTGTTCCATGATTGCAAATACTCTCTCTATTCCCAGACTGATCCCAACAGAAGGAACCTGCCGTGTCCCAAACATCCCTATCAGGTTGTCATAACGTCCACCAGCAGCAATCGAACCAACCTGCAGGCATTTCCAGACAAGTGGTAAGCGATCACAGAAAACTACAATTTACAAACATTTCATGCAAACACACATATAATAGGAGAAACAGAGCAGTAGGAACCGAGACTTATATATAGGTCTATGCCATAATCAAACTACTAGAACTTCACTATCAAATTCGATACTACAGATGGAGGTCTTTTATCAAGTAATAGTGATGCAGAAGACATTTAAACAAGGCCACACTTGGAGGCTTGAGAACCTGCTGTTCGCCTTGGGAAGAGCCAATTTACAGTGTTTAACTCTGAACATAGTATGCGAGACAGAAGAAACTAGAATAATGTACACTGGTTACTCCAATATTAGATTGACTTTCAGTAATACGGAAGTCAAAGCAAATATTATTGAAAGTACTTGAGATATTTTAGGCTCCAGATAATGTTGATAACTTGTACAGTTTATATATACTTCTTAGACGCCTAAAAAAATAATGTTGAGAACTCAAACCATTAATATGTACATCTATGATGCATAAATGCACAAACTATGAATTGAAAACCACCACATTGACAAGCCAAAGTCGCAAAGCATAGGTAACTGGAACTAGAACTTATTAGCTAACCCAGAGATCTACCTGAGCAGCTCCTTTGAAGACTGCTTCAAATATGACTCCTGTGTAGTAATCAAGGCCTCTTGCAAGGCTCAAGTCAAAAACCACTCTGTCAATACACTTGGACTTCTCCAGAGCTTTAAACATAATCTCTAATTCATCCAAAGCAAGTGAAGATTCATTGTTCTCCAGAAAACTGCGTTCTTGCTTGAGCTTAGATAATAATTCCACTGGAGGTCCCCTCCATTTGACAAATGTACCAATTCTGTCTGATATCTCATTACTTAAGCCTTTCTCATCCACCTATTATTAAATGACAGCAGCATTAGACTGCTAATAACATACCCATTCTGTTTCATAAAGATGATAGTTGACAGATTTTTAACACAAGTTTCTCGAGTATTTTCATTAGAACGCCAGTACTAGTCAAAACACCAATAACAGATATCAAATAGCCATCTTAACAAAACATACAACTTTATCCTACTGGGAGACTATGCCTCACCATTTCTTTTTTTATCTGCTCAAAGGATTGTTTATCTAGCTTGTCAATGCTTGAACAAATGGTTCTGAACTTCTCTTGTGGCACCCCACATATAGCCAACATACCATCAAGCAGCTTTCTGTGATTAAGCTTTACCTGAATAGAAGAGAAGATTTACATAATTAGTAATGCCATATACCACTAACAGGACAGATGATTTTTGAGATTGCGTGAGAAAAGAACTAGGATGTGCTGCATCATAAGAAAAACAAAGAGAATCTATATACAGATGGAATGGTATAATTCTTGATAGATATGCATCACAACCAAACAAGTCGAAGATTTAGATGGTCCCAATGAAATAACCAAAACACTGTGGTGATGTAAGTTAATGATTTGAGAAGAAGCACAGGGAGGACGAGCGGACATGAGAGCGGGCAAAAATCATAAGGCAATTTTCTAGTGATTGGGGACAAATATAAATAGTGTTCCTTTGAATATCATTCCGAGGACAACTAACAAGCATAGACTGAATTTGGACAAGGGTAGAGAACCATTAGAAAGTTTACCTCATACTCTCCAATATCAAGCTCATCTAACAACTCGGTCAAAATCTTTATGACCTCAAAATCAGGCATCATCTTCTCAAATTGACCAGCTATGTCAAAATCACACTGGTAAAATTCACGATATCTACCCTTAGATGGATTATCTCTTCTGTACACCTTAGCTATCTGATAACGCTTGAAGGATGTCAGACCATTCATTGCTACATATCTAGCAAATGGTACTGTCAGGTCATAACGAAGAGAACAAAGTTCTCCTCCCTGCAAATATTACCGGGGAAGGAGAATTAGTACAAAAAGATCAGGAATAATGCACAACTCAGATTCGAAATAATGAAACAACAAAAATGCACCTATTAAATAATCTATGAATACTTAACAATATCAGACTCATATATGCTTTTAACTTCTAAAAAAGGACTTTTTCCTGTCCAACCTAAATATCAACTTCTGTATTTACAGAACAGCAAAACATACAATTCAGCACTAGCAGAAGTAGGGATTAGAAGAACACAGGGAGTTTAACAGGAAGACAAATTTCTAATAATCATGCAGAGGTGAAGCCTTTAGATGGAAAGTCAAATGGAAAAAAATATATATAAACCAATAAAATTATTAATATTCTAATTTATATAACTAAATGATGAAGAGAGGAAGTTGCAGTTACTGAAATCTTAGTGAACAGAACTATGAAATGCCCAATAAGATCTCACACAATTCCTCTTTGAGAAACCAACTATCCCACACCATTGTTCCAATTATATTTATATGTTACACTTATTTTTTGACAACGTTGGGTTATGGGTGGCTTGTGCACCTCTACATGTCACATCCACCAGGTACTGCTACCTTCCATCAACACAACTTCGGTGGATAGAGATCCATTAAACAAATGGAAAGAAATCTTCTAACATTTTTTGCCACTATACATCCAGCTTCATTGATGCTAGATCACACTCATACATGTGAAAGACCGAAATTATGTGTGCGTGTGGAATTCCCATGTGAGCAGATGCACCAACAAAAATCAATCAATAAATAGCAGTTGAAACAACTAATAAACCTGATCCGCTAGATCATATATCAATTTTGAGTCTTCTCCATATTTGCCCATCAGAGTCTCTCGCATTTCAAAAGCAGGAGTGTCCAAAGCAGCAGCACCGTGTCTTTTAAAAACTTCAGTGATAATTGAGAAAGCTCTCTCTCTTATAGCCATCTGTTCCTTTGCAAAATCACGTGTTCCCTGTCACAAAAGAATTAAACATTTAAATTTCACTGCAGATGAAACATTAACTACATCCATTTGGTGCACCTAGAAAAAGGAGCTAAATCTATTCATATTCCTTCTAAAGTTGATATGACAACGACGAGACTATAAAGAATATTAGGAGTAAAGAAGAAGGCATTTTAATTCCCAATTCCCAATTTTATGTTCTTCTAACACTGTTTGATAGGAAAGTAAATTATCCAACAGAAAACAGGAAACATTGTGCCGGTAAATTTAAAGATCTACTTCCTCTTTTTGTCAAGGGGATGAAACCTACAACATTCAGAGATGAAACTCCACATTCTACATACAAGCTCCCAACAAAATAGGGATACGCTTGCGCATCAAGTTTACTGCAGAATGCCGCAGTCTTAAGTTAATTAGCCTTCAAACAAATGTTAGCCATTAAGCTGATCAAAAAACTTCGCCACATGATCTCTCTTGGGTCCAAAGGGATTTATAGTTGTCATGGCCTCATAACTTTCACTCACTTATCCAAAAAAAAAATAAAGGCTTACATCATTAAGATTCCACCTCTGGATCCTCTCATTAGGGGTCATCCAAATATTGTCATTGCATCATCTAAAAGCTAGTGTACATCCTTCAACATTTTCCATCCAGTTGCTGGAATACCTCCACCAAATCCCACATGGACAGTAACTATTCCATAAGTGCAGACATTGAGCAAAAAGCATAATAATAGTCATTGCTAAATTGAATATTGAAGTGTTGAAAAAGTAATTAAGAGAAAGTGTATGAGTTAGATTACTTTTGTTTTTGATAAACTTGAGAATTTATTACAGGGATAAATATCAGAGTTTTATTCAAAAGTGGTAAATATTAAAGGAAATATAATTACTCCTAAACAAGTGCTGCCAATTACTGATTTTCTTGCACTTCAAAAAATAATGTTACGAAATTTCTGGTTAATCACCAAGGTTGAACTAAAATACTTAATTATTTCCAGCTACTTTTTTGTTTGTATCCTGCAAAAGTCCCAAACAAACTATTGATCTATATAGTATATTTTTCAGATCGGGTGTAAAAGGGCATACACGAGTTTATAAGTGTCTTAGGCCATTCCACCATTTTCTTAAGGATTCGGGTTGGATGTTCATCATATCACGTGACCTGGTACCAAGATCAAATTTAGCAGGCCTACTGCTACACATCTTTCACATAAACAAATAAAGAAGACAGCCATGTATTCAACCAGTTGTATAACAATTGGAATCAAACTGCTATGAATAATTCAATTAGGTGAGGAGTGGGTCATCCCGAAGCAGCAGAAAAATAGCCTACTCTGCGCTCAAAGAAAAATAACTGAAAAAATGAGTGGGACAAAGATAACAAAGCATGGTTCTCTACCTTTGGTAGTTTAGGCAACCGGCGGCTTTCATTGCTTTCCACTATATCTTTCACCTTTTTCAGTAAAGTGTCAAATCCCAAGTCCTTTGGGTCCAGTAGTGACAAGAAATTGCGAACCAAATTCTCCAAAGCCATGACAGTCTGGGACGCTTCAGTCTGAATTGGCATGCTCAGCAGCCTATCCTTCAAAAACTGCACCAGAGCGGTGGTACCTTTACCAAGAATCTTCTTTTTCTTTGCTCCTTTTTTAGCTGCTGTCTTTGCACTGTCTTCGCCTACACTCGTATCGCCTGAAGGAATGAAGTCCCTTCCTTCAAGGGAAAGGAAAGCAGCCAGGGCTTCCCAGGAAATTATTTTCTCTACCATCACCAGTAAAGAGCTGACATCATGTGAGAACTTAACATATTCCTCATCCGAGTGAGCTGACACCAAAGATGCGAAAAGAGCTTTTAGCTGATCAGGGCGAGGACATTCTTTTATCAGCATTGCAGGAAATTCATCATCTCCAGTAATGCGAGAATCGACAATGCGCTTTGCTCGGTTATAACTGATGTTACCCAAATCCTTGAGGGCCACAGCCAAGGAAAACAGCGTGGTGCACATGGAGCTGGCTGTACCAGAAGATCCAGAATTGGATACAGTTGCAGAGTTCAATTGGACACGGGTGCTGGAGTGCAGGAGTCGGGAAATCTCCCTAAACTTGCCGTGCACCACGGGAACACCAGAAACTGCAGGTTCATCACCCTCACGGTTAACAAATTTAGAACCGTTAAGCAAGATCTTCAAGTCAGAAGCCACGGCAACAACGTCCTTGGCAGATGAACCATCACCGGAATCATTCAAATTGAAAGCTGAAATGTCAGCCCCCAAGGCCTCGCAGGACAAGGCAGCAATAGCATCAGTAATAACAGACAAAGCTGAACTTCGATGATCCAAGATAGCGGAGATTCCAGCTATTGCTGCCACAGAAAAATCACCCGGAGAAACGCCATCAATAGTGTTATCAAACGAAATTTGCACATTAGAGGACGACAATACATCCTTAAGGATGATATCAGAGAGCTGATTAACAGCTGCAGAAGTGGAAGAAGAAAGCAAAAGCTTGTTGAGCAGGACCACGAGAGAAGCTCTAGCCTCATCGGATGTTAAATTACTGAGGATTGAAAATGATGCAGACACCGTAGGCGCATTAGTCTTGCTGGTTTTAGCATTGGAGGAAGACGATACTTTGGAGAGTGCTGAAGAGTCTATGCTCAGACGACTGAGCCCATTGGCAATATCAAATACAGAGGAAGATGACAGTGATGAGCCTTTTCCGCCCACTGTAACCATGCGTCTCTCTTCCGCCATGGGTCACCGAATCAGAAAGATGATGTTGGGTTTTCCGGCAAAATCGCCGGCGAAGGGATTAATGGGGGTTTAGAAGGTGACGGATTGAGGGTTTTTTGGGGGGGAAATGGGCTGCAGAAACGGAATTTTGGGAATTAGGTTTTGCAAATGGGTTTCAACCCAAGAGTTTTGGGGTTTGTTTTGTTTTGCGTTACACTTGGGCTTGAGTGCGATTGGAATCTTCTTGTTTCTATTCCTTTTCTCTTTTTGCATCTTTTTCTCTTAAAATCACTTGAGTCTGTGGGAAAATCATCTTTTTATTTCTGTGTAAAATTTGTATATTTGTCTATTATCTTCAAACTATACTTTTCATGGGATTATAATAATTATCATGTTATTGTTCTCTCAAAATCAATGCTAATATTGCGAATAAATTTATACTTGAAGCATTTATACTTGTGTACTTTTGATTTTCAGCTAGACATTTCCTATTTAAATTTTGAAAATAAAAATACAAAATATATTATCTCCTTGAATCATACAAATCAACCTTCAAGTTGAAAAATATAGTTTTAAAATTTATTAAGGTGAATATGTATGATTAAAGAAATGAAATATTTTATATGATTGACTTAATTATCTAGTATCTGGATGAAAACTCATGAAAAAATCTTTTCAAAATTTGAACCAAGAGTTTCTAAAGCAAAACATTTTATTAAAAATTGATATATCACGAAGGTTTTATATTATCTCTTGTATATTACAATATTTTTTTTTAAAAAAAAATATTTTTTTCCACGTAGTCTTGGTATATAGGTTGAATTGAAACAAAAAAAAAAACAAAAAACAGTTAAGTTGGTTAACAAAAAGGGCCAATGTTGGCACACTGAAATTCTAATGTCACACTTGCACACGGCTGCATTGAAAGCCACCAAATTAATCCACTTGAAACAGTTTCATGCGCAGCTCTTTCAACGCTCTCTCTGTTCCGACAATTATTGGGTGGCGCAGCTCATCAAACTCTGCACGCGCCTCCACGCTCCGTCCACTTATGTTAGCCGAGTTTTTGATTCAGTCCACCAACCCAATGTCTTTGTTTTCACTAATATTCTCAAGTTCTACTCTCAATTGGGTGCCTACAGTGATGTTCTCTACCTGTTTGACAAAATGCAGAAATCCAATGTAGCCCCTGATGCATTTGTATACCCGATTCTCATCAAAGCATCTGGAAAATGGGGCATTGTGTTCCATGCTCATTGTATCAAGATGGGTCATGATTGGGATAGGTTTGTTCGCAATGCGATTATGGATGTGTATGGAAAGTTTGGGCCTTTGGAGATTGCGCGGGAACTGTTTGATGAAATTCCTGAGAGAGCTGTTGCAGATTGGAATGCTATGATTTCTGGGTGTTGGAATTGGGGGGATGAAGTTGAAGCGAGGAGTTTGTTTGATTTGATGCCTGAGAAGAATGTGGTTACTTGGACTGCAATGGTTACTGGTTATTCAAGAAGGAAAGATTTGGAGAATGCTAGGAAGTATTTTGATCAAATGCCGGAGAGGAGTGTTGTGTCTTGGAATGCAATGCTGTCGGGGTATGCTCAAAATGGGTGTGCTGAAGAGGTTATAAAGTTGTTTAATGAGATGATGAGTTGTGAGGTTTGCCCTGATGAAACTACATGGGTTACTGTCATTTCTTTGTGTTCTTCGCATGGTGATGTTAGCCTTGCCGAAGGGCTTGTTAAGATGATAAATGAGAAGGGTGTTCGCTTAAATTGTTTTGCAAAGACTGCTCTACTTGACATGTATGCTAAGTGTGGGAACCTTGCTATGGCTAGAAAGATCTTTGACGAATTAGGTACGTACAAGAACTTAGTTACATGGAATGCAATGATTTCAGCATATGCAAGAGTTGGTGATTTGGCTTCTGCGAGAGGGCTCTTTGATAAGGTGCCTGAGAAGAATGTCATCTCTTGGAATTCAATAATAGCTGGTTACGCTCAAAATGGAGAATCAAAAGTGGCTATTGACCTTTTCAAAGATATGATAGCAAAGGATGTGCTGCCAGACGAAGTCACCATGGTTAGTGTGATCTCGGCCTGTGGCCACCTTGGGGCTTTGGAATTTGGTAATTGGGCAGTAAATTTCCTGGAAAAGCATCAAATCAAACTGAGCATTTCAGGTTATAATGCTCTGATCTTCATGTATTCCAAGTGTGGTAATATGAAAGACGCGGAGAAAGTTTTCCAATCGATGGAAGCCAGAGATGTGATTTCTTATAACACATTGATTACAGGTGTTGCAGCTTATGGCAATGCCATTGAAGCTGTTGAATTGTTGTGGAAGATGAAGAAAGAAAATATTGAACCAGATCGAATAACCTATATAGGGGTACTAACAGCATGTAGTCATGGTGGACTGCTAAAAGAAGGTCAAAGGATATTTGATTCAATCAAAGATCCAGACTCCGATCACTATGCATGCATGGTTGATTTGTTAGGTAGAAATGGTAAACTAGACGAAGCAAAATGTTTGATTGGAAGTATGGCAATGCATCCACATGCAGGAGTATATGGTTCCCTTTTACATGCTAGTCGAGTTCACAAAAGGATAGACCTGGGAGAGTTTGCAGCTAGTAAGCTCTTTGAAATAGAACCAGAAAATTCAGGTAATTACGTTTTGCTTTCAAATATATACGCCTCAGCAAGAAGATGGGAAGATGTAGACAGGGTGAGAGGGTTGATGACAATTGGAGGAGTAAAGAAAACGACTGGATGGAGTTGGATTGAACACAAGGGGGAGATGCACAAGTTTATAGTGGGTGACAGGTCACACGAGCGAACTGCAGATATTCATAGAGTGCTCTTTGAAACAGAAAAGAAGATGAAGTTAGCTGGATATATGGCTGATAAGAGCTGTGTTCTAAAAGATGTTGAAGAAGAAGAGATGGAAGAGATGGTAGGGACCCATAGCGAGAAGATGGCTGTCGCTTTTGCTCTTCTTGTTACTGAACCACACTCGGTCATAAGGGTGGTGAAGAATCTCAGGATATGTAGGGATTGCCACACAGCAATCAAAATCATTTCAAAGATGGAGGGGAGGGAGATCATTGTTAGAGATAATAATCGGTTTCACTGCTTCAGTGAAGGGCAGTGTTCTTGTAAAGACTATTGGTAAGTCATGCCTTACTGTACGATCCACACTGATAAAAGATGGTTTGTTCTCAGATCAGCAACATTGACTAGGTTGTAGAAAAAATAGTCAGTCATGCTAGACTATCGCAATTTGCTGAATCTTTGTCAGTATGCTCAGAGATTGCTGACAACAGCTATGTTCGGCTGTGTAGTTTGTTCCAGCAACAATATCAAGTTGTGTGGATAGAATTACACTACATCATTGAGAAATGGTTCACGAATATTGGTTGATTTGATTTTCTATTATGAATGTGAAAAGTTAAGGGGTGTGATTTACTGTATTCAAGAGTAAGGATCACAAATAGTTTCTGAATTCCACATACTACCGCAGTGTAGTAGATATAGATAACTCATTTAAGTAAAGAAAGATGAAAATGGATACAGAAGCACAAGATGATAACAGGCACAAATTTCATCTAAAACACAATCCGAAAGCAAGATAACAGAAAGCAAATGTTCATGAAATGGACATCCCAATTCCATCAGCAAACATTTAACTTTGACATAGCTTACATTTGATAACTGAGCTAAAAGTCCTAGACCTTCCAACATCTCCACTTAATTGATGTTGATCTAAAAGTCCCACAAATTTTAAACTCTAGCTCTCTTGCTACTGCAGCTGGGACACTTGTACTGCTTGATATGCTCAGCTTTTGCTGGGGTAATCTTCACACATTTGCCATGGAACCATCTCTCACAAATATCACAGCAAATCCAGAATTCATCAGTCGCATAATTATCACCACAGGCTCCACAGAGAGTTGCCCCTTGTTCTTCTTCTTCTTCTTCCTCCTCCTCCCCACTTTCATCCTCCATTGTAGGTGGAGACACCTTTACTTCCTTGGGCTGGGGCTCTGGCTGTCGAGGCTGAACATCAAAGATAATAGCTGAAAACATGTGCTCAAACAAAATGGGAAAAGAAACAGTAACTATATATGTTAGGTCCAGTATATGAGAACCTTTCCACTTGATTTGCTTTTGCTGCTATTGTTGTGAGCGGCATCGCGTGCCTGCTTAGCAGCTCCAGTAACAACCTCAAACACTGTTGGGAGATCATTTGTCATTTGGAAAAGCCTCTTCCTGTATACATGATTCCCAAAATAAAACAATTATCCTCACTAAATTAATATCAGATAACCATTTAACCAACGTAAGCCACCTATGCTGCTCGGACTCTCCAATAGTGATGCCATACTTGTGTCAGATCCTCCAAAAAATGCACTGATCTTGGAGGATCCCACACACCCCATTGCTGTTTATGAAGAATCCGAGTAACATAGGAAAGCACATTAACGAGATTGGACTCTAGCTAGACAAACCATCCAGACACTTGACAGATATAAGTCAAATTTAAGTTGACATTTCTGGACATGTATGTATGATTATGGAATCCCATGCAACCAGTTTCCCAGTATAAACTCCAGCTTATGACGATTTCAGTCATATTTTCACATCCATCAATATTCTCTAACGGTCTAATGGTATATAGTTCATTTGTTGGTAGCTTGGAGGATTAAAAGCATGACTCTTGCTTTCCAATTGGCTGTTTTTGCATTAATTGCTACTTCATTAATCTTATTGATTAGCGTACCCGTTGTATTTGCTTCTCCTGATGGCTGGTCAAGTAACAAAAATGTTGTATTTTCTGGTACCTCCTTATGGATTGGATTAGTCTTTCTGGTGGGTATCCTTAATTCTCTCATCTCTTGAACCTATTCGTCGCAGACCCAAAACCAAAATGACCCCCCTAATTTTTCTCGGTTGGAGGACTCCAGGGTAGAAAAGAGGGACCAAAACCTGCTACTAGAAGTTTCTCTCCATCATTATACAGCATTTGAGCCGTCCCGAATGTACCTAATATTCAATGATGGCACAGCCTACAGCCAATAATAACAGATGACAGTAAATCTCTCAAGATGTCAGACCTCCTGTTATTCACTCAGCTGAGCACCTATTTTATTCAAAGAGAGTACATTCAGAAACGCCAGCTGATGGTAAGCATCTGGACATGTCAGGCATCCCTACCTTTGCTGAACCAAACATTATCTTATTCAATGATGCCACAACAAATTCCACTTAGTGAATGGATTTGCTTTTGTCTAACAACTAGCACCAAATAACCTTCCTAGAATAGCGAAAGGACAAAAGGCGGTGCAAATCTAGAATCCTTATTTATAAGGTAATAGCAAACAGATTCTATAGTAGAAACTAAAAATGAAAGATGTCTGGGATCTCATCACACCAAGATTAACATTGCAACATCTTATCAGTATGCTCACCAAGACACAGAAATAAGACATCTTTCATGACGCAAAGAATATGAAACACTGAGTAAATGAACTTAGGTTGAAGATGCCACACTAGATGAACTTTGGTTGAAGGTGGACTCCTATATATTGCCTAAATAATCTAACTGCTGCAATTCTCTATCCTAGAGTTCTAGCTTAGTAATCCTAATTACATAAAAATTATAGTTTAGAGCTTTATCGTCATAAACTCAATATATTTGCAAGTTCTTCGTGCTCTGCGAATAAAGTATATCCTTAGAATGAAAAAAGATGTTTTAAACTCAACACCATCTATCCTAGAGTTCTAGCTTAGTAATCCTAATTACATAAAAGTTGTAGTTTAGAGTTTTATCGTCATAAACTCAATATATTTGCAACTTCTTGGTGCTTTGCGAATAAAGTATATCCTTAGAATGAAAAAAGATGTTTTAAACTCAACACCATCAATCAAGCACAACATTGTCTATGTGAGCTTTCATATGCCGATAAAGGAGAAGATTTGGAGTAGATTAATGGCAAGCATAAGATTGTCAAACTATGATGAGTTCTAAATACAGAATCTTGGAGACACAGAAGCTAAAACAGTGAATCAAACCCAATTTGTTCTGGATAAGGCCTAAATTCATGAAAGATTGATTGTTGGGTCAAGATACCTCAATGAGGAGCAGCAAACAGGTCAAACACTACGTGCTAAGAAAGAAGACAAAAAAAGGTGTCGATGTATGGGTTAGAAAGGAACAATTCCGAAAAAGACACATTTTCATAGCATGATTGTTGACTAAATTTCTTCTGTGACTTCTCATGAAAATGATCTCACCTATGAAACAAAAAAAGAGGGACAGCAACCACAGAAGCCAATCTCCCTAAAATAGAACAATGGAGCACACAAGTTCTAGATGCACTAAATGATTGCGAAGGTGAATTTTATTTTATTTTTTGATCAAGTAAGATGAGTCATTAATAAGCATCAAGTATATGCAGCAAAATCAAAAGAAAACAAAAAACATGGAGTTCAACAAAAACTGAAAAGTAAGCTCCTACAGGAAAAAATACGAGTTTTAAGCAGCATGAGGAGAACAACTATGGCAAAGAAGTAGCTCAACTTATGCCACTAGATCCACCCCTGAAAAGATAAGAAGTAATCAAGCAAAAACTACCTAATAGACAATGCAAAGACAGAGTTTAGAAGGGAGGGCGGGTAATCCACACAGAATTTTAATAGCAGGGAATCACATGGCACAACACTAATTTACGTTTGACAAAAGGTAGCCGCAGGCCTCGAATGTCTTCCATCAAACAGGAAAAACATGCACATTCAAATGAAATTACAATGGATATGACCAAGTTTGCAAGACAGTTAAAATGATAGAGGTGAAATCTACTGGCAACAAATTTTATTCTACCTTTCACTCTTGCCAAACCCAAACCGTGCGCCAAAGTAGAATGCAACAGAAAGCAGCCATGAATCACTATGAACAGCAACAAGTGATAACCAGTCTTTCTCTTGCATTCCATCACGTGCAAAGTTTATGCCTAATGCTGGCTCCGGAAGTTCTGGAGGCACCTCCTCAACAGGGAGGTTTACTTCCCATGTTTCATTAGGAAGCCCATAGAGACACAAGTTCTCCTTTTCTGAAAGTAAACATATGGTTAAATTCAGAATTTTTCATAAACACTTCATAATTGATCTGCATAAGTGATCTATAGAAAACAAGAATTGAACATCCAACGAGGGAAAATACCCAACAAGCCTCAAAACAAGGAAAAAGAGAGGGCAAGCTGTGAAATGATGGGGAGAAGAATGATGCAACACGAGAGAAAAATGAATTATCCTTACAACTTCCAGGCCGTAATAAACTATCTACAAAACCTTCAGTAACTGTGTAATTGATTGGACTAAAAACATTTAAGAGACTAACTGTCATAAAGACTGACACAGCTGTTTGAAATATAGAGGGATTAGTCTATTGATATCATTATCACAAAGGTCATAATAAGCAGTTTCATAAATGGGGACAAAATAAATAACAGCAACACAATAGAGAATTTAGACCAGTTCTTCAAAATAGAGTTGTTAACAGAGACTATCGAATAAGTATAAACAGTTAGAAACTCCACAGAAGAAAGGAATCAAATAATCGGGATAAAACCACAGTATGCTCCCCTACTATATCAAATACTTCAAAAAAATTTCATAAATAGCAAGATAAATTATGGTTGGAGACACTGTGTCACTGTGATAGAGAAATGATGACTCATTGCTACATAAAAGAAGCTTTACACCTCTTCTTCCTTGAGAACTGATAAAAAGTCATCAAGACAATGATGAGAACACTTCTGACACTGACACTCTCACTAAACGACATAAAATTCTAAGTAATGATCTCATTTTTAAAGATCATGTTTTGCAAAGCAGTTTTAGATAATGATAATTCTGTTGAAAATGCAGAAGAATTACTCTTTCATATCGAAGGCGACAATTAACTACTCAATAAAGATATGATCTTTCTGTTCCTGCATAACACCAAAGCAGAACATCAAATGACAAAATGATGTAAACTAGGGCTGTTCAAAACCAAATCGATAAAAAAGTATTAGGTTATTGTTTTAGTGGTTTTGATAACGATTTTGATTTTTTTTGTTAATCGGGTTATTGGTTCTTAACGGTTTAAAGTTTTGTTCTTAATGGGTTAACCAGTAACCCAATAGTAAATTAAATAATTATATTTATACCATTTTGTATATAAAGTTCTCGACTTGGAGTTTAATTTCCTAATTTTATTTTTTGGTTGTCTCAAACACTTGATTATTCTACAATGTAAAAGTGTTTGCTTTAGAGCAAGATGTAACTTGTGAACTCAAGTGCATGGTTTATTTGGTTTGTCACCTTGTTTTTAAATGATTTTCAATGTTTTTTCTTTTGTGTCAAATCTTAACGGTTAAACCGATAACGATAAAAAACCGATAAATCAATAACCGATAAAGCCAATATCATAATGGTTCTATAACGGTTTAGCATCTCTACAAACCGATAACCAATAAGCCAACCCAATAAACTTCAAAACTGAACCGAACTAGCCGATACACAGCCCTAATGTAAACAGTCAGAAAGCTCTAACATGAATTTTAGGCCACTCCCTAGGACAAACAGCACTGAAATTACAAAAGTGACCCAAAAAAAAGGGGACAAGAAGCAAATTACAAAATTCTGAAATATTAAAGAGTGACAAAGTCCTAATTAATCACTCAACCAAATCGCTCAATGAGAACATAAAAGAGCAGCAATTTGAAGAAAAAATATGAATACAAAGAACGGTCCCAGAAATTAAAAGCTATAGCCTCCAAGACATATACTGCATTTAGAAATACAGCTCAAGCTCATAGCACAGAAGAACCAAACGTGAATATTGACGGACCGCAACAGTCCATCAAAACTGAGCAGCAGAAAACTCACCAGGATCACACGACTGATAGAACTTCTCGACATCTGCATAATTTTTTTAAGAACATCATAATTAGTAAAAACCAACAAAATTCAGGAACACCCAGAATGAAATTATGCTCAAAACCCCATAAAAAGTGCAAGAAAATTTTAAGAAAAAAAAAAAAAGGAAACAACACTACAAACCTGTAGTTAGTGCTTTAATTAAACCAGCTCTACGACCTTTGAAATCGTTGAATACTTCTTCTACAGTCCTAGGTACCGTATTTTCCATATTATCCTTCTCTTCACTCAATTTTTAACAACCCCACAAGAAAAAAATCGAGTCTTTGAAAAAAAACAAGAAAATTAGGGTTTTTTCCCCAAAGAACTAGGGTTTCCTCTTCATGTTGCCCAAAACTTTAAAAATAGCTTGCTATGTGCTGTGAAAAATGAAGATTCATAAAGAGAAAAGCTCAAATTTTCATGAGAAATTGTGAGAAGCAAGTAGAGAAATTGTAAGAAACGGATATATAGAGAGAGAGAGAGAAGAGCATGAAGAAAGAGGAAAGTGGGGTGGTGGGGAAAGGGTTTTAGTAGCAGCATTTATTTGAGTTTCTTTTTTGGTAAATAGATACATGTAGCACTAGTGTACGAGTACTTGGATCTATTGGTTCTTTCAAAAATTATGAAAAAAAAAAAATTGTGGCAGAGAGAGATCAGAAATCTGATGTGAAATGTCTTTTTATTTGTTGTTAAATTATAGCAATACTCCCAACTTGAGAATATTTTATTACAACTTAGGATGAAGATTTTGCCTTGGACAATGGAGAGGGATTCTTCTATCTTCTTATCTTTTCTTTCTTGTTTGATGATGATGAGGCAGAGGTGTTAAAAAAAAGGCTATGATGTTTGCATTTTGTGGGTTTTGATTTTGACATTTGTTTGTTTTCGATAATCGAATTTTATAGTTATCAAAAAGGTTTTACTTTTATTTAAATGAGATAAATACGAAGGGTATTGAAAAATATAGAAAATGATTTGAGAATCTTGAATCTTCACGAATAAAATTGAGTGATAGAATATAACACATGAAATTAGTTGAAATTGCGCAAGCTAGTCCAATAGAATTGTTGGTTTGAGATGCGGCTTCAAATGCACCATTGTTCCTTTGGAAGCAATCTTCATCTTTCTTTTTTTTTTTTTTCTGGCTGGGTTATGGTTAGTTGATTTTGCTAACCTAAAAATATATCTTATTGTGATTTTATTTACGGGGCCCAATTAATTTTTAGGGTTTTGACTGATTCGTTTGTTACTAGTACTGATTTATTTTGCTAAAAAAAATTAACAGGGAAAAGGTTTTGTAATATATGTGAGAGAGCAAGTGTACCTATTGGGTTGCGTACAATATTTTTTCAGATGAAATCATAGCAAGACGGTGATTTAAGTGTAAAGACAAACTCCAATATTGAATTAACGTGAGTAGCTTTTTCACTAGTTCTATTTTTTTTAATTTATATATAAATAAGTAGTGGTGCAGCATTATTGGTGTATGTTACAGTATTAGTCGTATTTTTATAATTTTTGTTTTTGATATTTACATGTTGTTTATATTATTTCGTTGTCGTTATTGTTCATCTTGATATTTTTACTTGCATCTGTTATACGTGAGTCAATAATTTCTCTGTCTCCACGAAATAATAGTAAAGTTTGTGCACTTGCTGGGTATGTGGATTGTTCTTCTTGTCAATCACTTAGATTGTTCCAAGAGAGCATGGTTGGGTAGGTTCATTCAGAATGCGGTTATGGGTATGAATGGGAAGTTTTGATCTTTGGAGATTGCACAGCAACAGTTTGATGAAATTCCTTAGAGAAGTGTTGCAGCAGATTGGAATGCTACGATTTTCAGGGTATAAACAGCTTACGGCAATGTGATTGAAGCTGTTGAATTGTTGTAGCAGATGAAGAATTGTAGTGATAGAATAACCTAACCTATATTGGGGTATAGTCATGGTGAACTGGTATAAAAGGATGGACCTTCATAAGTTTAAGCAGGTCATAATAAATACACAAGTAAAAAGTGAAAATGGATCTTCAAACACAAGATGATAACAGGCACAATTTCTTTAAAATCTAAAACGCAATCCGAAAGCAAGATAACAGAAAGCAAATGGACATCCCAATTCCATCAGCAAACATTTAACTTTTGACATTTGATAACTGAGCTAAAACTCCTACACCTTCCAACATCACCACTTAATTGTCCTTGCCGCAATTTTTAGACTTTAGCTCTCTTGCTACTGCAACTAGGACACTTGTACTGTTTGATATGCTCAGCTTTAGCTGGAGTAATCTTCACACATTTTCCATGGAACCATCTCTCGCAAATATCACAGCAAATCCAGAATTCATCAGTCGCATAATTATCACCACAAGCTCCACACAGAGTTGCGCCTTGTTCATCCTCTTCTTCTTCTTCTTCCTCCTCACCACTGTCGTTCTCCATTTTAGGTGGAGACACCTTTACTGCCTTGAGTTGGGACTCTGGCTGCCGAGGCTGCAAATTAAAGATGATGCAGAAAACATATGCTCAAACAAAATGAAAAATATATATATATATACAGTAGTTCTACATGTTAGGTCCAGTATATGAGAACCTTTCCACTTGATTTGCTTTTGTTGCTATTGTTGTGAGGAGCATCACGTGTTTGTTTAGCAGCTCCAGTAACAACTTCAAACACTGTTGGGAGATCATTTATCATTTGGAAAAGCCTCTTCCTGTATACATGATTTCCAAAATAAAACAATTATTCTCTCTAAATATATCTCAGATAACCATTTAACCAATGGAAGACACATTTATGACATTGGACTAGTTAGACAAACTATCCATACACTAGACAAATATAAGAGATTTAAGTTTAACATTTCTGGACATGTACACATGATCGTGGATCACATGCACCAGTTTCCCAATATAAAATCCAGCTTATAATGATTACAGCCATAGTTTCACATCCAGAAGATTCTCTAACCTACAATAGCAGCAGATACAAAAAGTAGACCTGTTACTCACAAGTTGCTCCAGCCTCCAAATATTATACAGCATTTGGGCTGTCCTGACATGTCAGACATCCTTTGCCTATTCAACTAAGCACTAACATATTCAATGATGCTACAGCCAACAATAACAGTGATGATCTCTCAACATGTCTGAAACTCCTACTATTCACTCAACATACTATTTTATTCTATGATGTTACATCCAACACACCGGCTGAAGGTAAGCATCTCAACATGCCAAGCATCCTCGCTTCTAACCAAGCATTATCTGATCTAATGATGCCCACAAAATATGTCACTATGCAAATGAATCTGCTTGTCTAATAACTAGGACCTAATAACCTTCTCCAGAATAGTGAACGGACAAAAGGCTTTGTAAATCTATATTCCATATTTATAAGGTAATGATAGACAAATTCTATAGAAACCTAAAAATGGAAGATGTCTGGAATCTCATTGCAACAAGTCATCAGTATGCTCACCAAGACAAAGTAATAAGACATCTTTTTTTATAACGAAGTTATTAGTATATCGCAGACATAAAGTAGATGCATAATAGTTACAAAAATACAGTAGCTCCTTCACATTGCTAGTTAAGATTCGGGGAGCTGACAAAGCTTAGAAAGGAGCCGGGAATCGAGAGGGATAAATAAACCAACTATACAAAAACATGAGGCAACTAGCTTTTACATTAAAAGCATCTTCTATTACTATCATTCCAGATACTCCAAAAAGTGGCTGCAGGTATCATTTTCCAAATTCCCTTGATGCAGCTACCAACCTCCAAAGCAACTACAGCTTATCGGTAAGTCTTATCATGTTTTCATGACACAGAAAATATGAAACACCGACTAAATGAACTTTGGATGAAGGTGGACTTCTATATATTGCCCAAATAATCTCACTGCTAGAAATTCTCCACTCCAGAGTTATAACTTAGTAATCCTAATTACAGCTAATACTTAAACTTCAGAGTTTTACTGTTATAAACTCTCTCAATATATTTGCAGCTTCTTGGTGCTTTTGTATATAAAGTATATCCTTAGAATGAAAAAGATGTTTTAAACTCAACACCATCAATCAGCCACAACTGTCTATTAAGAGCCTTAATATGTCGATGAAGCAGAAGGATTGGAGTAGATTAACAGCAAGCATAAACTCGTCTAATTATGATGAATCCTAAATACTGAATCTTGTAGAGATGAAGCAGATAAGGGAATCAAACCAACCTTATTCGAGATTAGCCTAGTTCATGATTGATTGATTGCTGGGTTAACATACCTCAATGAGAGGCAAAAAACAGGTCAAACACTACATTGTAAGCAAGAAGACAACAAAAACGAAACATGTAACTGTTTCTTCAACAAAGATCAAAGGGAAAAAAGGGAGCTCCAACTGTTGTATGGGTTAGAAAGTACAGTTCTGGGAAAGAGATGTTCATACATGATTGTTGACTAAATTTCTTCAGTGATTTTTCATGGAAAATTATCTCAGCTATGGAAAAAAAAACGGACAGCAATCACAGAAGCTTATCTCCCTAAAATTGATCGATGGAGCATACAAGTTCTGGATGCACTAAATGCTTGGGGAGATGAATTTTAAGAAGCATGAGGGGAACAGCTATAGGAAAGACATAGCTCAACATATGCCACTAGATAAACCCCAGAAGATAAAAAGAAGCGCGAGCAGATATTACCTAACAGACACTGCAAATTCAGAGTTCAAAAGAGAGGGTGGATGTTATTTTACCTATCACTCTTGCCGAACCCAAACCTTGCGCCAAAGTAAAATGCAACAGAAAGCAGCCACGAATCACTGTGAACAGCAACAAGTGATAACCAGTCTTTTTCTTGCATTCCATCACGTGCAAAATTTATGCCCAATGCTGGTTCAGGAAGTTCTGGAGGCACCTCTTCCACCGGGAGGTTTACTTCCCATGTTTCATTAGGAAGCCCATAGAGACACAAGTTCTCCTTTTCTGAAAGTAAACATATGGTTAAATTCACAAATTTTCATCAACAATTCACAAATGATCTGCACAAGTGATCTAAACAAGAATTGAACATCCAATGAGGGGGAACACACAACAAGCATCAAAGCAAGGAAAAAAAGAGGGCAAACTGGAAACAAAGGGGAGAAGAATAATGCAACACGAAAGCGAAACTTATTATCCTTAAAACTTCAAGAAGGACTAAGAAAAATTAAGAGAGAGATATACTATCATAAGGACTGACACAACTGTTTGATACAGAGAGGGAGTAGTTTATTGATATGCATCGTCACAAAGGTCATAATCAGCAGTTCCATAAATGGGAGCAAATAAACAACAAAAATGAAATAAACTGTTAGACACCGCATAAAAGAAAGGAGTCAAATTTTCGGGATAAAGTTACGGTATGAATCACTGCGATAACAAATACTTCAAAAACAATTATCGAGTGCTGGCACAAAAGAAAACCTCTAAAACTGCCAAATACAAACTAAGAATTTCCATGTTTTTTCACATACCAGAAATAACAGAACCTCCCCCACCCCAACACCCAACCCCTAACCCCCCCAAAAAAAACAAAAAATGAAAAAGAGAACAAAAACTTACCAAGAAAGAGAAAAACAAAAAAACAAGAATATTTATTAATCATAAGGTGACAATATAGTATCTAACCACTTTAACTACCCTGCCTCCAGACACCTTAAGTAAGTACACAGAAAATGCACGCATTTACATTAAAAAAAGTCATGAAAACATCAAAGTGCTTTCACACTGCAATAATATGCAATCATGTGCTTTTACCCATATCATAAACAAGATTAATGATGGTTGGAGACACTGCGTCATTGTGATAGAGAAATGATGATCACTGCTACATAAAAGAAGTTTTACATCTCTATCTCCTTGAGAATTGATACACAAGATTACAATGCATAGATTTCTGATATTGACATCCTAATTAAATGACTAATTAATCAAAAGTGAAAAGCTCTAAGGTCCGTTGGGGATTTAAACACAAATAAAGTGTGGGTTTTATGAAAAAAAGGTGCAAATCGAAAAAAAATTTAAAAAAAATATATATATATATATACACACTTAAATATACACACACACATACATACATACATACATTTGGTACAAGACTCATAAATATAAGCATGAAAAATAAATCTATGGACAAAGAAATTAAAAATTTTCACAATAAAGTGAAATATCAACTGTTAAATGTTGTCTCCCCAGACAACACCTATTTGCAAGGAAAAGTTTGAGTTAGAGTCTTAACAATGACACTAAATAAAACGCACATTAAGTGAGTCAAAGCCCTCAACATGTTTGGAGCTTCTCTTTCAAGGCTTAAGCACACCTTTGACAACACTGTAAATGACATAAAATTCTAAGTAATGATCTCACTTTTACAATTCATGTTGTGGAATGCAGTTTGAAATCATGATAATTCTGTTGTACATGCAGAAGAATTGCTTTTTTGATTGAAGCGATAAACTACTTCACAAAAATACAATCTTCCCATTCCTGCATAACACCCAAAGAAGAACATTGAATGACAAAATGATTCCAACAATCAGAAACCTCTAACCATAAGGTTTAGGCCACTCCCTGAAAGAACGAAATTGGAATTACAAAACCAACACAAAAACAGGATAAGAATTCTGAAATGTTAAAGGTCTAATCAAGTGACTTATAATCATTTTAACCACATTTAACAATGAAATTCCAAGATACAGAAGGAACAGTCCCAGAAATTAAAAGCTTATAGCTTATAAGAAATATACTACATTTAGAAATACACCTCAAGCTCAATAAAACAGAACAACCAACTTCGCTAATATAGATGAACCACAATAATCCAATCTAAAACCGAGCAACAGAAACTCACCAGGATCACACTGCTGATAAAACTTCTCAACATCTGCAATAATTTTTTTTATAAAAGAAACAAAAAAATTAGCAAAACCCAACAAAATTCATCAACACCCAGAAAGTAATTAAGCTCAAAAACCCATAAAAGTTCATGAAAATTAAAAAAACAAAACTACAAACCTGTGGTAAGTGCTTTAATCAAAGCAGCTCTACGACTTTTGAAATCGCTGAATACTTCTTCTACAGTCCTGGGTACCGAATTTTCCATAATAACCTTGTCTACACGCAATTTCTAACAAATCCACAAGAAAAAAAAATTGAGTCTTTGGAAAAGAAAAAAAACAAGAAGTGGGTTGAAATAAAATAGGGTTTCCCCCCAAGAACTAAACTTTCCACTTCATGTTGCCCAAAATTTGAAAATTAGTTTGCTATGTGCAGTGAAAATGAAGATTTGATAAGGAAAAAGCTTAGAAATTGTAAGAAGTAAAGTGGCAGAGATTGTAGAGAGAGAAAGAGAACAAACAGCGGGAAGAGAGGGAAAGGGTTTTTGGTAAATAGATTACTTTCTTATCTGCCTTTATTGTATTTGTTTTTATTTATTTATTTATTTATTTATTTATTTGGTAAAAATAGATAACTATTTGTGTAGCACTACTCTACTGATTAAAAAAATAAAAATTGTCAAATCTCATGTAAAAGTCTTTTTATTTCTAGTTAAAATCATACCATGCTCCTAACTTGAAAAAAAAAATTAATGAAAAGAATCACCTAAAGACAGACACAACTTATATTATCATATTTTTAGAAATATTTTATCATTTATAAATTTTATAAAGTCTCTATTATCTCCTATTTTTGGATATACATTTTATAAATAGTGACATATCGATATGTTAAGTAATCTATTTAAAATCGAGACGTTGATTGATGTATTAGAAATAGGAAAGTGATGATTAGATTCTATCAAAATAAGACATAAGTGATATGCCGATACATTGAGTGATGTATCTGAAATTGAGACGTAATATATCAAAATATTGAGCAATGTATTTAAAATTGGGATGCGATATATCAAATGTTTTAGGATGTATCCGGTAATCCGGATATGACCAAATTGAAGAGACTTTTATACTTTGGTAAAGAAAAATAGGAATATGACCCAACTAGCTCTTAACATTATGAAATTTTGTATAAAATTCCCATACTCTATTTTATTGATTAGGATAAAAAATCTTATTTTGTTTGTCCATTTTTAATTCCAAACATTTTTAAAAAATAATAATTTATATGAATAATTTATTATAATATCTATTCGAATCTATGTTTAGTATTACATTTTTAAAAAATATTAAATAATTAATATTACAAATATAGTGTTATAAATCCATTAAATAAGTGGATAGTCCATAAAGTTAGTACATGAACAACCATTCATATTCACTAGGTTACATGAACCTTTTTGGATAAAAATTTATCTATACTTAATATGGTGACCATTGGAGTGATTTCGCACTCTATAAATAGGATTGTTCATTCACTATTGTAAAATATACATATGAAACTTATATATACTTGAATAAGAAGAAAGTCTTCTCCTACATCGACTTTTCTTGTATTCTTTTTATAATCTTGATTTTACAATATATACATATTTTTTAAATTAATATTTTTTAAAATAAATAAATATATAAATAAAAGTAGACGGAGATGATTAAAAAAACGTATGATTGCATTTGTAGGTTTTGATTTTGACATTTGTTGTTTTATAAAAGTTGTGGGGATATAAATAGCACGGATAACTACTTGGCTTTATTTATCGAAAGGTTTTTGTTTTCTTTTCCCAAAGTCAAAAAAATAATTGTGAACTTTTGAGTGTGTAAAATTATAAAATTTTAGCTTTAAATTATTATCAGAAGCGAACTTTTATAACATAATTTTTTTAAATAAAAATTGTGGGAATATAAATAGCACGGATAACTACTTTGGCTTTAGTTATCGAAAGGTCTTCGTTTTTTTTTTTCTTTTTTCCCCAAAATCACAAGGTATATAAAGGGTTTAAAAAAATAATTGTAAACTTTCGAGCGCGTAGAATTATAAAATTTTATCTTTAAATTATTATCGAAGATGAACTTCTGTAACATAATTTTTTTGAATGAAGTTATTCAATATAGTGAATGATAAAGTAGATAACATAAAATTAATGTAAATTTCACTTATATAGTTATATGTAATTGTAATTTCTAACGCAAAACAAAATTATGATACTTCACTAACTTGCACAAAATCGCAAATATCTTTCTACAAAATGGACTTGGAAAACGATTCCTCTATATCCATTCTGGCCCATTTGGATAATTTTTCTCATTTATTTGGATTTGAGATAGACTATAATTTACGATTTAATTTATTTTCAATAATTATGATTTAGGTGTGAGTCAGTGAAAGTATAATAAGTTTATAGTCGAAATTATAGCTATATGACTATAGTGATTTTTTATTTTATTTTTAAAAAAGAATCAAAGTTATATACTCCCTCTCCCTCAATCTGTGCACTTTTTATGTTCGAAGAGTCAAACAATTTAAGTTTGATTAAAAATTTACGTATGAAATCTTAAAAAAAGTTACATGAAATTTATATATTTTTAAATTACGTAAAAGTACAATAAGTCACAACAATTGACATCAAACTATTTAAAAGGTATATGAAAAATTTACGGTCAAAAATAGACTTGTTTGAATCTCGAAACTCAAAAAGTGTCATATAAAATGGGACCAAGGGACTAACTAAATGTGATATTTATCCTAAGATTAGGGTAAGATAAAACATGCGTACATTCTACTCTATTCAAACTCTATTTATGTGATTACATTATCGATGTTAGGCTTTAGAATGATGATTTGCGCTCTGCTACTTGTTGAACTGATCTGGCTGAAGTACTCCTTGATATGTTATCCACTATTTTTTACATTTTGTGATTAAACTCAACAATAACATATCTAATAAAATCTCAAAGGGTGATCTAATCTCACTCAGACTACTTGAATGATCGCTATTAATTATGAACTATTAGAACAAATGAACAAGCATGATAAAAATTACAAGGAATACAAAATAAAACTTGTTTGGCTTAGAGGCACGTTAATATGTTTCTTGAAGATAGAATTTATTGTAGGTTCATGAATTGAAAATAAATTATCTTTCAAAAAATCCATAACGTAGAATTAAAAAGCCTCTTCCAAAATCCTATAACTTAGAATTAAACAAAAAAGAATGTTACAATTCACATTCATTATTTTATTATTTGAAAAACTTTTTCAACGGAGAAATTTGTTTCAAAATTAATTGAAACACTAAATCTTACACGAACTACTACTACTACTACTGAGAATGAAAAATGCTCTCGAAAGTTGTGTTTTTTTCTCCAACTCATTTGTCTTGTGGCATAATTGTTGATACCACTTATTAGGATCAAATGTTTATTATGATACCCAAAAGTTATAGCTGATAGCAAAGGCATAACTTTATTTTTAACAAAGTATACCGAGCAAATATCATGCTCGATTATAACTCTAAACCAAACTACTCTAACCCTTCGTGGGCCTTGCCCTAGACGGGATGTTGGCAATACCCAACACAATGTTAATGTAACTTTATCAGCAGGAGATTCCAATTTCATGGTCCAGAAACACATTTACTATGTCATTTTTAGTGTAATACGACATTCTGCTTGATGTCTGTCTTGTAATTGTTGCTAACAATTGAGTTCAAAATTATGTTTAAAATGAGTTGTCATTTTTGTGTAATCAAATGTCCCTGTAACTGATAATCATATCATGAATGAATATCTATAGTTTTTTTTTTCATCAGCTCCAATTCAACTCTAAATATAACTATTTCTGTATACATGTGTATACAAGTATATATTGTCAATTAATTTTAATCTATAGGACTTAAATATTGAAGATTAAAAGTATTTAATCCTTTTTAAAAAAAGTTATAGCTCTTGTAACACTTCAAACATGCTTTCTTGATCTGAGATATATTTCTACTTTTTCTATTCTAAATGTATACATTCAAGTGCCTAATCTTCATTTTTTTGTCTAATAAGAAAAACTCTCAACAGCAGATTTTGCTTACAACTTTGAAGTGAGTTATAGATTCGATAAAATTCAATAGTTTAAAAATTCAGTTGATTTGTACAAATAATTTTGCCATCAAGAGTTTATCTTCTTTAAACTTTAAAATTCTGAATCTGACTACTAAAATAACATTAAAATGGTCGTATTTCTCGACTTGTCATAGAATGCTAACGTCAAACACTCATTGTTTCCACATTTTAATTGCAATGACCCCCCACCCCCACCCACTCCGGCAAATATTTTATATATATTCTGTATTATATCGTTTCAATTTGTTTGTTATACTTATTTTTTAAAGTCAGTTTAAATTTTTTTTATATAACTCTTTAATAACTTTTCGCATATTATGTTTAATATCAAGATTTAATTATTAAATTTCGTGTCAAATCAAAACGAGATAAATAATAATTGATTATACAATATTATATAAAATATTTCTAAATAAACTTTAATCCCAGTACATGCATTATTGCTGCACAATCACGACGTATCTATCGTATAGTATATGAATGTGTGATGGACCGCTAATTATTGATGAATTTTGAAGATGCCTTAAAAATAAAATTAACATTGCAAATATTATATATATATATATATATATATATATATATATATATATATTCCTTTTGGAACATGTGAAATTACAGTATATTTTGGCCGCGTAATCATTTTATAATTATATTTCATTTTTGCAAACAAATATGAAGTTCTCCAACTAGGAATTTTTCTAATTTCTAATCAGTTTGACCCTTTAGTTAGGAAAAAATTGACAATCAAACAACAGTTTGTGAGAAACTATTCATCCGGTATTCCATCCGTCTATTTTCATTGTCATAGTTACATTATTTAGAATCAAATTATTTGAAGTTTAATTAACATTTTTAATATAGTTTTTCATCATATATTGATATTTAAAAAATTACAATTCATAATACTTTTTATATAATTTTTGAATATATAAATTTTTTATTCAATTTAACTTTCTAAAAACACAACATGACAAATAATAATGAACCATCGAGAGTTTATTTTTAGTTGCGTTGGTCACACAATTCATTAAGAGAGACTCAGTGACCGGAGAATGATTTTAACCAAGAAATTTAAATTATGAAGAAGTAGACACAATTTTTTTTTTATAATGATTCAATATTTATTATATATACATAAAATATAATTTAATCAAATATAAATAATATAAATTTTCATTTTATTTTTTTTTTAAAATCTCTTCAACCCTTAATAGATCCGCTCAGCATAAAGTAGCATTGGTAGAAGTAAAAAACATGCACAAGCTATATTCACGCGGAATTGAATAGGGGCACAAAAAAATGACACAATATGCTCTATGGACTTCTCTTTGAAATAATAAAATTAACCTATGAAAATGTAATTCATTGAAATTTGCCTAAAATGATCTGCCCAAAAGTTGGTTTAAATTCATAAGTGATAAATCTCGTAAAAATATTGAAATTAAAAAAAAAAATCTTTTAGGTATGTTATATATAAGTATAACAAAAAATAAAAACTTTAGTTTTGTTTATTAATCAAAGAAATTATAAAAAAATAAAATAAAATTTGCTTAACCTAGTTTCACTTAGTTCATCTCAGCGTAAGCAATTTCATAAAATTAAAAGATTGGACCATAATTCATTCGTTAATTCAATTCATTCTAACCAGTTAAATTCAGCTCGAAACGCTCATTTGGCTCTCGTACACCTCTCAAATTAACATAGACAGCCTAAATTATATAAAATGGTTACTTTTTTCCTATCTCCTCCAGCTATTATATAGTAGGTGAAAGAGCATAGTTCATAAGGTATATAGTAGTAGTGTCAATACTATATCTATATGTGAAGAACTTTTCAGGCTAACCAATAGGACAGATAATCCAAAGAATTAATGTAGCTATATATGGACACAAGGAGGAAAATTTATTAATTAATTCTAAAACTAATTTTTTTTACTCAGCAATGAAATCTTTGTAATAGATTAGTTACTGCCAAAACTATATATTTAGGCAAATATGATACTAAGCATTTGTCTTCTATTTAGATGTTGGCTTGTGAAAAATATATTTATGGGTCCTTAATTTCCAACATTTTGCATTCTAGCTTTGTCTCTTCATAAGTCTGTGAATCAATAATTGCATAATTATTAATTCTTATGAATAATAGTGTGTATATTGAACCAGACTGACTGCATCAACTTTCATTCCCAAAGCTTCTATGAGCATGTAAGTCCAAAAGGTGTCAAATGAACAGGTTATACTGAATTTGGGTGGATTAAAATGAATTGTCTGTCTAAAAGTTACTTGAACTTAAATCGACATGAGCTAAAATGAGGGTCAAAAACTTAATTTGCTATTTGTTCTTTTTTATATTTTCTTAATATCGTATAATAATCAACACAAACTTAAACGATCAGATGAATTATAATTTTATGGGCTAATTTTGTCACATGATCCATCTCTTTCCCAATTCATGTGCTATACTTTGATAGATTAATAAAAAAAAGTATATCACATAAATAAATTAAGACGAGAGAAGAATCAGTAGTTTATCTATATAATAGTCAACTACCTGAATAATCATCAAGCGACATCAAGACATGTATACTCCCTATAAAATTTTGATTCCTAAAATCCTTCTTCATGTAATTAGTAGCTAATTATTCATCTTACTTAATGAAAAGTAAAATTAAAGTTATAAACCTATAAAAAAATTTAAAAAGTCCATATATACTCCCCATAAAATTTAAAATCAAACCCTAAGAAGATGAATTGAACTGTAGAGCTAACTTAATTAGCACATATCTAATTTCATCAAGTACAGAAAAGTAATTAGAAAGATTACAATAGCTTAATAATAGTACCCTAACTAATTAGAACTAACCAAAACCCTAACAATAAGATCCCACACACACATTATTTAATTTGATCATAGAGCTAGCTAGCTAGCTAGTAAAATTATAAATATCAGTAGATATATATATATGATATGTATATGTGCAGTTTAGTGATGATGAAATTACTTGAAGGGATTATTGCCTTGATCATAATGATCATCTTTGCAGCTTCCATCTGTTTGATTAATTGAATTCCACTCCCACAATCTGTCTGAAAAAGCCGCGGCCGCGGAAGATGGAAGTGATCCTTGATGAAGTAAAGATTGTGGTTGTTGCAGTAATAATGGAGGAGGATATTGTTGGGGCACAACACCAGGAGGAGGATGAAAATGGTGTTGATTATTATGAAACGCGACGACTTGGTCTAAGTTTATTAGTCTATGGAGATCATCAGTGGTATTATTTGTTGTTGCTACTAATGATGTGAAAGGTGTTAAGGTTGATGTAGTGATATTAACCGCGCTCCCAATAGGGTCTAGCGCGATGTTAGTGTAGGAATTTGAGAGGGAATTGAGCCCGAGTGATGTAGCAACATGATGCTGATGATGGTGATGGTGATCAGTACTAGTACTACTTGCACTTGTTTCAGTACTTAATTTTTCGTCGATTTGTTGTTGGGAAGATTGTCCTAGGTACAACGGAGAGATTAATGATGAGTCTTGTTGTGCTACTTGTTGTTTTTTGATGGGAGTTGTTCCTCTAGAAGAAGAAGATGATGATGCTCTTGTTGTTAGTAGTGATCTTGGAAGAGATGGATGGTCTTCCACTCCAGCTCTTTTATAGACACGACAAAGTGAAATTTCTGCCTGAAAATACTACATATTAGTTGTAATCGGAATTGACCTCATGTGCCTGTGAAACGAACACATTTGAATGAATAATGAAAGCTAAGGTTGTGATATATATATATACCTTTTGTAGGCGTTCAGTTTCATGATGTGGAAGACGATATTCATTCATAATCCAACTACTTCTTATGCCTTTAGGAGCCTTCCCTGAGTAGAAAACCAATGTCTTTTTCAGGCCAATGGACCGCGAATTCTCCGTTCTAATCATTCTATCAGCTCCAGTAGCCTTCCAATACCCTGATGTTGTAACCCTATTTGGCCTATCTCCATTTCTATACTTTCTATCTCTTGGCACATAGAAATACCACTCCTTCTCTCCAATTGCTGCCAAAGCTATGAACCAAACAAACTTATACATATAGAATAAACTTCCAAAAATAAAACTCAATGGAATCCAAATTATGTGCTAGGTAAAGCACACAAAAGTAAAGCAGAGGCGGATCTAGGGTTCAAAATTAATATTTTTAAGAATAATTATGATCTGCATCACAAAGTATTGAGTACAGATGAATCCACTGTTCACAATTTGTTCAACAAGTTCAATTTAAAACCAACATTTTTAGTATAGAAATTGATATAGATTATAGTAATCATTGAATTATGAACTCACAATAAAAAAGACTGGAACTTTGTGTTAAAATTTAAATTCTGAATCTGCTTGTATTACGTAGAAAGGAAAGAAATTGAAAGAGTGTAAAAATGAATAGTAGTATATACCAGGAAGCTCCCAAGGGTCATAACGATAAAGATCAAGAAAAGTGATGAGTTCCACATTAAAACGTTTTCCTTCAACCTTACGGCGAAGATAAAACTCTACAAGCTCTTCCTCAGTAGGATGAAATCGAAAACCAGGCATGACCATGTCGTGTTCATGATCATCGTCATCATCATTATCATCTCCTTTAATAGTGTTGTTGATGTTGTTGTTATCATCATCATCTTGTTGTTGTTGATGTTGTTGTTGGGATTGACTCATGTTTGTAGTAATAAAAGGGACAATTGCCATAAAAAAAAAAAAGATAGTATAACTTTAGTAATAGTAACTTGTCATGAAGGGAATTATATATATATATATTCAAATGATATATAGGCTAAAAAGGGGTAGAGTTTCTTCCTCCATTTATATTAACTGGTGTTATTGTACTATAAATGAAAGTTGTGGACGAGAAAAGATAGTGTAAATTTGAGTAATAAACAAGCACACAATAAGTCAAAGTCTTTATTTTAATTAATTAAAAAACTATATATATACTCTAGAGGGTATTATATTATTTTATTTATGAGATTAGGGGTGGGGGGTGGAGTTAATAGAAAGATCTACATAGCTATCGATGAGACCCTACATGAGAAGATGTTGAGTTAAGATGAGAAAAGGACACTAGAAAATAATAGGACAGCTTGGCTAGCGGTGGGTTTGGAGCTTTCTTAATTCTCACATTAATTAATTAACTTCTTTTTTTTTACTACTCTCACTCCTTTTCTTTTTCATTTTTACACTAAACAATTTTCCCATGATTATTTTGCATGTTTAGTTATTTTGAGAGGAGTTAAATATTGAAGAAATTTTATGAGGCCATGATCATTTGATATATTTAAGCACTCATAAGAACGCGCATGCACATAGACTTTAAATACTTCTATATTTTTTTATTATAGAGAAGCAAAATTGACGCAAGATAAAAAGAGGTAGCTAGGCTGGGGATGGGTTGGAGTCCACTTATATATATATGCATAGTTGTGTATGTGTATTGAGGGAGACTACTTCATATTGTCAAGAGAACCCCGTGACTCTCACTACAACTAATTACCATCTTTTGTCAATATTATTACACCACTTCAATCTAATTTAATTTCCTCAGAAAGTTTTAGTAGCTCAGTTGATTGGTTACTTGTACTTATTACTCTGTTGTATGTTGGGTGAGGATTCAATTCCTTTAAAGTTGTTGGCTGCATATATATACATAAAAGATCTTTAATCAAACTCTAAGTAGGATGTTGGCTCTGTTGTCCTAAGTTGCATAACGAGGTAACTGTTAAAAAATTGACAAAAGTCTCACATTGATTGGGTGGACTTCTTATAAGATTTGGACAATCATCCTCCCTTTGAATTAGCTTATGGGAGGGTGTGTGTGTGTGAATTAGGTTCGAAGCCTATACTCATCTCACCAAATGCTAACCACCCCCCAAAAATGACAATTCGTATAAGGGTAGGACAATTCTTTTTTTTTTTTGAACCTAATTTATGGGGTGTGATTTAGATCTGGATGAATTTTGATTTAAAACAGAAAACCATTACCTATTGATATATAAGTGTATATCATAAAGATTAGGTTATAGTTAAATTCAATATAACAATCTCTTGTATCTTTACTTTATCTCAAATCCTTATGAGATGTATCTGCACTTTTGAAGTGTAATTTAGATATCGAGAAATGTAGGTTTAAAAAGAAAAGCATTACGTGCCACACGTACATAATTTATCTTTAAGACAAAACTTTAATTTTGTTGGATGTATATATACAATAAAACAAATTTTCTTTTTCATTTTATGAAGATATATAGATATCTCGATCCCTAAAAGAATATATACAAAATTGTTTTTTGGCAATATAAAAGAGTCAAAACGTGTCTTCTTTTATAGAAAAACAAGACATTTACACGGGTCTTTTGGAATTTTTATGAACAAAAATTATAGTTTTATTAGTTTTTTCTAAAGTCACGAGTATGAGGTCACAATTCTCTTTTTCTTCGTTGAAAATAGAAGAAATGAAAAGCATATTAGAAAAATAAATTCCAGAATATTTATATAAAACTTGAATGTTCTAAACCTTTTTTTAATTATAATTTGGCATGCAAATTCAATATTATTTTATTAAAGCCCTAAAGTCTCTTTAATAGTTATAATCCATCCAATTAGAAAACAAATGGAGATTTGATTTGCTTTTGATTTCAATTAGGTATAAAACGTACGTGCTTTAGCAAATATGATGAGAGTTAGGCTAATTATTTTCACCTACTTCATATCATTTAAATTATTATAAAACTCCGTATATATCACTCCCTCCGTTTCATAGTAATTTATCTTTTAATTTTACGCATATTAAGAAAATATAAATAAGAAAACAATTTTATTATTTACCTTTTTAAAAAAACTTTTTTACAATTTTATAAATAAATGTAAACACTTTCAAAAAAATAATTATTAAGGTAATATTAAAAAAAATTACTTCCTTTTTCCTATATCAGATTAGTTCATTTCGATTTTCACGGCAACTAAGAAATAATTAATAAATTAATTATTTTTTACTATTTTTCTCTTTGTTCAGATTAAATGGCCTCTTAAAAATGAAATTCTTAGATCTTTAAATTTGTTTAAACCTCCGAGTCCACATACTCTCTCCATTTCATATTTGAGGCATTTTCTTATTTTTAAGTTAATTTAATTGTTAAGTTTTCAAGATCACTACTTTTAGAATGTTAGTTCTATTTTATCCTTCCTTAGTTAGATCTTCATTAGTCAGTATTGAAATTAGTGATTAATTAATATTTAGTTATTTTAGTCATAAATTTGATAATAATTAATAAAGATAAAAATGAAAAATTAGTTTCAATTTATGTTTTATTATAAAAAGAGTGTGAAACACTTCAAAAATTAAGTTAATATAGAATGAAGGGAGTACTAATTTGTTGGGGTAAAATTGAAAAAAAAAATTAATTCTATCAGTAATATGAGATAACTATTTTTAGAAATGTCAGACTAGTACGAAACGGAGGTAGTAATTAACGTATGTTTGATTTAATAAAATAAATTATTAATAAAGAATAATTATTTTTAATTAAGATAATCAATTAATATGATGTAGATATTGAGTCTGTTAGTTTATTTTCTTGATTAGGAGAATTCAAGAAAACCCCATTGGAAAACAGAAATTTGCTAACCCCCAATCATTTTCAATGGACCCCATTTATTGGACTGATCAGTTTGGCCTCCTACTTAGAATTATTCAGATTTAATTTTATTTCTCTTTACATAAATATTCAGCCATGATATATTATTTTGTCTTGTCTCCTAGAAATTTAATTCTAGCCCCACACCAAAAATAAAAATAAAAATAGGTATATACAATGTTTTCTCTCTCGTGAAAGTAGCTTCCAATTTATATGGTTGACTTCATAGAGTATATTTTATTTCATTAAATATAATTTGTATTTATAAGTTTCTATATTATTATTTTGTTTTCTTCTTTAACCTTTCTGGTTTCTACTTATTTCTATATTATCTTGTCTTCATCTCATCTTTGATGTGTCATAAGTCAAAATCTAAGGAGAAACAATATTTCATGCAACATATTTCGATAAATACGAATCACAATGTAGCTATCCATATTTTTAAGTCTAAAGTAAAAACGTTTTAGCTTATTTGAATATTAATTTATGAAATTTCAAATCTCGTGTATTTAGATTTATAAGTTTATTCTGATCGGTCTTCTCTAATGTGGATTGGAAGGCAAAGTAACACAACCGCTACCTCTAGCCTTTTTACGAGAAAGACTTTTAACATAAAAATCAATTATATTTTAAGAAATGTCTTCTTTTTAATTAAATGAAAAATCAATATCGTTTGGAAAAAACTAGATAAAATAATATTATAGAAATCAATCGTAATCATAGGAAACTTTAACAAATTTAATTAGACAATGTTGTATAGGTAACCATCTTACGCCATGCTTACCTAGCATGTTTAATTTGTTGATCAAATCTTAAACTAAATTTGTTTATTTCTTCCCTATTCTAGCAAGGTAGTTGATTATAATTTATATTTATCACATAAAAATATGTGGCACTGTATGACTTGATATATAAAGAAAAAAAGTTATTTTTTTTAAGTTTATGATTTGACACAACTCTTGAGTATTTGTATGATTGTAAATTATTAAAATTTAGAATAAAAGTTTTTAAAAAAAATTAAATTATTTTTAATTATAAAAAAGAGAATACTCTTTCGAAACAGATAAAAAAATATATCACATGAATTAATCCATTTGAAAAGAAGTAATAAAATATAACATTCATATATGTAGTATATATATATGAATACGGAAAGAGTTAGGTTAAAGAGAAGTAGGTAGAGTGATCATTTCCCTATTTGGACTTGTGATTAGTTTATTACTACTTTTATTTATTTTTGAGTGAATAACAATTGAATATACTTCTCCAATGTTCTTTTGGATGATCTCATTGCTTTGCAAAATTGAGGCAAAATCCCTCCTGACGAATTTAAGCTTTTAATTCTATTAATTTAGTGTTATATAAAAATTATAATAATATTTACAAAAATTGTGGATTGAAAAAAGATAAAGGAAAAATATGATAAATTCAAAGTTGGAATAAGCTAACATAACCTATAAAAACGTAGAAATAACGTTTTCTAAGTTACTATTTTTATTGTGTCTCTGAAAAATAGTCATTATCTTAAAAAAAAAAAATTAAAATTCAAGATATTAACCAATATGTACTAAGGAATTTTATCAAACTTGTGAATTTTAAAACTTCAGGACATTCATAATTACCTGATTTAAAAGTGTCGAATTTGTAAATTTTTCACTAGTAGAAAAAGGATCGTTTTGGTGGATTCCTAATTCTAGAATCCTTCGTTTATTTTAGACCTGAATTCATAATTTTAAAGTTTGAAAATAAAAAATATTTACTGCTTAAATAATCTGTTCATAAATTTAAAGTTTCATAACAAAAAATATTTACCAATTCAAATAATCACTTGGTAATTTTAAAATTCAAAATAAAAAATACTTACCAACGGAGCAAATCACCTTGCCGGTTGGTTGTAATAGTGCGAAAAATGGGCCCATCAATAATTTGTGTTATCGCACACGAAATTCCCGTGGCCTGGACCATTTTGGCGGTTGTCAACCCTTTTCTCTTGTATCATTTCAATATTTGCCATTTTACTATAGACAACAACTTTTATAATGTTTATTTTTACTCTGTAGGGGTATAGACACTAATTGCTACTCTAAAATATTTTTTCCATTTCAAAAATCCTCATCTTTAATATTAAGTGTAAAAGACCCTTGGATAGATTTAAAATAAATTTAAGTATTTATTTTTATTGTGATAATTTATAGTTTGAATATATTTTTTTCATCTTTTGTTTGTATAAAAGAATGATATAGTTTAATAAACTACTATATGAGTTTGCAAATGCGTAATTTATTTCGTAATTTGAAGTTAAGGAATCAAGATCGTTAAAAAAAATTTAAATTTAAAAAAAGTAGATTGAAAAGCATATATTATCTTTTACCTCTACATAGTCATATAATTGTTTTTTACAATAATAGTGTTTAGGCTAATGTACATAGATATCGGATACTCTGTTTATCAAGATGAGAACATAGCTCTTAATAAGTATTGAATGTACTGAAATTGCAATTGAAATTTCACGATTCTCCTTTCTCTAAATTGATAAAACGAAATAAGATCATTCTAGCCTTTTGAATGCTTTGTATGGGACCATCTTCTCAAATAGATTTCGCGAAAAAATAAATATATCCACTCTAGATTGTTCTCCGCCCGTAAGTCATAAGTCCTCCCTCATTTTGTTAAACTAGCTATACTAGACCATTTGACAACTAACATTAGCCTTTCTCTAAGAAAAAAAAGATCCATAGGAATTGAAGTTTGTACATTCCTTATTAAATGCATGAGGTCCAAAATATAATATCTTTCGATTTAATCACCGACCTTTTTGTGATTATAAGCCGTCCGACCAATCTTTTTATGTTTCTTTTAGGGCACACTTATTTGTCACTATGCATATGTCATTTTTAATCTCTTTCTACTTGGGGCATTACCAAACCACATATTTTTCTTTATTCACTTTTAACTTTTATTGCTAAGAATAGGATTGATGTTTTGCATTTACTTATTAGTAGGCCTAATTAATGTATTTTATCCTCACTTTTGTAAAAAGTCCTAATTTGTAGTTTTCTCTAGAGTGGCATGAATGGATCTTGATCTTGACAACTTTAGATCTTTTTTTTTTAGGCTCACATTTTCTCTTGTGAGATTTCAAGATTTTGACAAAGTCTTAAAGTGAAGTGTTTTTGATTTCATTAGTCTTGTGAGTGACACATAGTTGGTAACAAAATTTCAATTTCGAAGCTTTCGAGTGGATTAGGTTGTCTTAACTAAATTAAAATTTTCCTCCAGATTATTACTGAAGAACAATATCATCGAGGACTGTGGCAGGATGAATATATATGTTCCTCTACCCTTAGTTGAAGGTCTTGAGTTTAAACCAATAATTTGAATAACAACATCATCAAGAATTAGGGCGGGATGGATATACATGTTTCTTTACTGCTCTACCCTTAATCAAAGATCTTGAGTTCAAACTTTTGATTGAAAAAATATTTTAATAAAAAACACTTAATCTCTTATAACATGTCTTACACGATTTTGGAGATTCAACGCATGACTATTTAGTGGCGTAGTGATAAAAATATAACATACATTCATCAAGAATTGAAACCAAATACCAAAAAATTAAAAATTGAAAAATATTAGTTGCATGTAGGTAAATTAGTTGTTGTCGTACAATGAAGATACTAGAAAATAACATTGAGCAAATAGGGCAGCCAACTACCTGATTTACTAGATAATTCACTTATAACTAATTAATTAATATTAATTAGTTCCCATGTTTCCATGCCAAAATAAGATTTTGAATTTAATGAAATGATATCAAAGTCTTGGATCTAAATTGGCATTTTTCTTCAACTTGAAGCCTATCTCTTTCAATCAGTTAGATATAAATTAAAACCCCTTTCTTAATTTATTCCAGTCAAATTTAATTTCAACAATATTGTTTATCTCATCGTCACACATTTAATGTAAGGGTATTGTTTTAATATGCCTAGAGACAATGCAACCCTAATTTCCTTCTGTTTTTTTTCTTCTCAAACTAGGGCTACCATATGGGTGACGTTTGAGAATAAATAAATAAATAGGAGTATATCTAAAAAAATATGTATTTACCAAATAATTTTTAATGCAACAAACTAAATAAATAGTAGTAGTAGTAGTAGTAAATAATACTTACTTTGCGGTTCATGTAATATTATTTAGAACATCCACCTTTATTACATTCGGGCTAAATTACATCTACCCTTTCACGATAAAAAAAGTGATTAATTAACTCGAAAAAATTTATATCGCCCGTCTGAATTGTCTCAATTTACAACAGACTCCTCCTCTTCATTTCATTCAAGCTGAATTACGTCCACCCTCTCACTTTATTTGAGCTGAATTACATCCAATCTCTCACTCCGTTCCAGCTTGAAGATATGAATCTGAACTGTTCATATTCTAGGCCATTTAAGTGCATTTATTTAAATTAAAATTTTATGCACTTATTAGCTTGTATTGTTGAGATGTTCAAGATTTTCATATCATTAAAATATATATTTTTTGTATGTAATTTTTATCATCAAGCTAGGCCACCAGCATAAGCCGTAAATTCACTTGGCTACAATAATTTGTTATGCTAATTAAAGGTGTTCCAAATATGTTATTTTAATCATTTCGTATATAATAATATACATTTTTTTTTCTGATGAAGGGTGTCAGATTGGACACCTTAGCTACGCCACTGAGCAAAAGCCACCACTAATAATCACCTGTGTTATTACGACAACTCTTTTCCTGTCTCAAACAACCATCACCTATGTTATCACAACTGTCAGTAACAACTATCATTGTTGACAATCTCTATTGCTAATCACTATCACACATACTATAGTTATATTCATTATCATTATCTACGTTGTCATCACCACCACGACACCACCACCAGTATCAATCACTACCTACACAACGACTAATCCCTACTATGAACTACATCCATCACCACATTAGCACTATCGTCAACCATCACATGACATTCTTTAGTCGTCACCACAAACCGGCACGGCCACCTAAACAATCACAATCACCATCAGCACTCTATTAACTATCACAATCGTGACAATCACTATAATATTAACTTCCTCCGCCATAATTATCACCGTCATTATTACTAGCCATTGGCCTCAACTATCTCCACTATCACTAGCGAATTAAAAATTAAATAGTATAAACTTAATTACTCAATGTTCAAATCTAGAAATAACATCTTAATCATTATATAATCATTTAGATTCAGATATCACAATCTTTATACAAACAACATTAAGCAAATAGACGTTAAACTTTTCGCTCACTTTTATGATTTCATTTCTTTGACAACCTCCAAATGATATAACATAAATTATAGAATTAATAACAATATATCTTCGTCGAAATACAAAGGCATGTTTTCCAATTTAATACAATACAATAGGCAAATATTATTATGATTATTTTTAAAAAAAAATAAATTAGATGATCTAAAAAGAAACTAGACTTTCAGAGTTACATGCATAATAAACCTAACTTGCAATAAAACTCACTATACGTATAACGGCACCAAGCGTGCAAAATAGGGCAAAAATATTATTGGCTGAAGAAAGAGAAATCAAATACAAATTTGTACTTGTGAATTTAGTGCGTCCACAAATTGATACATAGTCGTGAATATTTTTCAACTATACGATAAAATATAGTATTAGAGCAAACAAATAAATGTTACGTGTTTGAATCTCATCGTTATCCCTAATCGAAAAAGAACTTATCGTCCTTTGACCCATAAAAAAGAGATTATCTAATCACCAATTGTTCCTCTCTCAATCATACATAGCCAAAAAAAGATTGTACAAGAGACCTTAGTAACAATTAAATAACGTGTTTTATATTGAACCACATGTATTTTTGTACGTGTTACTTCATATATATAGAGAGAGGAATTCTAAGATGTTAATTTTTTGTCTTAAACTGATATTTATTTCATATTATTTTTGAATGGAATAAGAAATATATAGTCTTTGCTAGTGTAATTACTTTATATCTCCATTAACGTAACGAACTTATTAGTTATAGCTAAAATTGATGGATGTCAATATTGAGATTTGAGAACAAAGTTATGGTTAAATATTTGCCAACCCCTTTAATGCCAAGTGGGCAATGCGGCTGCTATTATACACACAAATTGTTGATAATATATAGTGACTGCTCCAACACTTCATACTAATAATAATAATAATAACATATGACAAAAAGATAACCCCCAAATAAAAAGAATAAATGTGACTTCATCGTCTGAGGTGATGCAGATTTTTGGTGTGGACCAAACTATTGCAGCTCAGAGGTGTGGTAGCTAGGATCATCATTGTTCTTTAATTAAATATCTCAAGCTCGATAAAGAACGTTTTTTAATATAAAAAACTTTTTACTCTCTTTGACAATACGAAATTGAATAATCTATTGGTAATCTTTGATATTATTAAAGCATTGAACACTGGATACAACTTGATTCCAAAAATTTGCTCAAAATGAGAGGATAGGTCAACACCATATAAAGAAATGGTATATCCATTCCTTTTTCCATTCGATGTGTGACTTTAATATAGATTAATTACTTAAACCTAAAAAGAAAAATTCACATGATAATTGTACCAAAGATGGAATGATCGAGATTCATTCGGTCTTAATTAATTAAATATCTTGAGTTCAATCGTATTCTTCCCAATTGGCTTACGTTACACACATCTGCAAATCATCTCCGAGGACATGAAATATCTATAATATCGTCTCTATTAGAACTTTCAATCGAAATAAGTAAAAAAAAATCAATTTAATTTTTGATATAAATGAAATTTTTTGAATTCTCTTCTAAATAAAATATTATTTTTGATATCTGAATTAATCGAACTTTAATATCAAATAAAGAGAACTACTTGACGTAACTACTCTTAAATTAAACGTTTTTGGGGACCCAAAACCACCGATGGGATTTAATTGCAGTGCGTGGCCCATTTGTTTCATTTATTGCATCACCGATGCTAATTAAAACTTAGGTCTTACATGTTTGTTTGACTCTCTGACTATACCATTTATTTCTCTTTTGACTGTCAGAAATTAATTCTTTATTTCTGCTCTGAATGTTCTTATCATATCATTACTATCCAATTCCCTCATCACTTCATTATCGATTCCTTATTTGTCTTCGATATATTAAATATTATTTTCAGAACACCCTGTTAATACAAACTTAATATATTTTTATATTAACATGATTTGAAAAGTTTATTCGATTTTTAATAAGATTTTTAGTTTCTACTTATTGTAATTGTTAGTACTATAGGCTATAGCTATCTATAATATTTTTATGCTAACTCTCTAAATATTATATCTGTCCATTTTTATTTGCCATGATTTCTTTTTTAGAATCAAATTATAAGAATTTTAACTAATATTTTAGGATGTAGTCCTTTTAACATATTGATATGGAAAAAACCTGCAATTTATAGTAGTTTTCGTGTGTTTTATAAATATCTATTTTTTTTATTTAAAATATCGAATTAACGTAATGTAATTTGATTATAAAAAATTAGTCAAATTAATTTTTAAAAAGCACAAATAATAATTAGAAGTGGACGAAGAAAGTACGTAAAAGAGTGAGAAGATAAGATAAACAATTAAAATAAAGAAACCACACAAAAATTATAAAACAAGTGCCGAAACAGGCATTTTGATTTGCTCCTGTAAGGCATGACGATGAAAAAGAAAGGTGAAGCATCTCAACTGGCTCTTCTTTATATAAGAGAATTACGGTTCATTTGAATTTAATATTTTTTATTAAAAATAATATTATATTTATTTTAAATCTTATAATTTTAAATTAAGTACGAAACTGATCTAAGCAGAATAGTGACGTGCAACAAACGGGCTGGGGTAGGCAAGGAAGACAAACATCTCGTGATTCCTTTTTTCTATCTCAGCTAAAAATTGACACAACATTAATGTACAACTATACATCTTCTCTCATTTGTTTGCTTATTTATTTATTTTGTTTATATTATAGCGTGACTAATCGGGATTTGTATTATATAGATTCATTTCATACTCTATGCTTAAGTTCGAAACATCTAAATTTTTTTTTAAAAAAATAATCTCATCTGGTGTATCACATGAATGTCTTTATCCCAGATGTATGTGTTATTTTAATTCCATGTGAGAATGTACAAAGTAGAAAAACAACTTTACAAGTTATTTGCTTGTCTTATATGATGTAGTATTGTAAGATTTTAATTTCTCTTGTCTAGATTGTCGATTTACTACCATATTGTGAAATGGTGGTAAGGAAGCTTATTTTGATTTCTTTTTGAATTAAAAAAGTTAAATTTTTTTTGTGAGTTTAAGTTTTATACATTAATCGTAGTACAAAAAAATATGTATATAATGACACGGTCTAGTAAAATATAATTACTGTTATTTTGTTTAATAACATTATCAATTGATAACCAAGAACAAAATTGCAAGTCAACCTACTAGCTATATCATCTCAAATTGCACTGCATAGAGTATAGAAAATCCTTACATGACTATTAATTTTTAAAACTTAAATCCTACTATTAGTTTTTGAGAGAAACGCCACTTTTTTAAAATCACATTTTATGAAATGCAACTTATTTGGACTTTCAGATCATAATAATGAATTAAATTAGTGAATATTCATACATATTTGGTGATTTATAATCCACATTTTAAAAGTGCAATTTATCATCTAAAACTGTGACTTAACCTTCAAATTTATGTGTAGCCTCTGGAAATCAAATTTACAACTATGATTTATAATTCTCATTTCAATTACATGATTTATATGACGCGTCTCAGAAATAACATGAAATATGACTATAATTGAATTTTATGAGTAAATTCAATTCAAAATCGAATTAAATTTGTTTTTATTTAGATGGTTTGGGCTCTTTTTTTTTTCAAGCCCAAAATACGGTTCATACACAAGTGGGCTTTTCAATTACATTTCTCTCTCTTTAGAAGTTGAAAATAAAGTGGGAAATGAAGATATAGGGGTCAAGGCCAAGGTGGGAGTAGCCATAGGATACGAAAAAATAAGATTGAGATGATTTAGATTTATGGAAACAAGAGAGTTCGGGGGAGATTGAACAAAATTAAGGAAAGATGATAAGATATGTAATGACTAGTCTTCAACTAATCGTAAATATGACTTTAGTGAGAGAGTACGAAGGCTTAGGATTATGCTAGCATTTTATCATGCGTTGACTCTATAAATATTTGTAATGTCGATATTTTCCTTTTTTTGAATCTTTTCACATAGCTGCTACACTTGTATTTTCTAGAGCCAAGGATTTATCGAAAAAATTATTTTACCCTATCAAGACAACGAAAAAAATCTGCGTTTACTCATGAAACGCTATAGAAATATGTTATTGCAGTTGTTATGACTAATGGGCTAGCCCAAGTGCATTCGTATTTCGTAGCCCTCTCGGATCTCTTCTTTCAAACCTCAAACAATCAATCAGAAACGATTTCAATATTAATACATAGATGGGTTAATCATCTGTCGAAAAGTTATTCGAGCTAAAAATTGGTTAAAATGTTGGATTATAACTCAATATGCTCAATTCTTATTAAGTTTTGATTATTTTTTAATAATAATTTTAGTGTTTGTTAAAATTATTTTTTCTTTGTTATCATTATATTTACCATATCAAATAAAAAAAGTCAAAATATTTTAACAATCTTTTTATGAGTCAGCTACATATCAATTTAGTAATTAATGAATTGAGCTGAAACAAATTGATATAATTAACGAATGAGTTATTTGAAGGACTATTTTGCTACCCCTAAATTATGATTCTTTATCGTAGTTTTCAAATGTAAAAATTTAGTTTTGTCTGGTGATTATATTATGTATTTGCATATTTACATTGTTTACTTGACTATAGTTAATTAATGTACATTATCACTTCATTAATTTTTTAATGATGATAAGTTAAATTTTAATTGCCACAAACACTAGTATGACTATATAGTTATCATTGTGAAAATGATCACTTGTGCATATTACATTCTTTTTGCAATTAATATAAAATATCACTAATATTATATTCTTTAATTTTTTTTAAAAAAAATTTCCTTATCTATTAAATGAGTCAATTATAATCATGCTATCTAAATTCAAAAGATAAAAAGAGTATAAATACTGTTATTTATCTAAATTATACTTTCTAAGTAAATATCGAAGCAAAGTGTAATGAAAAATGATGACTCTTATAGATTATATCAAAGTGTAATTAAAAGATAAAATTTTATTTTACCTATAAGTATTGTTATTTATTTAAATCATACTTCCTAAGCAAATATTGAAGTACATACCATGAAAAATTAGGACTCTGATGAATAATATCACAATGAGAATAAAGGATAAAATTAAAGTATTGTTATTTATCTAAATCATAACTGCTAAGTAAATCACAACTCTAATGAATTATATCAAAGTGAGATTATTGGATAATTTTCTTTTTAATTATATATATATATATATATATATATATATTTCGCTAAATTTCGCTAAATAATTTTAATTTTATTTAACCAAATGCACATCGCTATTTTTTGTGATGTTCAACAATTAATCGATTTGTTACGCAATTCCAGCAATGTCTACCGAAAAACCACCGGTTTGCGTCACCGGAGCCAACGGATTCATTGGTTCATGGGTGGTTCAGACGCTCCTCAACCGCGGCTACACCGCCATTTACGCCGCCATCTTCCCCGGTTCCGATCCTTCGCACCTCCACTCTCTCGCCGGTGCGTCTAACCCCGGCGTGCGAATATTGGTTCACGAAGTCAACATCCTTGACGCTGATGCGGTCTCTAGGGCAATTGAGGGATGCGGTGGCGGCGGCGTCTTCCACGTGGCGTCGCCGTGTACGCTAGAGGATCCGGTGGACCCGCAGAAGGAGCTGGTGGGGCCTGCCGTACAGGGTACAATCAATGTGCTCACGGCGGCGAAGTTGTATAATGTTCGGCGCGTGGTGCTCACTTCCTCTATTTCGGCCATGGTCCCCAATCCTGGTTGGCCGGAAAACAAGGTCTTCGATGAGTTGTCGTGGACTGATCTTGACTACTGCAAGTCCCGCCAGGTGTCATTCTCTCACCAATATACACGTGATATCTATATTAATTTATTTTTCTTAAGCTCACCTAATTCATCTTAGGATTACTTTGAAATTTAATAACTATCTCCGTCTCATTTGAAATTTTATTTTTTATGGTAAATTTTTCATATATATTATAACCATTTTTAATTATCAATTATGGTGAATGAATTATATTATTTTAAAAGTAGTTTATAAATATATATATTTAATTTAAAAAAAATATTAAAAATTTTATGCGTAAAGTTTGATTCTTAAAACATAAAAGGTGTCATATATTTAGGGACAACGAGTTCTAAATGAACTTTGTGAATTGTAATTAGGTGCTATTAACAACAATTAACACGATTGCCACACGGATGGTTAGTGTAGTTTACATTCTCCGTGTAATTAGTAGCTATGTACTCTGTGTAATTAGTAGCTATGTACTCTGTGTGCATAAAATGCTCATCCTTAGACCGTGATAAAGATTGTTGCAGCTGCGAATCACCTAATCTTAAAAAAGAAAAAAAAAACACGTTTGACTTTAGCCAAAGTAATTGACATTCCAATAGAGGAACATTACTATTTTCTTTTTGGTAGAAAAAGATGAGTTCCATTAATTAAAATAAAATAGTAGAGGGAGTAGATGGCCCTATTCTAGAAGTACAAAGAGAGGTTAGTGGCTTTGTAGGGTGAGATGCATTACATGCCTCACTAGTTAGACCATCAGTTGGTAAGTTACAAAAAGTTGTTTGTTGACAAAATGTGGTGCCTAGACTATCCGTTTCGACCATCGATTCTGTAAAAGGGGGTGGGCTATCAAAAAGTGTTATTGTAGCCAAAGCTCCAGTGTTTCATAGACTTGTCGAAGTGCAGACCTGCAATCAAGTAAAATATATTACTAGCATATTTTGCATTGGAAGATGATAGCAATGTGATTACCTCTTCTGCATCAATTTCCACTTGAACTGAAGATAGGTTCACAAGTATAGCTAAGCTTAGGCCATGGAATAGACCCTTTAGTTCAGCTTCAGTGATAGTAGTATATGGAATATGCATACAGTAGCCTAGTATCCAATGACCATCTGTGGTCCTATAAAACTCCTCCTATGCCTCCCCTATCCAACATATTTGTAAAGGCCCCATCAGTATTGAGTTTATAATAATTTGGTTTCGGGGGTATCTGCTTGAGTTGTAATTGGGTTCTAGGCACCTTTCCAGTGGATCCCCCAGCCAAAAAATGATATTATGTGGCTTGTTGAGTAGCCCGTGTACATGAAATAGAAAGTTTTTTATTATTAAAGAGATTATTGTTCCTTGTTAACCAAATATGCCACACGTAGTAGGGAATTAAAGTTCCAGCTGAAGATGAGGGATTAATTATAATAATTAAAAGAACACTACCTTAGCTTTAGGGGATTAGTACTCATTTGACTCGTACAATGAGAATTCGACTCCACGAGAGATTGAACAAAAGGCTTTTTAATTAGCCTATATCGTGCGTGTACCAATTGAACTATTTTGGGTAAGTGAGAATCAACATGTTAAAACTTCTTATTTCATAGCTTTAGGCTTATATTGAGATTACTGCTTGTATAATCCCACTACTCTAATAATGTTGTATAATCCAATATTGTTGAGTGATCTACTTAATTATTTACCTTGTCTAAATATATGGACACTTTCTATTTGATTTCCTTGACTTCTAAATTTACTTTTATTTTAAACAAAGTTGCAAGGATTCAAAACTTACCGTTGCTGATTCCCCCATTGACATATAGTATGATATAATTACCTCTCCATGTATGACAAAGAGCTCTTAAACATTATAAATCATAATTGAGTTCAATGACAGAAATGGTACCCAGTCTCAAAGACACTTGCTGAGAAGGCTGCATGGGAATTTGCGGAGAAGAATGGATTGGATGTGGTAGCAATTAATCCAGCTACATGTCTTGGTGAACTTCTGCAACCTGGACTGAATGCAAGCTGCGCTGTTTTGCAACAACTGCTTCAGGGATCAACAGATACCCAAGAGTATCATTGGTTAGGGGCTGTGCACGTCAAAGATGTGGCAGCGGCACAGATTTTGTTATTTGAGAGCCCCCGTGCTTCTGGAAGATACTTATGTACCAATGGCATTTACCAGTTTGGTGATTTTGCTGACAGAGTCTCAAAACTTTCCCCCGAATTCTCTGTCCACAGGTTTGCTTCTCTCTTTATTGTAACTATCCTCAAGTTTAATCTTCTGTTATATGCAAAAATAGGAAATACATTGAAAAGGGATGTTTTTACATATGTTAAACCAGTCCTGTCTTCGTCTCAGCGAATTGCATTTAATCTTTATCAACAATGGATTTGACATAGCCGACTAATTATTTTTTCTCCTCTGTTACTCAAAGTCGTAGAATTCAGCTATGCTTTCTTTAACTGAATGATGATAAACTTAAATTTCGACGTTGTTTTACGATTCAACAATAAGAAATGAGCAGGTCGAGTCATTAAGAACTGATCTCCACGTGAAGAACTTGGGAACGAAGTTTTGTTAACTAGATTTTCTTCAGGCATAAACATATAGACAGTCACTTCTTTTTCTTTTTTTCTTTTTTATTTTCTTTTACCCTCCTCTAGGAGCTCCCACCCCTTTTGCACCTCGCAACCTTTGAGTTGGAAGTGAGGGGTGCTTACTATCCGAGCAACTCCCTCTCGTCACTTCTATTACAACCTTATTAGTTGAATACTCCTCCCGTCTTGTTGGAGAACTCTTAATTTTGTTTGGCCTTCCCCAAATAAATGTGAACTACCTTTTTCTGCACACCAACTCCTCAACTGAAAAATTAGTTTATGTTATTTAAAAAAGTGAAACAGCTTTTCAACTAATTACTCCCTTTTTTGTCCTTCAAAGCTACCTCCAACATCCCCTCAATCAGCTTTTCAACTGTTTTGATTGGGATTTTAATACTGAATATGGTTAAAATTGCTTAGAGCATTAAGCTGAATCGTGAATATATGACGTTTAACTTGAATAGCTTAAAAGAAGTATTAGTTTATATTCACACATAAATTGTTTGGGTACACCGGAAGTAGGTCAATAAAAATACTATACTCCATAGAAAAATCTTGTGCAGAATGAAGTGATTACTAAATACTGGCAATAGTATTTCATTTGATGTAAAATCAACTAGTACATGTTCTATATTAGTGGGGTAGCAGGAGCTTCCACTCTATACTAAGGTATGAAGGGCCGCGTGGTGCACAAAGCATCCCACGTTTGGAGGGGCCAGGTTAAGGGCCGGATCCCAAGGGGTGTGATGTAGACAGCCTTCCACTTCTTCGGTATGAAAACTAACATGTACAGTAGATACCTAACTTGCAGGAGTATAGATACAAATTGCTCTTACCTGACCCCACCTCAAGTATTAGCTTCAAAGGAATCTTAATTGCACAACACATTCAGAAGTCACAACTATCAAGATCACCTTTATGTTATCCAGGCCTTTTACAACCCCACTTTAAAACTGTAAGGCTACCCAAAAGAAACCCCACTATGAAGTGCTAGCTACATCTATAGCATTCCAAGTCCCACTGGTCACCTTCCATGTTACCTATTCAGCTTATCCTTTCTTTTAGTGATTCTATTCTCGTTATCCTGAATAGTTTTACGACTGAGACTTATTGCTGAAGTTCGGCCTCAGCCTCAGCTTCATTTAGTCATGTAAATCTCGTTAATATGTTGTTATAAGTAATTTGTAATTCATGGCCGACGTTTCATAATTTGCAGCAATGTCTCTGCATAATCAGCTTAACTTTATTTGATAACTGATTTTCAAATGTATACTGAAGTTGGTACAATTCAAATTTTATTTCAGTACAATCCACTTTGTCTGGTTGTGTGGAGTTATCAAACCTTCCATTTCTCCTAACTACCATGTGCCTCTATTGAAATGTTTCCTCAGTGCATTTATTTAGCTATGACTTATAACCAGGTTGACTCTAGGCTTCATTTTTTTAGCATTCAATGTGCTTTAATCAATTTGAAAGTTCCTCACTTCTGTAATTGCTTTGATAAACTTGTCCTATCAGAGAAAACCTCTCAACCTCCCAAGGTAGGAAAGTCTACGTACACAAGACCTCTCCAGACTCCACTTGTGAGATTACATTGGATATGTTTGATAAGTTTAATAATTGCCCCTTTGATAATATACAACTTTGTAAAGAAAAAAAAGGTTTTTTTTTTCTTGCATGATTGGTCTAGTCTTGTCTCCAATAATAGTGGATAAAATTGAATACAGGTTCACAGGGGAGACCCAGCCAGGCTTGGTGGCTTGCAAAGATGCTGCTAAAAAGTTGATTGATTTGGGACTAATTTTCACCCCAGTTGAAGATGCAGTTAAGGATACAGTGAATAGCCTTAAAGCCAAAGGCTTACTCAATTAATTATCTTGATCCCACTTGCTTTTTGAAAATTCGCGTGATTTCTCTCTTTTTTCTTTTTTTGCTTATAGATGGATTCATAATAACACCATTAAATGAAATGAATTATTAATACCTGTCTTTTTGGGTAATTTAATTCATTTATTAGAAACCCTGTGATGATAATTATTATACCTGCTTTACATTTCCAATGAGATTAAATGGATCATGACCCTTTTTTGTTTTTAAATTCACACTAATGATTAAAACAATAGATTACCCTTGTTAACGGACACTTATTTAAAAAAAATATGATTATTAAAATCTATCTATTTATTAGGGATCCAGAGCTGATTATTACTATGAGATATTCAACTTTATTATAAAGACTTCACATATTATGAATCATTGTTAAATTTTTTTTCATCAATCAATCGTTCTTATTAGTCTCCTATGTTACAATACTCGAGGATTAGTCAGAAACAACTTATTTATCTTTACATAGATAACGAAAAGACTACGTACATGATATTCTTTCGGATCTAACTCGTGGGATTATATCGAATATGTTGTTATCGATCAAATCTAAAATGGTGCATATTATTTCTTTCAAAAAGATTGATTGTTGATGCTTTCTTGAATTCCTTCCCACTCCATGCTCTGTCAATGTGTGAGAATCAGAATTCAGAAGAATAGTTCCAAAACTGATTATTTTTTTTTTCGATCACCGAAAGATAAGTTATAAAAATAGCATAAAAGTAATAAGTAAAATTGTCTTACTAAATAAGTACAGAGAACTGATTTGGCTGTGATACTGCTAAATTATTCTACTACTTTGAATGGATTCAAATTTATAATAACAAATTCCAACACTAGTAGAAAAAAAAAAGTAATTTAAGTTTTGTCTTAGGTTATTTCTTTTTTTTGTTTGTTTGTTTTACATTTTTTTGTGAGTTAGCTAAGTGGCACGTGATTGAGGGGACCAAAGTTAAAATATGGAACCTTTGGGGTATGTTGTTGTCACCCATAGCCAAAGCAAGTTTTGGTAGAAAAATAAATGAATTCTCAACAATATTAGTCTGGCTTTAGTTGTTAGTCCTTTTCTTCATTTCATTTCTTTTCTTTTCTATACTTTTAAACAAAAAAAAAAAAAGATTCTTTAATTTTTATTCGAAAAAAAAAGGTACAAAGGGCTAAGAGAGTGGGGAAGACGATGCACATGGCATGTTTGATAGCCTCTTTTATATTACAAACATCATAACAATAACATATCTAGATTTTAGTATACTCAGACCTTATCATTATTAATTATATCGTAAAGATAGAAAGACTGTTTTCAAAAAACCTTCAATTTCAAGCATAACAATTTCAAATATATATATATAAAAGAAAGTAACGGCAAACATAATAACTAATAAAAGAAAAAAATTAGAAACTAGTAAACTTTTTTAATATTAGAGGAGAAAAATTGAAAGAAGAGTGGAGATAATGACTAGCAATTTTAATCATGGAGTTTTCTCTGGCATTCCATGTGCAACAATCAACTCTTCCCACTTATTATTTAAACGTTACTTACACATAAAATATTAAACCAATTCCCATTATTTTCTTTCAAAACAATCTAACATTGTACTTTGATCTAACAACCCCCACCCCCTTCTCAACCATATATATTCATCTATATTTTCCCTCATTTTGAGGAACAAAACTAAAATAAAAGCTCTCACATATCCTTTTTTTTGGTGGCTCAAGATGAGTAATCTTACTTCTAGTCCTGCACCTTGTAGTAGATCATGGTAAATTATACTACTATACTTTTTTTATTTATTTATATCGTTCATTCTATTTTTCAGATTGTCATATCAGACTCGTTAATTACAGGTCAATTAGTGAGGACTCATTGAGAAGATATGTGTTCTATGCAAGTGAAAATTGCATCCAGGAGTTGTTATCAGCTTCAGATTCAAAAAGCTGTAACGATGGCTGGAAAATACTCGGCGTAGATAACGGCGTTGAGATAGCTAAACGCCGTTCAGGTTCCCTTCACACTTTCCGTAGCCGTTGGTTACTCAAATCTGTTTCTCCTCAACAATTCATCACTGTAGCTAACGCCATTGATGCTGCAAGGGTAAGTTTGAATTTAAATTATTTCTAAAATAATGATATAGAGGTGAATTGATGAAATTAAAATGACAGCAATGGGACGGGGACTTAGTAGAAGCAAGATACATAAAGGATTTGGAAGATAATTTGAGTATTATACGTCTTAGATTTGGGGAAAATTCGAAGCCTTTATTCAGAAACAGAGAATTCATTGTCTATGAACGTCGTGAAACTATGGATGATGGAACACTGGTACGTATTATTTTAAAATTGCAAGTTGATAATAAACGCACATTTGATTTTTTTTTAAAAAAATGTTCATTAATGTTATAGGTAGTAGCAGTAGCTTCACTTCCAAAAGAGATAGCAGCAGGTTTGCACCCAAAGCAAAACAATGCAATAAGAGGTTTATTGTTGCAATCTGGATGGGTTGTTGAGAAAATTGATCATGATTCTTGCATGGTCACTTACGTTGTCCAGGTAATGTTATTCACATGTATCTCGATTATTTCAAATTTTGAATATTATATATTACTTCTTAAAAAAGAAAAAATATGCACAGTGTGACTCTGTCCACCAAAATTTGGATAGATAAAGAGAAATTAATTATCTGATGGAGTATTTTTCTTTCTTTTTTGTCCTTGAAACGTGAATTATAGTTTTCATTGACTTAATTGACTATAGTTTACGCGTTTATTCATATATTTTGTAATTTTATTAAATAAAAATGGAAATTAAATTATCTTTTTTGGGATGAAAATTTGCAGTTGGATCCAGCAGGATGGTTACCAAAATGCTTCGTGAATCGGTTGAACACAAAGTTGGTTATGATCATTGATAACCTTAAAAAGCAAGTGCTTTCTAGCCCTACCAATAGTGATGATAGTACTTGATTTAATTACTACTTTTGTACAAAAAAAAAAAAAGCAGAAAAATGAGAAGAGAAGTGAGTAATTTTTATATTATATAGTTTTTGAATATACAAAAATATGAACTTCTTTGATCATAAGTGAAATTCACTACTAAAAATTATTATTTCCTAATTTGAAATTTTTCGCTGAAAAATATTCAGTGGCTATTCTTGTAGATGATCTAATTAAATTAGTGAGAAAAGAAAAAAATGTTCAAATCACTATTCTCAATATTTCGATAAAAAATTATTTCTCACCATGCGTTTTCATAATGAACTGGTTAGAAGGAATAAGATGAAAAATTTTCCACTAACTCCGCAATAAAAAAACTTTATTTCTAGTAGTGATTCTTCGTTATCTACCAAAAAATAAAAAGAAAAAGGAAAAGGAAAAGGAAATTATTAACATTTTGAATCAAATGGGAGGGGAGGACCATGGCATATTTTTTAGTATAAGAAAAGTTTTGAAAATTTGAATTATTACCTTAAGTAAATAATCGTCGATAGCTATATAGCATGAATTGGAATTTCCAATATTTTTAAAAAGTTGGAGAGACAATATGATAACAGGAGCATTTTTATAATATGGATCCACTTATTAATTAATTTCATAAGTGGTTGCTATGATTATAAAGTTCTAGTTTCCAACTAACATTATTAAATGAGAATTGACATTTTTTTTGGAAAACATCATGGGTTCATGTGTACTGTATTTTGCATAGTAAATAAGTTTCTGTCTTTTCGAAAATTAATAATGTAATTTTGATCAATATTTAATAATGTATTTTTTTCATCAATTTGAACTTTGAAAAGCCATAACATATCCTATAATCATATATTACTAAAAGCATGAACAAAAAAGTTGAAAGTTGAATTACGATTTTATCCCTTTTTAAATTAAATTATTATAAAATATTTAAATATTTGATTGTATAAATTTAATTAAATGTTAATGACTTTTAGACTTCCTAAGATTAATTTCTAATTAAATATCTAATTTATTAATATTTATCTTCTATAATCTATACTTATATAATAGTTAAGCTCTAAAGTGAAAAATTGAATTACCATTTTGATCTTGTACTAAATTGAAATTTGATTAATTATTTAACATTTAATTAGTTAATTTAAATATTAAATTGTCTCATTTTAATAATAAAAATATTAATAACTTTTGTACTTCCTTTGATTAATTTCTAATTAAAATATCTAATTTAATAATATTTATCATTTATTATCTATATGTATATTTAATGTAATCTCCATCATATCATATAATAATAATAATAATAATAATATAATTAACGTGAAAGGAATATTAGGCAAAAATTAGATTACATTTTGTCCCTATATCATATAAAAATATTAATCGTCTAATAAATTGTTAACTAAATATTAAATATTAAATTTTAATTACTATAAGGGAGGATTACATATTAACCAATATCAAATTTATCAAATTCTTCCAGTTACAATTTATTTATGTTGATGGTTAATTAATATTAAATTGTTAGAAACAATAATTATCAAGAAGACAAAAAGACTTCTAATGATATTGTTCAATGAATTAAAGGTGAAGACTAAAGGTTACAATATTAATTAGGAAACTGATAGGTCTCTTTTATTTTTTTCCTTTCATCTCCCCTCACCTAAAATTTTCCTATTTAAAGTCACCTAGAAATGAAAATTAACTTATAAATCTCATCTGATCTTCTTACTAAAGTATGTTAATATGTTCTCTCTTATAAATTAAGATTCATTTTCTCATTTTTGGTATATCATCTCTTTCTTCTTTTTTAATTTCCTTTCTGATCATAATTATAGACTGCTGAAGAAAAGTTGTCATCAATCTTTATAGAATTGTTAAAGGCAATAACATTATTGTTGTATTCGGATCGAAGACATTATGATTAATTGTAAGGAATGTTTAAAAGAAAATAATATCTTTTTTATCACGTTATATGAATTATAACAAATAATGAATGTTTGTACTATTTTATGTAAAGTGATTATAGCTATGGCCATTTGAAAGTTATTTTCATAACTGTTTTAAATGTTCTTTTATAATGTTTCTCTTCTTGTTCATTTTAAGTTAAATATGTTCTCTATTTATATAAAGAAGTTTATGTTTAAATGATTAAATAGATGTTACTTATTTGGACTTTATAAAATTATTGGTGTAGAACATGTACAATACTATGCTAGCGTTTGGCCATAGATATTCAAGTATTTTTGGCAAATATTATTTGGATGAAAATTTGGGTGAAATTTTACCATGTGTTTGACCATAGAATTTGAGAAACATATTTCATTTTTTTAAGAAATATGATTTATACCCATAAGTTTTAAAACTATCAAACTAATCATAAATTTGTATTACATAGCACAATAGAAATCTCACGTAACAAGATTTATGACTTCCGCAACAAATCAACAAAAATCATTAAGTAAATATTCGTATAGTGAAAAGGTCTTGGTACAAATCATGATAATGAAAATACAACTAATATAAATTCGAGGAAAAAAAAGAGAAGAAAACAAAAGGAAATAAATATTGCAATCACTGAAGAACCTATGCTTTCTCATCTGAAAGAGTTCAACCTATTCTTTAATATAATATTCCCACATTTTATAAACAATCTCTTCTCGATGAGCTTGCATTTCCGAATCAGATGATCGAGAAGATGAAGCGATGTTGTTACCCTAAGCCAATAGTTCACTTTCATCAACAACCATATCATCATTTTCATATTCATTGAATATTACATCACTACTTTGGTGTTCACGTAAAAAATTATTGGTTGGTGTCAATAAATATATTATTTTTGTAAAATAAAAAGTTAAGGGTAAAAATTAAATTTCTAAAACTTTCCAAATAATGAATTTTGGCCCAAATACTAGTTTTTTCTAGTATTTGAAAATTTGGAAAATTTGCCAAATAATAAAAAAGTGTATGGACAAACAAAATTTGCCAAGTTTTTTTCCAAGTTTTACTTGCAAAATTTATGGCCAAACGGGCCCTATATATGTACCATTTACAAATTATTGATCGTAGTACAAAATTTATATTAAATAGTTTAAAATAAACGTGCAACGCACGTTCTGAAGACTAGTATTACTAAAAGCATGAACAAAAAAGTTAAAAGTTGAATTACCGTTTTACCCTTTCTATAAATTTAATTGTTATTAAATATTTAAATATTTGATTGTATAAATTTAATTAAAAGTTAATGACTTCTAGACTTCCTAAGATTAATTCCTCATGAAATATCTAATCTATTAATATTTATCATCTATAATCAATATGTATATAATAATTATAAAAAAAATTTAAATCTTTACCTAAATTATTATTTTTATTCTATAGTAAAAACAGATGATGAAGATTCTTGAATTTTGATAGAATATGAAAGGAGTCGATATAAACTCAGAGAGTTATGTACTAATTTTTACTTACTTTTTCATCCATATATACATCAATCTTATAAGAATAATGTCTATATTGTATTTTTTCTTAAATATTTTGTTTCTTTTTGTCTTTCTTTCATTCTGTTAGACTTCTTAATTTAGTTTTCTGTGAATGTTTTATTACCGTTAGTCTTTGAATTTTGTAATTGTTATATTTTATTATTCATTACAATTTACATATATATTTCCATGAGATTATAGTCATTCTAATATATCTATAAAATTCACATGAAATACACGTGCGAAGCACGTCCTCAGAGACTAGTATTTTATATGTTACGAACTTAAAAAATAAGTCGAAGTGACTTATTATAATAATGATACGTTTTAGCCGATAGATGTCCCATCATAATCTGTATCATAATTAAGGTTTTTATGAGATGGGGTCAGTTAATTACCTGTTTTATTTTAGCAAGTCAACTAGCCAATTAAATTGGTATTGACCTATTCTAATTATAATTTTCAAATGAAAAAGAAATGTATAATGAGTGACTAAAAGTCCAAAATACAATAAAATCACTCATTTTGAATCCACGGAGTCTAGCTCCTGGATTATCAGAAGCAAACAGTTGAAACATACAAGGCTGTTTATGAAGATCCTTAGATGGATTTTTGAATCATTTCTAGTATAAGGCTATTTACGCCGCACACATATGACAGAGGTGCACAGAGTGTACACAGCTAACACAAAAGCACAACAGTTGCTTGAATGACTTTCCATTTCTATGACAATGCACCTGGTTCCATGAGAAGAGTTGATGTTTATCGCGAATTGGTGACCCCATTGTAACGATTTAGGCTTTCCTCACTGTAAGGATGATCAAAGGTTGCGCTGGTTCCTTCGTGGCTCACAGAAGTTGATCTAGATTCAGCGCAACTGTTCAATCCATCTATTTCCATGATATTCTCAATCTCTTTCACTACCTCACCCATTGTTGGCCTATTAGCTCCTGCATCTTCGAGGCACATGAAAGCTAGATCAACAAACTTCCTGAAGCTTATAGGTGTCATGTTTGAGGGGATAGCAGGATCAACAAACTCATCAATGTTGTACATGTCTTTAGACTTGTCTATTGCTTGCCTCAATTCCTTCACAATGTATTTTCCTCTCACAATAGGACTCCGTGCTGTTATAAGCTCCAGCAGCAGAACTCCAAAGCTATATACATCACTCTTCTCAGTCAACTGTTGTGTTGTGTAGTACTCTGGATCCATGTAGCCCTAAGCCGATAAATGTACAAAGCAGCTCGTATTAATTAAATTGTTCAGTTACAAAATTATTCAACAATGTCGATATCAAGTGTTCAGGTTTCAAGTTTCCTAAGTTATTACTCTGTGAAAATCACAAGTCAACTGATGTTTGAATCTTTTTAAGCAGTTTAACCGGTGTACTCCTTTCATTGTATATAAACTCACTCATATATGTTCAGCACAGTGTGTAATTTGATCAGGACGCGACTTCAATGTTAAACCTTTAAGGAATTGAACCTAAACGATCACTAGTCTATAACGATTAAAGGACAATTGTTTCCAGTTACTTCAGAAATATAGAAACTGAGAAATGCTACCATATGACAACATTTGTAAAGTCTGGACTTACCATTGTTCCTTTAACCTGAGTGCTGACATAGCCCTTGTCTGGCTCAGACATCGTCTTGGAAAGACCAAAATCAGCAACTTTTGCATTCAAGCGCTCATCCAGCAAGATGTTATTCGATTTGATATCTCTGTGGATGATAGGGGGGTCAACATGATCATGAAGATATTGCAAACCTCTGGCTGCTCCAAGGGCTATCCGAAGTCTCCTCTTCCAATCTAACTTAATCCCGGACTTCCCTGCAGAAGTTAACACTAACTTATCAATGCCAGGCATTCCAACCTACAGCTGATTTTCAAAACAACAGTCGATGAGAATGCAAAATACCTGAAAGACTCTCTTTCAAGGATCCATTTGGTATAAACTCATAGACCAGCATCTGTTCACCTTGCCTGAAACAAAACCCTACCAGGCTGACAACATTTTTGTGATGAAACCTTGAAAGAATCTCAATCTCAGTTTTAAACTCGAGGGCGCCTTGCTTAGATGCTTGTCCTGCTCTTTTAATTGCAATAAGTTGTCCATCTGGAAGTGTGCCTTTGTACACCTGTAAGTTTGCGAGAAGTTTTAAGTGATCAACTGGCTTTAGCTTGCCGAAACATGGTGCAGATAGCATGGATTGAATTAAAGCAACAGCTTTTAAATCAGTCATCATGATATAACATTGTATTATCAAAAGTCAATTGATACTAACCTTCCCATAACCACCAGATCCAACAAAATTGCTTTCTGAAAAATTATTGGTGTATTTTTTCAGCTCTTCAAATGTGAAACATTTTACACCTTTTAACTGTGGAACATCGCCGCTGTCTTTAATAGAATCCCATGTAGCTGGACAGATAAAAAAAGACGGTAACCATCAGCGAAATAAAAAGTTAGAAGCAACACTAAAGAACAGTAGCAGAACTCACCGAAAGGGTTACTCTTTCTAACAGCTTCTTGAGCTCTTTTCTTTTGGCAAACCAAAACTCCTATTATTACTGATAAAATTAGAAGGACAGCACCACCAACAGCTGCTCCAGTTATAATTCCTTTAGTAATTGACTTGTGAGTTCCTCTTGATCCAACTGTAAAAAAGATAAAACAATAATCGAAGTATAAAAAAACTAGATAATTAACTCAGAGGACAAGAAGCTACAAGAACAATACCACGACTAATAGTACGGCTAACAGATGAAACTTGTGCATAAGAAATACATTTACATTTCAATGAAATGATCAATCACCTTCGAAGTAATTGTAGCTTGTACCATTGAAAAAGAATGGTCCAAAATTTGGTGGGGGTTTGTAAGTCTGGTTGCTAAGTGCAAATCCAATTGTGGCAATCCCTGTACGGTTGAAATGATCTTGGCCAAATGGAAAAACTTGCAGGTGTAACACAAGGTAGTACTCTGAATTCTTTTTTGGATTACTCAAGGAAACTGAATCTACAGGCACCTGATTTTGGCTAAAAGAAGATAGCATAGACTTCTGAAGTGACTCATAAATGCTTGTGTTTGTCAGGTCAGAAAAGGAAGGTGCTCTGAAGAATAAGTCGCCTGTGTACGGATAAGCACATTTACAGGTAGGGCTAAGAATTTGATCAAAGCTGCATTGTGTTTTAAGGCAATTATCTTGTGGAGTTGAATATCCAAAGTTCGTTTGGGAATTGCCACAGTAGTCTTCTGATCCTTCTTCATAACAAACTGGATTATGCATAAGTCTGCCAAGTGAACAAGTAGAAAACTGAGATTGTTAAACGACTAAATTGTATTCAGAAGAATCAAATGTCCTAACATGAATGATCCAGCATTTCTTTCTCATTGCTAAAGTGGAGAAAAAGTAACTCGAGGACTTACATTATTTGAAAAGAAAATCCAGGTCTTACTGTAAATGAATCGATGGAATTGTTCTGCAAATCAATCAGTTTTAATTGACCGCTATAGTTGGATGCAATATTCAGGGTTCCATTGATCTTGTTTCCCCTCAAGTTGCTGTCATAATAACCACCTCATTGTCGTAAAATTGAAATACAAAACATAGAATCATATACTAGGTCACTTTGTACTACCTCAAACTTCGTTACAAGTCTAGCACGCAGCAAAAAATGAGAATAGTTGCATGACATGCATTGTGGCCTAAAAGTAAAAGAACACTCACACAGTCTGCAACTGAAAAAGACTGAAGAGGGTTGGCGGAATTTCTCCTCGAAGTTGAGTGTTCTCCATTACCCTATGAGCAGAACAAATACAAATGAGGTGCATAACAAACTCTATGAAACACTTCATTAGATAACATGTACGCTCAGATGCATGTGAGTTCTGCTGAGTCACTTGAACTCAGGGACAGATACACACATGCATGTGTTAAGAGATAAAGCGAAAGCAAGAGAGAGATGGATACAAAGTCGTCAATGACTGCAAAGATGAAAACCACTGTGGAAAATCAGCTGAGCTGAATGTATTATTGCTCATATCTCTGCAAAACATGACCATTGGACACAAAATCAAATTAAAGTAATCTAAAGACATAATCTGTGATATCACAACATCAAGATTGATGCATTTTCTTAGCAGAATAGAGTTCCAATCAGAACATCAGTATGTCAAGGAACTTACAAGTAGTTGAGGGCATTCATGCCAGCGAGATTAGGCAAGGGGCCAGTGAATTTATTGTTTGATAAGAAGCTGCAAGTGATATAGAAAATTTATAGATGGTCTGATAAACTCATTAAAAAAAAGAGATCATATCAAAGTAATATTAACATTATGCTTGTCTACTCACAGTTCACTCATAAGTGTGAGACTTTTGAGGGTTGATGGAATTGTTCCGTCTAAAGAATTCCTGTCAAGACGACTACAGTATACATGGATATCTAGTTAGTAAAAACAGGTAATCAAAAGCAAGAAAAATGGCACATTTATTAGAGTTCCTTAAGAACATGATGGATTTTGGAAATACTTACACCACCTCCAGAGTCTGCACAAGTCCTAATGAAGAGGGTATTTTTCCAGTAAGCTGGTTTTGCTCAAGCAGCCTGTGCAATTACAAGACCCAAACAGAAGAAACCATTAGCCAAATGGGAGTAGTTTGGTACGAGTGTCAGAGCTACCACCATAGCGTAGGAGTGGGACAATAATGAAGTTGATCCATCAAATAATTGTCAAAATATAAACACACTTCCAGTTCAGTGGAACTTACAAATGTTTGAGAGTCATATTTGAGCTGAATAGCTGATCTGGAATCTCACCTGAGAACTGATTTCTCCCCAGGTGACTGTGAGGTAAGTGGTATATCAGATGAAAATGAGAGACGAAGATGTTACTTAATGAACAGACAGTAATCAGTATTACTCACAAATGCTTTGTGTGAACAAGCATGTCTAGACCAGGTGTGCTTCCACGGGAAATTGGAAGAGGTCCACTGAGCTTATTATCAGCTAAGTCCAACCAACGTAGCTTTGATAAATTACCAACAGAAGCTGGTATCGGTCCAATAAAGTTGTTTAAATTCAAAGATCTGCATGATTCAGATAGTGTTTTAGAAATGTAGCCGAATAGAGACCTGAAGCTCTAAGACTTCACAGTTTGACAATGTAAAGGGGTACAACAATTACTACAACAACAAAAAGAACTAAGTGTCAGTCCTAAACAAGTTGGGGTCGGCTATATAAATACTCACTGACCAAGTTACTCCATCCAACTCATCTCATGCTAAATGGCCAATATTATACAAAACATAAAGTACTAAAGCTCTTCCAATACTCCATAGCCTCAATATCTTGAATTTGTTAAGCATAAAAAGTTGCAAATAGAAGAAATTGATATCCTTACAGAAATTCCAGCTGGCTTAGGGATCCAATTGTGTTTGGTATCAGTCCAGAAAACCCACAGCCAACAAGGATCCTACGAATTCGGAGAAATTACTCTAATAAATCAGCTTGTGAATTAACAGCATTTAACCATTATCATGTAATAATACCCTTACAGAATTGATAAACTCTTCAAATTTCCAATTGATTGAGGGAGTGAACCTGTCAAGCCTTTGTTGTATGATAGATCCCTATTAAGGAAACGGATAATCAGAATAGAATTTTAAAACTTTCAACAGTCAAGAATATTTGTGCATGCAATGCATGATCACAGGCAAAATGGTGCTTCAAGATCATGATTAATTTAACATATGATCACTCAACTTTCATTTTATCGCACCAAATCAAACTATTAAACTATGTTTTTTTGTAATGAATCCTTTCGGAACACTTTGGCAAGCACAAAGACAAAAATGACCGTGTTACCACACAAGATTCAAAAGTATTTATTTACTTTTATTAATTTGTGTCAAGTTTAAATCAGATAAATAAATTAAAACAGAGCAAACATAACTAAGACAATTTTTTCTTCTTTCAAATTTTAACACTTTCAATTATGATGAGCAGAAGACATACAGTATCTGCAATTCAGACAAGCCTTCGATATCTCCAGATAGCTCTCCTTTCAGATTAATGCTTGATAATTTTCTGAAATTCACAATCATTAATTAGTACCTCAAAATTACAAAGACAATTAGCAATGCCATTTTAATATTTAATAATTAAAATTAATAAGGTTTGATATTAACCTAGTTTCATTAGATAATAAATTTTTTTGGGTTTCCCATCCCGTCAGCTCGTATCTGAAGTCTCCCTAAATTTTCAAATCCGAAACTTCTAAGTTAAAGCGTAAACACTCACGTATCGAAGCCCTAAATAAATTTTAAATCTAAATTCTTTAGTGTAGAATGAAACACTCGAGTTGAAGTGAAACATTCAATTCACGCGCCACAGATAACAAATCTTCTTTTTTTTAAAAAATATATACGCATGATCAACTGACCAAAATGGAAGAGCAAATACAGTGACAGTTACCTATTTTGTATTTTTCTTACGATGTAGTTTTTAAAATAAATAAATTATTTTGCTGATTTTTGAAAATAATTCCGTTATTTATTCTAGACTCTACTGTATTAAAAATTTGATTTTTTCTTTTAAAAAAATTGTGCAAAAAATATTATTAGCTGGCACAAATGATGTGGGTGGACATTGAATTAAACATGTGACGTTGTCGTGCTAAGGAAAAATGGAATTCTTGACGAGTGCACTTGTATTTTCAACATTTTAATCATAAATCTAGGAATAATAATTTAAAGTAGTAATATTTTTATTTTTGTAAAAAATAATATTTGAATTAATATGATTCTCATTTAAATAATTTTCATTTAATCACAAAAAAAAAAAAAAACTTACATAGATATAACACGTGAATTGTTGCAGTCGATTCCTTCCCATGGATCGTCACAAGGATCAGACCCATCCCAAGTTGGAGGTACGTTTTCCCATTCTTCCTTCAGTGACTCTAACACAACATCTATTTTTCAACCAAAAAAATACCATACCCTAATTATTTTTTTTAAAAAAATCAGAATATACGAAACGAAATTGATTAAGAAAATCATATTTAGCTTTTCTAACACAAAACAACGAAAAATATTACTGTATCCAATAATCGAATGACCTTTTAAGTAATGAACTCGAAAAAGGAATCAAAGTGAAAATTAATATATTCCGTAGTAAAAAAAATAAAAACAATTTGCCTTCACAACTCAAATCATCTAAAACATAATTATTTACAATAAGTGATTGGATCAAAAGAAAACTTACGATATAACATGTTAAATTATGGTAGGTACTAGTATAACGTTATTTTTTATTCGCGATATGGTGTTTATAAGTTAAATCGATGATTATAGAGTTAAAAAAATAAAAGGAAAAGAGATGTGATATTTATGACTTACAGTCACCAGAATCTGTTGAAGCTTCCAGCTGAATCAAAACTTGCATAGAAATAATAAGCAGACAAAAGATAATCAGTTGGACTGTTCTTGTTTGGACCATTGTTTAAATCCACCATGCAAATTAAACTAAGTTTCTTCTTAGAAGCCAACAAATATAATAAAATGAAGAGAGAAAAAAAAAAAGACTAATGGGAAGAAAGAGAAACCACAAAATATTTGGTTTGTTTTGAGGATTAAACTGTTCTATGAACAGCAAGAGGATAATATCTCTATCCGTATACTAAGTCTTCTCTAACCGTAAACTCGAGCACTCATTTGGTGTGAGATATAAAATAACAATTTTAAAAATAAATTATAGGATTAATTTATCGCGTGTTTAACTGAAAATATTAGATAATTCTAAAATTATTTATACCTAAATAATAAAATAAATTATTCCTATTGGTAATAATTAAGTAAGTCTAAGTCCACGAAAACAGAGACCCTTTTAGGGGCTAAAAATCACAGTTCCCTTTATGTAAGGTTATATATTTCACCTTACAACATGCAGTAATTGGACCCCATTATATACTCTTAGAATGTTTTTGTCTCTTCTAAGACGAAAAAAATAGTACATCCTTATTTTATATATATATATAAAATAAAATCTTTTACGTTATGGAGTATAAAAATTGACTAAACTTTTAAAGTTGAATTTTTTTGAATACAGAATTATCTTAAATGATATATCAAGTCAAATATGAAGAGATAAACAGTAAAAAAATAAATAGAAGATATTTTTATATGCGGATTTTTATTTTTGGGTGAGCAGCTAAATATGTAAGTTGCCTATCATTTATTGTGACTTTAATATTGGTCTTTTTTATGATCATGCAAAGCGAGGGCCTGGGTCCAGTGTGTTGAGTAAGGTAGATATGTTGCTCTTAATAAGGTGGGTTCACTCACTACTCATTATTGGTTGTCCAAAGAAAGGGAATTTGGCAAGTAGCCTTATTCTTTTATATTCATATTTTGGAAAGAATTTATTGAGAAAAAGATATTAATACAATTTTTCTCTCTTTTTTTTTTCATTAATCTTTATTGGTTAAAATTTTTGGATTTTTTTCCCCTAAAAATATAAGGTGTTGAAAATGATTTCCTTATTTCATATTGATTATGATTTCGAATATAGATTTAAACATATTTAAAATCAATACAAAATGTATTCCAAGTTAACATAGCTAATATTTCAAAATGCTTTTTAAAATAGAAATAAGAAAATAAATTGTATGCATGACTCTCCAAAGGTAAAGAATAACATCGTCACACATAATAAGACAGATACATGAAGCAGTAGATAATCTGTTATAACATGTTAAATTAAGTATCAGGTTATGGCAACCAGGCGTCAGGGAACAATTGAACCCCTATCCTTTAAAGCCATCAGACTCTTTGGATTCTTTTTGCATACAAGTAGGGATTTCAAAAACTTTCAGCTGGTCAACTTATTTCTTCGCTGAAGGTATGATCCTCCGTTTCATCAATGCTACTTTTCTTGCTTTGATTCCTAATATTTCGATCTAGGACTATCTCTATTTAAATCTAAAAAAAGAAATTCTCATCTTTTATATGCGACAACTTCTTCTCGTAGAAATACAAAAACGTGTCGCCCACTTTGTATGATCTGGCTTGAACCTTTGGGTAAACTCTGCGGGATCAATAACCATAACTGCACAGAGTGCAATAGAATTCCTCGGTACGGTTGCTAGGATATAGGAAAGGAATGTAACCATGGTAACAACTTCCATGGATTTATATGGTCCATTCAACAACTTCATTGCATCAAAGGGGATTTATATGATGATACCATTGCAAATTCGCGTCTTCCAGAGGCTTCCTTCCTTCAAGAATACTCTGGATATCGTGCACTCCTGAACAATTGGATCCTGGATATGCATGCTTGAGTTCACTCAATATGACATATTCAGAGTTGTAAGGCCAGGAGGACTCTTCTGCCTGTGATCACAGTTACTGTAGCTTATGTTCCTATGCTGGAGCTGAAGTGGAATGAAGTAGATGCAGAGTCTCCAGATATGACAATTTTCTGAAATTGAGAAAGATGGCATGATTTCTGTAATTTTAAGCAGTTGACGAAGGGATACATGTTGAATTCACTCGTGAAGTTCTGCATCCAACTACTCCCACAGGGTTCTGCTCCATTCCAATCGGAACGACCATACCAACAATTTGTGAGAGACTTTAAAAGCATCAGCTGTATAAAATATTGAATCAGTTCTTCTATACTAGAACACTTAATTGACCATATCTAGAAGAGAGCAGGAAAATTTTTTAATGTTCCCTCAAGATTATTAAATATTTTCCATAATCTCTGGATTATTTGTTACTTTTTTTAAGAGGCAAGCTCTTCATATGATTACAAAAAGGAAAACTAAGATAGTACTCACAGACAACCAAATATTAGTGTACACTGGTTAATTGAGATAGAGAAGATGTAGAACAAAAGCAACTTACCATCAACAGGATTAGTCCATGCTGCTATTGACAGAACATGGATCAGAACAACCAGAAAATAGACTAGAATTTGCGGCGTCATTGCCAGAGAAACTACCATGTGATCAACTCCACAAATTAAAATCAAGAAGACAACTTCAACTTCAAATCCCTTTTCAAGTTCTGCCTATCAATGATAGCTATCTGATGCATTTACTGTTGGATGAAGGATTGTTCCATTTTTAGCTAACTCACTCTCTAAATTTTCAAAATAGAGACTTTTCAACTGGCAATTAGGGCGGGGCAGGGCAAACTCTTAAAGCGGTAGGATAAGGCAGGGCGGGTCAAAGTACTTCTTCAGAGAACAATAAATGGGTTGTTCAGCTTCTTTTTCTATTACCTCGCCTTGTATTTTCTTTTTCTTTACAATATTTCAACTTTTTTTTGTCCTTTAGAGCATAAATTGTGACACAATAGTATATATTTCTCCTAGCATAGTAGCATGCATATTATAGTGTTCTTTTTTCTAATTTTTTCACTGTCATGTTCGCATCTACCTTTAACCTTCTTTTTCACTGATAACCGAGCATATCAACCTGCTAAATTTTTGTATACTTAAACATAATACATTTCCTTCTCAATGTCCGGAATGAACGTATATTCTTTTCTCCATAGTATGAATGGTAGACTTGTAACCAGTCTAATTCGAGAGATCAAACTAGCAAGGATGATATCGTGAAGTTGGAGAAGAAGAAGAATGTCATCATTTAAACATTACTCGTTCAGCTTGAAATGTGTATAACCCTATTCTCTGTTTGGCTTCTTACACTTTCACCGGTGAGGTACGATTCCCACCTTGTAATCTCCTTTCTTTACATCAATCAAATATTGAATATTTCGCGATATTGGGTGTTAATCCTAAATAGAATGAACATTAACTAGAAATATCTTAAGAGAAGAAGAGAAATCATTTGGATTCGAGGCGAAGCCCCTCTCCTTAGAGTCAAGTGGCTTTCAAGCCCTCTCCGCCGTTACGGAGTTCTTCTGCTCTAATCTCCGAAATAGAAGGTCAGCTGACTGAGGAGTTAGTATTGATTCATGCAAAGATGCTCCTTTGAAGCTGGAGTAAGGAATTGTCCACCTCATCACCCCGAAGAGCAGTGGCTCTGTTGTTTTGCACGCCTACAGAGAGAGACTCCAAAAGTACCGACGCTCAATCGAAAGAAAGAGCAATCAACTATATGCTTAACTCATGCCCCAGGAATCCCTAGACACAGAGAGAGGGTACGAGCTAATCTTTTACTAGAGGGAAAGCTGGCGAAAAGCATAGAGCGTGCGTGCTACGCTCTCGCCCTCCTTCCATCCGCGAAGCTGAGGCGGGAGAAAAAGCGTAATTCCCCGGTGTCATAGGTTACCTTTCTATCTTCCTCCCCCGTGACGTTCCCAAAGCGATCGCTATCCTTTTCTTGCTTTCTTCTTGTCTTTCATTTCTATAGAACGGCTTTATATCAGGTATAGTTGGTTAGGATGAAGCGTTAGTAGATATAGCAAGTGTGCCGGGGATGCGGCTCGGGTATAGTAGGTCTGGACGCCTAGCATAAAAGAGCCTTCTCTGGTAGCAGCACTATACCTTAGTATCTCTCTAGCTTCCAGTCTATATAAAACGTAGTTAGCAGAGGTCAGTCTGTCTGGCGTTTCCTCGCGTAAAGGACTACTTTTGCATCGGCTCTCTCTCGTTAGGTAATTACCGAGGCGAAAGCTGCTCTCTCGGAAGTAAGTTTCCTCACCACCTTAGTGGGACTAGTCTAAAAAACTTTCACTTGAACTGCCAAGACTCGGTTTTTTTGCGGGAAGGCCCTTCTAGAATTACGTTTAACGTCCCTTTATTACTTTCCCGATCGGCGCCTCGGGTCGGTAGCTGGGCTCCGGGGCATTACTACCACGGCTACTATCGACCCGAGCCCAAAGAAGGAAAAGAACGGACTAAAGCGAGGAGTTCATTAGCCATACATAGTTAAGGAGGATGGGGGTCAACCTCTTTCATGACCCATGGCCCCAGTGTGTCACTTGGTTAGCATTTGTAGAACAAAATAAGTAGGGCTGGTTTTTCGATAGGGAAAGAGACAGGGGAGGGGGAGTTGGCTGTAATTGAGACAATTCGGATGGACGATATGGATTTTTTCGAGATAGTTAACCACTTTTTTCACCGTGAGAGGGTGGATGTAATTCAGCTCGAACGAAGTGAGAGGGCTGAAAAGGAAGCTCGACCTACAGGGAGAGGGAGGTCATTCAGAACCCGCTGGCTCCAGAACGGGGGGGCGGCTCCAGAGGCGCTGCCGCAGGCGCCAGCACCGACATAAATTGCCCACCCCGCTCCTGATCAAAAAGAGCGTGCGAGACTTCGAAGGGACATTCACACTTTGATTCGTGAGCAACTTCACGAGAACATTGTGAAAGGGGGAAATGGCGGCTGTCCGTGCACTTTCCGGAAATGACGGAAATATAGTCCAGTGCCGCGAAGGCGATAATGTCTTACGATCTGGAGATCTCCGCGGAGACGGATACGGAAACCCTCCGCAGATGGGTGGAGAATATAAGGGGGACCTTTCTCTCCTAAAGCTACTCATTAGGGAATACCGGCCAAATTAGTCTGTCTGCCGCTTTCTTTCATAACAGAGCCGTTATTCCCGGCTGGCATAGAAGTCTCTCGCGCGGGCGAAGGAGATGCATTTCTGGTACTGGTGGTATTGGACAAGCTCTAAGGGAATAATCTCTTTCTTATTTCTGTATTTCTTTCCCATGACGACTAAGAACAGGCAAATCCAAAATTTCACTTCGAATTTCGGACCTCAACATCCTGCTGCTCATGGTGTTTCACGATCAGTATTGGAAATGAACGGAGAAGTGGTGGAACGCGCGGAACCACATATTGGATTACTCCAGTGCGGCACGAAGCCGCTGATGCCGAGTCGGCTCCTATGCCGCTAGCTATGCCCTGCTTGGTCCCCCTCCCCCGGCACGGTGGAGGTTCCGTAGCACGTCATGAGCACCGGGCTAAGGGGCGGTTGAGCAACTCAAGCGAACCGCCTTACCTTATTCCAACATAGGGACAGAAGGGAGAAGGTTGTGAAGGTGGCCTCGTTATCCATACCTCCGGTCGGATGAATGGAGGACCGACCGACCCGGGTTTTCA